>NC_047088.1:215443302-216050302 GCF_902459505.1 Geotrypetes seraphini | reverse complement strand
TCTAGTGCCCACCCAGGCAGTAGTGATCTTTAAATGGTTTGTTTTTTTATATAGGAACTAAAGTAGAGGGTGGTCACACGAAGGTCAGTCCTGGATTTCAAACTTGTGGACTTTAATAAAATGTAGGAGTATCTGAAGCAACAGCTAATAGGATGGGAAAGCATAAGAGTAGTGGAAAAACAGTGGTCCAACGTGAAAGAGCAATAAAAATGGCTACTGACCTATATGTGAGGAAAATAAATAACAAGAGAAAAAGGAAACCAATACGGTTCTCCAAACAACTAGTGGCAGAGAAAATAAAGGCAAAACTGTTGGCATTCACATAATATAAAAAATACTCAAGAGGAGTACTGGATGAAAATGAAAGAAGCTAAGAGAGATATGACTGACAAAAGCGCAAGCAGAAGAGCAAATGGCTAGAAATATAAAAAAGGGAGGCAGGTATATTAGTTTTCAGGTTTATTAGTGAAAAAAAGAAGACAAAAAATGTAATTGCGAGACTGAAAGAAGCTAAGAACTGCTTTGTGGAGAGTGATGCGGAAAAAGCAAACATGCTAAACAAATTCTTCTATGTTCACAGAAGAAAATCCTGAACATAAGAACATAAGATTTGCCGCTGCTGGGTCAGACCAGTGGTCCATCGTACCCAGCAGTCCGCTCACTCAGTGGCCCTTAGGTCAAAGCCCAGTGTCCTATTTGAGTCTAGCCTTATCTGCATATGTTCTGTTCCAGCAGGAACTTATCCAACCTTTTCTTGAATCCCTGAAGGGTACTTTCCCCCTATAACAGCCTCTGGAAGAAGAATCACAATTAGCTGCAAACTTACACTTAAGAATGGAGTGGATATCTTGCCATTCATGGAAGAAAGTGTTTATGAACAACTTGAAAAATTAAAGGTAGTCAAAGCCATGGGAACAGACGGGATGCATCCCAGGATATTGAGGGAGCTCAGAGTGGTTCTGGCGGGTCCACAACAAGATTTGCTCAATAAATCCCTGGAAATGGTTCCTCTTCACAAAAGTGGTTGTAGAGATGAAGCAAGAAACTACAGGCCACAGAAGGGAAATTGGTAAAACTAGAGGACATAAATTGAGGTTGAGCGGTGCTAGACTTAAGAGTAATGTTATGAAATTCTTTTTTATAGAGAGGATGGTGGATGCCTAGAATGTCCTCCCGAGAGAGGTGGCGGAGAGGAAAATGGTGACAGAATTCAAAAAAGCATGGGTTGAACACAGAGGATCTCTAATTAGAATATGAATGGGCAGTCTTTCATGGTCTGAATCCCATAAATGAGATGGTTTAGATAGGCTGGAGTGAGCTTCAACAGCAACTCCAGTAGCTGGAACTAGAGAATGGCACAGGGACAAATTTTTCCCCGTCCCCGCAGGAACGCAATTTCCTCATCCCATCTCCATGAGTTTTGTTGCTGTCCCTGCCTTATTCCTGTAAGCTCTGTCTTAACCGCACAAGCCTTACCCAATATCCCTATACCCGTAAGACACTGAGGCTCTGCTGCTATAAAATTGCCATGAATTTGTTGTAGTGGCAGTAAATGGTCAGATTTGAAAATGACAAACTTCAATACAAATGAGGTTCGTGGAGGCCTGCTGAGATCCCATCCAATCATTTGTTGAAGAAAGCGACTGACACATATGCAGAATAGTCCACATGAAGAGGCATAAAGGTGCTCATGTGCATGAGTTTCAGTCATAGGCGTGCCTTATAGGAGCATGTCAGGAGAGGAGGGGGCGAACTATCAGTAAAAGCAGTAAACGTGAAAACGCAATATATATCCTTTTTTAGCCCTTTCATTGGCAGATGGTGAAATGGATGCTTTACGTAACTTGGTGTTGAACGAGAGCAACAATGCCAAGGTGACAGGCATTTGGAGATGCAGATCTCCCATAAGAGCCATAGAAACACATGTTGCTTCTGAGCAACAGTGCCAAATAAAGGGTTAACTGCTTTGGTGAGACAAGTGCTCCCCTCATGGAAACAACATGGTAGTCCCCCTGCCCCCTCGCCCCCATATGATGAATGTAGTTTTTGGAACTTCTATCTTGCATTATATCTTCTTCTTTTTTAACTGCATTAATGGCGCAAGTGCTCCCCTCAAGCAATCAGTACAGTGCTTCAGTGGGATAAAGTGCTCCCCTCATGCAATGGGCATGGCAGCCCCCCTTCCCCCCAAAAAAAAAATAAAAAAGAAGAATATAGTTTTTGGGACTTCAATGGGCAGCCTTTAACGCACATGCATGAGATGCACCTTCAACACACACAACTGAGCTGTGTTTCTAACACTACCAGCACCTCTTGACCTGCCAGCAGTTTATTTTGTGAATCACCAGGCAATGTCTGGGCATTGCCCAGTTACTCATTTTAATATTAATGAACTCGCTGTACAACATTTACATAGCAAAGTCGGAGACTGCTACAAAGCATGGAAAATACTGCAGTGAGCCATTATGTGCATCAGTAGGTAAAAGACTTTGATGCTAAACCAGTAAGATCTGGTTTACCATCAATCATCAAAAGCATGGTGAGTTTGTAGTGCCACATTGCAAGCAACATTATTCCAGTAGCCTAAGAGAAGTGAGTCTCAAAGCTGAGGCCTGATGCTCCCTGGGCAGAGGTTTAAGGAGCTGCAGTGCCAAGCCTCACCCTCCATCCCAGATTACACTCCCACCTATAGACTTCGGAATGGAGGTGGGGCCATGCCTCCCCCCCAAAAAAAATAAAAAAATTTGCAGGTAAGATAGATGGAAGCACCTCTTGTAAAGAGGGAAAGAAAGTGATGTACGTGGGGGGAAAGAAGCAAAAGTAGAATTGTTGGACATAGGGAGGGAGAGAATTGTTAGACATTGTGGGAGAGGAGTAAGGTAGAGATGCATGGGGAAGAGAGAGATGAGGTGCAAATGTTGGATATAGTGGTACAGAGGGAACAATGGGACATGAAAAGAGTTGCAAGAGGGAAGAACCTTGGACATGGTGGTAGGGGGAATGGAGAGAAAGATGTGGCATGGTGCTAGAGAGAGGTGATAGGAGAAATGTTGGGCATGGAGCTATAGGGCAGGGGCAAAAGATGCTGCACACAGTCCGTGGGGATAAGATAGGGAGAAATGTTGGATGTGGCAGTAGAGGGGGTGGAAGAGATGCACCCTGGATCTCTCTCTCTCTCTCTTCCCCCATTTTCTTTGCAGCAAGGGAGGAAATGAGAGAAAGAGATATGGTAGACAGTGAGAGAGAGGTAGACATGTTGCACATGGGGTGGAGGAAAAAGAGGAAGAAATGCTTTGCAGGGAAGGGGAAAAGTGTGCTTTGTATTGTTTAATTTTGTGGTTACCATTATGTATTGTTAATAAGATTATATTGTGTATATATGAAAAATGGATGGAAGAAATGTTATTACAAATAGTACTATTATTATGGGAGTGGGATCTGAGACAGAGCTTGGGTGGGGGTCTAATGTGAAACTTTTAGGCCCACCCAAAATTTTAAAAAGCATTCTTTTGCCTAAACTCCCATACTGTCAATCATGATCCATCCCCCCTGAACCAGATCCCACACCCCCAATACAGACCTCCCGTTCCCCTAAGGACCCTCCCCCCCCCCTACTTCCTTTAGCAATGGCCTAAGGACAACAAAAAAGTATATCAAATCTATGAGTATTAAATTTTAGATAAATAGTGGTCCAGTAGTCCTAGGGCAGGTTTCCTAAATGGCACCCCTAGTGTTAGTTTCACACTACTTCTGCTAGGGATGAGCTTCCCTATAAGATACATATGCTCTTCTTCCCTCTCATGCCCCCCCCCCCCTCTCCTGAGATTATCCCTCTTCCCAAACTCTTATACAGGGGCATCAATACCTTATTTTCCTACTAGCCATTCCTCTCCCTATGCACCCAAGCATCCTTTTAGCTTTCACCATTGCCTTTTCAACCTGTTTGGCCACCTTTAGATCATCAACCAGTTCCTGACCTAGTCCGTCACTTTGGGGCCTATATTAGATGCCTGTGTGGAACCGTGTCAAAGGCTTTGCTAAATTTTAAATACACCACATCTAGCACTCTCCCTCTTTCCAATTCTCTGGTCACCCAGTCAAAGAAATTAATCAGATGATTTGTCTGACAAGACCTGCCTCTAATGGATCCATGTTGCCTTGGGTTCTGTAATCTACTAGAAACTTCATTATTCTCAATTTTAAGTGTTTATACTGTATTAATTTACTTACCACAGAACTCAGACTTACATACCTATAATTCCCTACCTCTTCCTTCCACTTTTGTGGAAAGGGACCACATCTGCTTGTAGCACGTTTCCGGGTCTTGCCACATCTGTGTAGAAAGAACCGGTTTTTCAGCCATCATAGTTTGTTGCCCTTAAATTAGTTCTTTTATTACCTCCTGTTTTACTAAGGTGCGCTATGCATTTTAGCGCTCGTTTAGAGCACGCTAAATTTATGCACGTGCTAACTGCTAACACGTCCATAGACTAACATGCATGCATTAGCGTTTAGCTCGTGGTTAGCATACGTTAAAATGCTTAGCGCACCTTTGTAAAAGGAGCCCTTAGTTTTGCCCACTGCTTTCCTATTTTTTCCAGATATTCCCATCCAGACAACTCTTTGACCTAATCCTCATCTGAACAAAGTTAGTTCTTTTAAAGTCTAGAACCTTTCCTTTCAAATGAGCCCTCTCGACACCTATCTTAATATTAAGCCACTAATCCTACCGTTTTGCTAGTGTACCCACTATATTCTCCTGTTCGCAATCCAAGAGGATCATTTAAATATGTTGAGAACCAGTAGAGGTTACACATAAAACAAATAATAAGAACGATTTAAAGCCCTTTCCTGAAGAAGCTCTCAAAATCATATGAGAGCGAAACGGAGATCTTCCGTCGGCAGCAGTAACACTAATACTGGAAGCTTTAACATCGGAGAGTCGGGCAATATGTAACATTCAAGCTAAGTAACATAAAGTGTTAAAAAGCAAAAAAATAAAAAAAGAAGAACATTAGAGATGACAATAGTTATTTAAATTACTTAAATTATTTTAAAAAATTAAAAACATTTTATACGCAAAAACACACAAAAAAGGGGAAAACACCCAGATCAATGATAGCCCGCAAGCAGGTCAATAACTAAGACTTGTTCTAACGGTAATTGACCGCGGGCACTTGAGATCCTTAGTCTTTCCCTTGGATAGGTTTAAATAAAGATCTCATTAGTCTAGGATTAGTCTTTTTTAAGGTTAATATTAAACCACAACATATCATTTGTCACCCAATGTCTGGCATTTTTGAAAGTCATTTTAATGAGTATTTTAAAGATTTTTATTAACACGTATCAGAACATAATAGATTCACATATCCAATCAATACCACTTCATTACTTTATTACAGCAGATCTTAATTGTTTTTCCCATTTTTAAAAATTTATTTATACAGGCAATAAGTTCTATTAAACCCGTGACATTTTTGAGAGCCCCAGATGTAAAAGCAAACGTGTCCTCAGTAAATAAAAAGTAGAACAGTGCCTGAGTGCCTCATATCACAACAGGCAAGTCTTGCCACAGCACTTTATTATAAGCTGTACCTGTTTTCATTGATTGACAAGGCTTACTTCTGTGACTCTAGATCTCCCAACACACATTTTGCTTTCAAGGATTAAGACAGCATTGCATAAGCACCCGCTTAACATCCTCATTTTAAATTAATCATTCCTTTCCCATTATTATTTGACCCAGTGTGTTTCAAAGGCACCACCTTCATAAGAAGCAGAATTACCCTACTGCAGAAATGCACAATCATGTATTTTAGTGGAATAACAACTTGGCAGCATTTCAGTACAATAATATTTTGATCTCAGCTGTCGCACAAGAATAGCTCCAGAAGGTGTTCTTGGATCTTGGCCGTACGGCACTGCCAATAAGTATATCGTTTTCAAGTGTAATGCAACATCACTTATGCAAAATAATTTTCAAGAGATGCTTTAATTCCGATTTTTCTATGCTTTTCACAATCCAGTAAAACCTTGGATTGCAAGTAACTTGGTATGCCAGTGTTTTGCAAGACAAGCAAAACATTTTATTAAATTTTAACTTGATATACAAGCAATGTCTTGCAATACAAGTACGTATAGTATTTTGTATTAAAGTTTTTCAGTTATGGAATGAATCATCTGAGTTTCCATTATTTCTTATGGGGAAATTTGCTTTGATATACGAGTGTTTTGTATTACAAGCATATTTTTGGAACAAATTATGCTTGTAAACCAAGGTTTTACTGTATGTGCAAAGAAGGAAAGCCTGTGCCACACAATGTCTCATTTTTAGATTCTACCACTGCTAAAGTGTTGGGTTGGAGAGAGGGTTTGCATTGAGATTGCATTAAACCAGGGCAACAGAATAATGAGCCAAAACTTCTGTTGGCATGGCTACTGTAATTGCCTGGAAACAGTTGCTTGCAACTGAATGGTAAACAGTGGATTGTAGCTGAGGACAGCCATTGAATGTAGCAAACAAAACAAGGGAAAAAGCAGAACAACAACAAAAAAAAGCATGTTTATACTAGATTGCCATTCTCTCTTTCTGAACTTGTCAAGGAATGTTCCTACCGTCTCTAAAGACAACATGCAGACAGGCTGACTAAGAGTAAACCAAGGGCTACCCTAGTGGTTTGGCAGCAGTGCTGTGCAGTACCATGTGAAAGACAGGTCAGCCTGTGCTGAGGATGCTGAGGAGGTAGCTTTCACATTCTCTGGGTGAGGGGTGGCGGTTAGGATGAGTCCTAACTAGGGTTACTATATTTGTATAAGTAAAAAAGAGGACACGTGGCCTCTCCCTGCCCCACCTAGGGTTACCAGATTTTCCAAACGGAAAATCCGGACCCCTTAGACCTGTCCCCAGGCCCGCCCTGTTCCACCCATCCCTGCTCCGTTACACTCCACTCCCACCCCAATCCTGCCCCTAGCTCTCGTTGGACAGGAGGGCATCCGCAGATGTGACACAATGATGTTGTGCACACGGCGATTTCTTGGAAGCTTTTCAAAACCCGGTGGCATCGGACGCAGGTGCTACCGGCTGTATGGCGGCAAAATCTCAGTGTTGGGCGAAGGATAAGGTGAAGTTGCTGGATACTAAAATGGCGGATCCCCCTTTGCAGCAGTTACCATCTGTATGTTTGGCATGGATGGCAAAAATAACAGCCAAAGTCACAGTGGCAGTAGAAGCTACTCTTGACAAAAAGCTACAAGCTCTATACAATCAGGCTGAGGAAGCCCACAAGCCCTTGGACAGTATGGACTTAAGAGTTGAACCAACTGCAACAGAGAGTGAGCTCTCTGGAGGATGTGCAGGCCTTAGCTGAAGGCCCTGTGGCGGCGTTGCAGAAGAAATTGGCAGACCTGGAGGCTAAGCTTGGCGATGTGGAAAATCATTCACAGCGGAACAACCTCCACTTTGTGGGCATACCGGAGACATCAAGGGACGGAGAGCTAGCGCCGTCTGTTGGAAACTTGGTTAATGGAGGTGATAAGTTTTAATTCCCAGTTGGTCTCTGTATAAATTGAGCGGGCACATAGAGTGGGATCTCAGAGGCAGCCAGGGGCTAAACTGTGGGCTGTTATCATCCACCTCCTACATCTTGCCCACAAGCAAGTCATCTAGCAAGTTCTCTGATCTAGGACTACACTTACCTATGCTGGCCACAAAGTGTTGTGTTTCCAGGACTATTCTTCTTTGGTTTCAGCAGCGCGGAAAAAGTTTGTGCCCGTGTGCTCTGCATTAGTGGAGAAAAGGATCCAATTCTCCCTTCTCTATCCAGCTAAATTACGCATCCACTATGAGGGCAAAGACTAATATAGTAAAACCTTGGATTGCAAGTAACTTGGTTTGCAAGTGTTTTGCAAGACAAGAAAACCATTTTATTAAATTTTAACTTGATATACAATCAATGTCTTGCAATACGAGTACATACAGTATACACGCGTCACATCATCACAACTGAGCCGATGGTTCTTCTCTCTCTGATGCTGCAAGTGTAGTGACTGTTCTAAATGAGTGAGGTCTTGCAATACAAGTATGTATAATATTTTGTATTAAAGGTTTTGTGTTGTGGAATGAATCGTCTGAGTTTCTATTTGTTTCTTACGAGGAAATTCACTTTGATATACGAGTATTTTGGATTACAAGCATTCTTTTGGAACGAATTATGCTCGTAAACCAAGGTTTTATTACTTTGAAGATGCTGGCAAAGTTCAGGATTTTATCAACACTTGGAACTCAGGATCAACTACACCGTGTGAGGCCTTAAGCTCAGCTTTGGGCATTGTGGTCCTTGGCTCTTGGCTTCATCTCGAGGTACTGGGTCCGCTGTAGTACTGCACAATCAGGAACTTCTGAGACAGACTTTGGCTTTTTGAGCATACAAACAGTTTGGGGTTTCCCCATCTTGCCTGGGAGCGCAGGTTTGCTCGGCCAGAGCTGTTGCCACTATTTTTGGCCGTTGCATTATTATGTATGGTAATTCAGTCTCAATCAGTTAAAAGGAAAGGGGCACTTGGAGTGACTTGCCTGGGGGTTGGCTTGTATCTTCTTCCCGAGTGGATTGGGGTGTGGGGGGGGGTCTTGGTGGTAGAGGTGAGTCTAAATGACTTTGGGGAAGGTGGGGGAGGGAGGGAGATAATCATTTATATCTGTGTGAGATTTGCATATTTTTTCCAGTTTAAAAAAAATACATAGACATGGAAAAGAGATTAGAAATATCTGCATTTTCTTCCATAGAAACAAAACAATTCATGAACTGTTATGCCATCTTATTTTTTTATGTTAAAAGAAAATGCAACTCAGAGACCTTGTATATCTCAGAAAAAGTGCATAACTCTTTCTGCAGTGTGTTATCAGACCCTACTCTTGACAGCATAATACAATAGATTGTCAGTTTCATTTCACTAAAAATAAACTTCGACCTGGTAATGTCCTCTTCATTTAGTGCCGGTGTGAAAGAAAGATGTAAAAACAGGAATGTGTGCCAGAGCTGCGAGTCCTCAAATGCCCTGGTTTACCTTGTGTAAAGTGCTCTGAGTCAGACAAGTCAACTCTATAGAATGGGAGAAAGAAGTCTTTAAAAATAGAATTAGAAAACATTTAATCTGCTTAGCACAAATCATGCACAGATGAATACATTGCACACAGCTAGGATTCAAGATAGGAATTATTAGAAAAAACTGGGGGGGAAAATTGATTAACAAGCATTAAAAAAAAATCTTTATTTAATTTTTTAAGCATACACAAAGTGCAACAATTATACATTCAGAGATACCAAAGAACAGCACTTACATACTTGCAAATTACCTAAAACAAATTACCCATCCCTCCACCCCCCCTACCTCACTACCTGGATGTGTGTATCTGGTAACTAAGTTTTTAATCATTCCGTTGTTTAACAAATGACTCCAATGGACTCCAAATAACTTTAAAAATCTTACTATTCCCAGAAGCATTGATTAAGAAACATTAAAAAAATGTTGCTTAGCCCAGTGGCCACAATCATGCCTAAATGACTAGAATGCTGCTATATACCCACCTTACTTTTGCCTAAAACTAGGCAGCACCTTATAGAATTGCCCCTATAAAGTTGTAGTCTCAAATTTATGCTTAGCATGCAAATTTGCATGTGCAAGTTGTAGAATAAGATCAGTTGCATGTAGACTTCATAGTGTCCAAGAAAGACACCAAAGACTGGAGACTAATTTTGCACCTAAAGTCCATAAATTCGGTGCTGAGAGTGCCACGCTTCCACATGGAGATGGTTAGGTCCGTCATTGTGGCGGTGGCTCTGGGGAAATTCCTAGCTTCCCTAGATCTGATGGAGACTTACCTTCATACTCCCATATGAATATGAAAAAGGATCTGCAAAAGTTAGAGGAATGGTCTAATGCCTGGCAACTAAAATTCAATGCAAAGAAATGCAGAGTAATGCATTTGGGGATTAATAATAGGAAGGAACCGTATATGCTGGGAGGAGAGAAGCTGATATGCACGGACGGGGAGAGGGACCTTGGGGTGATAGTGTCCGAAGATCTAAAGGCGAAAAAACAGTGTGACAAGGCAGTGGCTGCTGCCAGAAGGATTCTGGGCTGTATAAAGAGAGGCGTAGTCAGTAGAAGGAAGAAGGTGTTGATGCCCCTGTACAGGTCATTGGTGAGGCCCCACTTGGAGTATTGTGTTCAGTTTTGGAGACCGTATCTGGCGAAAGACGTAAGAAGACGAGGCGGTCCAGAGGAGGGCGACGAAAATGATAGGAGGCTTGCGCCAGAAGACGTATGAGGAGAGACTGGAAGCCCTGAATATGTATACCCTAGAGGAAAGGAGAGACAGGGGAGATATGATTCAGACGTTCAAATACTTAAAGGGTATTAACGTAGAACAAAATCTTTTCCAGAGAAAGGAAAATGGTAAAACCAGAGGACATAATTTGAGGTTGAGGGGTGGTAGATTCAGGGGCAATGTTAGGAAATTCTACTTTACGGAGAGGGTAGTGGATGCCTGGAATGCGCTCCCGAGAGAGGTGGTGGAGAGTAAAACTGTGACTGAGTTCAAAGAAGCGTGGGATGAACACAGAAGATTTAGAATCAGAAAATAATATTAAATATTGAACTAAGGCCAGTTACTGGGCAGACTTGCACGGTCTGTGTCTGTGTATGGCCGTTTGGTAGAGGATGGGCAGGGGAGGGCTTCAATGGCTGGGAGGGTGTAGATGGGCTGGAGCAAGTCTTAACAGAGATTTCGGCAGGTGGAACCCAAGCATAGTACCGGGTAAAGCTTTGGATTCTTGCCCAGAAATAGCTAAGAAGAAAAAAAAAAAAAAAAAAAAAATTTTTAATTGAATCAGGTTGGGCAGACTGGATGGACCATTCGGGTCTTTTTCTGCTGTCATCATCATTTTCACGGACCACAGGAAATACTTCATATTTCATGTTCTTCAATGGCATTTTCAGTTTGCCTACCCTTTGGTCTGGGAACAGCCCCACACATCTTCATCAAAGTGATGGTGGTGGTTGCAGTTCAGTTCTGCAGGATAGGAATACAGGTGCATCCATATCTGGATGATTGGCTGATAAGAGCACCATCAAGGCCGGGGGTGAGCAGACACTGCGACAATGCTTGGAGTATTTGGGGATATGCTTCAACACAGCAGAAGGCCTGAGCCATACAAATAGAAGATCATTTTGCAATGCTGAATCCCTCAGCCTGGCATTATCTTCAGGTTCTGGGTTTGATGGCAGCCACCCTGAAGGTGGTTCCCTGGGCGAGAGCACATATGAACTCTCTCCAGAATGCTCTGCTTTCCAGGTGGTCCCTGCAGAGACATTCCCTACAGCAGCAGCATCCCTGGACAGGGAAGACGAGGAACAGCTTGCATTGGTAGCTCTAAGGGAATGCCTTATCAAAAGTCATAACCCTCCAAATCTCCTCATTGGTGACCCTAACAACCAGTATCAGCATGTTCAGCTGGGGAGCTTATTGAGGCGGTCATCTGGTACAGGGCCAATGGTTTCTTCCATAGAGAAAGTGGTCTATAAATCGCCTTGAACTCCAAACCATTTGCCTAGTGCTGAGGGTGTTGGAACAATACCTGAAAGGAAAGGCAATCAGAGTGTTCTCTGACAATGCCACCACGGTAGCTTACGTGAACAGTCAGGAGCACCAGAAGTGCTCCATTATGTCTGTAGGCAGAAACCCATCTTCATGCACTCTCAGCAGCCCATGTAGCTGGAGTGAACAACCTGCAGGTCAACTTCCTCAGACCCAGAAGAGAGTGGTCCCTCTTCCTAAAAGCATTCAGCCTCATTCTGCAATGCTGGGAAAGGCCAGAGATGGACCTGATGTCATCGGTCAAGAATGCAAAGGCGAAACGTTTTTACAGATGAAGAGGCGACCCGGGAAGCGCAGGGTTGGATGCGTTGGTTCAACCTTGGTCGGAATAGAGGCTTCTATATGTGTTTTCTCCATGGCCTATGGAGGGCTGGGTCATCCACAGAATTTCATGTCACCTCGGCAGTAAGTGCTCAAGCAGTAATTTTTTTAATGGCCGCACACTAATGACCATTTTATGGCTGCAATAAAAATGGCCTTAGAGCATGGGAAGAATCAGTGTAAGGGTGCACTAAGGCCACTTTTTATTGCAGCTTAGTAAAATGACCCCTTTGAGAGTTATGCTCATAAATTGGCCTCTTTGAAAATTTACTAGGGCTAAGTGCATACATTTTTGCTCAAGATTTCACTAAGCTCTTAAATTTAGGAGCATAAAAAGTGGGTGATAACGAGTGGGTTTTGGGTGGGAAAAAAAGTTAGGAGCTTTAGCACTAATCTCAGAAATTAGGCCCATAAATCTAGACAAAAAAATGACAGGCATAATTTTTAAAGTTCCTAAATTAAGATGATGTTTTTTCAGCTGACAAATTATTTATCTATTCAATTTTCTATACCGTTCTCTCTTCTAAATTTGTCTGAACACAAGGTGGAAATGTAGGAACCTAACAGGAGTATACAGTACATTTGGGAGCTCAGCACTTTCTGAATATTGGGTCCTCTGAGTCTGACTGGTAGATGTTGCCATGGCACAAAGAATAAGACACCCCCCCCTTCATCAGCAACCCCCCTCCCCACTTTACCTGACCCAAAGCCAGATTTGATAACCAAACCCTTATCTTCTCCATGGCAATCGTGTGTATTGCTCTCTCTCTCTCTTACTTACTCATACACACAGAAATATAGATATAGATATACACACACTGGTCCAGCAGATGATAAACTTATTAAAAATAAATAAAAATGATAGATTCCGAGTACCCGTGCGCCAGGCTGAATAAATTCTAAAATGTAGTGTCCCTTGACTGAAAAATCTTTGAAAAATTTTAAGTCTCAATTAAAGGCTTGTTACTTTAAAATGGCATTTGACATTACTCTTTTATAATTTTCTATTTTTTTTTTTTCTTTCTTTCTTGTTAATATGGGGGTCCTTTTACTAACTGATTTAGCACGCGCTAAATGCTACGGCACCCATAGAATATAATGGATGCCTTAGCATTTAGCGCGTGCTAATCTTTAGCACGCGCTAAATCGACTAGCTCATGCTAAATTGGTTTGTGCACTTTAGTAAAAGGAACCCGTGGTTTTTCTATTCCTCTCTACCTTTTGTTATCTTCCTTTTAGTTCTTCCCCATAATATATTGTAAATCTTTCCTTCCCTTTATAGCCAAATTGTTTGTTTTGTTGTGGTTGATTTACCCTGTTTGTCCTTGATTTTATCATTTTTAACCCTTTTTATTGTAAAATGCTTTGGTTTAACAACCTTGTTTAATAGTTGTGATATATCATGTAAAGTAACTGTAACTGTAATGCTTATAAGAATCAGAGAACGTCAATTGAATTTTGCAGAATGTTTTGTTCCCTTAAAAATTATGTTAAGCACAGCTAGCTATTTTCAGGTATTTTATTTTAAAGCATATTACATGTTTCTCAGGGCTGCATAAAGAGGCAGCATCTGTTCACATTCTTAACACTGTAGCTACTCAACTAGTGATCCCAAAATACTCTCTTAATATACTGTAGTGCCCTCTGCATTTTAGAGTTAGAAGCGATGTCACTGCCATTCTGCTGCGACAATGCATTCTTCAACCGTAGAAAGATGTGCTGTACTTAAATATGCGTGCAGCAATAAAATAACAACATACGTAAAATCAGATGTCTAGACCGGTGTTCTTCAACTGCCGATCCTTGGACTGGTCCGCAGAAATTTCCTGCACGTATATTGGGCCCGAGACAGTGTTCTTCAGCCGCCGCTCCACGGTGCGATCGATGCGGCAGTCTTCGGTCCAGCTCCCTCTTCCTCAATGCTGCAGTGCACGAAGACACAGGCAGCGGCTCCTACACGCTTCCCGCGCCTGAACCGGAAGCCCTCTCTCTGACGTCACGGAAGCAGGCCAGAAGTTAAGGCACAGCATGGAGGGAGGGAGACAACAAAGGTAGGGGGAATGATTTTAGTTTTGAATTTAGTGATTGATTTACATCTGCTGTCTGTTCAGGAAAAAAATGCATTTGTTTCTTTTCCTCTGGGGTTGTACTGCTTGCAGAGTCTTGCATCTTAGGATTTGTTTGTATATACAGTGGTGCCTCACACAACGAACTTAATTCGTTCCAGGAGCAAGTTTGTTATGCGAAAAGTTCGTTATGTGAAACGCATTAAGCGCAGTGACTAACGACTGCCTGCAGTGCCTGCGCGGAAGGATGCAATACATCGGCAGCGATCGTGGAAGCTCGGGCGACTTCGTTATGTGAAACGAAGTTCGTTGTATGAATCATGACATGAAGTTCGTTGTGTGCAGCGTTCGCTGTGCGAGGCGTTCTTTATGCGAGGCACCACTGTATTAGTACTTTTACTTTTTGGTCCTGTATTTGTATGAGGCTATCTGTGTTCTGGTAGGAATGAATATTGAGACGCATGCAGTGTGCTTTGTGTAGTTTAATTTTGTGGTTGACCATTATGTGTTGTTAATACAATTATATTGTGTGTGTGTGTGTGTGTGTATACAGTATATGAAAAATGAATGAAAAAAATGGTGTTACAATTAGTACTATTAGGGGGGCGGGGTCTGGCCCACAACATAGCCCGGTGTTCTTCAACTGCCGGTCCACGGACTGGTGCTGGTCCACAAAATAATTATTTTATTTCTATCAGTCCATAGGTGTCAAAAGGTCTAGACCAGTGTTCTTCAACCACCGGTCCATGGACCAGTGCCGGTCCACAGAAATTTCCTGCCAGTCCACAGGGCCAGCACGTGCATCAGGCCCAAAACAGTGCTCTTCAACTGCCGGTCCACGGTGCGATCGATGCGGCGTTATCTTCGAGCCAGCTCCCTCTTCCTAACTGATTCAGTGCACAAAGCCACGGGCAGTGGCTCCTATGGATATCTTGCGCCTGAACCGGAAGCCTTCTCTCTGACGTTGCAACGTCAGAGGGCAGGCTTCCAGATTAGGCACGGGACGTGCAAGGTGCAATTAGTACTATTATGGGGGCGGGGTCTGTGGTGGAGATTGGGTAGAGATGGCCAGGGTCTGGCCCACAACTTAGCCCAGTGTTCTTCAACCGCTGGTCCACAGACCGATGCCGGTCCACAGAATAATTCTTTTATTTCTGCCGGTCCATAGGTGTAAAAAGGTTGAAAAACACTGGTCTAGACTACATAGCCTTGAAGTTCAATGCAGTTTACAAAAAATTAAATAGTTACGAAATGAAACATGGAGATCTAATCAGTTAAGAATTTTGAGAAAAGATAAGTTTTTAGTTTTCTGAAAAATACATAAGAGTGAGATGTGAATTGCAGGTGTCAGAAATCCTGTAGAAAGCTGCCTGAAATGAGAGAGTATGATCATGATATTTCTTACTTTTACAACCCTTGAAGGAGGGAAATACGAATAGGGCATGAGATCTTCTACTGTTACTTTGAGAAGCTCAGTGGCGTACCTAGGGGGGGGGCGGGGGGGCGGGCCGCCCCGGGTACCAGCCCTGAGGGGGTGTTCCCGGCCTTGCCGCTCAGTCCCCCCCCACGCCCGAAGGACCGCTCGCCCCACTGACCTTCCAGCACACCTATGAAGCAGCCCGCAGCAGGATCGCGACGTCAGCAATCCCTCAGCTGCTTGGGCGCTGCTTCCTCTGACGTCAGAGGAGGGGGCGGGACCGCGACGCAGGAAGCAGCTCCTAAGTAGCGCAAATATAGCTGACGTCGCGATCCTGCTGCGGCTGCTTCATAGGTAGTGCGGGGAGGCCAGGGGGGCGAATGGTCCTTCGGGGTGGGTCGGGGATCTGACCCAGTTCTAATACCTCTCCGTCTCCGTGCCGACCGACCCCCTCAAGGACCGACCCTTGGAAACATGTTTTCAGGCTTGGAATCCAGTTAAAAGGCAATAGACGCTCTGTCTATACCTGGGACCAAACTGAAAGAAATTTGTCCAGCCCTGGCAAGTTCAAACCCAACTCAAACCAAATTCTGCACTCCTGGGGAAGGGGGAGGTTTTGCTTCTGAGAAAGTGCTCCTTAGTACATCAGAATCTCTGTCTGCTTCTTGGCACCAGCACTGGAGAAATAATGAGACGCCCTACTTTCTTTCTGCATGTGAAGCCATCTGGAGGGGGGGGGTGTTTGTGAGTACCAGAAGGCACTGCGAGGAAGGAACGGGGTATATTAGTAGATCTGTGTGTGATGGAGGGCACTAGGGCCAGCAGGAGTGAGGTACATAGTTAGAGCTGTAGAGGGGGGGGGGGGGAGAAGGGGGGGGTCCCTATTGCAAGGGAGGAGTGAGGTTTTCCCTCGCCTTTTCTTCAGTCCTAAAGTTCACATTTTCTGGCTTTGGCTGCCTTCAGCAGTCATGCGACCGGGTAACAAAGCCCCCCTGACCCTGCACGCTGTCTGATTCGGCTGCTGTTGAACAGTTTGCGTGCCGGAACCCTTCTCAGGCTGAGTGGAATTTGGGTTATGAGCTGCAGGGAGTGGTTGTGAATTTCTCCGTGAGAACCTTGTGCATCCTCCTCCAGCTTGAGTCCGCACTAGACGCCCGCACTAGACGTCCCCACGTAGACGTCCGCACTAGACGTCCGCAATAGACGTCCGCACTAGACGCCCGCACTAGACGTCCCCACTAGACGCCCGCACTAGACGTCCCCACTAGACGTCCGCAATAGACGTCCCCACTAGACGTCCGCAATAGACGTCCCCACTAGACGCCCGCACTAGACGCCCGCACTAGACGTCCCCACTAGACGTCCCCACTAGACGTCCGCACTAGACGTCCCCACTAGACGTCCGCACTAGACGTCCCCACTAGACGTCCGCAATAGACGTCCGCACTAGACGTCCCCACTAGACGTCCGCAATAGACGTCCGCAATAGACGTCCCCACTAGACGTCCGCAATAGACGTCCGCACTAGACGTCCCCACTAGACGTCCGCAATAGACGTCCGCAATAGACGTCCCCACTAGACGTCCGCACTAGACGTCCGCACTAGACGCCCGCACTAGACGTCCCCACGTAGACGTCCCCACTAGACGTCCCCACTAGACGTCCCCACTAGACGTCCCCACGTAGACGCCCGCACTAGACGTCCCCACTAGACGTCCGCACTAGACGTCCCCACGTAGACGTCCGCACTAGACGCCCGCACTAGACGTCTAGTGCGGACGTCTACGTGGGGACGTCTAGTGCGGACGTCTAGTGCGGACGTCTACGTGGGGACGTCTAGTGCGGACGTCTAGTGCGGACGTCTACGTGGGGACGTCTAGTGCGGACGTCTAGTGCGGACGTCTACGTGGGGACGTCTAGTGCGGACGTCTACGTGGGGACGTCTAGTGCGGGCGTCTACGTGCGGACGTCTACGCGTGCGCGTCCTCGTGCGCGCGTCTTACATTCAGCACCAAGTGGCAGAAACCTAAACCCCAAACTCAGATAAATGCATTCCCAGGCCTTGTTCTCCCCTCCTCCAGGTCAGATTGCTGTTGAAAGCTGAGGCAACAGGAAATACGTCAGCCTCGGGGAGGATCGGAACTCAAGCTGGAGGAGGATGCACAAGGTTCTCACGGAGAAATTCACAACCACTCCCTGCAGCTCATAACCCAAATTCCACTCAGCCTGAGAAGGGTTCCGGCACGCAAACTGTTCAACAGCAGCCGAATCAGACAGCGTGCAGGGTCAGGGGGGCTTTGTTACCCGGTCGCATGACTGCTGAAGGCAGCCAAAGCCAGAAAATGTGAACTTTAGGACTGAAGAAAAGGCGAGGGAAAACCTCACTCCTCCCTTGCAATAGGGACACCCTCCTTCTCCCCCCCCCCCCCCTCTACAGCTCTAACTATGTACCTCACTCCTGCTGGCCCTAGTGCCCTCCATCACACACAGATCTACTAATATACCCCGTTCCTTCCTCGCAGTGCCTTCTGGTACTCACAAACACCCCCCCCCCCCCTCCAGATGGCTTCACATGCAGAAAGAAAGTAGGGCGTCTCATTATTTCTCCAGTGCTGGTGCCAAGAAGCAGACAGAGATTCTGATGTACTAAGGAGCACTTTCTCAGAAGCAAAACCTCCCCCTTCCCCAGGAGTGCAGAATTTGGTTTGAGTTGGGTTTGAACTTGCCAGGGCTGGACAAATTTCTTTCAGTTTGGTCCCAGGTATAGACAGAGCGTCTATTGCCTTTTAACTGGATTCCAAGCCTGAAAACATGTTTCCAAGGGTCGGTCCTTGAGGGGGTCGGTCGGCACGGAGACGGAGAGGTATTAGAACTGGGTCAGATCCCTGAAGAAGCTCATTCTCCTTCTATCAGTTTGGTTCGGTGCAGTGGCGTACCTAGGGGGGTGCGGGGGGGGCGGGCCGCCCCGGGTACCAGCCCTGAGGGGGTGTTCCCGGCCTTGCCGCTCAGTCCCCCCCCACGCCCGAAGGACCGCTCGCCCCACTGACCTTCCAGCACACCTATGAAGCAGCCCGCAGCAGGATCGCGACGTCAGCAATCCCTCAGCTGCTTGGGCGCTGCTTCCTGCGCCGCGGTCCCGTCCCTCCTCTGACGTCAGAGGAGGGGGCGGGACCGCGACGCAGGAAGCAGCTCCTAAGTAGCGCAAATATAGCTGACGTCGCGATCCTGCTGCGGCTGCTTCATAGGTAGTGCGGGGAGGCCAGGGGGGCGAATGGTCCTTCGGGGTGGGTCGGGGCATCAGGCCTTCAGGGTGGGGCGGGCGGGCGGGCAGGCAGACTTTCAAGGGGGAGGGGGGTGACAGGCAGGCAGGCAGGCCTTCAAGGGGGGGTGCAGGTCTTCGGGGGGGGGTGCAGACCTTCAAGGGGGTGCAGGCCTTCAAGGGGGGGACAGGCAGGCAGGCCTTCAAGGGGGGGACAGGCCTACAAGGGGGGGGGGACAGGCCTACAAGGGGGTGCAGGCCTACAAGGGGGGGGACAGGCCTTCAAGGGGGGACAGGCCTTCAGGGGGGGTGCATGCCTTCAGGGGGGGGTGCCGACCTTCAAGGGGGTGCAGGCCTTCAAGGGGGTGCAGGCCTTTGGGGGGGTGCCAACCTTCAAGGGGGGGGTGCAGGCCTTCAAGGGGGGGGGACAGGCCTTCAAGGGGGGACAAGCAGGCAGGCCTTCAAGGGGGGGACAGGCCTACAAGGGGGTGCAGGCCTTTGGGGGGGTGCCAACCTTCAAGGGGGGGGACAGGCCTTCAAGGGGGGACAAGCAGGCAGGCCTTCAAGGGGGGGTCAGGCCTTCAAGGGGGGGACAGGCCTACAAGGGGGTGGGACAGGCAGACCTTTAAGGGGGGACAGGCCTACAAGGGGGTGGGACAGGCAGACCTTTAAGGGGGGATAGGCCTTCAAGGGGGGACAAGCAGGCAGGCCTTCAAGGGGGGGTCAGGCCTTCAAGGGGGGGGACAGGCCTTCGGGGGTGCAGGCCTTCGGGGTGGGTGCAGGCCTTCGGGGTGGGTGCAGGCATTCGGGGTGGGTGCAGGCCTTCGGGATGGGTGCAGGCCTTCAGGGAGGGACAGACCTTCGGGTGGGGGGTACAATCCTTCGGGGAGGGTGCAGGCCTTCAGGGGTGGGGTTTAGGCCTTCAGAGGGGGACAGACCTTCGGGTGGGAGGTAAAGTCCTTCGGGGGGTGCAGGTCTTCAGGGGTGGGGTGTAGCCCTTCGGAGGGGGGACAGACCTTCGGGGGAGGGGGGTCCTGGTGTAAAAGTACACAGAGGGAGAGAGGGAAGGGGGGGTTCAAAGATACGTGCATATGCCAGACTTTGGGGGTTAGAAATAATGGGTCTAAAAACAGAGGAGTGGGAGAGAGATGGTGCATAATGGGATTTAGGGAGGGAAGGAACAGAAAGGGAGAGAACTTGGAAACAGGGGATGGTGTGGAGGGGGGATAGAGATACTGGATAGGAGGATAGTTGGGAACAGAAAGGGAGAGATGGTGGATCCTGGGGTGGTGGGGAGTTGAGAAAAGGTGAATCTGTGGATGGAGACAAAAAAAAGGAAAGATGCCAGATCTCCGGGAGAGGGAAGGGAAACGGAAGGGGAGAACAGAGATGGCAGACGGATGGTTAGCACGGAGAAAGGAGACCCTGGCAAGCAAGACAACAAGAGCCTGGGACCAACAAGATTTGAATATTGATCAGAGAACAAAAGGTAGAAAAAATAATTTTATTTTCTGTTTTGTGATTACAATATGTTAGATTTGAAAAGTGTACATGAGACAGCTTGAAATGGGAACTTTTCTATTTTTGTGAATGGCAAGGCTGAGTTCAGTTAAAATATATGCTTTATAAGAAAATATAATAATGTGTTTTATAAAGTTTATAAGCATTGCTGGCATACTCGGTGAGGTGTTCCTAGTGTTGGTGGTGGTGGTAGCATGTCAGTGTGTTGAGAGGAAGAGGTAGTCTGGGAAATTCTGCTGAGCAAACTCTGGGCCCATTTCCACCCCCAGTTAGTCCACTCCACTCAACTGGTTCACACACTGAGTGGGTCTTTGGGTGTTATTTCTGGGTAGTTGTTTTAGAATCTCTTCCAGTGGTTTGTCAGTATCTCCTTCTGGTCCAAGGAAGGAAACTTTGTCAACCTTAGCATTGACCTTCAGAATATGTTTGTAACAGCGCTGCTTGTGTGGCATTAGGCTATGTAGTGATCGAAAGAAAAAAACAGACCTTTGCACATTTTTGCACTATATGGTGGGTGTATGAGGAGATTCATTTCCTGCACAGTTAAGTCCATGTGAAGTTACCTTGTGCTGTATTTGACATCTAGCAAGGTCTCTGTTTGGAAGGAAAGATCTAAGCTTAAAAATGAAGTGGCCAGAAGTTATGTTAAAAGTAGATAGCGTAGCTGGTTTTAAGAAAGGTTTGGACAAATTCCTGGAGGAAAAGTCCATTGTCTGTTATTAAGACATGGGGGAAGCGTCTGCTTGCCCTGGATTGGTGCACTCAGTTGTTCCCACTTGGAGAACCTATTGACTTTTACTGCTTTTCTGTGTGGCTTTAACATTTTTGCTATTCAGTATACCTAAACTATTATTCAGTAGAAAAAATTTGTTTGTTCAATCAAATCCTGTGTGGACATTGGACTTCTATGAGTGAATGTTCTGCTTGATTGAACAAACTAAATTTTTTCTACTGAATAATAGTCTAGGTACAATGAAAGTAAATAGCAAAAATGTTTGAGTAGATAATTAAGGAAATCTTTTTCATATTGCTTGCTTATGGACTGGGAAAAAAGACTGTTCAAGCAAATGTCTCCAGAACTGCTTTAATGGAAAAATGTGATTTTTTTTTTTTTAAAGTACTTTGTGAAATTTATTGTTGTTGTGAAATTTATTGTTATACTTTGTTTAAACTTAAAAAGCGGTGTCATTAACAGTGAATCTAATCGAAAAATCGATTCAACAGGGTGAATCGGATCGAATGAAATATTTTTCTCTGAATCGGGCAGCACTATTGGCTACCATGAGAATGGGCTACTGGGCATGATGGACCATTGGTGTGACCCAGTTAGGCTATTCTTATGTTATGTTCTCATCTGTAGGGGCCTTTGTTTTCACTTCTTATTTTAATGTATTTTTTTCCTGGGAACTTATCAGTGTTTTTTTATAATGGGAACAAAAATGGAAGAGAATTAATGTGTGTGGAATGGGGGGGGGGTAACTAATTTCTTCAGCTAAATAATTCAATCCACTTCAAACAGACATAGGAGAACTCACGCACCATTCACACACCCTCCAACCAAAAACGTCAAAAGAAAAAAACTGTTCGACAACCTCCTAGCCATTCGAGCTGCAACACTTGACCCCCAACTCTACAACCTATTGACCTCGACCACAAACTACAAAACCTTAAAAAAAGAAATAAAAACCCTTCTATTAAAAAAACACATAAAACCAAACTAACATAATCAGAACTGTCCCAAGCATCACCTGCAACTACTCCATATGTACTTCTGATGTCATGACAATTCAGACATAATTTATGTTATGTTATGTTTGGAATAATGGTTACATAAATGAGGTTCAATAAAAGAAAATTTTCTGTGGGAGCATTTGTTGGAACTTCTGTTATCCTGATTTCTTCTATCTGTGGGCTTTCTTTAGCTAACCTACTTATCTGGGGCTTTCCACTTCTGCAGCTGCCCTTTTCACGGTCCACTTTGCGCTTGCACTCTCTGGGGAGGGGGGGTTGGGTCTGGGCTTGGGGGGGTAGGTGTGTCTGGTAGTTTTGTCTGGGTGGTGGCTGGGTGTTTCTTGGGTGCTTGTTGTGCGGATTGGTGTGTCTGGTGAGCGGTCTGGGTGTTGTTGCTTGTGGGGGTTTTTTTCATTATAAAATATGGCTGAGGGTCTAGTCCGGCTTATTATTCTTGTGGGTTCTGGGGTGGGATTTGTTTGCTTGCCCCAAGTTTTGGCCTTTTGTTGTGTATTGCTATGCCTCTCATTGGCAATTTTCTCTTGGGAGAGGCTTGTTCATGCTTGTTGTTGCTGTTACTCTCATTCTGTGTTCTTTTTGATAATGTATAAGTTTCTGTACAGACCATGGTTGCTTGTCTGGACCTTTTGCCATTCTCAATAAAAATACTTTGAAAAAAAAAAAAAAAAAAGAAAATTTTCACTGCCTGTTTCTATTCTGACCATTTATTCCATTTCATGGTTATTGCAAAAAAAAAAAAAAAAAAAAAATTTTACATGAGGGGGGGGGGGGGGTGTCAAAAAATGATGGGCCCCGGGTGCCACATACCCTAGGTACGCCACTGGAGAAGCTATTGAGAATATATCGACTAAGTAGAGTGGAGCTTAACCAAAGGCAACTTTATAATATATACAGCCTAATGTAAAGATTATACGAGCCTCTACAGGGGTCCAGTGCAACTCCCGATAGTAGGGTTTATATGGTCGAACTTCTTCAAACCATAGATAAGTCTTACTGCAGTGTGCTCAATAAGTTTCAATCTAGCCATATTTTTCTTGGTCCTTGTAAGGTCTCAACTCAGCAGTATATGGCAGAAAACAGAATTTAGGGGCTCCTTTTACTAAGCTGCGTTAGTGTTTTTAGCGCACGCAGCATTTTAGTGCAAGCTAAACCCGCGCTACGCAGCTAGACTAATGCCAGCTCAATGCTGGTGTTAACAGGGCAGGATTAACCAATAGGCCAAGTAGGCACCTGCCTAGGGCCTGAAATGGTTAGAGGGGCCCGATGAAGGACAACATCAATATTGTTTTTCCAAACGGTGATGGGCCCCTCCAGCATCGATCAGCAACGCGGGTCCTCCCCCCCCGATCGGCAATGCGGACCCCCCCGATCGGCAACGCGGTCCCCCCATTGACAGAAAGTAAGACAAGCAAGCAACACAGGTAAGAACTGTAATATTGCAAGCGGTGCTGCTTGCCCAAAGCTTCCCTCTGATGTAGCTTCCTGTTTCCGCCTGGGCACATGGTGGGGTGGGGCGGGTCAGGGGGCCCAGTGTACTTGTGTGCCTAGGGGCCCTCGATAAATTAATCCTGCCCTGGGTGTTAAGGTCTAGCGCGCACGGCAATTTAGCATGCGCTATTCCACGCGTTAAAGCCCTAACGCTGCTTAGTAAAAGGGGGATATATTTCTATAGAACATTCAAGGTTGTCATATTAGTAGAGTTACCATAAGGCACTAGAAAAAGGAGACACCTTCTACAAAAAAAGAAAATGTAATGTTATAATAAAATATATTAAGAGTATAAATATTCAATGATAGTGCTCAGTGAAAGCCATTCAGAACTTCAAGGCCTTGAAGTTCTGAATGGCTTTCACTGAGCACTATCATTGAATATTTATACTCTTAATATATTTTATTATAACATTACATTTTCTTTTTTGTAGAAGGTGTTAACTAGAGCAGAAAATGTATATTTATATATTTATAATTCCCAAGAATATTGAATGTGTTGAACTAGAAAAAGGAGAACAGATTTGAGACATCTGGGTTTTACTTCCATTGCTTTCAATGGAAGTATAACCCAGATATCTCAATCTGTCCTTTTCGTTTTTTTCTGGAGCCATATTGTAACCTTACATTTTAGTATTAGCAAATAACAGCACAATGAAGAAACTATTGAGCCAGAATGTGCATTATGGGGATAAAAATCAGGAATTCTATAATTAGGCTTATGTGGTTAGGTGTCCCTTTCTGTACATATGCATGCCACAAAAATCGTACTTACGGACTAAATTCTTATGGCACCTGAAAAGTCAGTACGGAATAAAAATGTACTTAGTACTATTCTATAAAATATAGCTAAAGTTAAGCGCGGTTTATAGAATACACTTTAGGACATGTCAGTTTTAGGGGTATATTTTTGTTTTTTCAAACTTTACATAAGAACATAAGAATTGCCACTTTTGGGTCAGACCAGTGGTCCATCGTGCCCAGCAGTCCGCTCATGCAGCGGCCCTTGGTCAAAGACCAGCGTCCTAACTGGGACTAGCTCTACCTGCGTATGTTCTGGTTCAGCAGGAACTTGTTTAACTTTGTCTTGAATCCCTGGAGGGTGTTTTCCCCTATGACAGACTCCGGAAGAGAGTTCCAGTTTTCTACCATTCTCTGAGTGAAGAAGAACTTCCTTACATTCGTACGGAATCTATCCCCTTTCAATTTTAGAGAGTGCCCTCTCGTTCTCCCTACCTTGGAGAGGGTGAACAGCCTGTCCTTATTTACTAAGTCTATTCCCTTCAGTACCTTGAATGTTTCAATCATGTCCCCTCTCAATCTCCTCTGCTCGACGGAGAAGAGGCCCAGTTTCTCTAATCTTTCGCTGTATGACAAGTCCTCCAGCCCCTTAACCATCTTAGTCGCTCTTCTCTGGACCCTTTCGAGTAGTACCGTGTCCTTCTTCATGTACGGCGACCAGTGCTAGATGCAGTACTCCAGGTGAGGGCGCACCATGGCCCGGTACAGCGGCATGATAACCTTCTCCAATCTGTTCGTGATCCACTTCTTTATCATTCCTAGCATTCTGTTCGCCCTTTTTGCCGCTGCCACACATTGCGTAGACGGCTTCATCGACTTGTCAATCATAACTCCCAAGTCTCTTTCCTGGGAGGTCTCTCCAAGTACCGCCCCGTACATCCTGTATTCGTGCATGAGATTTTTGTTACCTACATGTATCACTTTACACTTATCCATTTGAACCTCATCTGCCATGTTGATGCCCATTCCTCAAGCCTGATTATGTTATGTTGCAGATCTTCGCAATCCCCCTGTGTCTTCACTACTCTGAATAACTTTGTATCGTCCGCAAATTTAATCACCTCACTCGTCGTACCAATGTCTAGATCATTTATAAAGATGTTGAAGAGCATGGGTTCAAGCACCGAGCCCTGCGGCACCCCACTGGTGATACTCTTCCAGTCTGAATATTGTCCATTTACCCCCACTCTCTGTTTCCTATGATCCAGCCAGTTTTTAATCCACGTGAGTATTTCACCCTCGATTCCATGGCTTGCAATTTTCCGAAGTAGTTGTTCATGCAGAACCTTGTCAGACGCCTTCTGAAAATCCAGATATACAATCTAATCTAATCTAATCTAAACCTTAAGTTTATATACCGCATCATCTCCATGAGTATGGAGCTCGACACGGTTTACAAGAACTTAAAATAGTAGGAAGAGAAGAAGAAAAAGGATTACATGAACTTATGTGAAGAAGGGAGGAGAAAAAGGGGGGGATAGAGTTACTATTTGATGAAAAGCCAGGTTTTCAGTTGTTTGCGGAATAATTGAAGGGAGTCCAGGTTCCACAACGGGATGGTGAGGTCGTTCCAAAGACCTGTGATTTTGGAGAGAAGGGATTTTCCCAGTTTGCCTGCATAGTGGATGCCGCGTAGAGAGGGGAAGGCTAGTTTATACCTTTGGGCAGTTCTGGAGGAGTCGGGACTGGAGGAGTTGAAGGATAGCGGGATAAGAGGAGGGAGGATGCCGTGGATGATCTTAAAAGCCAGGCAGGAACATTTGAAATGGATTCTGGAGATTATTGGGAGCCAGTGAAGTTTAGCAAGGAGTGGGGAGACATGGTCAGATTTGCGTTTTGAGAAGATCAGTTTGGCTGCAGTATTCTGGATTAGTTGGAGTCTTAGAAGACTTTTATTTGATAGATTTAAGTAGATGGCGTTGCAATAATCTAGTTTGGAGAGGATGATGGATTGGACCAGGATGGCAAAGTGTTGTTGGCTGAAGTAGGATCTAATTTTCCTCAGCATGTGGAGGCTGAAAAAGCATGATTTATCCAAGGAATTGAGGTGGTCATTGAGGGAGAGAGAGGAATCGATAATGATGCCAAGGACCTAGGATGAGAATTCAAGTTGTAGTGTATCGCCTGTGGGTAGTGTGAAAAGGGTGGGCAGGTGTTCGAATTTTGGGCCGAGCCAGAGTAATTTTGTTTTTGATTCGTTTAGTTTCATCTGCACCGAGAGGAACCAGGCACGGAGTCTCCTTATGCAAACTGTAATGTTTTCGTGGAGGTTGGTGAGGTTCTGGTCAGCCTCAAGGAGGACAAGGATGTCATCTGCGTAAGTGTAGATTGTTTCAAGGGGGGATAGTTGAAGGAGTTCCAGGGAGGACATGTAGATGTTAAAGAGAATAGGGGAGAGGGGTGATCCCTGAGGGACACCGCAAGATGGAGTCCAAGGAGTGGACATGGTGCCATTTGTGTTGACGGATTAGGAGCGGGAGCGTAGGAAGTTTGAGAACCACATTAGGACGGTGGAGTCAATTCCAATCTCGGAAAGTTGGTAAAGTAGTATGTCGTGGTGGACGACATCAAAAGCAGCAGAAAGATCGAATTGTAATAGGACAGCAAATTTGTTGCGTGAGTGTAGTTGTTGTACCTTTGAAATTAGGGAGACTAGGAGGGATTCGGTGCTAAAGCTGGGTCTGAAGCCATGTTGGTAGGGGTGAAGAATGGAGAATCTCTCGAGATAGGAAGAGAGCTGGGTAGCAACAATGGTTTCTAGGAGTTTGGTAAGTAGAGGGATATTTGCTATGGGACAGTAGTTTGATGGAAGGGAGGGGTCGAGATCGGCTTTTTTCAGGATAGGTGACAAGGCAATGTGACCCATTTTTGTGGAGAACAGGCCAGATTGAAGAGCAGAGTTAATAAGTCTCGTAAGGGAGGAGATGGCCTTTGCAGGTATGTTTTCATAAAGGTGGGAGGGGAAAGGATCTAAGATGCATTTGCAGGATTTCAGTCTAAGACATAGTTTAGAGATCAGGGGTTCAGATATGGGTTCAAATGTCAACCGGGTCGCCCTTGTCTGTCTGTTTACTCCCTCAAAGAAGTGCAGCAAGTTCATCAAACATGATCTGCCTTTGCTAAAACCATGCTGACTGGTCCTCATCAGCCCGTGTCCATACAGGTGATCAATGATGTGGTCCTTGATGGACACGGGCTGATGAGGACCAGTCAGCACGGTTTACAAACTAATAGTGACCAAATTATATAGTTTTGCATTCTCAGTCTAAAGCTATCTTCAGAAACTGCTTAAAGTGAGTCTTACCTACATCAAATATCAGTTGAAATATATAATATTTATTTGAACATACAAATAGTCTGAACTACATCTGTGGCCACATAATTATCTTTAAAAGGTCATTTATGCAGATAATTAAATGTTATTAACAAAATCCAGCAAAGAGGTCATTAGTTCCTAATTGCCGGGATGTTCAAGTGCCGATAATCAAAATCATTACCCTGGAAGTTTACCAAAATGTTTCAGCCACTGTGCATCCAGAGTTCAAAGGGGCTTGTTAAGAGTGTCTTATGGGCGTGCTTTTGGTGGGCTAGACACGAACATCTTGTAAAATGTTCTGGATGGATCATAAACATTCAGAGCTAGACCTGTTTTAGAAGTGTCTAAGTGCCACAAAGGTACCCAAACTGACCAGATGATCACTGGATACATTTATTTATTTATTCAATTTTCTATAACGTTCTTCCGGGGGAGCTCAGAATGGTTTACATGCATTTATTCAGGTACTCAAGCTGGGATACACCGACCGATAGCGAGATGGTGTGATGGGAAAGATAAGAAGGCCAAGAAATAACAGAGCCCTGAAACCCAGGTGAGAACAGTGTATCGACAAGTAGGCATTGGTCAAGTGTCAAAAGCAGTAGAAAGATCAAGAAGGATGAGGATAGAATAGAATAGAGTCCTTTGGATCTGGCCAGGAGCACTTTAGCAAGGGCAGTTTCTGTAGAGTGAAGAG
Organism: Geotrypetes seraphini; assembly: GCF_902459505.1. Lineage (NCBI taxonomy): Eukaryota > Metazoa > Chordata > Amphibia > Gymnophiona > Dermophiidae > Geotrypetes > Geotrypetes seraphini. The sequence goes on along the minus strand of NC_047088.1, from coordinate 216,022,008 downwards.
GGCAGAAGCCCAATTGAAGTAGGTTAAGAATAGCTCGAGATGAAAAAATATCATAGCAACGGTGGTGAACAGCACATTTAAGTAGCTTGGCTAAGAAAGGGAGGAGGGAGATGGGGGCGATAGTTGGAAGGGGAAGTAGGGTCCAGTGAGGGCTTTTTAAGGAGTGGCCATAACTGGGCAAAGTTAGTACCATTATTTAAGCGATCTGACTTACCTGGTTAGCTTTCATAATGATTTGGAGGAGATGTTCAGTGACAATGCCCAGTTAAATGCCACTGAATATCCTCTCCTAGCCCACTCAGCACAGTTTAACTGGACTGGAACTGTGTGACTTGGCTACATTCATATAAACAGTGGTTAAGTGGTTAGAGCTACAGCCTCAGCACCTTGGGTTCAAACCCTGCGCTGCACCCTGTGACCCTGGGCAAGTCACTTAGTCCTCCACTGCTCCAGGTACATTAGATAGATTATGATCCCACCGAGATAGATTGAGAAAAATGCTGGATGTTCAGGTTGGTCTTATGGCTTCAATTCTCAAGAGATTTGAAACTATGAAACCAATCTAAACTAGAAAGCACAGCTCAAGTTTGCAGCTAGCCAAGTTGCAGTGAGGAAGCAGGAATTCCACTGTGAGCATCTGTGTTTCACCACTAGGATTGCTGAGCTTTGTGGATCACATAAAAGCGTTTTTTTATTTATTTATTTATAGAATTTTACAATATTTCCAAGCATATACATCTTGTACAGTAAAGTGAGATCAATCAACATATTGAACTAAAATTCCAAAATTAATTTTACTACAAGGAAATACTAATCTAGCTGATCTCACACTAGTCCTCAATATTATTGGATCCATGATTAAGAGCAGAACATATATAATTCAAATTAATTAAATAAGAAAAATCCTTATCTGACTAAAGTGCAAGGGACTAACTTTCCATGGACGTTGTTATTCCTTTTTCAAGACGTTTCATTGAGAAAAAACTAATCAATTGAGATGGCTCTGTAAATATATACTTCAATGATGAATATCTAACTACACATTTACATGGATATCTCAAAAAGAAAATACCCCCTATTTGAGTCACTCCAGGTTTTAGAATTAAAAATTCTTTCCTTCTTTTTTGAGTCTCTCTAGAGACATCAGGGAAAATCTGAATATGCTGCCCCAGGAAGTCTTTGGACCTATTTTTAAAGAAAAGTTTTAATATCCAATCCTTGTCTGGAGCCAAAGCAACGGACAACAAGAGAGTAGCTGGAACAGCCAGTTCTCTATCTGATTGTTCCAGTATTACCGAAATGTCCAAAGACCTCTCCCGGGGTTCCTCAATTTTTTGTTCTTCTTTGAATTGGGTCTTAGCAGGTAGGTAATACACATAAAAGCGTTTTTATGCTGAATTATACTTGCTGTACACCACCTTGTGTGAATCTTCATAATGGCAGTTAATAAATGGTGATCCCAGTTCTGGCATATGAGCCAGAGGTTGGACAAGCCTGCTATAATGTGTACTATTATTGGAATATTTTACTGTTGTGATTGTTCATTGCCTTTATCTGGGTTATGTTTGTTTTATACCGCTGGCAATGGAATGTTAGAAAAGTTCAGTTTCCTTCAAATGTGATTTACTGTAAATACAGTGTTCTTGCTTAGCAGGTCAGGATTCTATGGAACTCGAGACTGAGTTGAGTTTGGGAAGTCAATGTTCTTGTCCTTGTACATCCAAATAAATATCAGAAAACGAGACTGCATGTTAACAGATAATAGACATTTTCTGCTTTACCTGAGTAGATATTTACGCTTCTGGCATGTCAAAAGAGCTTATGTTGCTCAAGATAGTTCACAACTTTCTGAAGATATATTTAAAATCTTGTGACATTACAGTATTCATAACTGACCACAAGATGGCACTCTAACATATACTCAAAGAAATCTCAAAACTACAAAATCTTTTAAATGATGCCCTAATACTGTTTTGAGTTCTTTTAACTTTGTCATTGTCACCTGATTTTTCTCACTAGCTTGACATATAATTTGGTAGCTTTCCAGCTTACACTTTAAGGAGGTAATTGTATCACCAGATGTCTGTGTAAGTCCAGAAAGGCGACTACTTGTTATGGATTTAGATTTAATTCTCGTCTATTTTAGTAGTAGTTTGAGGCGAATAGCATTCAGATCTGGTAGATATTTCCCATCCTCAGAGGACATATAATCAAAGTTGTTCGTGAGACATCGGAGACTACCTAATTATAGAGTGTATAGATACCTAATGTAGAGTGTCCTTTACAGAATACTAGCTTAGCAAGGATCATCCTGGTATCTAACTCTGGGTGCAATTTATTAAAACATGTCCTTTGTGGGTACAGCCAATATTATCATTACTACTACTTATCATTTCTATAGTGCTGCCATACACGCAGTGCTGTATATTACATTAACCACGAAGGGACAATCCCTGCTCGACAGAGCTTACAATGTATTCTTTCAGAAAGACAAACAAGATGATTGGGTTAGGGAATTACAGAGAGAGTGACAAAATAGACATGGGTACTTCACAAGCCGATTGGAGTTAGGAATTAAAAGCATCAAAAAAGTGGGCTTTTAGCCTGGGTATGAATACTGCCAGAGATGGAGCTTGACGTACCAACTCAGTCAGTCTGTTCCAGGCATATGGGGCAGCAAGATAGAAGGGATGGAGTCTGGAGTTAACAGTAGAGGAGAAGAGTAAATAGGAGAGACTTACCCAGTGGAGTTCTGGGGGGGAGTATAGGGGGACATGAAAGAGGAGAGATACTGAGGAGCTGCAGAGTGAATGCACTTGTAAGTCAACAAGAGGAGTTTGAACTGTATGTGGAAGCGGATAGGGAGCCAATGGAGTGATTTGAGGAGTGAGCATGATGACAGTAGCAGAATATAAGCCATGCAGCAGAATTCTGAACAGATTGAAGGGGAGAGGGATGGCTCAGATGAAGACCTGTTAGAAACAGTTGCAGTAGTCTAGGTGAGAGGTAATGAGATTATGGATAAGGGTTTTGGTGGTATGATCAGACAGGAAAGTTTGGATTGTGACAATATTATAGAGAAAGAAATGACAGGATTTAGTGGTCTCTTGGATTTGTGCAGAGAAGGAGAGATAGGAGTCAAAGATGACCCCAAGGTTGCAAACTGATGTAACAGTAATGATGAGTATTATCCACAGGAATAAAGAATGGGGGAAGAGGGAGGTGGGTTTAGGAAGAAAGATGATAAGCTCAGTCTTGGCCATGTTTAGTTTTAAATGGCAGTGAGATATCCAGGCAGCGATGTCAGACAGGCAGGCTGAGTCTTGGGCCTGGATACCTGTGGAAATGTCAGGTGTAGAGATGTAACTCTATGAGTAATCAGCATAGAGATGATACTGAAAACCATGAGATGAGATCAGAGCACCAAGGGAATAGGTATAGATGAAAAAAAGAAGAGGCCCCAAAACAGAGACCTAGGATACACCGACCGATAGCGAGATGATGTGATGGGAAAGATAAGAAAGCCAACAAATAACAGAGCCTTGAAACCCAGGTGAGAACAGTGTATCGAAGGCGGTGGTCAAGAGTGTCAAAAGCAGTAGAAAGATCAAGAAGGATGAGGATAGAATAGAGTCCTTTGGATCTGGCCAGGAGCACAATAGCAAGGGCAGTTTCTGTAGAGTGAAGAGGGCAGAAGCCCAATTGAAGTAGATCAAGAATAGTTCAAGATGAAAAAATATCATAGCAACGGTGGTGAACAGCACATTCAAGTAGCTTGGCCTAGAAAGGGAGGAGGGAGATTGGGGTGATAGTTGGAAGGGGAAGTAGGGTCCAGTGAGGGCTAAACTGGGCAAAGTTAGTACCACTATTTAAGTGATCTGACATGCCTGGTTAGCTAGCCAGACATTGGCTTTGAATACTTCTGTAGCTCGCATAACTTTCATAATGATTTGGAGGAGATGTTCAGTGACAATGCCCAGTTAAATGCCACTGAATATCCTCTCCTAGCCCACTCAGCACAGTTTAACTGGACTGGAACTGTGTGAATTGGCTACATGCATATAAACAGTGATTAAGTGGTTAGAGCTACAGCCTCAGCACCCTGAGGTTGTGGGTTCAAACCCTAAGCTGCACCCTGTGACCCTGGGCAAGTCACTTAGTCCTCCCCTGCTCCAAGTACATTAGATAGATTGCGATCCCACCGAGACAGATTGAGAAAAATGCTTGAAGTACCTGTATGTAAACCGCTTTGAGTGTGATTGTAAAACTACAAAAAAAAAAAAAAGCAGTATACAAGCCCCTTTCCCTTTCTCAGCTTATTCAAATTGGCACACCTTGCAAGAGTTTTTTTTACCCACCGTCAAATTCTTCAGTTCCTCATTATCTCTCCTCTCTTATCATTCTCCAAGTCACTCTTATCTATATCCCCTATCTTCCATTGCCATGTTTTCCACATTGCTACACCACATGCTTGGAATAGACTTTCTGAGTTGGTGTGTTGTGTTCCTTCTCTGGCTTTACTCAAATCCAGCTTAGAAACTTACTGTAAGGTTTGAAGTGGCCCCACAATATTAGGTTGTAGGAGTTATGTTAGGCGCCCTTACAAACGCCAGGTCCCGGGTTCAATACCCTCACCGAAGATTCACCTGGAATAGAATCAAATAAGAAACACAGCCAGAGGTGATTGCATAAAGAATATATTATAGAAATAGGCGTACAGAAATGTAGGATTCATAAAAGTTACAATTATAATTACAGAGACTGTGTTCTTGTGAATGAGAGAGAACACACAAAGAAAGAGAGAGAGAGAAATAGGGGGGGTGGGGAGGGTGATGTCCCAAGCTTCAGATAGAGAGCAAGACGAACAAGAAGAGTAAGAGAGCCAAGAGAGCGGGGTGATGTTGCGAAGGGGCTTTTATAGTTTGGAAACTTATTCTAAAATACAGAATCTATTGAGCTTCAATAGAAGTTAAACATCCCCATCCGTAGTAAACTTATGCTAGACAGAAGAAGAATAGGCTGAAGTCAAATGTAATTTCCAGTATGCCTCAGACAATAGTTTCTGATTAATCTTAGTTATCTGTGCACTTGGACCCATTGTATATCCTAAGCATCAGACATTAACACGTCTTCTTAGCACCTCTTAGAGCACCTTTTTACTGCCAGGTCCTCTAAGCACTGATTGAATTAGGGTTATTTGAAACAGTCTGCCTGGATGCTTACTGTATGTGATCTATCTGCATCAACATCCCAGAGTTAGATTGATATAATTTCCCATAGGCCTTTGCTGACATTAGTTATGCCAACTGAAAATGCTGATTGCTAGCAATAGCTATGCTGACATCTACCAGGTTTTGTTATAATGTAGTTCAGATGTTGTGAAACATTGATCCTTCTCTCTCTGTTTTGTGTTTGTTCAGATTTTGTTGCCATCCCTTTTCTAATGTTGTTCACATTGAGCATAAAAATGGTGAAAGTAGTTTCTTAAATGTAACATAACATTTTCTAGAGATTTGTCATAAGAAGTGCATCTTGTATTCAATGTAATGATGGCTTCTCTTTGCGCTATCCAATCTATTTAATAATATGGGGGAAATTTTCAGAGTGTTCGCACCAATACAACAACTGAACGTACTTTTCACCAGTTCTCTCAAAGCTGAAGCAAATGACTCGCACTTAGAAATTTCGCACGCTCTTTGAAACTCGTCATTGTGTGCACCTTCTTTTTTTTTCTATAGTTAAAATTTTGCTTGGAGAAAATGTGCCTAGAGTTGAAATTCCAGCTTTACACTCACTCCTCTTCTAACTTATCTTGGATATTGACATAACATATAAACATTTATTTATATACCGCAGTACCTATGCGGTTTACAAAAGAAAATTGAAACAGTAACAGTAAAAACAAATGACCTAGAAATTACAAAAATTTCTTAAATAAGTAGGTTTTCAATAATTTCCTGAACTGCTAGTAAGAGACAGAGCTAACAGATTTACAAACTCTTTATCACAAGAAGCTGCCTGAAAAGATAGGAGACGTTGAAAATAGCTGTTGTATAAATGACCCTTTACCGATGGAAAAGCAAACAAATTACAATTCTGTCTTGGGCCTTGTGAATTAACGAATAAAAAATGATCCATAAGATAATCAGGTGCTAAACCATGAAAGACTTTATAGCATATACAACCAAACTTAAATCTGTCTCTGACCTCGACAGGTAACCAATGTAGTCTTTGGTAATAAGACTGAAAATGAATCGGACTGCAGTGCTATGTATGATGTGGAATCTGTGAAGATTTTTCTGATAACCTACTAAGTAAACTACATTATAGTAATCCAAAATACTTATAATTAATGACTGTACCAGCAGTCTAAAAGAAGAAACATCAAAATATGGTCTAATAGTCCATAATTTCCACAACATATAGAAACCTTTCCTTACTAAAGCATCTATTTGAATTCATAGTGAGGTTTTGATCTAAAATAACTCCTAGAATTCTTATAGTAGGATTCAAATTTATACTGGTCTCTTTTTCTGTCTTCTTGCAAGAAGTAGTATAGAAGACAGGTAGGCAGGAGGCAGTTTAGTAAAACAGGATCTTTGAATACAGTACTCACAAAACCACAACTCCTGCACTGCCAGCTTTTCCTAGTAATACCTCCGAGAACCCTCCCTCCCACCTTTCCCCTTACAACATAACTTTCTCATGGCATTTTAAGAACTTCATAACACTACTCTAACAATGAACAATGGATAATATGGCATTGTTCTTAGCTTTTCACATTTTAGTAGGCAAGCAGTCGTATCTCAAACAGTTTTTATGCCTTCACTCTGTAACCTGATCAGGTGGTCATTGGCAGAACAGCAGAATAATGGATGTTTTTTGCTGTGTCCTTGGCAGGGGCCACAACCCCCCCACCTATCATTAGGAGGGTTTGATTCCATTACAGGGCTTCCATAGTATGACAGTGTTTGTGTGCCTTTCCTTCACAGAAGTCTGCGGCAGGGCATTGCTGTTGTCCATGAAGAAGCGCTGCTGTCATTACTGATTCTTTTCTTGAGCCACTTTACTGATTTAACAAAACGTTTTAGGTTTGATCTTTGTTTTTATGTCAAGGCTGATCCCAACTAAGTCATTTTTGGCTCAATTAGATTTGCAATAACACCTGTTGGAGAGAACAAGTCTATTTGTCCAACTATACAATCACCATACCACAGATCTCACTCTCTCTCCTCTTTCATTGAGCTCCAGATGCCCTTCGTGTATGTAACTTGGGATTTCCTCCCCACAAGGAATGTAGAACGATGCATCAAGGCCACATGTCAGTAACTCATTATAGTAGTCAATGAAAAGCAACACAGCCAAAAAGATGTGTAAAAAGCAAATTCAATTTTATTGTGCAGACATCAGATAAAACCCAACACAAGCCTTGTTTCGCCCACATTAAGGGCTGCATCAGGGGTTAGTAAAACTAAAAAAAACAAAAACCCCAATAACAAACAGAAAATCATTATCACAATAAAACAGGTGGAAGGGCATAATCAAAACATGTGTCTAAGTCAGATGTGGGCATATGGCGCTAGACTCCCCAAGTTAGCAGTGGGAAAATGCCCAAAATACATCTAGAATATTTATTTTTGAAAATCGTCTATCTGAACGTCCAGGCTATTGTTCGCCCAGACCGCCAGGACATCTATCTTTATACCACATTTGCAACCAAAATTTCATCCAAATGCCCAGAAGACCATTTCTACCTGGGAGAGGCTAATCTTGTAATGGATTGGCCACCCAGACATGGCAACAGAGCAGTGGGGCACCTTACAGGGCACTGATGTGACCTTCACAAAAAGGGTGCCAGATAACATCTTACCAGAACTCCCTTATAGGTTATGGTAAGCCTCCCAGAACACCCCCAAAACCTACTATACTCACCTGTCTACAATAGCCCTTATGGCTGCAGGGCACCTATATGGCAGTACAGTAGGGTTTGGGGAGGATTGGTGGCACAGGTGTTCCATCATAAATGTAGTGGTTAGAGTGTCTTATGGACCTGGGTCCTCCTCTCTATGGTTCACTAGCACCACCCCCTACACACACACACACACAAACACACAACTATTTAAGAGACTTGTGTGCAGCTCTACTAGGCTTTCCTATACTAGGTGCTGATCTGGCAACAGGCATGTATGTTTTTAATCTGATCTTTGCGGGGATGTGAGGGGGTCAATGAACACTGGGGGAGTGCATGGGGGTCTTTACTTGTCTCTGCAGTGGTTATCTAATCACTTTTTGATACCTTTTGGGCCCTTATACCTGCTTTTACATCATCTAAGTCACAACATATAAGTTCCATCCAGAAAGTGTCATAAAACCTTTGATTATCCCTGCAGGATAACTAAGGGCTCCTTTTACAAAGCCGCACTAGGGCCTTAATGTGCGGGATAGCGCTACTGCCTCCTTTTGAGCAGACGGTAGATTTTCGACTAGCGTGCCCTATAGCTAATCCGGAGTGTGCGCTAAAACCGCTAATGCGGCTTTGTAAAAGGAGCCCTAAGTCTAGGTCAGCCCCCATCCCGCCCACATACTGCCTTAACCACTCCTTCACATACAGCCCATTCAGCTCTGGACGCACAGCAACATTCAGAGACTTAAAGAGTCTCGTGACACATCCAGAAAGTCGGTTTGATTATTGGCACTTGGACAACTTGACTTTTAGGTCGTCCAAGTGCCAACTTGTGCAGGCTTTTAGATATGTTTAAGTTCCAATTATGAGCCCCATATTTTAATTATTTCATTCACTCATAGATCATTTATAGGACATGAGGGTTACACATTCATTCTGCTGCACACCATCACCATTCATCAATCCGAAGAAATTGATGGAGAAATGACGGACGAGATTAAACGCAACTGCAAGGGAAGCAACACAGTTATCATGGGTGACTTCAACTATCCGGGGATAGACTGGAACCTAGGCACCTTCGGCTGCATTAGATAGACCAAGTTCTTGGATGCTGTAGGCGATTGCTTCCTGGAACAACTTGTCAAGGAAATACTAAAGGAAATGCAATCCTGGATTTAATTTTAAATGGCTTGCGAGGACCGGCACAAGATGTAGAAGTAGAAGGGACGCTGGGAAAAAGCGATCATAATATGATCTGCTTCGATCTGGACGCAGGGGAGAAACATCGGTCTAAAATGACAGCCACAGCACTGAACTTTCGTAAAGGGAATTACGAAGATATGAGACTCGTGGTAGGGAAGAAGATTAAGAAGAGGATAGACACTGTAAAAACGCTAGAGCAAGCACGGTCACCGAGGTGCAAAATCTATATATACCGCGTATCAACAAGGGATCAAAGAGGAAAAAGAACAAAGAACCAGCGTGGCTCACTATAGAGGTAAAGGAAGCGATCAGAGGCAAGAAATCTTCGTTTAAGGAATGGAAAAGGTCATAAACAGACAAACTGGAACAAACACAAACAACATCAACGCAGGTGCCACAAGGTGGTAAAAGGAGCCAAAAGGGACTACGAGGAAAAAATAGTCAACGAGGCACACGCTGATTGGAGCACCAGCAGCAGCAGAAACAAGTGAGGAGCAGGCAGAAGGAGGAGGGGAGACTTACAGGAGAGAGGCAGGAGGTAGAAGGCAGGAAGGAGACAGAGCTAGGGGCAGTGGCGAGAGTTAGCTCTGCCCACCCCCACCGTGTCGGCGAGGTCAGAGCCTGAACTCCCCCTTAAAAGGGGCGGAGCCAAAGGATCGAGGCACACGCTGATCGAAGCACCAGCAGCAGCAGAAACAAGTGAGGAGCAGGCAGAAGGAGGAGGGGAGACTTACAGGAGAGAGGCGGGAGGCAGAAGGCAGGAGACAGGAAGGAGACAGAGCTAGGGGCAGCGACGAGAGTTAGCTCCGCCCACCCCCACCGCGTTGGTGAGGTCAGAGCCCGAACTCCCCCTTAAAAGGGGCGGAGCCAACAGTGTGCAGCCGTTCGGCACGCAGCAAAGGCGCTCGCCTTAGCGAGAGCGCCTTTGCGAAGGGCCTTGTGAAGGGCCAAGTCACTACAACCAAGGACACCGGGGAAGGACAGCAAGCAGTCAGAGAGAGAGAGGCCACCAGCAGCAGGCAGAAAGAGAGAGGTCACCAACAGGCAGAGAGAGAGAGAGAGGGCACCAGCAACAGCAGAGGACACCAGCAGCAGGCAGAGAGAGAGAGGACACCAACAGGCAGAGAGAGAGAGAGAGAGAGCACCAGCAGCAGGCAGAAAGAGAGAGAGAGAGGACACCAGCAGCAGGCATTGAGAGAGAGGGCACCAACAGGCAGAGAGAGAGAGCACCAGCAGCAGGCAGAAAGAGGGAGAGAGAGGACACCAGCAGCAGAAGCAGGCAGAAGGAGAGAGGGAGGACACCGACAACAGGCAGAGGGAACATCAATGGAAGCAGAGGGAAACCAGAAGATGAGCTTTCCGGTGTTCTGCACAGACTGTCATATGTATGACTACCTCCCCTCGGGGAGACAGTCATATGTATGCGGCCAGTATCAGGAGCTGAAAAGCTTGAAGAAGGAAGTCAAGTGACTTGAGGACAATATTCAGGAGCTAGAAGGACTTTACACCATCGGGACGAATGATGTCAGCAGGAGTGACTACAGAAGAAGCACGCTGATTGAACAGTTCAAGATCCTGGGAAGGAAGCTGAAGGTGAGGACTCAGAAGACAGCGTTCTCAGAGATCCTACCGGTACCGAGGGCAGATGTGAAAAGGCAGGAGGAACTACAATCAATAAATGTGTGGATGAGGAAATGGTGTGAGGAAGAAGGGTTCCACTTCGTGAGGAACTGGACAATGTTCTGGGGCAAGAGCAAGCTCTACAGGAGAGATGGACTACACCTGAGCGCGGCGGGAACTAAACTTCTAGTAAACAACATCAGGAGAGGAATAGAATAGGCTTTAAACTAAGAAGAAGGGGAAAGCCGACAGTCGACCAAGCGCCGATGATTCGGAAGAAGGTATCCCATGAAGATATCAAGGGGAAAAAAGGCAGGGAAGAAACAAGGGACAAATTACAGGAGTCGACTAACCCAGAAGAGGAGGTTAGAAAGATTGTAGCAAAAGAGAAGAAACCAAGGACAGAAGCACAGGGAATGGAAATGAAGCTAAGAAAATACCAGGATCTAAATTGCGTATATACCAATGCAAGGAGCCTAAGAAACAAAATGGGCAATTAGAAGCCATGGCCAATGCAGAGGACATAGACATCATTGGAGTCACTGAAAAATGGTGGCATGAGGAAAACAAATGGGATACAGCACTGCCGGGGTTCAAGCTCTATCGCCAGGACAGGTCAGGACAGAAAGGAGGTGGAATAGCCCTATACATAAAAGAAAGCATACAATCAACAAAAATGGACACAGCAGAGACAACCAATAAGCTGGAATCGCTATGGGTTAAAATACCAGGAAGGAAAGGACCTGAAATAAAGATGGGCCTATACTATCGTCCACCCGGGCAAACCGGAGATATCGATGAAGAAATGGAAGCCGAGATAAAGCGAGAATGCAAAAGCGGTAACACGGTTATTATGGGAGACTTCAACTATCCCGGGATAGACGGAGTCTTGGAAGCTCAAGATGCACTAGGGAGACAGAATTCCTGGAGGCTACACAAGATTGCTTCATGGAACAACCTGTTAGAGAACCAACGAGAGGAAATGCCACTCTGGACCTAATCCTAAATGGGTTAAGGGGATCTGCAAAGGAAGTGGAAGTAGTGGGTCCGTTGGGAAATAGCGATCATAATATGATCAAGTTCAAGGTTGAGGTTGGAATACCGAAAGGAAAGAGAACCATAGCGACAACTTTTAACTTCAGGAAAGGAAACTACGAAGCAATGAGGGAAATGGTAAGGAAGAAACTTAGGAACACTTCCAGAAAATGGCAAATGGTAGAACATGCCTGGTCTTTTTTCAGGGACACGGTGAGCGAGGCGCAAAATCTGTATATCCCCAGATTCAGAAAGGGGTGCAAAAAGAGTCGAACAAAAGACCCGGCGTGGATAACTAAAATTGTGAAAGAAGCGATAGGCAATAAGAAAAATTCTTTCAAGAAATGGAAAAAGGACAAAATTGAGGGGAACTGGAAAGAGCACAGGAAGTATCAAAAAGAATGTCACCATGTGGTTCGAAAAGCTAAAAGAGAGTATGAAGAGAGGCTAGCCAGGGAAGTATAAAATTTCAAACCGTTCTTTAGATATGTTAAAGGGAAGCAGCCGGCTAGGGAGGAGGTGGGACCGCTGGATGATGGAGACAGGAAGAGAATGGTGAAGGAGAAAGAAGTGGCAGAAAGACTTAACATGTTCTTTTCATCTGTATTTACAAATGAAGACACAACCAACATATCGGAACCTGAGCAAATCTTCAAGGGAGATCGAGCAGAAAAACTAACATCCATGGAAGTGAGCCTTGAAGATGTACGCAGGCAGATAGAAAAACTGACAAATCCCCGGGTCCGGATGGAATCCATCCAAGGGTTCTGAAGGAACTAAAGGAGGAAATAGTGGAACTACTGCAGCAAATTTACAATCTATCTCTGAAAATAGGCGTGATCCCGGAGGAGTGGAAGATAGCCAACGTTACGCCCATCTTTAAAAAGGGATCAAGAGGTGACCCAGGAAACTACAGACCGGTGAGTCTGACCTCGGTTCTGGGGAAAATGGCGGAAGCACTGATAAAAGAAAACATCGTTGAACATTTTGAAAGAAACGAACTTCTGATAACCAGCCAACATGGTTTCTGCAAGGGGAGATCGTGCCTAACTAACTTATTGCACTTCGAGGGAATTAACAACGGATGGACAAAGGAGACCCCATAGACATCATATACCTAGATTTCCAAAAAGCCTTTGACAAGATGCCTCATGAACGTCTACTCTGGAAACTGAAGAACCATGGGGTGGAAGGAGACGTACATAGATGGATCAGAAACTAGTTGGCGGGAAGGAAACAGAGGGTAGGAGTAAAAGGCCACTACTCGGACTGGAGGAGGGTCACGAGTGGTGTCCCGCAGGGCTCGGTGCTCAGGCCGCTGCTATTTAATATATTCATAAATGATCTAGAAACAGGGACGAAGTGTGAAATAATAAAATTTGCGGACGACACCAAACTATTTAGAGGAGCTCGGTCTAAAGAGGATTGCGAAGAATTGCAAAGGGACTTGAACAAACTAGGGGAATGGACGATGAGATGGCAGATGAAGTTCAACGTTGAGAAATGTAAAGTATTACATGTGGAAAGCAGAAACCCAAGGTATAACTATACGATGGGAGGGATGTTATTAAATGAGAGTACCCAAGAAAGGGACTTGGGGATAAGGGTGGACATGACAATGAAGCCGACGGCACAGTGCGCAGCGGCCGCTAAGAGAGCGAATAGAATGCTAGGTATAATCAAGAAGGGTATTGCTACCAGAACGAAAGAAGTTATCCTGCCGTTGTATCGGGCGATAGTGCGTCCGCATCTGGAGTACTGTGTCCAATATTGGTCGCCGTAAGAAGGATATGGCGTTACTTGAGAGGGTTCAGAGGAGAGCGACACGTCTGATAAAAGGGATGGAAAACCTTTCATACGCTGAGAGATTGGAGAAACTGGGACTCTCTTCCCTGGAGAAGAGGAGACTTAGAGGGGATATGATAGAGACTTACAAGATCATGAAGAGCATAGAGAGAGTAGAGAGGGACAGATTCTTCAAACTTTCAAATAATAAAAGAACAAGAGGGCATTCGGAAAAGTTGAAAGGGGACAGATTCAAAACGAATGCTAGGAAGTTCTTTTTTACCCAACGTGTGGTGGACACCTGGAATGCCCTTCCAGAGGGTGTAATAGGGCAGAGTACGGTACTGGGGTTCAAGAAAGGATTGGATAATTTCCTGCTGGAAAAGGGGATAGAGGGGTATAGATAGAGGATTACTGCACAGGTCCTGGACCTGTTGTGCCGCCGCATGAGCGGACTGCTGGGCATGATGGACCTCGGGTCTGACCCAGTAGAGGCATTGCTTATGTTCTTATGACAAAGCAATCGCCGACAAACTGAACACATTTTTTGCATCTGTATTTACCGAAGAAGATTTACACAGTATACCGGAACCCATCAGGTTATATGCTGGAAACGAAGTTGGAAAGCTGACAGGATTGACGGTCAGTCTAGAGGAGGTATGTAGGTAGATTGATAGTCTTAAAAGCGATAAATCCCTGGGACTGGATGGCATCCACCCGAGGGTCATCAAGGAACTGAAAGGGTCCACAGCTGAACTGCTTCAACTAAAAGCCAATCTGTCGATCAAATCGGGAAAGATTTCGGAAGACTGGAAGGTGGCGAATGTTCGCCGATCTTCAAGAAAGGTTTGAGGGGAGATCTGGGAAACTACAGACCGATGAGTCTGACCTTGGTACCGGGTAAGATGGTAGAGGCGCTGATAAAGGGCCGCATCATTGATCATCTTGATGGACACAGGCTGACCATGGACACAGTCAGCACCGTTTTAGCAAAGGCAGATCGTGTTTGACAAACTTGTTGCATTTCTTTAAAGGAGTAAACAGGCAGATAGACAAAGGCGACCCAGTCGACATTGTATATCTGGATTTTCAGAAGGCGTTTGACAAGGTTCTGCATGAACGACTATTTCAGAAAATTACGAACATGGAATAGAGAGTGAAATACTCACGTGGATTAAAAACTGGCTGGATCATAGGAAACAGAGAGTAGGAGTAAATGGACAATACTCAGACTGGAGGAGCATCACCAGTGGGGTGCTGCAGGGCTCTGTGCTTGGACCTGTGCTCTTCAACATCTTTATAAATTATCTAGACATTGGTATGACGAGTGAGGTAATTAAATTTGCAGACGATACGAAGTTATTCAGAGTAGTGAAGACGCAGGGGGATTGCGAAGATCTGCAACATTACATAAACAGGCTCGAGGAATGGGCATCAACATGGCAGATGAGGTTCAACGTGGCTAAGTGTAAAGTGATGCATGTAGGTAACAAAAATCTCATGCATGAATACAGGATGTCCGGGACGGTATTTGGAGAGACCACCCAGGAACGAGACTTGGGAATTCTGATCGACAAGTCAATGAAGCTGTCCGTGCAATGTGCGGCGGCGGCGAAAAGGGCAAACAGAATGCTAGGAATGATAAAGAAGGGGATCACATACAGTAGTTATCTATTTAAAATGTAAAGCTAGGTATCCTCTTCATAACCTCTAATTTCTTATGTCCTTACCTCATTTATTGAATTACCTGTAAACCGTGTCGAGCTCTATCTTTATGGAGATGATGCAGTATTCAAACTTAAGGTTTAGTTTAGTTTAGTTTAAAATTGAAAGGGGATAGATTCCGTACAAACGTAAGGAAGTTCTTTTTCACCCAAAGAGTGGTAGAAAACTGGAACGCTCTTCCGTAGTCTGTCATAGGGGAAAACACTCTCCAGGGATTCAAGACAAAGTTAGACAAGTTCCTGCTGAACCAGAACGTACGCAGGTAGGGCTAGTCTCAGTTAGGGCGCTGGTCTTTGACCAGAGGGCCGCCGCGTGAGCAGACTGCTGGGCATGATGGACCACCGGTCTGACCCAGAAGCGGCAATTCTTATGTTCTTATGTTCATTGATTCATTTTTTCACTTTATGAGGGTGTTAAGGTTTTTTCCCCATTTTTATATACTGTATATTTGTTCCAACATCCTATTATATTACATCACTAATTCTTGCACTTCATGTATATTTTTATCATTAGATTTCTTATGGCTCAATTTCAATTTTTATTTCTTCAAGGACCCCTAAGGGAAGGCAAAGTTTCGCCGAAATACGGCCCATATAGGTCTGTTTTTTACTACAAATCCTGTGAGCAAGTAGTGTATGATGAAACAATTGTAATAATTTTGACATGAATTCTTTGTATTTAAAAATTTTTTTTAATTTGGTTGTTATTACATGATATTTTGAGCACAATAAACATTTGCATCAAGTGTTTCCTGTTACATCCAACAACTATTGTGCCACTGTTTGTATTTTTGGATTCACCAGGAGAATAACTTTATTGATGCTGCCACTAAAACCTTGATTTAAGAACAGGAACTCATTACAGAGGGAGAGGTTCATAAAAAGGCAAGAGCAGAGGCAGGGTACGCCTGTCCTTTACCCAAGAATTCGGTAGAGGATATACCTGTCATTAATTTGTCTTCTAGAGAATTAAGTACACATCAAACCTCTGTCTTACAGAAAGGCCTATTGCTGATTATGACTCTTTCCAAACATGAATAGATCTCTTCAAATTTAAGAGGAAACTTCAAATTCTATACTACACTTCTCCAATGCAGACACAACTCTTTCAGATCTATGTGTTGGAGAAGATGGGGAAGGATGCAGGAGGCCAGCTTGCTGAGGCCCATGTGAAAAATGCCCCTCTTAAGGCTGGTCTTGCTGCTTCTGAAGGGGAGCAGAGGGGGAAGGGGGTTGACAATGTTGGGAAGAGCAGAAGATGAAATGGATCGGGCAGGGGAAGCGACTAGAGGGGCCGCAGAGTGGGGGAAAAGGGATTGGATGGGGCAGCTGGCTTATCTTCTTCCTACTCCTCCTCCTCCTTCTCTAAATAGAGCCAGGGCCATGCTGGCTGTTCTGGTTCTGCTGGCTTTTTCCACCCTGCTTCCTCCTCCATGGCCTCTTCAGCCTGGATGGGACCAGCCCTAGCATCCTCTCCAGGGGGTGCTTCCACTGCTGCTTCAGCTAGACAAAAAGGAAACATGGAAATAGGATACAATCAGGTAGTGTCAACTACACTTTTGAACATGACATATTCTTGCTCTCTTTTCTTCAAATGTTAATACAAGCAGGCACATACCAAGGACTCCACTGTAGGCCACATTAAGGGAAATGAATAAAAAGCATAAACCTCCTACAAGGTACATTATTGACATTTGCTAAGTCTATTTTCTATACTGTTCCCCCAGAGGATCTCAGAACAGTTTATATAAATTTTTCCCTATTTGTCCTGGTGGGCTCACAATTTATCTAATGTCACTGGAACTATGGGTGGGCAAGTGACTTGGGCAGGGTCAAAAGGGTTTGAGCCCACAATCTCAGGGTGCTGAGGCTGTAGCATTAACCACTGTGCCACTCTATAAATCAAAATGTAGCAGAGGTGAGCCAAATATAGGACAATGAAACGATTGTGATGTCACTGATGAGGTTGGCTCTTATTGGTGGAATGAGGCATTATGATGTCACAATACCAGCTCTGGTTATCAGAGGCTGAAACTTTTCACACTATTTATTCAATTTTCTATACCGTTCTCTCAGGGGAGCTCAGAACGGTTTACATGAATTTATTCAGGTACTCAAGTATTTTTCCCTGTCTATCCTGGTGGGCTCACAATCTATCTAATGTACCTGGGGCAATGGGGGGATTGAGTGACTTGCCCGGCGTCACAAGGAACAGCATGGGTTTGAACCCTCAGCATGGGATGAGGCTGGGTCATGAACCACTGTGCCACACTCTTCCCACACAACTTAAAAAGAATCTTCACTGTACACTTCCCCCTCTGAATCCGTGGTTTCAGTACCTGTGGATTCGGTTATTTGCAATTTTTTATTTTGGGGGGGGGGAAAGAAACGCTGCATCCCAGACATTCCCTAGACCTTACCTGGTGGTCTAGCGGTGACGCGGGGCAGGATTGATCATCCTACACGTAAAAATTATCCACAATTTTTCAATATTTGCAGGCCGACTCTGCCCCTAACCCCCATGAATATGGAAGGATGAGTGTAGTTAGTTTTTGAGGCTGAAGAAACTCTGTTCTAAACCTGCAGGCTTTGAAAGGAAGGCAGAAAATATCCTACTAAATGCAATAGAGAGGGATACCAAAGGTCCAAACTTCAGCATTGTGGAGACCTTCTAAAAACGGGACAACAGGCCAGATTATGTCCAGATATTGTCTGTTTTCTTAAGTACTCTCACCTTTCACATGACATTAAAAATAAAGGGGGAGAAGATGTAATTCTAAAATATGCCATTGTTTTCTTATAATTTGGCTAAAGTTTTCTTCTTTTGTTGACCATTCTATTCCCTCAGCCTTTCTTCTAATGGCGGACAGGAAACAGAGGGTTGGAGTAAAGGGCCATTACTCAGACTGGCAATGGGTCACGAGCGGAGTTCCGCAGGGGTCAGTGCTGGGACCGCTCCTGTTCAATATATTTATTAACGACCTGGAGGCAGGAACAAAATGTGAGGTTATTAAATTTGCGGATGACACCAAACTATACAGCAGGGTTGAAAACATGGAGGACTGCAAAGATCTCCAAAAAGATCTGACAGCGCTGGAAGAGTGGGCCAAAAAGTGGCAAATGAGCTTCAACATAGGGAAATGCAAGATCATGCATGTAGGAAAAAAGAACCCGATGTTCAATTACAAAATGGGGGGATCACCGCTAGGGGTGAGTAACCTTGAAAGAGACCTGGGAGTGATGGTGGACACATCATAAATGTTGGGCATCATTAAGAAGGGTATCACGACCAGGACGAAGGAAGTCATCCTGCCACTGTATCGTGCAATGGTGCGCCCGCACCTGGAGTACTGTGTCCAGTATTGGTCGCCGTACCTCAAGAAGGACATGGCGGTACTTGAGAGAGTCCAGAGAAGAGCAACTAAGCTAATAAAAGGTATGGAGGACCTCTCATATACTGACAGACTGAAAAAGCTGGGGCTTTTCTCCCTGGAAAAGCGGAGACTTAGAGGGGACATGATAGAAACCTTCAAGATCATGAAGGGCATAGAAAGAGTAGACAGGGATAGATTTTTCAAATTATGGGGAACTACAAGTACAAGGGGGCACTCAGAGAAATTGAAAGGGGGAAGGTTTAGAACAAACGCCAGGAAGTTCTTTTTCACCCTGAGGGTGGTGGATACATGGAACGCGCTACCGGAGGATGTGATAAGCAGAAGCACGCTACAGGGCTTCAAAGATGGGTTGGATAGGTACCTGGAGGACAAAGGGATTGAGGGGTACAGATAAGAGTAGAGGTAGGTTATAGGGATAGGATTAGAGGCAGTTACAAAATTAGTCAGGGACACTGTTCAGGCAATTAGGCCTGATGGGCCACCGCGGGAGCGGACCGCTGGGCAGGATGGACCTCTGGTCTGACTCAGCGGAGGCAACTTCTTATGTTCGTATGTTCTTATGTTCTACTCGTCGCCTTTCTTCTCTCTTTGCTTATTTCATTCCTATATCCCATGTCCAATTTTTTTATTTTCCTTTTCCTTTTGTTTTTCATTCTCCTCTCTCATAACTCTTACTCTCTCATAACTTTCCTCCTCACTCACATCTCTCTACTTCCGGCACTCATCCTTCCCCGTCTCTCACATACTGCTCTCTCCTTACTTACCTCACATATCTTTTATCTCCTACTCTTTCTTTCCACCCATCCACTTTACTTCCTCTCCATCCCTCATCAAGCTCTTTCCTCCCCTTCAAACGCTCATTTCTCATCTCTTTTCCCCCTTATTTAACCTCCCTTTCTTCTTGCCTTCCTCTACTCCTTCCGTTCTCTCAACTGCCCTCTCAGTTTCTTTTTTCACCTGCTCCTTTTGCCATTTCTCCCTCCCATCCTCTCCTTGTATCTCTCCTCTTCAGCATTCTCATCCCACACCTTTATCTTAGCCAGCAGCATAGATCACAGGAACTTAGCAGCTGCTCGGTATTGCTGGTCCCTGCATCCTTTCCTCCCCCTGCTGGTGCTCACGTCCTCTGAAGGGAGAAAGAAACTGCGGAAACTGGCAGCACTGCTCATGCTCCAAGATCCTTCAGTCCAGATTGAAGTGCTACAGTCCCCTCCCCTCTTCTGCCACCCTGATTCCACCTATCAACCACAGGAAATAATACGAGAAGCTTCCTTCAGCTTTTTACTTCCTCCTGCTAGCAGTGCTGCTGCCGAGGCTTCTGTGTTTCCCGGTCAACCAAGTTAGGAGGCTTCTGCAAGGGCATTTTGCTGCTATCCCTCCAAAATAGTTTTAAACTAAACCAAAATTTGGGGCTCTGTTTACAAAGGTGCGCTAACGCTTTTAGCGCACGCAGCAGATTAGCACGTGCTATAGCGCACACTACCCAAAAAACTACCGCCTGCTCAAGAGGAGGCAGTAGCGGCTAGCGTGCGCGGCATTTTAGCGCACGCTATCCCATGCATTAAGGCCCTAACGCACTTTTGTAAAAGGAGTCCTTAGTTTTATAGACCGAGCCATCAACCAAGAGGAGCTCGACTCGGTTAACAATAATGTAATACATAATACATAAACTTGACAAGGAAATGTAGACTGAAATAGTTAATTTCCAAAATGTTTAGCCAACAAAAAAGTGTTCAGAACTTTCCGGAACAAAGCAAAAGAACCTAAAATTCTTAATGTAAGCAGCCATCTCACTATGCCTAATGATAGAATCACCCCTGGCCACTAATGAAATTGCTAATCGAACTAAGCAAATGTCTGGGGCTCTGGGCGGAGGTGTCCATACATTTAAACTTCTGTGAGTTAAATATATATTTTTTTAAAATCTGAATAGGAAATGTTCTAAAATCAACGATTAACAATACAATTGGTAAATACAAATATAAGAAATATTTGTCAAACTCAAAGAAAAGATTTCTAGTGTACAGGATGTGGCACCACCACTGATACTTTCTATGGTTTTCCTGTGCTTTGCAAGGCCGTTAAGACAAAGGGTTTTTTTTAAACCTGGGACAAAATTTCTTTGCCAATCCATATCAATGTATTTTTATTGCACGTTTTCCAAGTACCATGTAGGGGAACTGAACTCAATGATATTATATTTGGATGCTTTTTTTTTTCTTCTTCTTCTCTTCTTTCATCTGCAGCTTAGAGCATCAATTATTGCTTTGGCTAGGATGGCACAGGAATACTGATTCATCTGTACTTACGGTTCATCTGTGTTGGCTGTAGCTCTAACAGAATGAAAGCTATTGCTTACTTCATCGAGAAAGAACTTGGCCTTGAAAGAGAAGGGCAAGACATAATGGATGTTTATTCTAGGACAGATACTGTATCTTGTACATACAAAGCAGGCATTGTGTGCTGTATCAGTGTAAGTAGCTAATATATATATTTTTTCCACAATTAAAGCTAACTGAAATTCAACAAGGGAGAGGTTGGTGGGGGGGGGGGGGGTTGTGTTCTGGATCCTTGCGGCCCATCAGAGTCCAGGGCCCTGAGTCAGCTGTGATTGTACTCTTGCTTTGTAGTTGGGATGGGGATGTTTGTATCCTATCAGTTCTTTGTTAAAACTTCATGATACTGTTTTGCCCTTGGTGCTTTTACTTCTGTTTGTAAATTTTATCAATTTTTGGTGACCTGTTTGTATATTTCTGTTGGGTTCTTATCATCAATTTAAAAAAAATTGTTTCAATATAAAGCTATGTAGATATTTCATTGTAATTCACATGAATTTGGGTTTGTTTCAAGCCCCATGCAGGTCAGAAACAGATATCAGTGAATCCTAAACTCAATGACATAGTCCAGTCTGCCCCACAGTCATATTCATTCTCCAGGCAGCAAACCAGTAATTTGTTTAACTTGCAAAGTTCCAGTATAAGATGTCTTCCCCTCCCCCTGAAATAGGTAAGACCTGTAATCAGATGATTTGAATATGGTATAAAATATGCATAATTGCTCCTGATCCTTTTTGCCGCATATGGGATGGAAATCACAGACATCTGTCCAGCACTGGCTACACTGCCCCGCTGCTGGAGTCGCCATCAAAGCTAACTCCAGCCCCACCCGATCCATCTTGCCATATTTGGGACACAGACCGTAGAAGTTCGGCCGGCATCATCTTCACTTCCCCGCTGCTGGGCTTCCATTTAAGCACCATTCCTACGCATCCTAAATGAAGTTACAGTTTTTGATCTGCGAGTTTTGTGTCGATGCTATTCTCTTTCTATTTAGGGATCCTTTGTATCTAAGCCACGCATAAATTAACTCAGTCACTGCTGTGTTACTGACGCGGCAGAGGGAGGCCCTGGTGGGGCAGGCCATGAACAAACCTGTTCAGAGCCTATGTCTGCTAGCCATCCACCACACAGCTACTGCTGCTTTAGGAGGCCCTGGAGGTATGTAAGGCCTCACGCGGGGGGGGGGGGGGGGGGGGGGGGAGAAGGGGTAGAGCTGTTAACTGAATCGGTGAGTCCGATTTCGGGCAGCACTAGTTAGATAGATTTTGAGCCCACCGGGACAAATAGGGAAAATGCTTGAGTACCTGATTGTAAAACCGCTTAGATAACCTTGATAGGCGGTATATAATAACCTAATAACTTGAAAACTTGAGATAATGGTTACTGCAGATGGGTAGACTGGATGGGCCATTTGGCCTTTATCTGCCATCATGTTTCTATGTTGGGCCTAATTCTGTCTGCAGTGGTCAGCCTGGCTGAATATGGCCCAGAACATTGTCGATGTCACAAAGATTGTTTACTATTTTAAACAATTTCCTCTGATCTAGGGAATCATTCCCAATCAGCACAGAGCAATAAGATTTTTTTTTAGTGGCGCTAATAGAGTGTTTATAAATTGTAATTAATTCTCTCCAATGACTTTTTGTCTCTTTACTACCAGTTTTCCTCTAGGCACATTCAAGACTGCAATATTTATGTTTAAGCTTCAACAAATTCCCAGTATACCAAGGAGAAATGAATTTATAAGAACACTTTCTTTCTGTTAATGGTACAATAATGTATAAAACCTCAGACAGTTTTCAAGTTAATTAACACCCCCCCCCCTCCCTTTTATCAAGCCCTGCTGCCGAGCCACCCATTCTAATCCTAAAGGTGGCTCAGCATTTAGCTTGCAGGATGGGGGGTATCATTTTTAAAGAATTCTCTTCTATTTTATCTAAACATTTAAGGGTTTCAGACCAGAAGCGAGCAGTATCTGTTTTGCCCCTAGAGACAACGTTACCAGCTGTCGACTTCTGGCAGCATCAGTATTACTTATGCACATCTGAACATAAAATCTGGTTGGTAATGATCCAGACAAAAACTTCTTTCCACTTTACATCAGTGATAGTTACACTTTAGATCAGTCTGCATCTGGAGTACTGTGTCCAATATTGGTTGCCGTACCTTAAGAAGGACATGGCGTTACTCGAGAGGGTTCAGAGGAGAGCGACGCGTCTGATAAAGGGGATGGAAAACCTTTCATACGCTGAGAGATTGGAGAAACTGGGTCTCTTTTCCCTGAAGAAGAGGAGACTTAGAGGGGATATGATAGAGACTTACAAGATCATGAAGGGCATAGAGAGAGTAAAGGGGGACAGATTCTTCAAACTTTTGAAAAATAAAAGAACAAGAGGGCATTTGGAAAAGTTGAAAGGGGACAGATTCAAAACGAATACTAGGAAGTTCTTCTTTACCCAACGTGTGGTGGACACCTGGAATGCGCTTCCAGAGGGCATAATAGGGCAGAGTAAGGTACTAGGGTTTAAGAAAGGATTGGACAATTTTCTGCTGGAAAAAGGGATAGAGGGGTATAGATAGAGGATTATTGCACAGGTCCTGGACCTGTTGGGCCGCTGCGTGAGTGGACTGCTGGGCACGATGGACCTCAGGTCTGACCCAGCAGAGGCATTGCTTATGTTCTTATGTTAATCATATTCTGTATAAAATCAAAATTTGAAACAAAGATCCTTATGTGCTTTTTCTAAAGGCCAGATTATATTAAATAATGAAAAACCTAAGGATTCTGAAAACCACACAAGAACCACCCTGGACCTGTTTGGGTCAGGTGGCAAGTTACATCATTATTCTATTGTGTGATATCATGTTGTTCCTTTTTGAGGGCTTTTACAAAGGTGGTCTGCTAAATTCCGAGCCGCCCATAGGGATAAAATGGATGGCTTGGCATTTGTAAAAAGGACTGTTTATTAGGATTCAATTTCCCTGTCTCCAAGCCTGCTGAAATGTTAGTTATGCTTTTATTTGGTCATTTCCAAGTTTCCTATCAATGGAGGTTGTCTAAGCGGTTTTACATTCAGATACTTGAGCAGTTTTCCCTATCTGTCCTGGTGGGCTCAGTCTACCGAGCAATGGAGGATTAAGTGACATGTCCAGGTCACGCTGAGCAGCACTGGGCTTGAACACACAACCTCGGGGTGCTGAGGCTGTAGCTGTAACCACTAGCCCAGTGGTTCCCAACCCTGTCCTGGAGGACCACCATCCAGTCAGGTTTTCAGGACAGCCCTAAAGATTTGCATGCCTGTCTCCTCCATTTTATGTAAATCTCTCTCATGCATATTCATTAGGGCTATCCCAAAAACCCCGACTGACTGGCGGCCTTCAGGACAGGGTTGGGAACTACTGCACTAGGCCACTCCTTACTATTGTTATACTATTAATGAACAACTTCAAAATGGTGTTTAATAAATTCCAAAAAATAAATACCGGCAAGTGATGAACACTGCCTTGAGAAAGGTCCCCAGTTTGATCCCTGGATTGACTAGGAATATTGCAGAGAGACCTCATAGGTGTCAGGGAGCAGGACCCATGGTCCTTCCTTAATAGTGGTGTCCAATGGATGGAGTAAGGACCTATAATTGGAGGGCTGCATAGCCTCTGGCCTAGAATATTTATACTACACTAAGGGTAGTAGTGGCACGTGCATGGGATCTGTGTCTATGCATTCCATGGGCATACTTTGGGCAGAATAGAGCTGCAGTTATGATATATAGGCATACTCTATAATGTAAGGCACTTCCCAATTTACAGACTCCCGACTTAAATACGACATGTGCTTAAGAACGCCCTCTATAAAGTTGAAAGGGGATAGATTCCGTACAAAAGTAAGGAAGTTCTTCTTCACCCAGAGAGTGGTAGAAAACTGGAACGCTCTTCCGGAGTCTGTTATAGGTGAAAACACCCTCCAGGGATTCAAAACAAAGCTGGACAAGTTCCTGCTAAACTGGAACGTACGCAGGTGAGGCTGGACTCATTAAGAGCACTGGTCTTTGACCTGGGGGCCACCACGTGAGCGGACTGCTGGGCACGATGGACCACTGGTCTGACCCAGCAGCAGCAATTCTTATATTCTTATGTTCATTTGATTTCATGGAGCAGTATTTCCAGTGGCCTAGACACTCCTACACTTCTGCAGCAGATTCAGGAATGATGTATGGTCACTTTAAGAACAGTGTGTGGTTGTGTATGCTGTACCTTAGAGGGAACATTGGTAAGAACAGTTGGCCCTTTTGTCACCTGGGAGCAGAAGTAAGCATAAGCAGCCAGAATCTTAAAATCTACAAGTTCTGAGTTACATATAAATCTGACTTAAGAACAGCTTTAAAAATGTAACTCATTAATAACTCGGGGACTTCCTGTAGGAGTGATGACTCTTGAGTGCTGGTCACGGAGGCGTTTGATGCTCTGGTTTGTTTTATATGGTTTAATGATGTCTGTATGACTTATGGAATTTTATATTTTGATATGTGTGGGTTTGGCCAGTTGTGGCTGATGCGACGTGTATGTTATATGTAATTTGATTTGATATGTAAGTATGCAATTTATTATAGTGTGTCCTTGAAGTGTTTTGTACAACAAATGTAAATGTTTTAATTTGTATGTTAATATGTAACTCACCCTTGATAAGGGCGGGTGAGAAATAAACAAACAAACATGTACACACTGGCATACCAAGGGTAGAGCACTGGGGGTGTGAGTAATATGTCCAGAATGAATGGCTAAAATATTTACAATTAAGATTTGTGAAGCCGAACCCTGAAGCAGAGCCAGCACTCAACGTGATCACTTAGCTCTATTTTGAGATGTTGTTTTGTGCTTTTTTGCTATTTGATAATCTGCTGAAATGTTAGTTATGCAAAATACATGTTTAAATAATTTAAATAAGGACTGATTTTGATGGTCTTTAAAAAAAAAAAAAATTGTGAGAATAAGCATCTGATAATAAGAGTACTAGTACATTGACCAAATTTGTAAAAATATAATAATGTATTTTCATCATATCTCTTCTTTTCTTTGGTTTATTTATCTTTACACATCCAGGGGGGTGGGGGGTTGGAGGGAGGGGAATAAATATTGATAGTGATATTTGGGTAACTTTATTCTTTATTTGTATTGTTTATTAGGTTATATTATGATATTATTATATGCAGGAAAATGAAATTATTGAATGATATTTATGTTACCTGTATAGATAATAGTGTAATATGTGGAATATCTTTTGTTCTTTCATTTGTATGACACTGTTTTTGATTAAAAACCAATAAAGAATTAAAAAAAAAAAAAAAAGAGTACTGGTACATTTTGAGTACTTTTAAATTGGAGAAGGTGCCATTTTCATTGGAGGCCTTTACAAAATAGGCATATATTTGAGAATTATACTAGCTGTCTAGTTAAAAATTGCTCTTGCTGCTCCCCCTCCAATCCCAAAATGAATATAAGTAGATGCACAGTTAGGTCACATTTGTGTCAGTTTGTTTCTAAACATGGGCCCTATTAGCAAACATGAGTCTTTTACTAGGCTCGGTAAAATAAACAGCCATACCCTTATGTGGTTCTTTCCCATGTGCTAAAGCTATTTTTATCACAGCTGTAAAAGCCCCAGTTTTCTATTTTTATACGAATGGCCATGTGCTAATGGATACAGATGTTCTGGAGATAATTTATTAAACACTGACATATAAAACCATAAAAATTAAATTAAAAAAGTACAATGATAAAAAATACTGTGATAAAAATCCAACTGGACCCAACACAGTCCGTGTTTCGGCGAACACGCCTTCCTCTGGGGTCCAATGGTTTGCAAACTCACATGTAAAGAATTGGACTGAAAACAGTCTATTGTCTTTAAACATGTGAGCAAAGAACACCACAGACATTTCTTCAGGGCTCTTAAGTGCTAGCAATGCTTAGAGTATGGAGGGGAGTTAAAAAGCAATTTAAGCTCCCCTTCATAGCTCCAGAGCAACGTTTGCCCTGCAGCTTCTGAGGCGTTTTCCCCCCTATTCAGCTATATTTGTTTGAAAATAAAGTCTAGTGTTGACAAAGGGTTAAGGCATTGAGAATTTTTGCTACCAGAGCAGATTTAAACTGGAGATATTTCTTATGTTTTATTTACCTTTAATATCTGACATTTTGTTTGTGTGTGCTATCGCTCCGTAAGCTTTCTTATCTGTTTATGGAGTTCCTTTTCCTGATATTTTTGAATTTGTGTAATTTGAACTTAAATACACCGCAGTATAGAAAGTACTAAATAAACCAAAACTCATACTTTTGGAAATATTAGTGCAACTTTAGAAAAGCTTACTGTTTATAGAGGAAATCAGACCTCCAGTATAGTTAAAATCTGTTGCAGAAGGACAGGAGAAATGGGGATACATAGAGGGGCAAAATCAAAACATACGATTTGGGTGTATGACACTAGACGCCCAAAGTTGGCAGTGGGAAATTGCCCATTTATGAAAAATACGTGTATAATTTTTTTTTTTTTGAAAATCATCTATCTTGATATCCAGGCTATTGTTTGTCCAGATCGCCATGACGTCTATGTTTATACCACATTTTCGAACAAAATTTCATCCAAGTCCCAAACACCTAGAAGAAGACCATTTTGGACATGCACTCAACCCCCTCCCTCCCAGGCTCTGCTGTGTACCCTGCCCCATCCTTCTACCTCCTCCTGGTCGGTGGCAGCTGATTTATTCTGCCGCTGAGCGGCAAGCAGCAGGAGCATGCTTTGGTGCTGCCTGCTCAGCACTCAGCGGCTTCTTTGACTGGCTCCCGCAAATTTTCACCCCACTGCTCTGTTGCCATGTGTGGGTGGCCAGTCCATTACAAAATTGTAACTCCTCCATGTCATTCACTGGATAACCTTGTGCATTTATCATCCAAAACAGTAGATAATCACAAAAAGTTCAAAAGGTCTCCTTCCAAAATAAAATCCTCGTCTTCTAATTGGTATATGTATATCACAGCCCAGAGGATGGCAGTATTGTTTCAAAGAAGAACAAAATGTGATGCAAGATCCTGACAGGGAAACTCATGGGTTTGGTATCTCAGAATCATTAAATAACCGTTGCCTCACTCTATCCAACTACTTCTGCTTACAGACAGGAAACATTAGTGGGTGTGTTTTGAGCCATCCCACAGTGTAGAATTGACAATTATAGTCTCAGAGCTCAATTTACTGAGAATCATCCTCATATAGACAATGAAGGGGTAATTTTCTAATGTTTTTTTTCATGTGTACATCTGTTTTACAGCTGGGAAAGATTTTTATCAAATTACATGGCAGTATAAGCATGTATAAGGGCACAGGCATTGCTAGGGATGCAGTTGTGGGCCAAGCAGGAAAGAATTACGATGTATATGCATATTTCATAAAATATTCAGGTATGTGTATAGCAGTGGTCTCAAACTCAAACCCTTTGTGGGGCCACATTTTGGATTTGTAGGTACTTGGAGGGCCGTAGAAAAAAATAGTTAATGTCTTATTAAAGAAATGACAATTTTGCATGAGGTTAAACTTTTTATAGTTTATAAAACTTTCCTTTAACAGTTAAAAGGAAAGATATATAAACTATAAAGAGTTAAAATTGTCATTTCTTTAATAAGACATTAACTATTTTTTCTGCGGCCCTCGAAGTACTCTATTTTTTCTGCAGCACTCACATTTAAAGTTTAATATTTTTTCTTTCTCAAAACTAGCACATTTCAATCACTAAATTGAAAATAAAATCATTTTCCTACCTTTGTTTGGTAATTTCATCAGTCTCTGGTTGCACTTTATTCTTCTGACTGTGCATCCAATATTTCTTCCCTTCTTTCAGCCTCCTGTATGCTTCCTGTCCTCCAGACCTCATTCCCTCCCCCAACTTTTTCTTTCTTTCTTTCTCTGTCTGTCTTTCTCTGATTCCGTGTTCCATTTTTTGCTTTGTTTCTGGCTCCCTGTCCCCCCCCCTTCTTTCTCTCTTCCTTCCTGCCCTCCCCCATGCCACCGCCGCAGGGGAATAGGCTGCTGCTGCTACCGCCATCGGGAACAGGCCGAGATCTCCACGCTTCTATTCTCCACGGGGCCGACCAACTCTCGCCGCTCGACATCAATTCTAACGTCGGAAAGGACGTTCCGGGCAGCCAGGCAGCGATTGGCTAGCCAGAACGTCCTCTCGACATCAGAATTGACGTCGGGTGGCAAGAGAAGCAGGGAAATCAAAGAACACGGTGCCTGCCTGTTCCCCGATGGCAGCGGTGAGAAGGGAAGGGAAGCAGGTTGGGCACCACTGCTCTAGGCGAGCCGCACTCTAAGGAGAACAGTGGAGGGTGGCCAGCTGTGCGGACCCCCCCCCCTCCCTTGGTACGCCACTGTAGCAGCAGCATGTCTGACCGGCTCGTTCCGTTCAAAGCCACGGGTGACGGCTCCTTGCGAGATCCGTGCCTGCGTCTGAAGCCTCTCTGATGTTGTGATGTCAGAGAGGCTTCCGATACAGGAGTGGATAGCGCAAGGAGCCGCCAACCCGCGGCTTTGAACGGAACAAACCGGCCAGACACGCTGCTGCTCCAAAAGGAAGAGAATGATCCAGTCCAGACCGCGGGCCGCAAGTAAAACTTGGAGAGCCACATGCGGCCCATGGGCCGCGTGTTTGAGACCGCTGGTGTATAGTATACATGCTCACATTTATACCTTCCTCAGGGCAGATGTATTTTGTATGTGAGAACTTGAGGGCTATTGGGACTGGTTGAAGTTGCTTATTTTATAAAGGTATATACCATATATTGCTTTTATAAAATAAGTATCTAGCCAGCCCCCCAAAATGTCTCATTGTAAATACAAAGCAAAAATGGTGAGGTAAGACAAGAGGATGTCCTCCGACAGATTGACAGACTAAAGAGCGACAAATCACCGGACAGCATCCACCCAAGGGTACTCAAAGAGCTAAGGAACGAAATAGCGGAACCACTTCGCCAAATATGTCACTTATCCTTAAAAACTGGGGAGATTCCGGAGGACTGGAAAATAGCAAATGTCACGCCCATCTTTAAGAAGGGTTCAAGAGGTGACCCGGGAAACTACAGGCCGGTGAGCTTGACCTCGGTTCCGGGAAAGATGATGGAAGCACTGGTTAAGGACAGCATCTGTGAACACATAGAAAACAATGGACAGCTGAAGGCGAGTCAGCACGGCTTCTGCAAGGGAAGGTTGTGCCTCACGAACTTACTGTACTTCTTTGAGGGAATAAACCGCCAGATGGATAAAGGGGAATCGCCTTGACATCATTTACCTTGACTTCCAAAAAGCCTTCGACAGGGTACCCCATGAACGGTTGCTTAAGAAGCTGTGGAACCACGGGGTGCAAGGGGATGTCCACCGATGGATCAAAAACTGGATGGCAGGCAGGAAACAGAGGGTTGGAGTAAAGGGCCATTACTCAGACTGGCTATGGGTCACGAGCGGAGTTCCGCAGGGGTCGGTGCTGGGACTGCTCCTGTTCAATATATTCATTAACGACCTGGAGGCGGGAACAAAATGTGAGGTTATAAAATTTGCGGATGACACCAAACTCTGCAGCAGGATTGGAAACGCGGAAGACTGCTAGGACCTGTAAAGAGACCTAACGATACTGGAGGAGTGGGCAAAAAAGTGGCAGATGAGCTTTAACATAGAGAAATACAAGGTCATGCATGTAGGGAAAAAGAACCCAATGTTCAGCTACAAAATGGGGGGGGGGGGGATCACTGCTAGGGGTAAGTAACCTTGAAAGAGACCTGGGGGTGATGGTAGACAAAACAATGAAGGCTTCGGCACAATGCATGACAGCCACAAGGAAAGCAAATAAAATGTTGGGCATCATTAAGAAGGATATCACAGCCAGGACGAAGGAAGTCATCATGCCACTGTATCGTGCAATGGTGCGCCTGCATCTGGAGTACTGTGTTCAGTACTGGTCGCCGTACCTTAAGAAGGACATGGCAGTACTTGAGGGAGTCCAAAGAAGAGCGACTAAACTGATAAGGGGTATGGAAAACTTCTCATATGCTGGCAGGTTGAAAAATCTGGGGCTATTCTCTCTGGAAAAGCGGAGACTTAGAGGAGACATGATAGAAACCTTCAAAATCCTGAAGGGCATTGAAAAGATAGACAGGGACAGATTCTTCACAATGTGGGGAACCACAAGTACAAGGGGGCACTTGGAGAAACTAAAGGGGGACAGGTTTAGAACAAACGATAGGAAGTTCTTTTTTACCCAGAGGGTGGTGGATACATGGAACGTGCTTCCGGAGGCTGTGATAAGCCAGAGGACGCTACAGGGCTTCAAGGAAGGTTTGGATAGGTTCCTAGAGGATAAGGGGATTGAGGGGTACAGATAGGAGTTGAGGTAGGTTATAGGAATAGTCAGGGACCACTGCACAGGTGATAGGCCTTATGGGCCGCCGCGGGAGCGGACCGTTGGGCGGGATGGACCTCTGGTCTGACCCAGCGGAGGCAACTTCTTATGTTCTTAAATAAGCTAATAAAACAATCATGTTGGATATAATAAAGAATGCCTTGATGGGATCTCTGTTTGAGCTCTTGAAACAGGCTTCCTTAAATCTTACTCTGAAGATAATATTTCTGGTTGCAGTTTGCTCAGCCAGGCAAGTCTCAGAATTACAGGCCCTGTTCTGTCGAGATTCTTATTTGTCAGTTACAGATGGAGCAGTGTCTCGTCTATGTCTCCTTTTCATTTCACAGGTGGTGGCTCTGCCAGACTTTTCAAATAAGGCCAACTGTGATCCTGAAAGCTCCATAAATTGGATGTCTGTAGCATTCTAACAGGCCACAGAAATTTTCAATAAGTCTGATAGGCTTTTTGTTTTACTTCACATGCGTGAGAAGTCCGAGCATGGATGGCTGTAGGTATGCCACCATTTCTGTATTAAGGAAGCAGCACAAGGAGGGAAGCAGCTCGGGCACTGTATTTATTTGGCTGGCAGGGCTTTGGCATTTCCACCAGCAAAGACAAAGGGGTGTTGAATTTTTTATTTTTTTGGGGGGAGGTCCTAGGTCCCCAAGGCTTTCGATATATTAAAGGGAAATGACCTGCGAAGGAAGCGGTGGGGCCATTGGATGACCATGGAATAAAGGGAGGGCTAAAGGAGGACAAAGCCATCGCCAACAAACTGAACACATTTTTTACATCTGTGTTTACTGAAGAGGATATACACAACATACCAGAAGCCGACAGGCTTTACACGGAAAACGAAGATAGGAAACTGACAGGGTTGACGGTCATTCTAAAAGAGGTATTCAGGCAAATTGATAAATGATAAATCCCTGGGACCGGATGGCATCCATCCGAGGGTAATCAAGGAACTGAAAGGGGCTCTAGCTGAACTGCTTCAACTAATAGCCAATCTGTCGATCAAATCGGGAAGGATTTCGGAAGAATGGAAAGTGGCGAATATTAAGCTGATCTGCAAGAAAGGTTTGAGGGGTGATCCGGGAAACTACAGACTGGTGAGTCTGACCTCGGTACTGGGAAAGATGGTAGAGGCGCTGATAAAGGACCGCATCATTGAGCACCTTGACAGACACAATCTGGTGAGGACCAGCCAGCACAGCTTCAGCAAAGGAAGATCTTGCTTAACGAACATGCTGCACTTCTTCGAGGGAGTAAACAGGCAGATAAACAAAGGCGACCTGGTCAGCACTGTATATCTGGATTTTCAGAAGGCGTTCCACAAGGTTCCGCATGAATGACTACTTCTGAAAATTGCGAGCCATGGAATCAAGGGTGAAATACTCACGTGGATTAAAGTCTGGCTGGCAGAAAGGAAACAGAGAGTGGGAGTAAATGGACAATATTCGAACTGGAAAAGCGTCACGAGTGAAGTGCCGCAGAGTTTGATGCTTGGGCCTGTGCTCTTCAACATATTTATAAACGATCTGGAAATTGGCACGACGAGTGAGGTGATTAAATTTGCAGAAGATACAAAGTTATTCAGAGTAGTGAAGATGCAGGAGGATTGAGAAGATCTGCAACATGACAAACATGCTCAAGAAATGGGCCGCAACGTGGCAATGAGGTTCAACGTGGATAAGTGTAAGGTGATGCATGTTGGTAACAAAAATCTTATACACGAATACAGGATGTCTGGGCCGGTACTTGGAGAGACCTCCCAGGAAAGAGACTTGGGAGTACTGGTTGACAAGTCGATGAAGCCGTCTGCGCAATGTGCAGCAGCAGCGAAAAGGGCGAACAGAATGCTAGGAATGATTAAGAAGGGGATCATGAACAGATCGAAGAAGGTTATCATGATGCTGTACCGAGCCATGGTACACTCTCACCTGGAATACTGCATCCAGCACTGTTCCATGTACATGAAGAAAGACACAGTACTACTCGAAAGGGTCCAGAGAAGAGCTACTAAAATGGTTAAGGGGCTGGAGGAGTTGTCTTACAGCGAGAGATTAGAGAAACTGGGCCTCTTCTCCCTTGAAAAGAGGAGACTGAGAGGGGACATGATCAAAACATTCAAAAAACTGAACAGAATAGACTTAGTAGATAAAGACAGGTTGTTCACCCTCTCCAAGGTAGGGAGAACGAGAGGGTACTCTCTAAAGTTAAAAGGGGATAGATTCCGTACAGACGTAAGGAAGTTCTTCACCCAGAGAGTGGTGGAAAACTGGAATGCTCTTCTGGAAGCTGTTATAGGGGAAAACACCCTCCATGGTTTCAAGATAAAGTTAGACAAGTTTCTGCTGAACCGGAACGTATGCAGGTAGGGCTGGTCTCAGATAGGGAACTGGCCTTTGACCTAAGGGCCGCCACTGGAGCAGACTGCTGGGCATGATGGACCACTGGTCTGACCCAGCAGCGGCAATTCTTATGTTCTTATGTTCCCTGTGGCTATAACAGTGACTAAACTATTTAACCTCTCTTCAGCTTCTATGTCTTCAATGACTCTGAAACATTAGCTTCTAGGATATATTGTTGTTTAGTTGAATCTGTTCTTTCACCTACATAATGATTCTGGTGCCATTGGCTTCTGCACAGCCCCAGTTCAATTTTTATTTCATCAATCCAAATCACCTGGTTCTAAATAGTTTCAACCTTACTAAAGTTTTCTTTCGCATGCTTTAGACAGTGACTTTTGTGATAAGGCCATAAGAAAGGTTTCCTTTAGGCAATTTTCCCATGCATCGTTGAATAAGCAACCTTGTTCTGAAGACCTGTAGATAACTAGTCTAGTGTCAGCCAAATTTTTCAGCAGGTCACTTGCAGTGATCTGTGGGTATCCCCCACCCTTGGCATCCTGTTTGTCTGTCTTGTCTGTTTAGATTGTAAGCTCTTTCAAGAAGGGACTGTCTCCTTCGTGACTCTGTACAGCACTGCGGCTATCTCGTAGCTCTCTAGAAATAATTAATAGTTAAAGAAAAGTGTAAACGGTGACAGTGTGTGTTGAACTTGATTACAATTAGCACGGTTGCACTTAAAACCTCCTATTGAGGAGGCTCTGTGAAGCCATGCTCGCTACACCAATGGAAGAAAGCACTCCTTAATTACCATACACGCTCACGGCATCATGCAGTTCATGCCCTTTCTTCCTCCATAACTTGCCTAGTTCCTACCTTTAGCACAATATGCAATTAATGTGCAAATTAACTCACTCAAAGCATCAGCCCCTGGAGTAGCTGTTAGCATGCTTAATACAGTTTAGTGGAAGGAACCCCTAAGCCTTATTTATGTGTCACAAGAAGAGCAGCTGACTTCAAACAGTGAAATCTGTCGATGACTCTATATAACCCAGCAGCAAACTTCATCAAAGGCAGAATAAGAACACCATGCCTAGTCTTGGGCAAATGTCACTGTGGCTTTTACTGTAACTGACTGATATCTGCTGAGCATGAAAGGGAGCACAAACTCAAATCTCATGAGGAGAACATTTTTGCTGAACATGCACTGGTGGTTTTGAATTGTCTGAAAATGTCAGAGACGGGGGGGGGAAACCTGCTTCAGCAAAGGGAGGGGGGAATGTGATGTACAGTACAAAAGCCCACGGACATGGCCCTGCCCCAGAAAACAAATGCTCGTTGGATAAACACCTGAGCCCAAGACCAGGACCCCCGCCAACTGACAAATTGTCACTACTAAAGCCAGTGCCCCTTTTTGGCACTTCACCTACCTATCTGGGGAAACATTTGTTCTCTCAGACAGAATTCGCTTTACACATAGAACTACCTTGTTTTCATTTCCAACTCCTAATGGATGCCAGTTTAAAAGATACCTTGACAAAACATTATCTTTTCAGGCAGGTATCTGGAATAAAACTTTAAGCGATCGACTTCTGAATTCCTTTTCATATCAAACATTTTATTGAAGACTCACTTATTTGATAAATTTGTTTAAAATTTTACTGATTGCTATCTTTATCTGCGCTTGTGTATTTTCTTGCTAAGTGTTGATGTACTTATTCTTGAGGTAAATCGCTCTGAACTGTAAGGTATAGTGGGATATAAATAAAACTATTATTATTACGATTTATGTAAAAGAAGTCAGATTCAGACTTCCCACAATCAGGAAGCGCACTGAAGAGGAAACTTCATAAAGATCATGACAGTGGTCCAGCTGTGACCTCTGGGGTGCAATCCGGCCTTTGAATGTTGCACAGTAGTATATGAATTACACATGATTAGTTAACTAGTGGGAATACAAACATTATGGCCCTGATTCTATAAAAAGCACCTATCGTTAGGCCTAGATCGGTGCGCCTAGCAGGTCTAGGCACCTAGCCTAACTTAATTTTTTTAATTGGTTCAATCGGCCATTAATTAAATAGCACCATTAAAACCCAATCCAAAATGTTTAATTTTCAAATAGGCACCTAACTTGGTAGGTGCCATGTAGGCCTGAAGTGCCTACAGGCACCTACCCAAAAAGTAGGCATGGTTAGGGGAGGTGTTTGGGCATGAATTGCCTTAGGTGCTGGTAGGCGCCTATGTTAGGCACCAGTGAATTAGGCCAAGAAAACTTGCCTATTATACCAGTGCCTAACATTATGATGCGTACCAGTACCTAAGTTGAGTTGGGTGCATCTAGATGTGATTCTACAAACTATTGTGATTGATGACCACACCTAGCAGGGCCTAACTTCTGGACACCATTTATTGAATCAGGCCCTATAACTCTATTGCTGTGTAACCATAATAATCACATCTAATTCTGATCTATGTAATGTATACGTGGAAACAAAATAAAATTATTAAATAGGGGGCCAGTATGCTTACAGGTACTGTGGAGGGGGTAAGACCATACGCATGTATCCCCATTCTATTCCTCCTGTCCTTTTGCAACAAAATAATCTTGTACCAGAAGCTAACCAATAAAAGACACAAAAAATGAGCTGAGACATCTTTTCAGTGTTCCCACTGTGACTGAGATTTGTGTGTCAAGTTTAATTTAAGAGTATATCCCAGTGCTTCTAGAAGATGCTGTGAGAGTGGAGGGGATAGCATTAGCAAATGCATTCCAGCATGTGTCTGTGAGCAGTATATCTTATCTGGTGTAATCTTTCACCTCATAGGGCTAGCACTGAAAAACACAGAATCTGTGCACAACCAAAAAATGTTAACGTTTCTGTACAGTATATTCTGCTGCTGCATTAACCCCTTTAAAATCCAGCGTATAGGAAGCACAAGAATACGTGGCATAATGAAGACCCGAGTATCTTTCTTTTTCCCTCAAGAGTCATTATGAAACTCTATACTCATGGAATGTTGTCGAGAGGAGTAGCCTAGCAGTAGTGGTTAGAGCAGCAGGCTGAGATTCAGGGAAGCTACAATCCCTGTTCTCCCACTGACATTCTGTGTGACTTTCTGGATATCACATCATCTTCCAGGTGCACCTTAGACTAGAGGATATGAGCCCAGTCTGGTATTTAAGATATCCACAATAAATGTGCATGTACTGCCTCCTTTATATGCAAATCTACCTCATGTTAAAAGACATAACTTTTCTCCTTGTAACTACAAAACACTGTTCTTGGACTTGTCTCTGTCCTTATCTATCGTTAATCGCTAAACTTGAGTCATTAATGTAAAATCCTCTTCCTGTGAGCCACATTGATTCCATGTAGAAAATTGTGGGATACAAGAAGTTGTATTGTATGTGTATTCATTGTGGATATCTTGAAAACTGACAGACTAGGTGTGTCTTGCGGACTGGATTAAGAACCCTTAAGCTTTGCACCCTCCTCAATTAACTTTCAGGGTAAATGTTCAAGATTCAGAATAATAGGGTCCCTTTTTCACATCCTTTCTAAGATTTTAGCAATTAAACTCAACAATTATGTTCATCCCAACATCATCCATCCTAGACCAATCCTGTAAAAATGAACGGTTGGACATCATACTTATCGATATTAAACGTTGTTTTATGTATATATATACATAATAGGGGTAATTTTATAATGATTTTTGTATGCATATGTTTTTTTTATGTTTATTAAAATATTTGATATCCCACTATTACAAAAAGTCAAAGTGGCTTACAATACAACATATAATAATACTAAATTAAAAGAACACCAACTATTGGCCCCTTTTTATGAAGCTGCGTTAGGTTTTTGTATCACCCGACGCAGCGGTATTAGCTCTGATGCTCAAAGGAATTCTATAAGCGTCGGAGTTTTTACCACCGCAGCCAGCGATAAAAAAGCCTAACCTGGCTCCATAAAAGGGGCGGGGGGAGGTTAACAGGAAAGGAAAACCATTCATTACAAGTCCAAGCATTTCAATCTATTTCCAACTGAAATAATCAAACCCATGCATTAGTCTCAGAGACAGCCACACCAGTCTGCCAAATAATGTTTCTAAGATGTGTTAACATTAAATGCAGTTTTTAAAAAATAAGCTTTAAATTTAGGATATACCAATTGAAAATGTAAATATGGGGGCAGGCCATTCCAATGCATAGGTAGGTGCTAAGAAAATGTATGCAGTTGTCTGGGTAGATTCATATTTGACATATCGAGAGGAGGGGAGAACTAATCTACAGTATGTGAATCGAGTGAACACAATTGTCTAGAAGGGGTGTATGGAATAGTAGTGTCTGCCAAATGGGAAGGTACTCTAAGAGTAAAGCCTTAAAAGGTAGTCATAGAATTTTGAATTTACACCTATATTGAGCAGGAAGCAAATGGAGGCTAATCAATAACGATGTAATATGATCATGCATTTTGGCTTTGCAAAGAAACCTAGCTGCAGCGTTTTGGAGATTTTGCAACCGTTGCAAAGAGGAACCTGTTATTCCACAAAAATAGAGATAACAAAGGCATTTAACAATCAATGAATGGAAGCAAAGTCTAACATAGATGAAAAGGAACATATCCTTAACAACAACAACAAAAATCTCTTTTCACTACCTGAAATACTTGCAACTTGAAAGATAGGAAAGACTCAAAGATAATCCCCAGGTATTGAAAAGATTTTACTGGGACTAAATCTGTTCCAAAAAGATTTATTGGATCCTGGGTCCTCTCCTTTTCTCCTTCTACACTTCACCCTTTGGTACCCTAATCTCGTCCCATGGTTTCCAGTACCACCCCTATGCTGATGACTCACATTTCTAAGGAAATCCAGGCACGAGTATCAGCATACCTGTCTGACATTGCCACATGGATGTCTCACCGTCATCTAAAATTAAACATGGCCAAGACTGAACTCCTTATCTTTCCTCCTAAACCTGACTCTTCCCTTCCCTGTTCTTGAACTGAATAGGTTAAAGGAGTAAAAGAAAACCTGATTAACTTAACAGAACATATATCTCATATAATTTACACTCTCTTTTTATATATCACCACTGGTTTATTAATGAAATATATTTTTATACTCGTGTGTGTGTGTGTGTATATATATATATGCATATTTTGGTTTTTTGTGTGTTATGCTTATAACATTCTATATCTATTTAATTATTGATGTTTATGTTTTAATTCATGTTGCTTACATGTTTTTACTCTGTATGTAGAGATCATGACTCCTGATACAATCTTTTGCATGCCGAATCATGGCCTTGTGTTGAGTCATATCTTTATGTGGTGGACTCTGAATGATTCTTAGGTTGGCTTTTTTTTTATTTACTTCCATCTATTTGGAAGACTATTTTTCCAAACCCTACCTTTTTGATTGGTTTGACTACGTACGGTTTTGGTTAGTTTCCTTTTTTGTGTGTGCCTAGACTTATGCACATCAAAGTCACAAATAATTAGCAGTTATATGTGTATGTGCACTAGGCGTTATTCTCTATAGTGCATAATTGCAAGGGGTATACATAGAGGAAGAGCAAAGGTGGGCTATGGGTGTATCACTAAGCAAGCCACATAACTTATAGAATACCATCAGTTATACATGTTGCATAGCACATTTAGAGTAACAAAAAGTGGAACCACTTCCTGGAGTCCCAGGATATGAATTTAAAATTTAATGTTTATTAAAATATTAAAGTACAACAGTCTGTGTTGAGCAATGCAATAGTACAACATATGTCAGAACAAACTGCAAACTAGATCCTACATGGACCATGTTTCGGCAATGGAATTGCCTTCCTCAGGGGTCCTTAAAAGAAGCTGAAGCTGAAGCTGTATTTGATGGTGGTCACACCATCATACAATACTTATACACAAGCTGCTATTGAAACATAGTTATCTATAAACTACATTGGAAATACCCAATGATTTCAGAATGTTTCAGCACATCTGATGTCTCTGATTTCTGCTGCTTAGCTGTTAATGAACACAGTGTTTGGATACATAACAGAGAATGTCTACCTCTGTCTTTTTATTTTATTTTTCATACTGTTTCTTCAGGTACTTTAGTTAGATTGTGAGCCTTTGGGACAGTTAGGGAATTTCCAAGTACCTATCTTATTTATTTAGTTTTTATTTATTGTATCTTTAATGCATCATTTTTGTAAACCGCTTAGAAACCTCACGGTTATTAGCGGTATATAAGAATTAAATTAAATTAAATGTTTTGTCATTAAATAAAATCACTTGACAGTTTGGTATATTCAATCTCATGTTTTAATGATATGAACACTTTATTCTTCTAGAAACCTGAGAAGATGCAGTGAGACCCAGAAACCTGCAACAAGCATGATGCCAGCTGCGGAAACCCTGAGATAACATTTTATTCTTCTATTTGATTATGTGGTGTAGCCCTCTATATTCAGACAGGAACATTCTGGAGTCCCTGTCAGTCACTGGCTGGGGATGTCTCCTGCCTTGCTTCTGGAGGACAAAAAAGAGACTATGGGCTCCTTT
Source organism: Geotrypetes seraphini (assembly GCF_902459505.1). Taxonomy (NCBI): domain Eukaryota; kingdom Metazoa; phylum Chordata; class Amphibia; order Gymnophiona; family Dermophiidae; genus Geotrypetes; species Geotrypetes seraphini. The sequence goes on along the minus strand of NC_047088.1, from coordinate 215,981,651 downwards.
TACGAAGCCGCGTTAGCGGTATAACGCGTGTGATAATTTGCCGGCCGCACTAGCCACTACTGCCTCTTGAGCAGGCAGTAGTTTTTCGGCTAGCGCAGGGGTTAGCGCATGATAAAAAGTCACGTGCGATAAAGCTGCTAACGCGGCTTCGTAAAAGGAGCCCTATGTGTCTTAACATGCCTTTCAGAGGAACCCAAGGAACACTGAAGTCAGGGAGGTAGCCTCTGTATTGACTGACTAGGTCATACCATATACGTAGTGAGAGCTGTGATATCTAAGCAGATATGCCTAACAGAAGAGGTCAAAAAGACCCGTATGGGGTTAGGGCCAAAGGAGCAATTTTATAAACCATATTAGTGTGCTCTTATAAAATTGTCACACCTAACAGTATGTGTGGTGCAAGAGTGCTCACGGGAGGATTTAGAGTACAATGTGGATGGAGTCATGATTTATGAGCAGCCAAAGAAGAAATCTAAGGAGTAGATGGTATCATGAACTCAACTTAGAAATGTCAAGAGATACATTCTGTTCTAGGAGATGTTTTGCTTAGTAAGGGGAGTGAGAACTGCAAAGTGCACCCCCATCTTTATCAATGAGAGACCCAATCTTCCTACCTTGTCAGTCTGCAACAAACTTCAGTCTCTCACTCTGCAGAAGAAATAGCATCAAACTTTTCTACAAAGATTCATGCTCTACAACATTCTTTAGCCTCAGCATTGTCATACTCAACAGTGAACAGCCTCCTCCTTAATCAGCCTTCTCCAAGATTACTTAATAGCACCCATTCTGTTTTCAATTTACCATCGACTTTCACTGTTACTAAGATCATTATGTCATTAAAATTTACCATTGCACCACATGATTCCTTGCCATCTGCCCCACTTAAATGTTTCATTTCGATACCGACTTCCTTTGTACATAATGGGGTAAATTCTACATATATAGATCAAATGCTGGAGAAAATACACTCTGCACAAGTCCCAAGGGATCCAAAGAAGGAGCAGAATGAGCCAGGTCTTCAAAAGAATTACACTTTAATAGCAACCAAAATATCATCTACAGAGTATCACCTAAGCATGCGATGGACTTGACACGGACCGTATTTCGGTGAACAAGCCTGCATCAGGAGTCCAAGGTGTGAGTCAATGATGTTGAGGTAAGTACTTCTGAAGTTAGTCAATGTACACGGATAGCATTTGGATACATAGAAGGAAATTTTGGAAAAATCTATGTATCCAAATGCTATGGTGGCAATATGAAAGGTTTTGTTGCATATAAGGGACTCACTTTATTAAGAAAGCTTTCCATAGGCACAACATTCATTTATTTATTTTAGTTATTTATATACTACCTATTAATTATCTAAGGGATTTACATTAAGGTATTCGGTCATTTGTCCCTATCTGTCCCCAGTGGGCTCACAATCTATCTAACGTACCTAGGGCAATGGAGGATTGAGTGACTTGCCCAGGGTCACAAGGAGCAGTACGGGGCTTGAACCCACAACCTCAGGGTGCTGAGGCTGTAGCTCTAACCATTAGGCTACTCCTTCCTCATGGGAGAAAACTTGTAGTAAATAAGCCTCAAAGTATTGTTGTATATTTTTCATTGAAATATTTTTTCATCCAAGATTTTTCTGTCATTCTTTGGGCTTCTTAAGGACCTGGGAATACTCATTAATAATGGCATGTTTTTTTGCAAGAGCTTGTTTTCTTCATTTTTTAAAATCTCTCATGCTTTCAAAAGTTACATTACATTGTTGCATTGCATTTTCTGCTTCACTTTGCATCCAGACAATCTGTGGTCTGAGAATATTTTTCCCTTATTCAACAAGACACAGTGTCAATCTCAAGTGCTATGTTAGTTCAAAATGCAAGTTAATCACCTAAAATAGTAATATACTAGTATTTTAGCCCGTTACATTAACGGGTGCTAGAATATATGTCTGTCTTTATTTCTGTCTCTCTCTCCCTCCTGCTGTCTTTCTTTCTGTCTGTCTCTTCCTGGCCCACTTTGTCTGTCTGTCTTTCTGTGTCTATCCCTGCCCCTGTGTCTTTCTTCTTTTCTTTCTGTCTCCCTCCCTCCCCCCACACCACTTCCCTGTGCAGCAGCAGCGTTTCCCCTACCCCCCTTTACCTTCCTGCGGTCTGGCCGGCTCCCTTAGTCCCTTACCGCCCCCCTTCCCTTCCCGCGATCCTGACAAACCTACCGATTCCAGCAGCGTCCGCAGCACTCTACACACGCTGTTTTGGGGCCTTCTACTGCCCTGATTTACTCTGGCACGTCCCTGATTCCAACCGAGCTTTTCAATTTATTACACTGACAAAAGATAAGTTTGAGTCATTTTACACTTTAAATTATTGTGACCACTTGGCTATTTAAATTTGCTATTTATTTGCACAACATAGAGCTGCTTTAGGCTCTACGGGAGGTTTTTATGCTGATGAGGTTCTCCACCTGAACATCCTAGCCACGGCCGTGGCGGTGGGAGGGCTTTTCCTCCCAGTGAAACTTTTTTGGCTCATGTTCTAGCTTTTTTACCTTTCACATGATCCATGTGAATGTGTATATGACAGATTGTCATTGGATGTTTTCATTGTTTCTGAGTTTTTGATACAGTCAGTTACCATGCCAGTTAAGCCAATTAAAAAATAAATGTTGAGCGCAGATTACAAAGTTAGGCATCACCAAGCATCCTCGATCACTTGCTACCATAAATTTGTAAAAGGGACCCTAAATGTTGTAATGACAAAAAGCGCTAACTGAGGAACTATAAATACTAGCAGATATCTCCTCTTCTGTTTGCATTGAACCTGAAGTAGTGTTAAATAAAATAAATTTACCAAACAAAAGTCTGTATTTAGGCTTAAATTTAGACAATGAAACTGCCTAGGATGCCAACTGGTGAACGCATCAAGTACTTGAACTGAAAAGGAGCCTATTCCTGCTTATTGTAATGTCATGGCACTCTCAATCCCCTTTCCCCATCACCCATTCTCCAGTGCTGCCTAAGAGTGCCAAAATCTTAAATCCATCCTTCCCTGAATTTACGATTTTCATTATATTCTTGAGAGTCTAAAAATGTCATGCACGAATAAGCTCCTGAGTCTGCTTAAAGCTGAATAAAAATCAAACCTAATATTCAAAACAGACACACTAATTAAGGGCTTAACATTCCAGTACCAGCACATGAACCAGCAATGCCGGGCACCTGGGCACAAACAACCCTTGCTACACCACTGACCAGTTCAAACAATTTATGGCATTAAATAAAAAGAGAAATGTATTTAAATTACTTTTTCATCATACATAAGACTGCAGACCCCCCAAAAAACTTGAGGTAGAATGAGTGAAATATAATTCTACATTTTAAAGATGGTAGATTCCATGTCCCTCCTTGGAACTGTTGGTGGAGAAATTTTGGGTAAAATCTCTTTAGCATATGGTGCAGTATGAAGTCCAGCTTCTCGAAGTGCCATCTCAACTCTAACTCTGCAGTCTGAAATGATCTGTTTCAATGACAAAAATGCATTACATTATTTTTTATTAACTTTGATATGTTTTGATTATCTATTTTAGGTTTTCCCAAATGAACTATTCACATAAATGGTCAAAATGTTGCATAATGCAGTAAGATAGCAGGCTCAACTCAGGAGCTGTTTGGCATGGTTACTTGGAGATATATTTTTGAGTGCAATGTTTTATACAGTATTTCTTTTAATTTGGCATAATGAAAGCAGTACTGTTTGTAAAGTAATGGAAAATTAGTGATCTATAATAATAATTCTTTTGGAAGGAAGAACAGAAATCTACATTGCATCCTTATTGCATATTTAGTTATATTGAGTGGCATTTTAGAAAGGACGTCCAACTCAGAATATTGGCATCCAAGTTAGACAGCCGGCCCCTTTGTGACATTCTATCTCACATGTATTTTAGATCAGGATATAGCTATCCATGTACTAGAAAGGTCCAGCATGAATATCATTTTACAAACTGAAATGTACAAATTTCATGGCAACCTGCCCACCCCCTGCTGCGCTCGCGATCCCCCCCAAACTGCCGTGAATAGTGGCAGGAGAGAAGCCCAATCTCTCCTGCCGAGGTGCACCCCCAACACCCTCCCCCTCCCCCCCCACGAATACCGGCAGGGGAGATGCACAATCTCTCCTGCCAAAGCACCCCCCAGCCCCCTTGAATACTGGCAGGAGGGATCCCAGGCCCTCCTGCCAAGGCGCATCCCTGGAACACCCCCCACCCCCGACAACACCGGCAGCAGGGATCCCAGGCCCTCCTACTGAAGACTGCCCCCCACAACCGCAAACCCCCCACCCCCCTGAACAACCACCACCCCGGACCCCCCCAACACTAACCTTTAATGTTGGCTGGATGGATGGGTCTCCAGTCCAGAAAGCCCGCCATCCTCAGAATGGCAGGCCTGCCCCTTCCCAGTGCATTGTGGGATGCACCAGGGAGGGGCCCAGGGCCTGATTGGCGGGCCCGCCATTCCGAGGATAGCGGACTGTTGGCCAATGTTCAAGGTTAGTGTAGGGGGTCCAGGGTGGTGAGGAGGGGTGTCCTGGATGATGGTAGGGCTGTTTGGGGGGTTCACGGGGGGGGAGGGGCGGTCCGGCTTCGGCAGGAGAACATGGGATCTCTCCTGCCAGTATTCGAGGAGGGGTGGGGGTGCACCTCAGCAGGAGAGATTGGGCATCTCTCCTGCCGGAATTCACGGGAGAGGTGGGGGTGTCAGGGATGCGCCTCGGCAGGAGAGATTGGGCATCTCTCCTGCCAGTATTCATGAGGGGGTGGGGGGTGTCGTGGGTGCACCTCAGCAGGAAAGATTAGGCATCTCGCTTGCTGGTATTCATGGGGGGGTGTCGGGGGGTGCGCCTCGGCAGGAGAGATTAGGCATCTTTCCTGCCGTGATCGTTGCAGGGGGAGGGGGAGGGGATTCTGTAACCGGTGTTGTTTTTGACAGATGCCGGTTCAGAAACCAGCTTTTAGGCGAAAGACTGGCCCCTCCTTCGCCTAAAAGGTCTTGTTTTGGGCATTTGAGCGATTTTTTTGGTTGGGAATGTGTTTTAATGTTAGACATTGTGGTGGTCTGAGCGATTAAATTGCTGAATGTAGAGATAGGCCATTCTCAAAAAAAATCCTCATTGTGGACGTTTTTTTGAGAATGGACATTTCCCTGCTGCTACTTTCAGCGTTTAGAGCAGGGGTAGGGAACTCCAGTCCTCGAGAGCCGTATTCCAGTCGGGTTTTCAGGATTTCCCCAATGAATATGCATGAGATCTATTTGCATGCACTGCTTTCAATGCATATTCATTGGGGTAATCCTGAAAACGTGACTGGAATACGGCTCTCGAGGATCGGAGTTCCCTACCCCTGGTTTAGGGGCTTAGGATAAAAGGGGTTTAGATGTTTTTTATTATGCCCCTCTAAGGATGTTATAATGCCCCTGTATTGATCCATGGTGCAACCTCATCTGGAGTATTGCATTCAATTTTAGTCTCCTTATCTCAAGAAACATATAGCGGCACTAGAAAAGATTCAAAGAAGAGTGACCAAGATGATAAAAGGAATGGAACGCCTCTTGTATGAGGAAAGACTAAAAAGGTTAGGGCTCTTCAGCTTGGAAAAGAGATGGCTGAGTGGAGATATGATTGAAGTCTACAAAATTCTGAGTGGAGTAGAACAGGTGGCAAAAATTACAAAGACTAGGGGACACTTGATGAAGTTACAGGGAAATACTTTTAAAACCAATAGGAGGAAAAATTTTTTTCACTCAGAGAATAGTTAAGCTCTGGAATGCATTGCCAGAGGTTGTGATAAGAGCGGATAGCGTAGTTGGTTTTAAGAAAGGTTTGGACAATTTCCTGGAAGAAAGGTCCATAGTCTGTTATTGAGAAAGACATGGGGGAAGCCACTGCTTGCCCTGGATTGGTAGCATGGAATGTTGCTACTCTTTGGGTTTTAGCCAGGTACTAGGGACCTGGATGGACCATTGGTCTGACCCAGCAAGGCTGTTCTTATGTCTGAATTCAAGAAAGTGTGGGACAGGCATGTGGGATCTCTTAGGGAGAGGAGCAGATTGTGGATGCTGTGGATGGGCAGACTGGATGGACCATTTGGCCTTTACCTGCTGTCATATTTTTATGTACAGGTATGTTTCTATTCCACTCAAAAAGTGCCTGATAAAATAAGGACTCAACATTCCAGAACAGTGTTTCCCAAACAGTCTTCACATAGATGTAAAGTCACTAAGAATATGGCTTTTGCCATCCTCAATATTCACAGTTATGCCAATAATTAAAGAAATAAAATGCAGCCTCTATGCCATTAACATTTACTGAAGCCAGATTCCTGAAGATGGAAGGCATTAACTTTTTCCAAATAGTCATTAAATTGTAGAATTTTCAGCAATTTTTGACAAAAAGGCAAGTTTGAAATGGGCTTGTAGTTTGAAACATCCAATTGATCCAGCTGAGTTTTTTCAAAACTGGCTGAGCTCTGGCTTCCTTCTGGCAGCTAGGTATCAAACTAGCAAGCATACTACAGTAGCATTGACAATATCAATACCTAAACTAAGGTCATTCATATGTGTTGCTGGTGAAGGATTGTGAGGTGTAGAAAATGTGATGACTGAGAAATAATTTCAAGAATGGACTGAGAAATCAAATGAAAAGCCTTCAAGTTGCTTCTCATTCTACAACTGAGAATTTCATATGTTCCTTCCTCAGAATTCTCTCCCAAAAGACTGTACTTCCTAAAGGGTGTGCTGATGAATGAATGAAGGGGGGGGGGGTGTTGCAGAGGGGAAGGGGACGAATTGCCAAAGAATTTGTCATGAGGAAGCCAAGAAAGAGAAGGAGGGGGGAGACAGGGATCTGTGGAGTTCTGCTTTCTCTGTGAGCTGTAATGAATGAATGAGGGCTTTGCAGGGGGAGTCCCAATTGCCCTTACTCTCAGCATTTCAATTCAAGCTACCAAGGGCATGAGTTGTCAGTATGTCTTGCATTCATTTAAAATCATTTAAACATATTTCAATACTGTTCAGGCAAGTAAAAACAAAAGAAATAGTGTAACGTATATTTTTCCTGCATAGAAATAATTTTGCAAAATAAAGTGTGTGTTTAGTGCTCTGCTTTTTCTGAATTGATGGCTTGCTCTAAGGCAGGGGTGTCCAATGTCGGTCCTCGAGGGCCGCAATCCAGTCGGGTTTTCAGGATTTCCCCAATGAATATGCATTGAAAGCAGTGCATGCAAATAGATCTCATGCATATTCATTGGGGAAATCTTGAAATCCCGACTGGATTGCGGCCCTCGAGGACTGACATTGGACACCCCTGCTCTAAGGGCATTTCAACATTTGTAAAACAAACGCCTTTTAATACAGTCACACATTGAGAGGCTGTTCCTATTTTTAGAATTCTACAAAACACAAAGGCCCTGATCCTATAAAAATGCCTCCCATTAGTTGCCTAGATTGGCGTGTCTAGCTGATAAAGGCACTTAACTTAAATTTTTAATTGGTTCAATCGGTGCTGTTAATTGAACAGCGCCATGAAAAATAATTTTAAAAATTAATTTTGGGGTAGACCTCTACACCGAGGTGCCTACATGTACCTATCTAAAAAGTAGGTATGATTAGAGATAGTTTATGGATTGCCTTAGGCCAGGGGTGTCAAATGTCAGCCCTCGAGGTGTCGCAATCCAGTCAGGTTTTCAGGATTTCCCCTATGAATATGCATGAGATCTATTTGCATGCACTGCTTTCATTGTATGCTAATAGATCTCATACATAATCATTGGGGAAATTCTGAAAACCTGATTGGAATGCGGCCCTCGAGGACCGACATTTAATACCCCTGCCTTAGGCACTGGTAGGTGTTTAGGTTTGACACTGGTAAATTAGGCAGAGAAAACCCTGGTCTAATATACTGGTGCCCAACATTATGACACCTACTGCACTAAGTTGAATTAATAATAATAATAATTTATTTCTTATATACCGCTATACCCTAAGTTCGAAGCGGTTTACAGTGAAGAAGTGTCTAGAGGGAGTACAGTGTTAACAGAAGGATACAGGATAATACAAAGTGAGCAGGTACTGGGTGGTTACAATAAGGTACGAGATATTAACACGAAAAAAACAGTTACAGTGTGTTTACAATGAGGTACATTGTAAACACACTGTGTTTACAGAAAGGTTGTTTACAGAAAGGTTAACACGAAAAATCAGTTACAGTGTGATTACAATGAGGTACTGAGGTGTTTACAGAAAGGTACAAGATATTAACAAGAGACCGGTTACAGGATGTTTACAATAAGATACAGGAAAGTACAAGGTGAGCGGGTACTGGGGTGATTACAGTAAGGTTCAAGATATTGACAAGAGAACAGTTATAGGATGTTTACAATTAGATACAGGATGTTATACTAAGTTATAGGATGATACAATATGAACAGTTACTGCTAGGCATGATTCTACAAATGGAACCTAGCAGTTGATCAACAACCACGCTAAGCTGGAAAAATAAAAAAAACCTAACTTCATGGCTATAGCAGGCATTGTCTGGCAATGAACGTCACTTCCCAGCAAGTGATTTACACCACTTACTGCCATCTTGGATTTGTGACATAACAGGAATTGACACTATGGGCAGCACCATCTTGGAAAAACCCCCAAAATCTGATTCTGGTTTTATATCAGTATCAACAAATTATTGGGTCCTAGCCGACAGCAGTCAGTGTTTTGCTGACTACAGCTAGCTTTATTCCCAGGTATTTAATGCCAGGCCATGTCCTGACACCAGCACTGAATATCTAGCCATAAGCGCCAGATAAAACATAACCAGCTAGGATGAACCACATAAAGATAGGACTGAATTGTGAGTATTCTGGTTGATTTTTTTAAAGCAATTTTTATTGATTTTTGTCCTGCATTAGTTAACAAGTGCTGTTTCAATTTGGTTTCTTGAAATACAGGTGTGTATAAAAGGCACTGTTTGTAAGGGGGAGTGTGCATTTATTCCCTGCTAGGTAGGTAGGTCCTTTTGCTTATGCAACCATATATCTAAAAGCACTAAAACCATGCTCACACACCATCTTTTGATTCATGACTTTTGTTATCATAATTCTTAAAAAAAAATTTATTTAAATGAATTATGTCTATTAGGCACTTTTATTTTGATTACTCTTTTAATGTGGTTGTTATAAACATAGCACTTTTTAAGTTTAATGATATATGCACACCAGACACACTTTCTTATTCTGGCATTTCTTTGCACATTCCTTTATTTTGATTGCTTTCTCTTTGGAGATACTTTAATTTTTATTTGTTACAGTAATCATTTTCATTTGAATATTTGCATGTTTAATTTTTTGCATGTTCATTATTGTTTTTAATTGTATCTTAGCATCTACCCCTGATACAGCCAGTAGGTGAAACATGGCCACATCAGGTTTTGTTTAATAAAGTCCAACTTTCCTGGTATTATTGGTCTGCTCTGTGTTTTCCACCCATATAAAGAAAGGACTGTGTTTTATGTGGTCTTTTTTATGTGGTTAGTGGAGAAGTAGCCTTGTGATTAGTGCAGTGGCTTGGGAACCAGGTTAGATTTCCACTCCTATCCATAGATCCCTACTATGCTCCCCAACAATCTCCCATTCAATCACCAAGTCCCAGTCATCCTGTGTTATATTCCCCTCCCCCCATCACCTAGTCATATCCATCTTCCGATCTGTCCTCCTTTTTCACCCTTTAGTCATCTTTTGCTCCATTACTCCAATCCTAACCCCCAAGTCCCATCCATTTACTGCTCTATTTCCCCCTCAAAGCCCTTTCCATCTTCAGCTCCATACCTCCTTTCCTCCACCCACATCCCCTAGCCCCAACCAACTTCTGCTCTTCCTCCTCCCTCCCCACCACTAATATCCCCCTAGTCCCATTCATCTTCTGCTCCATTCTCTTCCACCCACATCACCTAGTCCCAACCATCTTCTGTTCCTTCCCCCTTCCTCCTCCCCATTCCCATCCATCTTCTTTGTTCCCCTTCTCCCAAACCCAATTCCCCAGTCCCATCCATTTAATGATGTTGCTCCTTCTCCTGCTCCTGCTGCTAATCGCTGACAAGAAGTCTTCTTTCCGATTCAATTCTGACATCGGAGAGGACATTCTGGGTCAGCCAGGCAGTGATTGGCTGGCCCAGAATGTCCTTTCCGATGTCAGAATTCACGCCAGAAAGAAGACTTCTTGTCGGCGATTAGCAGCAGCTTCAGTAGCAGGGAGGTAAGACAGTAGCAGACCGGGGGAAAGGAAGGCGCTTTTTTTTTTTTTTTTGCGTGGCAGGGAGGGACAGGAAACCAGGGAGGGACAGGAAGCCTTCGCCTGTCCCATTGTCCCCACACACAGCTTTGGGATGCTGTCCCTGAAAACGGGACATTTCGGTGTCCCGAAGCTGTGTGTGGGGACAACAGGACAAGGGGTCTGAAAACGGGACGATCCTGTTCAAAATGGGACGTATGGTCACCTTATATATACTTGAATATAAGCTGACTTAAATATAAACTGAGGTAACCTTCCTCCCCCCCCCCCAATAAAGGAGGAAAAAAGGTTGACTCGAATATAAACCGAAGGGGGGGGAGGAGGTGGTGGTTTAATATTCAAATGCCCTGCCCTTCCAGGCTCTGCACCCAGTCCTCCTCCCTTCCTGTCCTGGAAGGAAGGGAGGCCTACCTCCCTCCTGATCTTCTGTACTTCCTATATACTTCAGACAGGAACTCAGTTGGCTATAGATTCACAGTGGGTCATTATTTTCAAAGAATATGCTACTCTCAGTCTATTATCTGTTCTATGTATTATTTCTTTCCCTGCCATGCCGGTATTTTCTGCATTATATTGTAAATGCTTTCTGTCTTTATCTGTTTTTAAGTCCATTATTCTAATTTATATTTTATCTTTATCCCATGTATTAGCTCACCTTGTTGTGAACTATCTAGAACTTTTTCAGTATGGAGGTATATAAGAATAAAATTATTATTATTTATAAAATAAAGAAATCACACTCAAAGGAAGTACCATAAAAGGGGCTAAATAAAAAAATGACCATCTATAGTATTTTTACTGATGGTGGTTAGTAATTTTGTGAAATTTAGAGATGATAGGACTGGCCATTCTCATAAGTTATCATAAAAATATGCAGTTTATTTCATAGATATATATATATATTGATATATTTACCTGATTTTCATTGTATGTATTTAATTTATACAGGGGTTTTTGAAGAACAAATTCTTCTTCATTTCCAATAGCCATTCTAGCTTTAGATGCTTTTGTGTCACCCATCATTCTAACTGGATCAAATTCTGCCACAACTGCAACCTATACAGAAATAAAAGTCAATGGTTACACTGTTGTTTTTGGGTGGAATAATAGAGATGTCATGACACAACTATTTCTGGATGTTTGGTTTTGGAATATGTTTAGGTCATAAGCAGAAATAGGCATATTTAAGTAAATAAGTGGTTCTTTTAATAAGGTACGCTAACCGATTTAGCTCATGCTAGATGCTAAGATGCCCATAGGAATATAATGGATGTCTTAGCACTTAGCGAGCGCACCTTAATAAAAGGATCTCTAAATAATTTGAAAATTTTAGGGAAATAAATCTATTTTAAGAACTATTTTTTTTTTTTTTTCCATTATTTTTTATTTTCAAATTTTACATAAAGTGTACATAATATTTAAAATACAATTGATAATTGCATAGTATCACTTTTATATCTAGTACATTATATATCTAAATTTGATTTTCCCCCTCACCCTCCCCCCACCCTTTTATTGCTTAAATATAATATTTCAGAATTTTATCAAAATTATACAACATATTAGAATACAATTGATGGATATTCAATAACATTTTAAATATCTAATACAATATGTTCTACATCTTTTTTATCTCTTTTCCCTCCCCCCACCCTTCTATTAGTTTTCATTCATATATTACATTTTATATAATATATTATAATATATTTTGTATAAATTATTTTCCTTACCCCCCCTTTATGTGTGTCATAAAAAAAAATCCTTAAAAGAAGAAAAGAAGAAGAAATATTCAATTATTTATTCATTACAGTATTTTGCCAATGGCCCCCATATTTTTGTGAATTTAGTATATGTCCCCCTTTGTATTGCTATTGTTCTTTCCATTTTAAATATGTGACATGTTGTATTCCACCAAAATGTATAATTTAGGTTTTTGTAATTCTTCCAGTTGTTAGTTATATGTTGAATGGCAACCCCTGTCATAATTAATAAAAGCTTGTTATTTTCTGGTGAAATTTGACTTTTTTTTCTCATCATTGTTCCAAATAAAATTGTATCATATGATATTGCAATATAATTTTCCATCAATTTATTAATTTGTGGCCAAATTGAATTCCAAAAAATTTTTATATAGGGACAATGATATAATAAATGATCTAATGTCCCTGGTTTTAGATTACAGTGCCAGCATTTATTGGATTTAGAACTGTCTAATTTTTGCAAACGTGTAGGGGTCCAAAAAGCTCTATGTAATAAAAAAAACCAAGTTTGTCTCATAGATGCTGACACTGTACATCCCATTCTCCAAGACCAAATTAGTGGCCATTGAGATGCATTAATCTGATGTCCAATCTCAATGCTCCAAATGTCTCTTAGTCCATTTTTTGGTTTTTTATTCAAATATCCAGATATTAATTTATACCACAATGCGGCTTGATGTCCTAGGAAGTCTGCTTTAAAGCATAAGAACTTTAAACTATATTGATTGTTCAATGTTTTCCATTCAGGGAACCCAACCTGAATGGCCTGCTTCAATTGCAACCATTTAAAACTTTGTGTTTTATTAAGACCAAATCTATGTTGCAATTGTGAAAAATCCAGCAGTTTACCTTCTGAGATAACATCGTCTAGAGATCTAATGCCTGCAATAATCCAGTTCTTCCAAAGGATTTGAGTTCCGCTTATTTTGATCTTGGAGTTTATCCATATAGATTGATTAGTTGATTTGTATATTGGGATAGGTGTTAATTTATCTATAAATCTTAACGTTTTCCAAGTATCCATTATTATTTTATTTTCTCTGTATCTTCTGGGTATATTAATACTTGGCAGATGAACTAAATTTAGGGGAAACATAAGGCGCCATTCCAAATATAACCAATCTGGTGCATTATCTATAAGTTCTGGGAGGATCCAATACATACCCTGACGTAGAATATAGGCTTGATGATACCTATAGAAATTTGGAAAATTTACCCCTCCCTCCTTAATTGATTTTTGTAAAGTTACTAAAGCTATTCTAGGTATTTTACCAAGCCAAAGAAATTTTGTTAAAATTCTATTAAGTTTTTTTATAAAAGGACCCCTGAAAATAAATAGGTATCATACTCATTTGGTAGCAAACTACAGGCAATATCATCATTTTAATAGTTTGAACTCTTCCCCACCAAGAAATATGTAATGGGTTCCATTGTTCACATAACTCCGTAATTTTTTTTAATACATATTTTTCATTCTCTATTACAGTATCTTCAATTGTATTTTTAACTTGAATGCCAAGATATTTAAATCCTTCTTCTTTCCATATGAATGGAAAATTATCAAATAATCCTTTTACACAATGAACATTCAAGGGTATAATTTCTGATTTATTCCAATTAATTTTATAACCTGAAAATTTACCAAACTTATTAATTAATTCCAATAAAGAAGATAAGGTTGACTCTGGATTTCTCAAATAAAGCAAAATATCATCAGCATAAGCCGAAATTTTATATTCCATATCTGAATATGGAATACCTTGTATCTCTCTCGTTTGCTGTATTGCTAACAATAAGGGTTCTAATACAACATCAAATAACAAAGGAGATAACGGACAGCCTTGTCTAACTCCCCTCTGCAATTGAAAACCATCAGATATCTTATTATTAATATTTAGTCTTGCAATTGGGAAGCTATACAAAGTTTTTACCATTTGTATAAATCCAGAACCTATACCAAACCATTCTAAAGCCTGATACATAAAATTCCATTCTACTCTATCAAATGCTTTTTCAGCATCTAATGAAACTGTAAAAGCCGGTTCATCCATTTTTTTTGATAAGTTTAGCATGTGAAATAATAGTCTAGAGTTATTGGAGGAATGTCTTTTAGCAACGAAACCCGTTTGATGCATATCTATAATATGTGGGAGAGCTTTGGCTAATCTCAAAGCCATAATTTTCGCCAAAAGTTTATTATCAACATTTATCAAAGATATAGGCCTGTAGTTCGAAACCAAAGTAGGATCTTTATTTGGCTTAGGCAAAACAATTATTATTGATTCAGCCATAGTACCTTTAATATTACCTTTTATAAGTTGTGTCTGATATAAATTTAGTAAATGTGGGGAAAGGATATTTTGAAATGTTTTATAAAATTCTACTGTGTAACCATCACCACCTGGAGCGGATCCAACTCTAAGAGACTTCAATGCTGTTTCTAATTCTTTTAATGATATAGGTTCTTCTAAACTTCGTTTTATATGATCAGGAACTTTAGGTCCATTAATTAAATCTAAAAAATTTTTTCCATCTTTTTGTTTCACCAAACAAGGCTCAGAAGAATACAGGTTCTTATAAAATTTTAAAAATTGTTTTAATATTGTATTTGTTTGATTTGTTATTATACCATTATCATCTTTTATTCCATTAATATTAGTTCTCCTTTTTTTTGCTTTAAGATAGTTTGCCAATAATCTCCCCGCCTTATTAGAATTTCCATAATACATTGTTTGCTTGGAAAATAGATCTTTTCTTATCATTTTTGAAGTTAATTCATTATATTTACCTTTTGTTTTCAAAAGAACTTGCAAAACTTCATATTCCCATTTATTTACCAATTTAGCTTCTAATATTTTTATTTCTTTTTCTAATTCTATATATTGTTTTTTAATCTGTTTCTTAATAAAAGCTGAATATGATATAATATTTCCCCTCATAGTTGCTTTAAATGCATCCCATACATTTTCTATAGATGTATCTTCCACTAAATTTATTTGAAAGAATTCATTAATTTGTGTTTTAAAATTTTTCAAAAATTTGTCATCCACAAGCAATGCATTATCGAATCTCCAAAGAGGTCTACCATTTTCTATTTGATCTAATTGTAATTCTATCCATACTCCCGCATGATCCGAAATAATAATAGGATCTATGGAGGCTTTAATCACCTGTTGCACTTTATTTGTTGAAACAAAAATATAATCTATTCTTGAAAATGATTTATGAACCTGTGAACAAAATGAATATTCCTGATCATTAAAATGAAGAATACGCCATATATCTTTCAAATCACATGATTGAACCAAATTATCTAGACCTAAAGATTTAATACTTTTACCTGGTTTTTTATCTAATAATGGATCCATTACAGCATTAAAATCTCCAGCCACCACTAAATTAGAGGCAGCCAGTGGTAATAACATATTTTGTATCTTTTTAAAAAATTCTGATTGATTCGAATTAGGGGCATATATATTGAACAACGTCAGGGTATCATTTCCCATACCTATATCAATATGTATCCATCTTCCATGTGGATCTGAACTTTTTAGATTAGTCTTGGCCATACATTTTTTATTTATAAGAATTGCAACCCCTGCTTTTTTATCCACTGCTGGAGCATAAAAACATTCCTTTATCCATCCACCTGATAGTTTCTGTGATTCCTTCATATTAAGATGGGTCTCTTGCAGACAGTAAATATCCGCATTTTGCTTTTTTAAAAATGTTAATACTTTTTTTCTTTTAATTACATGGTTCAGGCCATTGACATTAATAGAATATATTTTAAAAGACATTATACATTTTAATACTTTTCATTATATTTTTCTTCCCCTCTTCTTTCATATTTAAAATCCAAAAAATTTCTTTCACGACACACATATTTACCCCTAAAGTATCTAATCCCTTATTTATTTTTTCTTTAATCATTCTAGTAAATACTCTCTTTTTCCCTCCCTTTCCCACCCAATACATTGGCTGCTTAAGGATACACATTGGAACTGTAACCCGAACATTCTCCCCCCCTCAGGCAAACATTATTAAATATTCAAACAAATTTCCCTTCTATCTATCTATATTAATCTTTAATATCTTTAATCATTTTTCCATAACATTTCATTAATGTATCATTATCCATTTGAACAATTTTTAATTTGTTTTCTTCAGATATTTCAATATTTCATATTTTTATAATTCTTCATAGAGTCATCAAAACCATCTTAATGTTCTATGTTAATATATCATAGGTTCTGGTTTAGAAAGAAAATCTTTTAGTTTTTCTGGATCCTCAAAATATAAGGATTTGTCTCCTGATGATATTCTCATTTTCGCCGGATAATATAGACCATATTTAAATCCTTTTTCTCTTAGTTGAGGTCTCATATCTAGTAGTCTCTTTCTTTTATTTGCTGTATTTTTGGCAAAGTCTGGTAAAAACCATATTCTAGATCCTTTATAATTTAGGTTTTTATCTTTTTTTGCAGCATTTAATATTTCTAATGCTTGTTGGTATCTAAGCATTTTGAAAATTATCGGTCTTGGCTTGCCTTTGTTTTCTAAATTTTTGGTTGGGATTCTATGTGCTCTTTCTATTTCAAGTGGTTGTTTTAAGTCTAGTTGTATTATTTTTGGAATTAAATTTTCAAGGAAAAGGATAGTATTCTTTCCTTCTAAATTTTCCTGTATTCCAAAAAGTTTAATGTTTTTCCTTCTTCCTCTATTCTCATAGTCCTCCAGTTGATCTTTCAATTTATTTATTTCCAGGCTGTCATTTTTACATCTTTTTGATTCACTTTCTATAATTTCCATTTTTGATTCTAATTCAGTTGTTCTTTTGTTGTTAACTTCCATTTGTCTATGAATGTTTAAAATTTCTTCTTTCATTTCAGACATATTAGTTATAGTTTCCTTGAGCATTTGTTTGATTTGTCTTAGTTCTTCCATAACTTCTGCTTTACTTAATGTGTCTGACTCTTCAATAGGAAGTGGTATCTTGCTTGGTGTTATTTGATCTTGTTTCTGTCTTTTTGCAGATGTACCAGCCTCATTTTTGTTTTGTCTGGTGCTTGCCATGTTGTTGTTTTCTTTTTCTTGGTTCTTCTTCTTTCTTAAATTTATTCTCTTAGGTTTATGTTTGGTTTCTTAGGTTTTTAATCCTTTTTCTTTCAGGATTTGGTTTTATCTTTTGAAGTAGAAATTTTTCTTTTTTAGTCTTTTTCCTTTCTTTTTTCCTTTCTTTTTTTCAGTTATCTGTCCCAATCTTGTACTATGAAAGCATACTCCTCATTTAGGGTCTTTTATCACTTTAATATTGGCAAGAAGGTTATTTTATAACCACCATATTTTAAAGATTGATATTTATCAACTTTTTACTTATATCAGTTTGAAACTCTTTTACTTTTCTCACTTTCGTCGGGTAAATCAATGTTAGACCATCTCAATCTTTGAACAGACTCAAATCTACTATTACAGTATTCTTAGAGTAACTGTCAGTTATTTGTCTCCAGTTCTATTGCTGTGGAAGAAAAAAAAAATCCTTTTCTCTGGTTATTCTCCTTTAATCCCCGTCTCTGCCTCGATGAAGGAGGGGAACACTCAGTCTAGTAATCTTTCTTTCCCTTAGGTTTCTCTCAGACTCGGCGGATCAAATCTTTCCACAGATTTAATTCACTATCTCTGTCAGTCACTCTCTCTCGATGACACACCGCTTCAGCGCCGAGAAAAAATTCGGTAGTCCTTTCTTCTAGCTCTCCTCTCTCAAGCCCAATCGCAGCCCCGACTGAGGAGAGCAACACTCCATCCAGTTATTTTTTTTTTTATTTTGGCAATCTTGAAGCAACTGTCCTCTATCTGTTCTCAGCGTCTCTCAAATGCCTCGATGTTTTGCTGCTTCAGTTTTTTTTTTTTTTAAAAAAACTCTGTTAATCCTTTCCTCTGGCTCCTCTCTCATAAGCCCAATCGCAGCTCTGATAGAGGAAAGTAATACCCAATTCATTAATTTTCTTTATTTTAGTAAAATGACATTTATTTGTTTTCAGCGCTTCGGCACTTAATCACCGAGAGAAACCGCCGTTATTCCTTTCCCTCAGTTTTCCTCACTCAATCCCCCTTTCAGCATCGTCAAAGGAGGATAATTTTCAACTCTATATTTTTTCCTTATGGGTTCATTTATATCTCATCGGAACAAAATCTTCCTCCACAATTTCTTTACCAGACCTCATTAGCCACTCACACACTCTCCTCGCGGTTTCAACGCTGCAATTCAATTCTCTTAAAACCGCCGAGAGAATACAAACGGCTCTCTGTCTTTCCGACTCCTGTCACCACATACCTCGCTTCAACTGCAGCAAATTAGGATTTTATCTTTTATCTTTTGTTTAGCTTCTTTATTATATATTTTCTATGAAGTTATTCTGAAGGAAAAATTTTTTTTTTATATTTCATTGCCTGGATGGTGAGGAGCTTCACGATCACACTTCCATCCGTGCTCGCGTTAAGCCACGCCCCCAAGAACTATTTTTTTAATGATTTGGTCTCACCTTGAACAGAAATTTTTTTTATAACAGCAGTTCATAATCATTCACAATTTTCCTTTAACAATTGGTTAGGTTTCAAAGTCATTGACTGCTTCTCTATAAGGCTAGTGCAAAGAAGGAAAGATTAACATTTTTCAGCTAATGTTAAGTATCACAATAGAGTAATTATCCAAAAGGAAAGGTTACTATTAATGATCAAGAAGGTGGTATCAATATTGATTACCATTCTAACAAATATGAGGGGTCCATTTACCTAGGAGGTAGTTTTTCCAAGTGTAAAGCTCTGCACAGGGCAGGAGCACAGGAAACCACTCCTCCTCCAGTTCACCACTGGACCATCGGGGATTTTAAAGGTACGCCGGGGAGGCGGGAGGAAGGTAAAAGTTTTAACACTCAGTTGGGACAGGAAGCAGATGGAATCCCTCCTGTCCCGGCCCATTGCTGGACCACCAGGTTATACAGCAGGCCCAGTGGAAGCCTGCAAGAGGTCCGGGAGGGGGGCAGGCAGGTGCTGACCCGAATATAAACTGAGACTCCCATTTCTTGACCCAAAAATCTTGGCTTATGTTCAAGTATATAGGCCAAATTGAATTGAATTAATTAATTACTTAAAAAAAAATTACAATTAAAAGTTAGGAATGGAATTCCACGCAGCACCTAGCGATGCCTATGTGGCGGTGCCTTCCAACACCTAATGTTGCCTATCTGAAAAGTATGCAACTATATGTGAACAAACTGATTGCAGCTGATTTTTTATATATATACCAAGACCTCAAACACCCAAGACACTACTTGTACTTATTTTATGTCCTTGCTTGGGTGACGTGTTCATCTTCGGTCTTGTTAAATTTTTAATGCAGGTATTGATACCCTAATGCTATAAGTTAAGTGCTCTTCCTCAAATTATGTATAGCACCACATAGATGCATTAAGATATCAACACCTGCATTAAAAATTTAACAAGACTGATGATGAACACGTCACCCCCGCAAGGACACGAAATAAGTACACTTCAATGTCTTGGGTGTTTGAGGTCTTGGTATATGTAAAAATCAGCTACAATCAGTTTGTTCACATATAGTTGCATGTTGTATGATTAGTTGAACAAGCTATTTTTCCATATATCTATTTGGACTATCTGAAAAGTAGGCATGGTTAGATGCAGAGAATAGGGTGGTTGACATAGGTGTTGCTAGGCATCCAAGATAGGTGCCAGTAAATCAGGCCAGTTAAAACTTGGCCTAATGTAACTGTGCCTACCTTTAGGATACCTAGTGATGCCTGCTTAGATGCTGATAGGCTTGATTCTATATATGGTGCCTAGCAGTTGATTGACAACCACGCTGAGTGGAACCTACAATGTAGGAACTGCTAGGTGCCATTTATAGAATCATGCCCAGAAGGTATATGCACATATTTACACCTTCTTTGAAGCATGTATAAACTTGCATGTGGGTATCTGTATGTTATTGGGGTTTGTTTTGAATACCTATTTTTATCATTTATTATTTATATACTGTCTACATATACTGTGTACATTCAGGTGCTGTAGATATTTTTTTTTGTCCTTGGAGTGCTCACAATCTAATGGAGGATTAAGGGATCCTTTTATCAAGCAGTGGTAGAGTGTTTTACCATGGGCTGGCGAAGTAAATCCTTCAACACTCATTCAATTCCTATGAGCATCGGCGCATTTACCTTGTCAGCTTGTGGTAAAACGCTCTACCGCTGCTTGATAAAAGGAGCCCTAAGCAGTGGAGTAGTAAGGGGAGCAGGGGATGGACCACCCCGGGCGCCGTGTCAGTGGGAGTGCCGGGACCTCCCCGCCCCACCACGCTTTTACCATCCCTCCCAAGTTCCAAAGCATATTAATAAAATGGGAGGAGTCCCTTATAAATGATGGTGTTTAAATATGCTTCGGGACTTGGGTCATATACCAGAATCAGTGATACTAGCTACCCTGGATATTACTTCATTGTATAGGATGATTCCACATCAAGCAGCACTGGGCATTATTAAATTTCATTTGGACCGTAGTGAAAGGGTATAAAAACTGATTTTTTGATCCAACTTGCAGATTTGGTGATTTCTCAAAATTACTTTTGGTTCACAGGTAATTTTTATCTACAAACTCAAGGAGTGGCCATTGGAGCCACTTTGGCCCCCTCAATGGCTACTTTATATATAGCCAAGTTGGAAGAAACTAGAGAATGACATGGGGACCGTTTACCACGGTAAACCGTGGTCACCACAGTAAATCCACAGGAATGCAGACATTTGCAACTGGTTTACTGCAGGAATGGGGACAAGACCTTTCACTGCCCCGCGGGAATGGGGACAAGACCTTTTACCACCCCGTGGGAGTGATGAAAAGTCTTGCTCCTGTGGTAAAAAAATTGCGCCAGTGTCAGACTCAGCATCTCCTCCCCAGCTCCTCTTGGCCTATTTTACCTTCAGGAGCCAGCCATGCCACGATGAAGACAGAAGGAACCTAAAACCAAAGCCTGAGACCAATGTGATTTGAAGAATAAAATTACCAGACAACAAAAGGTAGAAAAAAATAAATTTATTTTATATTTTGTGATTAGAATATTTCAGATTTGAAATATGTATCTTGCTAGAGCTGGTATTAGACATAACTGGGGACCGCAAAGCCCAGGCTGTGCATCCTCAGCTTCCAGCTGGCTTAGGGCACTCCTGTAACACTATTTCTACCATGTGTGACTGAAGTATTCTGTTAGCTTAATTTTTTCTATGTAGCATTCTGTAGTAATTTGGTTTGTTCAGTTTTCACAATAATGGAGGGGATATTTGTGAAAGGGAGGGAAGACAGGGGTTTTGTTGATCCTTGCTCTGTATTATTTGTGTTTATAAAATGACAATTGTACAGAATATTGTCTCTTTTTATACTTTAATAAAATAAGTTCAGATGGGGACCAAGCTTGCAAGGACAGGGCAGGGAAGGGGACTGAGCTTGTGGGGACGGGGCAGGTACAGGGACAAACTCACAGGGACGGGGTGGAAATGGTGATAAATTTTTCCCCCGTGTCATTCTCTAAAAGAAACCTTCATTTATCCATCTTCTCAATTTAAATCTATAACCTTTTGGAAACGTTTTCTATATGATATCTTTTTCATCTGGACTGATACTGAGGGTAATCTAAAAGTATTTGGAGAATGGCTAAATGGGCTGGACCCTCAGATCAAGTTCACATTAAAATATGATTCACAACAGATAAAAATTTGGGATCTATTGATGATTAAAGATCAACATCATCTCAAGACAACTTTATATCAAAAGCCTGTTGAAAAAATACTCTTTTACAGTTTCATAGTCATCAACCATATAGGCTAAAGTCCAACTTGCCAGTAGAGCAACTTCTTAGATTAAGAAGAATATGCACAGAGGAGGATTAATTTAAAAGATACTTAAAACAACCTTATTTATGGAAGCTTTCACTAACTGAGTGATTATATTGTAAAAGAACTTTGGAGGTGTACTATCTGATTATGTACCTGTCATGTCATATTTATGATTGTATTTTGTAAACCACTTATACAATCCAAGGTTCTGGAGACACGCATTGCCCAATGGGGTTACCCGAGGAAACATATCCAAAAAGCACTCCTTCGGGCTAAGTATGCGAATCAAGACCTATTATTGCAAGACAAACCCCAGAATATAGAAGAGAAGCTGGTGTGTGTACTTCCATGTTATGATCATACCCATATGTGGGTTACAAGTATGAAAAAGCATTGGCATATTACGAAGATGACTTCAGAGATCTTTGATGAGTTTCCTACTATAGCCTATAATAGGGGAAAAAATTTAGAACGACTGTCTAAATATAGATATATGAATGATGAAGATTTAGATGATATAGTTGGTGTACATAGGAAATGTGGTAGCTGTCAATGGTGTGAACAAATGATCGAAGGGTCTGAATGGGAACCACCAGGACGAGAAAATAAACATATAATTTCAAAAACACATACTACATGTAAATCACGCAATGTGGTTTATGCTATCACATGTCCATTTGGTTTAATATATGTTGGAAGGAGTAGTCAGACTCCTGTACATATTAGACTGAATGAACACAAGTCCAGAATAATGAATGGTATTCTATAGGCAACATTTGTGCAGCATTGGTTGGATCTGAGGCATACAGTTGAGGATATCAGGTGGAGAATCATTGACCAGATCAAAGTAGGGTGTGAGGGAGGACATCACGAAAAGAGATAAAATTTTAGAGAACAGCACTGGATTTTCACATTAAACACTGTCATACCGACAGGTTTAAATATGGAGTTCGAATGGATGTCACTGTTCTAATTCCTGATTGACATTTATAGAGAGGGAGTTTTAAACTGGAAATCAGACACCATGACCATCTTTTTGACAGAAAACTTAGTCGAGATGGTGCGTGACAAGAGTGAAGGGGTAAGATTTATATACTAAGTAGCTAAAAATTTTCTTTGTAATATCATGTGGGAATTTCATCATTCGGTTTTGATACTGCAGGGGACTGTTCTTGAGAAAGCTGAGTGGCGAAACATGTTCCCGACATCGATTAACAAGCTTCAAAAATAATAAAATACGCTGATAGTGAAACGGCAGCAAAGCTAAGTCATTTTGGGCGCGCAAACCGATTTAGCGTGCGCTAAAAGCTAAGGCGCCCATAGAATATAATGGGCACCTTAGCATTTAGCGTGCGCTAAATCAATTAGCGGAGATTTGATGATGACTATATGTCACAAAAATGTTTTATTACACAGCCGTTGAATTAGTGATTGGTTGGTTGGTAGCATTTCTGAGGGATCTGCAATAGATAGTTCTTTAAATGCAATTTGGAGATTTATATACTGCCGCACTTATGCATGATTGAGACTATTTTAAAACAGGCACTTAGATATCTTACTAAAAAAATCCCAATTTCAACAGATGTTCCAGGTGCAATCTCCTTCAATTTATGTTCTATATCCAAGTACTTTCAGACCTCAGCACCATCACTCCACAGCGCTAAGGGCCAGATTCACAAAACAAACAACCGATTGTGTACCGATCGGTTTGCGACCCCTTTACGAGCAAATTTCCCTCTGCCCCGATTAATTTACCTCTCTGCCAACCATCCTCCAATCCGCACATGCAAATGAGGGCAACGGCATGCAAAGTAGGCAGGGACACGATTCACAAACCAAAACCCTGCAACACTGACTGGGCTGGCTGATCACAAATAAGCGACTGCTGAGGACCAGTCGCTCAAGCCCTTTCCGACTGCCCTGCTCTCTGCCCTGTCAGTCCCGAACTCTTCTTGCAGCCCCGAACTCTCCTGCTGCCCCGAACTTTTCCGCTGCCCTGGATCGCCTGCCTGCCCCAATCACCTGCATCCCTGGAGCTGCCTGCCCAAACGCCTGCCTGCCCGAATGCCTGCCTGCCCCAACTCTCCCACCCTTCCCCGCAGTGCAGACCCATGAGGCTTTTCTTTATTAATATGCTTTAAACTTAAGTTAGAACCACGGGCCAGTGATGATCCTACACATAATTCTTCCCGCTATACAAAACAGTTACCCCCTCTTCTATTAAACTGTGCTAGCAGTTTTTAGCGCAGAGAGCCATGCTGAATGGCCCATACTGCTCCTGACGCTCATAAGAACTCTATGAGCGTTGGGAGCAGCGCGGCTCTCCGCGCTAGAAACTGCTAGCACAGTTTAATAGAAGAGGCCCTCAGAGCGGTGGAGTGGTGGTGCTGAGGCCTGAAAGTATTTGGATATAGAACATAAATTGAAGGAGATTGCACCTGCAACATCTGTTGAAATTGGGATACCGATAGGAGATCCAGATATACTTAAATAAAATTAACATCATTACTGTGAAGGTCTTACTAAAAAAGGCATAAAATAGAATCTTCTTGTAAAATTACCTCCTAAAAGTCATTTCCATGAATAAAACATGGTTTTAAACACAGAAATGTTTGAAAACTTTGAAAACTGCTGACTCCATCTGTAGGCAAAACTGCATCCCCAACCCTATATGTCATGTCTGTCTGTTCAACTTAGATTGTAAGCTCTTCTGAGAAGGGACCATCTATAAATATCAAAATGTACAGTGCTGCATTCGCCTTTCAGCGCTATATAATTGTATATGAGTATAAATTGGATTAAATTAGCCCTTGCTATGCATTTAAGCGTCGAGAGCAACGTGGGGCATTGAGTGTAGCTCCCTGCGCTAAAAACTGCTATTGCAGTTTATTAAAAAGTGAGAGGGTATATTTGTCTATTTTTGTATAGTTGTTACTGAGGTGACATTGTATATTTTAAAGTCATCTGCCTTGACCTCTTTGAACCCCCCTTCCCCCCGAATATAAATGATAATTAACATTTTCTCTGCATACAGTGTGCTCTGTGTTTTTTAAAATTTTATTGTTGGTAGATCATTTTGACTTGGTCATTTTAAAAGTAGCTCACAAGCCAAAAAAGTGTGGGCACCCCTGCTTTACATTGTGATGATGTTATACCTAAGTAAAGTGCATTACAATAATCCAGCTTCAAAATAATTGTAGTCTGTACTAGTGCTGCCCGATTAAAAAATCGGGCTGATTCACTGACCAACCCTCCTCCCCGCATACCTTCAGGTCTCCTAAAGCAGGAGCAGTACTGCTCTGGCAGCGAAAAGCCTGTCTTAAGGAGGGGTGGGACCATGCAGCAGAGGCCAACGGCATCCTGCTAGAATCACTACATCACCGGCAATCCTCTGCAGGCCGTAATTAGTTTTGAAAGTGAGACCGGGAGGACAGGGAGAATCCAGATGACACTGGAGGGAAGGGGGAAACATGCCAGCCTTTGGGGGGCCTCTGGTGTAGCTATTAGAAGTATAAGGAGGGAGGGGGTCCAAAGAGAGAGAGGAATATACTGGACTGAGGGTAGAGGGGAAGGGGAAGAAATAATGGGTCTTAAAACAGAGGAGAAGGAGAGAGATGGTGGACAATGCAATGGAGGAAGGGAGGGAAAAGAAAGGGAGAGAAGTTGAACCATAAGAACATAAGCAATGCCTCTGCTGGGTCAAACCTGAGGTCCATCGTGCCCAGCAGTCCGCTCACACGGCGGCCCAACAGGTCCAGGAATGTGCAGTAATCCTCTATCTATACCCCTCTATCCCCTTTTCCAGCAGAAAATTGTCCAGTCCTTTCTTGAACCCCAGTACCGTACTCTGCCCTATTACGCTCTCTGGAAGTGCATTCCAGGTGTCCACCACACGTTGGGTAAAGAAGAACTTCCTAGCATTCGTTTTGAATCTGTCCCCTTTCAACTTTTCTGAATGCCCTCTTGTTCTTTTATTATTTGAAAGTTTGAAGAATCTGTCCTCTCTACTCTCTCTATGCCCTTCATGATCTTGTAAGTCTCTATCATATCCCCTCTAAGTCTCCTCTTCTCCAGGGAAAACAGACCCAGTTTCTCCAATCTCTCAGCATATGAAAGGTTTTCCATCCCTTTTACCAGACGCGTCGCTCTCCTCTGAACCCTCTCGAGTAACGCCATGTCCTTCTTAAGGTACGCCGACCAATATTGGACGCAGTACTCCAGATGCGGACGCACCATCGCCCGATACAATGGCAGGATAACTTCTTTCGTTCTGGTTGTAATACCCTTCTTGATTATGCCTAGCATTCTGTTTGCCTTCTTAGCGGCCGCTGCGCACTGTGCCGTCGGCTTCATTGTCATGTCCACCATTACCTCCAAGTCCCTTTCTTGGGTACTCTCATTTAACAACATCCCTCCCATCGTATAGTTGTACCTCGGATTTCTGTTTCTCACATGTAATACTTTACATTTCTCAACGTTGAACTTCATCTGCCATCTCGTCACCCATTCCCCTAGTTTGTTCAAGTCACGTTGCAATTCTTCGCAGTCCTCTTTAGTCCGAGCTCCACTAAATAGTTTGGTGTCGTCCGCAAATTTTATTATTTCGCACTTCGTCCCTGTTTCTAGATCATTTATGAATATATTAAATAGCAGCGGATGGTGTGGAGGAAGGGGGGATAGAAATACTGGATGGGGTGAAGTGGTCATTAGAAAAATGCTGGACTGCGAGGATGGAGGTAAAAAAAAAGGAGAGGTGCCTGATCACTAGGGGAAGGAAGGGAAACGGAACCGAAGGGGAGGATAGAGATGAAGATGGATGGTGAGCACGGAGAAGAAGAAAATGTCAAATGGGCAGGAGACCCTGGCAAGCAAGTTAACAGAAGACAAACAGAAACCAGAGCATGGGACCAACATGGTTTGAATAATGACCAGACAACAAAAGGTGGAAAAAATAATTTTGTTTTCTGTTTTCTGATTATATGTCAGATTTGAAATGTGTATCCTGCCAGAGCTGGTGTTAGACAGCGAATGTGAGCTAGGACCTAACAGAGAGAGGAAAAGTCTTTTATTTGTTTATTTTGTTTACACCACGGCGCCAGCGTGGGTAGGAGAGGGCAAACGGGGAGGGGTGGGTGAAGAGGCTACAAAATAAACTCATCAAGGACATTTGAAACAAACTCCTAATTGGACAGGAAAATCAAATTGAATTGAAAAATCGATTCAATAGGCTGAATCGAATTGAATTGAAAAATTTTTCCTTAAATCAGCTGCACTAGTCTGTACCAGTAATTGAAAGTCATAACCAGATAACATTGGTTTAACTCTACTAAGCAAACGCATTTGGTAGTAGTAGTAGTAGTAGTAGTAAGACCTATGGGGTTCATAATAAAACAACATCTAAAAAGTGTCCTAAATGGCTACTTGGACGATCAAAAAGCCTGATCGTCCAAGTACCCATAACCAAAGCTGGTTTTTAGACGTATCTAAAAACAGCTTAGGCCTTTCCCCTGCCTCTAAACGCATAGAGAGAAAAGAGGCGTGTTTAGAGGGGGGGAAAGGACGGGCAGTGGGCGGCCGACCTACACCTAGGCGTACAACAAGTATAACCAAAACCGTAGGCAGGTTGCCTAGTCGGCACTTATACCTTTTTGACTTACATGAAGTCAAACCAGTTCTAAGTGCCGAAAAAGGGGCCGCTGAGCTGATTGTGGCTGCTGCGATCAGCTCAGCAGCCCCAGCAACCTGCCTACCCCTCCACCACAAGCATCGCGTCAGGAGAGATGCCTCATCTCCCCTACTACGATACTATCACTCCTCTACCTGAACTGCCGCGACCCGCGGCAGGAGAGATGCCCTATCAGGGGTTCTGGGGGGGCGGTCGTTGGGGGGAGGGGGGTTGTGTCGAGGGCAGGAGGGCCTGGGATCCCTCCTGCCTGTATTGTAGTGGGGGGTGGGGGGTAGGGGTCGCCAGGGCCAGGAGGGCTTGGGTTCCCTCCTGGCCCAATCCAGTTGGGGGGGTCGCCGGTGCCAGGAGAGCTTGGGTTCTCTCCTGGCCCGTTCGTGTCAGAGGGGGATGCCGGGGTCAGGAGAGCTTGGGCTCTCTCCTGGCCCGCTCTTGTCAGAGGGGGGGTCGCCGGGGCCAGGAGGGCTTGGGCTCCCTCCTGGCCTGCTTGTACTCGGCAGGGGCAGGGGGGGGGGCACGATCGCCGGGGCAAGAGGGCTTGGGTGTTTAGTAGAGGCAGGCCATAATCAAAACAAAACTCCTTTTGGACGTTTGTTTTGATTATGGACATTTTCCCTGCTTCTGCTTTGAATGTTTAAGGACTTAGGCCAAAAGGGGACTTAGACGGTTTTTTTGATTATGCCCCTCCACATGTATATTGAAACTAGATCTATAAGGTTTACCTGAAAATGGGAAGAATTTTTCAGAGGGGTGGGGAGTGATGGAAGCACATTTCTGTATATCTTTTTGATTTCTATAAGCATGCATATCAGTTTATATGGGGAAAGACAAATTTTTCACAACTCATTCTTCAAAGAGAAATGTATCCCTTTGAAAACTACCTGCTAACTTTTTAGATACATGCACTTTTGAAATGTTACTCATAGTTATCATTACACATAGAATTCTACTCATTAAAATCTTAACAGGGATATTAAGGCTTTCATGAATGTATATTAAGGTACTTGTTAATACTTTAGTGAGCTGAAGATAAATCACAGAATTAATGACCATAATGAGATGTAAATGAATGTATGCAAATTATCACTCTATTCACTCATTAACAACTGCATGCTGTAACCACAACATTGATATAACTATGTGACACCACAGAATAGAAGTGTTACCAAATAAAACCCACTACAGTTTAAATTAGGCAATACCCCCTAAGACTCATTTTTAGTGGGAACTGCTGAGAGCATAGCAAAAATGGCAGTAGTTCCTGCCAAAAGTGGGTCTGCTGCTGCCTCAGACATGTTACAGCCCACAGCCATCTGAACTGCAGAGTCATTATGCTGTTCCTCCGTCAGCATATCTAGTTGGCTGGAAGTACATTTGTGGCTTTGTTTTTACACATTCAGCCCTTTTCCATCAATGAACCCACTGATTGATGAGCCCCACAAACCAAACAGCATTTGTTTGTCCTGCTGCACTGTCATTATAAAAACAGAAAAAAAAACAACCCACCATTTCACTCGGTCCCAAGATTCAATGGAACCAAAGCAAAAATAAACACTCCCCTTCCCATGGAGCAGCTTTTCTCCCAAGCTGTTAGTGCACCGTAGCAAATTTAAATGCACAGCAAGGGCTAATTTAATCCAGTTTATACTCATGAGAGCAAACTTAGCTGCACAGAAAAGACTAAGGGCTAGATTCACTATCTGTGAGCGATCCGATCCACGTCCGTGGAGCTGATTCACAAATCACCCTCATGCAAATGAGGGCGATCGGAATCACGCCCCCAACCGACTGCACGGATCGCTCTCCAATGATCCCGACGCATGCGCAGACCATCTGTAGATGGTCTGCGCATACGCTGGTCCTCCGTGCCCGGCAGAGCTGAAAACTTTTTTTTGTTTTTTACTTTTTCGTGAGCCTGTGGTTTTAACCCACTTTAAACCCGCAGATTAAAACCACAGGCTCACACTGCAGGGAAGGGCAGTCGAGGCAGAGAGCAGGAGTTAGGGCGGCAGAGAGCTGAGAATCAGGGCAGAGAGCAGAAGTTATCAGGACAGCAGAAAGTGGAGAATTGGGGCAGAGAACAGGAGTTATCAGGGCAGCCTCCAATTGCATTAATTTGCATGAGAAGGGGTAGTGAATCGGTTGCCCGGGAAGACTGGCCCACGGACTGCCCACAGATCGAATTGCTTAGATGAGTTAAGTGAATCTAGCCCTAAGTTAGGACTGAGGGATAATTAACAACCTTTGAAAGGATAGCCAGAGTGGCCAGTGGAGCAGTGAACTATTGAGTTGGCCCTATATTTAACTGGTGAAGCACAGACGGGACCAATTAAAATTCTTCCCAGAGCAATGTCAGAAAAAGTTCAGGAAAGGTGGGAGACGGCTCAGGGAAGTAGCTCAAAACCTCATGGTCTGGGCCACTCAGTGATTAGAACCTGAGCGTAAACAACAAGAGAGAGAGTGAAACTGATTGTGCTGGAACAATTTCTGAACATTCTGCCCTCTTCAACTATGTAACAATGGCCTCCCAGAGAAAGCTAGTCCTGGCTCTGACCCATCAACAAAAACTTACATTTTTTACTAAATTAACCCATCCAAGCTATCCAGGATCAAAAAGAGTTAAATGTATACAGAAGCTAGCTGAATGCACCTGTTGTCTTAGGATCTCAAGACGTCTTTGCCTTTCCTCTTCTTCATGTGTCTCTTGAAGGATTTTTTCTTTTTTCTCCATAAGACGTTTTTCCAACAACATCTGCCTAAAAATAATCCTTTAAAAATAGACAGATATTAAGTGAACAAACAGGTATTATAAAATGCACACTTGTGAATCTAGGATTAAACTTTTGTCTGTGTTTTATGTTTAAGAAGTGAAATCACTCACATTACTCATTCTCTAAAATAGCATCTCAATGGACCATATACTGTATGTGGGTCATGTAGTTTAAATGTAGCATTGCAGTGAGAATGTCTGGAGTGTATTTGCTCTGAGCATCTACAGAAAGATGCCTAAGGGCCTTAGGCGAACCTAGGCGGCCCTATGCGTCTCCCTAGTAGAGGAAGAGACGCTTACAATGTAGGCCAACAAAATGCTGGTCTACATTGTAAATAGATGCGGCCGCTATACTTATTGCGGCAAGGGATCTCTCTGCCGCTATAAGTATAGCTGGTCGCAGCCGCCTGTCCGATCGCTGGCAGGAGGGTGCCCAAACCCTGCTGCCAGAAGATGCCCCCCCCTGACACTACCAATTGGTGGCAGGAGGGTGCCCAAACCCTCCTGCCAGAAGATGCCCCCCCCGACAATATCGATCACTGGCAGGAGGGTGCCCAATCCCTTCTGCCCGAAGACGCACCCTTCCCCCCCCCCCCGTGCTAACAGCCCCCAAACCTCCCCTCCACCAAACTAACCTTTTCTTTTGGCCAGACGGGTCTTGCCCGTCCAGCCGGCAGTCCCGCCTCGTTGAAATGAGGCGGGCCCACCCCTTCCCGGCCCATCCCGCCGAAGCCTAAGGCCTGATTGGCCCAGGCTCTAGAAGCCTGGACCAATCAGGCCTTAGGCATAGCGGGTCCATCCATCCCCACTAAGTCTAAGGCTTGATTGGCCCAGGCGCCTAGAGCCAGGCGCCTACAGCTCTGCAGTAGTTTTCTTTATTAAAGCTGTTATATAAATTATTTTACTTATTTGCTTATCCAAAAATTAATGGGTGTAGATATAAGACCTTCTTAGACAGGACCCTAGCATTTCAAGCTGGTAGGCAACAATCTTGGTTAGGTAAATGTATTCAGCAAGCTATGTTATCCTATTGCTGTTTTTGGAAATTAATTAAGACCACTTTGTTCGATAAGTTTATTACTTAGTGAGTTTTATTATTGAAATTCTATTTTACAAATATTTGTATTTTTTACTGTATTATTGTATTTCGCTGATTGTCCAGCTCTTTTTAGTGTAAACCGCCTAGAACTTTTGGTTATGGTGGTATAAAAGAATAAAGTTATTTTTTTTTTGTAATCATTTTTATTAGAATAAAGTTATTATTATTATTATTGTGCAACCCCCAAAAAGATGCCTCTGCTGCAGAGCAGGAGGTGGGAGGATCTCCTGAGGGTTATTATGGTAATGGAAGCTGGCAGATCTGTCCAGATGGAGATGGTGGGAGCTAAATCTGAGAAGGGGGAAAAACAATAAATAAAAGGATTAATTCTATTGGACTAGGATCTTTGGTCGTCCAGCCCCCACCGAAGCCCTGAGCACTGAGGGGGAAATCCCAGAATTCAGGAGGTAGATCCTGTTTACGGCTGGCTAGAGTAACCTCTGCTGGAAAGAAGAGGATTTGTGTTTGGTTCCCATAGCATGGGGAGCTGCAAGGAAGGGAAGGACATCCCAAGTGAGAGGGAAGTGGACACAGAGGAGCTCCACTCCTGGCAGGACTTTGCCCTGCTATATGTGGGACCATTGCGCTGGGATGGGATGGACTTATAAAAGAGATTAATCGTATGCAATTTTATTTTTTATGTCCCTGAACCATAAATACTAGTTCCACTCTATGAACTGTTTCTTACTGTTTGAATTGACCTAGTATAAGTTTGAAGTTCATCTGCTATGACTGTGAATTGTTATTCTGATGTCTTTTCCGGAGTTATGACAGAGGTTCAGTGGGGGCAGCAGGAAGCAAGCCTCACAGTTCAATAGTTTTTATTAAGTATTTTAAAGGATACAAGAATCATTTAAAGTACATAGAAACAAAATAAAGCTTTCTGTATATAAAATATATAAATTTATGTTTAACTGTATAGGAGCAAAGGCTCCAATTATTAAAAATGTATGTAAGGGATATATAAGATAAAGATAAGAGAGAGCAGTAAAGAAAAAAGGAAAGAAAAATGAAAGAGAGAAGAGAGGAGAAGAAAAGGATAACAGGAGTGTCTAAGAAGATGAGCGTACATAGGAATCTAAGAATGACCATGGAGATTTGTTGTATTTCAAGTTCATGCAGGTTCGGAATGTAACTCTCTTCTCATATGCGTAGGATTCAAATCTATGATACATACTCAGAGAGTTCCACCAAAAGGTATAATCTAATAGCGAGGGTGATTTCCAATTTTTTAGAATGTGCATGAGGGCAGTCACCAACATGGTATCAATGAGTTTAGGTGGACAATTTGATTGTGTGAAACATGGGTGTTGAGAGCGAAGGATTATAATGTCTATAGAGATTTCTTCTGAGCAGTTAGTAATAGATTGTATGGTGTTCCAGACGTAGGTCCAAAAAGAGCGGACTAGAGTACAATGAAATAACATATGATCAAGAGTTCCTTCCTCTTTCAAACAGTTCCAACAAACAGAGTCTTGTTTTAAGTTAGCTTTCCACATGCGAAGTGGGGTCCATATTGCTTGCCACATAAGGAAGTACATTGATTGTGATACTCTAGAAGATAAAAGCGGGCGATTTGTTGATGACCAGAAAAGCTCCCAATCAATGTCAGAAAGCGGAGTGGTAAGTATAGCGTCCCAGTGCTTCATAGATTGAGGTGAAAAAGTGAAGGAGTGATCTCTTAAAATACTGTAGAAGGATGATATCGCCTTACCTTTTAGTAGAGACAGAGAAGACCAGTTGTAAATAGTATTTTTGGAAGTCATATAGTCAAATCGTATATGTAAAGACGGCAACACTCCAGTGAGAGAACGCCATTGTGAATAAGTAGAAGGAGGTAGCGAGTATGTAGAGCACAGTATATCGAATGGAATTAACGAGTTGAGGGTAGACAATTGATGGACAAACCATATACCTGCCCGCTGCCACCTTTTCCATGATAGAGATTTGTCGTGATTTTGAATTTTGGGATTGTTCCAAAGGGACATGAGTGGACTAACCTTAACTGAGATTTCAGTCAATGTATCTATAAGATAAAGAGCATGCTGCGTTGCACCCAATAAAGAGTATCTCTTTAAGTGCCTTGGTATTGACACCGTTAGTAAGCATGAGATGTGTAAAGGCGTACATAAAAAACATTCCATTTCAAACCAGGCAGGAAGATCTTGAGTGGGAAGATTTTGAGTGGAGGAATTAGTGAGCCAGTAAGCTCCATATTTGGCTAATGAAGCAATATAATAGTGATAGAAATCAGGAAAGTTGAGACCACCGTTGATCTTAGAGGCTTTCAGTTTGGCGAGAGCGATTCGAGGTTTTTTCTTGTTCCAAATGAATTCAGATATTTTCATATTTAGCCAATGAAATAATGATTTCCGGCATAACAGAGGGAGCATAGAAAGAATATAATTAATTTGAGGGGCCAGAGTCATTTTGATGGATGCAATTCTACCCCACCAGGATAGAAAGAGTGGGTTCCATCTAGATGTAGTGTTTAGAACTAGATTTTTGACTTTAGATATATTAAGATCTTGAGCATGAACCGAATCTTTATGTATTAAAATCCCCAAGTATTTCACAGCTTCATGTGACCATGAGAAAGGAAAATGAGCC
The DNA here is from genome assembly GCF_902459505.1 of Geotrypetes seraphini. NCBI lineage: Eukaryota > Metazoa > Chordata > Amphibia > Gymnophiona > Dermophiidae > Geotrypetes > Geotrypetes seraphini. Next base: position 215,947,494 of record NC_047088.1, on the reverse strand, counting down.
AAATCTGATGGAAGTATATTATCATTTAGAGGGAAGATCTCTGATTTCTCCCAATTAACAGAGTATCCGGAAAGGAGGGAGTATTGAGTGATAATATGAATAAGATTGGGAAGGGAGAGTAAAGGGTCTCTCAGAAAAAGTAAAACATCATCAGCATAAGCTGCTAATTTGAAATCTCGATCAGAGGAGGGAATACCTTTAATTGAGGGACTTTGTCGTATAGCTGAAAGGAGTGGCTCTAACACTAAATTAAATAGCAATGGTGAGAGAGGACAGCCTTGTCGAGTACCTCTATGGAGGGGAAATTTATTGGATAAAGAGTTGTTAATCCTAATACGAGCTGTGGGTTGATGATATAGCGTTTTTATCCAGTTTGTAAAAAATGGGCCAAAATTATACCACTTCAGGACACGGAAAAGGAAAGGCCACTCCACTCGGTCAAAGGCTTTTTCAGCATCAATAGCTAGGCCTATTACAGGGTCTGACATTGTTTTAGCATGAGCGTTAATATAGTGAAATAGGCGCAGGTTGTCTCCTATATATCTTTGTTTAATGAACCCTGTTTGATCTTTATGTATAAGCAGTGGGATTATTTTGGTAAGTCTTAATGCAAGTAATTTTGCCATTATCTTGTAGTCTAAATTGAGGAGAGAGATGGGGCGAAAGTTTTTAACTAAAGTGTCATCTCTGTCAGGTTTAGGGATTACTACAATGGTGGCCTCAGTGAAATTGAATTGCTTGTCCGGAGTGGAGTGGAGGAAGTCATAATATTTAAGGAGATGAGGAGCTAGTAGGGTGCGAAATTGCTTAAAGAATTCGTTCGTGAAGCCGTCTGGGCCAGGGGCTTTCCCAGCAGGTAAGGAAGATATGGCAGTTTCAATTTCTAATATAGTTATTGGAGAATCAAGTTCCAATTTAACAGATTCTGGAATGGTCGGATGAGTTAAGGAGGTAAGATATGAGTCTATATCTGCTTCAGGAGTGGTAGATTCAGATTGGTATAAAGAAGTATAGAATTTTTCAAATTGAGAGGAAATTAGAGATCTGGTTTTGACTAATTGACCTGATGGATTCTGAATAGCCGTTATATGTAGTCTTTTAGATTTATTTTTAAGGTATCTGGCCAAAGGACGACCCATTATATTATCTCCCATGTAATGACCAGAGTTAGAGATAAAAATATCACGCCTAGCTATATGTGAAACTAAAGTATTATATTCATATTTAAGATTTTGAATACGTTGGAAAGTATTTGGGTCATGTATGTGGTTAGACATATGTTGTAATTCTAAGGTTTTGATGGAGTTTTCTAAATCTTTTTCCTTTCTCATGGACTGTTTCTTTTTCCAAGAGGCAATTTTAATCAATTCGCCTCTAAGGGTTACTTTGTATGCTTCCCAGACAATGGAAGGGCAAATTTCAGGATCTTTAGAATTATTTTCAAAAAACTCCGCAGTGAAAGAATTGATTTTTTCAATAATTTCCTCGTCTAGCAGTAAGGCGTTGTTTAGCCGCCATGAGGGGGATTCCTTATGTGGGGCTGAGATGGAAATATATAAAGAGATGGCAGCATGATCCGTGAGAGAGATTGGATGTATAATGGTATTGGTGAGAAGGAAGCAAGCCTCATGCTGCTCAAAAGTAAGCACTGTATAGCAGAGGACTGTGAAATCTCCATCTTTAATTCCTGGAGGGATCATGTGATCACTTCCAAAAGAGGTGAAGGCTTAAACAGCTGTGCACAGTCAGGTCCTCCCTGAGATCAGGGGCCTCCACTAGATCTGGATTGGACCCTTAGAGATGAAGCAGCATCTGCTGCTACAGAGAACCCTGACTGGGAGAGAAAAAGCATTGAAACAGAGCCCACTTCGTCCAAGTCTTCCTCAGATTGAACCTCCCCATCTTGCGCATGGTAATGTTGAAAATAAACACGAGCTAATATTAGTGGGAAGGGTGGGTGGGGAGGGAGTAAATTTATGTATTTAAGATGATAATAGAAAGAAATTCAAGTGATATGTTCAATTTCAAATGTTGTAATATTGTATGCTTGATGTAAGATGAAAAAATGAATAAAGAATGGAAAAAAAAAAAGAAAAGAAACACGAGCTGAAAAGAAAGGCTCCTACCATTTTGCTTGTAGAAAGACAACTGAGGAACTGGAGAACAGCCCAGAAGATGGGAAGCAGAACAAAAGAATGCTAATGACGCTTCCTACAACAATTCTTGCTAGAAGGGATTGACTACCCACAAGTTCAGGTATAGAGTGTCTGTTGCCCTAGAAATACTGTAAGTAAGTAAATAAATAAATAAAATTATGGAATAAACTTTCCGGTTACCTCAGGTTTTATGCTAATGCCTTTCAGTTTAAAAAATATTTCAAAACATTTTATTTTTTTCAAGCTCTCTCTGTTTAAAGCATGAGCACAGTGTAACTTTTATACTACTCAGTGTGAAAAGATTTAAAAGCTTTTTAATTTGTATGGGTCTATTTAAAGCAGAGATGTAGTGCATTCTAATCAGAACTACCTTGTTTCCCCAAAAATAAGACCTATCGCGAAAATAAGCCCTAGCATAAGATTTAAAGATGCTCCTAATATAGGCCCTACCCCAAAAATAAGCCCTAGTTATGATTGACCCTCCCACCTCTGCTGTTTTAGGAGGTGTCAAAACAGCTCATATGTTTTTATTGTAATCTACTTTGGATCTAAGTGAAATATAACATGTTTAAAATAAGTAAATAAAATTATCTGGTTAGTGCCAGGTTTGACTAGGTGCAGAGTCAGAGTGGAGACACAAGTTATATGGACAGCAGTGATTTTCAGTGCTGCTATCCAGAAAACACATGAATAACTTAGGACAGCAAAAAAGTTGTTCTACGAAATCTGAATAGTAGTGAAAAGTGCCAGCAGTTCACTGCTCTATTTGAATAGTCACTGGCAGCCACTATCCAGATAGTGCCAGCAGCTCAGCAGTCTGGGTATTCACTGGCAGACACTATCTGGGCAGTGCCAGCAACTTCATGAGAGCTGCTAAAATATAATATACGGTATATAGAGGTGAATGTTCTTCTATTCCAGTGGTTCCCAAACCTGTTCTGGGGGACCCCCAGCCAGTCAGGTTTTCAAGATATCCCTAATGAATATGCATGAGAGAGATTTGCATATAATGGAAGTGACAGGTATGCAAATCTCTCTCATGCATATTCATTAGGGATATCTTGAAAACCTGACTGGCTGGGGGGTCCCCCAGGACAGGTTTGGGAACCACTGTTCTATTCAAACCAATTTTTCACTTCATAGTTTTTCAAAAGAATGCTTTACCTCTCTCTGTCTTTCACTGCCTGCTCAGCCATTATTTTCTTAAGTTCTTCCAAGCGTTGTAGATTTTTCTTTTCTTGTTCTTCCCTCTTTTGTTGTATTTTTGCATAATATTTTAGAATCTAACGATTAAAAAATTGAAATATAAAATGAAACAGGATAACACATGTACAGTATTAAAGCAACATGGGGTACAGGACATGCAAATAAAAGAGACACACTTCAAAAGTGTAAATTCAGTTCCACTTCCAGTCAGTCTGTGCATCTAAGCAGGAACATCTTAACCCTCAGACAGATTAGACCAGGGGTAGGCAATTCCGGTCCTCGAGAGCCGGAGCCAGGTCAGGTTTTCAGGATATTCACAATGAATATGTATGAGATGGATTTGCATGCTCTGCCTCCTTGAGATGCAAATCTATCTCATGCATATTTATTATGGATATCCTGAAAACCTGACCTGGCTCCGGCTCTCGAGGACTGGAATTGCCTACCCCTGGATTAGACAATCACTTCGGGATCCTTTTACAAAGGTGCACTAGGGCCTTAACGCGCGGAATAGCACGCGCTAAATTGCCATGTGCGCTAGCCGCTAACACCTCCTTTTAAGCAGGCGGTAATAATTTTGCTAGCGCGCGGTAATTTTGTGCGAGCGCTAAAACCGCTAGTGCACCTTAGTAAAAGGAGCCCTTACGGTGGCAACTTCCTAGGGAGGGGTGGGGGGGCACAAAGGCTATGAAAAGCAGCTTTGCTCATAGCTTTCTCTGTTTAAAGTATGAGCACAGTGTAACTTTTATACTACTCAGTGTGAAAAGATTTAAAAGATGGGGGAGGGGTGAAGATAGAGTTTGGTCTTTCTGTAAGTGAAAGAGATGTTAGGAAATATTTTATTATATAGTATTTAGGTTATATTTTTGTTATGGAAGGGAGGAGAGGGAGGGTGATAAACTTTTTCAAAAAGGAATATTGCAGAATATTAAGTGTTGAGTTATGGAGATTTGCATATATATATTTGCATATTTTAAATGATTAATATACATAAGAATTTTATTATTTGTGTATGATTATGGGAGGGGGTGGGATATATAATCTTTTAGATACATATTGTGATGGAATTTTCAAGTGATAATGTATTATGATAATTTATATTTTATGTACACTTGATGTATTTGTTAAAATGAATAAAGATTTTGAAAAAAAAAAGTGTTGTATCTAAGTTAAAATGTTTTTTTTTTTGTTTTTTTTGTTGACTTGTGCATTTACAGTACAGGTATTATTGTCAAGATCTCTTGTTATGTATTAGTATTGTTTTATTCTTATGTTATGCAAAATTTTCAATAAAACATACTGAACTCAAAAATGTTTTTATTTGTTGAAACACTTATTGTAAGTTTTAAAATTGAATAAAGATTTTATAAAAAAAAAGAACTAGCCTGTTTTTCCAAAAATAAGACCTATCGCGAAAATAAGCCCAAGCACAAGATTTAAAGATGCTCCTAATATAAGCCCTACCCCAAAAATAAGTCCTAGTTATGATTGACCCCCCACCCCCGCAGGAATTCAATGGACTTTGGTGCATTTGCCGTGGGAGAATCGCTACCATGGCTTTGTAAAAGGGGTGCTAAGGTATTTAATTCAGAAGAATATTTGTGGGGGAGTTAGACTTGCTACCTAAATCATAACACAGTGTAAAGTGAAAAGGCTATGTGGTAAATTCAGGGACCATGCCCAGTTTGTGCCCTGCATGTACCACACAGCGCAATTATCACACCTGTGCCAAACAGAAACAAAATATATAACCAATGGAGGGCTCACCACCCTCAAAAAAACATATGATCTCCCTCCTCTCCTCTTCCCCACTTACTGTTCCAAGTCCCTTTCCTGACAGGTAGGAGTATCTGGAACCCTTGGTGGGGGGTGGGGAGGGGCCAGGAAAAGGATGTGGAGTTCTTTAGTTGGATTGGGAAGAGGATCTGGAACCCTTGGAGGGGCTGGGATGGGGGAGTAGACCTGTGCAACCTCACTAATAGACTGCCAGAAGGTATAACAGTGATATTGGAAGTTGTGACAGCTAGCCTGTGGTAAGGATCCACACACTAGCTGTCACAACCTACAGCTAGCTGTCACACTAGCTGTAGGTTATTTTTCAGAGGGTGCTCAGTGGTACCGAGTACCAACTGCTTGTCCATTGCCTGCCTAAAATTGGCCCATAGCCCCAAAGTATTACTGAAAGACCCCAGGCTCTGCACATCCCACACTTATCGAGAGCTTCCCTACACAGGAGGAACAGTGTCTTCAGACAATCTCTGAAAGTCCCCAGAAGAATGTGAAGGTGCATGCTTGCAGCCAGCACTTAACAGCTCAGCACCTGCAAAACGTAGAAGACATAGGCTACAGATGTTGAGCTGTCCAGACAAATAGCTATATACAAGTTGATATTTAAATACCGCGGTCTATGATTCTTTAAAAAAAATTGATGGCTGCATTTAAACATATACCTGAACATTCAGCACCAGCAGCTATCTGGATATTGGTATTGAATATCCAGATATAGTGGACAATGGTAAGGTTGAGCACCATTCAGATAACAAGATACCTATTTGGATAACAGGACAGCTTTCTTACTTTACAAGTATTCTGCTGCTTCTCTCATGTTCTGCCCCAGATTACCCTAGTGGTCTCCAGATAGCATTTGGATAGTCTGCAACAATTTGCAATGGCATTATCTGGATAATGCCACTGAAAATCACTGACTGGCTTCAATCAGTGGCATTTATCTAGGTAGTTCCTCCCAAGCATGCACTTAGGGAAAGATTCTTGGATATTTGTGGTAAAATCTGACAGGCCACTGTCACAGCCACTACTGTGATGATTTCAATAATGCGAGTCATTCTTAAAAAACTGCGCATGCAAATAAGGTTGGAGAAGAGTTGCAGAGGGTCGCTAAATTTGCATGTGCTGATTGCTGGTGATAGTGATTGGTACATGCACAGAATAAACACACAAATAAAAAAAGACCCCAAATAGATCAGCAGGAGGGATGCCCATCCCTCCCACCACCAACGTCAAGCAACCGCTCCCCTGGCAGCGGGAGAGATGCCCACTCCCTCCCACCACCAAGCAACCCCCCTCCCCCCAATAGGAAAGGCCTTAAGCAACCTGGGCCAATCAGAGCCCAGGGAGGGGAAGGCCCGCCATTTTGAAGAGGCGGGCCTGCTGGCCGGAGGTAAGGAAGAGCAGGGGGACATCAGAGGCAGAGGGGAATCATCTGGGGTAGGACTGTGGCAGCAGGGGGGGGAATGGGTGTTGCTTGGTGGCGGGAGAAAGTGGGCATCTCTCCCATTGCTGGAGGGAGGGTGCTGGGAGGGTTGCACAACAGCAGCAGTGAGAGGGAGTTGGCATCCCTCCTGCTGTCAGGGGGGTGTCAGGGGGAGGTTGCTTAATGGCAGCGGCAGGAGGGAGTGGGCTGGCCACTAGACTACCAGGCTTAGTATGGTTGGGGGCTGTTGGGGGGGGCTTTGTTTTTGTTTTTTGCATAACTCTTGTGTGTGTGCTGTGCTTACACACAACAGCTGCGCCCATTAAATAAAGCAGCCCCTGCTTTCCCTGCTTGCCGGAAAGCAGAGTGCAAGGGCTGTTTTTTCTTTTTTGACTGGCAGGCAGACGGGAGGAGTAGAGAGTTGCACGGGGACAGAAATCCCACCCATCCCCACCCGTCCCCGCCAGGATCCTCTCCGTCCCCACCCGTCCCCATCAGGATCTTCTCCGTCCCCACCCGTCCCCGTCAGGATCCTCTCCGTCCCCACCCATCCCCGCAAGGAATTACCTCCATTCCCACTCGTCCCCATAAAAAGCAGCAATTACTTCTGACAGGATCATCAATTCCACAGTTTCTTTTGTGTTTACGCTGCTGTTTTCCTTGTGGAATCTCTTTGGTGGAACCCTTTTTTTGTTTTCTGTTCAGGTAATTAACTTATAAACCCCTCTTTTACTAAGGCTGACATGTCCATTATATTATATGGACGAACCCTGCTTCCAAAGCCTTCCATCCCCATGGGAGTCCCGTGAGCCAGAGAGGGGTCCCCGTGGGAGTCCCGTGGGTTAGAGGGAGATTCCCATGTGAACCCCGCAGGATTCCCGCGATCCCCGTTCCCGTGCAGACCTCTAGGGAGGAGCTGTGCTAGTGACTTTTCTTCTAAGACCAGCTCCTTCTCCAGCAATTTTCCACACACGTAACATGCATATAATTTGCATGCTATTGTGCTGAGAATAGCCAATAAAACAAAAATCACTCCCACCATGGAATTTTTTTTATCGTGGTGTCAGAGCTTAGAGAATCTGGCCCTATATCAGGGAAATTTCCCAGATGCAGACAAAACACTGATTAAAATCTGTTATAGTGCAGTGTTAATTTTGCTGAGCTCTATGGTCTTCCATGTTTTTATATTTTAACAGTTATTGCTTAATAACACAATTGTGACTTTAAACACAAATACAATCGGGCCAGTTCAGCCAGTGGCAATCAGTGTTTTTTTAAACACTTCAGGCTGGATTCTCTAGAGAATGCCTAGTCTCAGCAGCTGCCTAAGGGGCTTTTGAGAATTGCACATGGGCATCCTAAATAGAATCACCTGGTATTCATGTCACAGGCAATATTTATAGAATTGCACTGCTGCTGAGCTGATTGCGACAAGGGAATCTCCCTCCACAATCAGTTTAGCGGCCGCAGCAGGGAACCCATCTGTCCCCCCAGCAAAGATGACCGGTAGGAAGGATGCCCACTCCCTCCTGCCAGAACCCCCATAGCCCCCCACCCCTGAATGTCCGCAACAGAAAGAGTGCTGAATTCCTCCTGCCGCCACCACCCCAATACATCCCCCAGCAGGAGGGATACTCAATCCCTCTTGCCGGAAACCCACTCATCCCCTCCTGAGACATCCCCCGGCAGGAAGGATGCCCACACCCTCCTGCTGGAACCCCCGAAGCTCCCTCACACCTGAATGTCCGTGGCAGGAAGAGTGCCGAATTCCTTCTGCTACCACCACCCCGATACATCCCCCGGCAGGAGGGATGACCACTCACTCCTACTGGAACCCCCCCACCCCCGAGACATTCTGGGATGTGCTGGGGTGGGCTAAGATTCTGATTGGCACAGGTGCCTAAGGCCCCTCCTATTGGTGGAGCCTTAAGCACCTGGGCCAATAAGGGCCTTAGGCCCCTCCCCGGTGCATCCCATAATGCACTGGGAAGAGGAAGGCCTGCCAGTTTGTGGAGGCGGGCCTGCCGGCCAAAGGGAGTAAGAATCTCTCCAGTTGGCCAATGAAAAATAGGTAATGGTTGGGTCCAGATGGGCTTGGGTGGGGTTGGGGTGGAGGCATGCATTTGAGGGGTTTCTGGAAGGAGGGACTGGGCATCTCTCCTGTTGATGACCTTAGGGGGTTGGGGGGCTCTGGCAGAAAGGACTGGGCAACCCTCCTGCCAGTGATCTTTGGGGGTGGGTGGGTTTCAGCCAGGAGGGACTGGGTATCCTTCCTGCTTGGGGATATCTCAAAATCACCATTTTGAGCCAATCAGGGCCTTTGTCCCCTCCTACTGCATCCCAAGATGCATTGGGAGGGGGAAGCCCCGACATTTGCAGCAAGCAGCCCTGTAGACAGGAGGGAGTGGGCTTCCCTCCTGTGGTTTTCTCATCTGAAGGTACGGGGGTCTGGAGATATGGGAGGGGGTCCAGGAATATTGGGGGGCGGAGCTGTCAGGGGATGTCGGGGGAGGTCCAGGATGTCAGGGGGATGTTGGGATGTCAGGGGATATCGGGGGGAGGGATGTAGGGCACCCATCAGCTGATCCTGGCAGGGGAAATCCCTATCAGCTGAGCCACCAGGAATCCATGAAACTGGCTCAGCTGATAGGAATTCCTCTTCCGCGATCAGCTGATTTGAAGCCTACGGGTTAGGGGTTTTTTTTTCACTCTTTGGGTGGTGGGAGGGGGCGCGTGATCACTGAGGTAGTAAAGGGGGTCATGCCTTAAATCCTCCAGTGATCTTCTTGTCAGTTTGGGCACCTTTGTGGAACTTACTCAACTCAAACAGGTCTAACTGCTGGTGTCTAAGTTCCCTCTAGGATAGCTTTGATTATGGTTTCAGTACATCCAGGTTGAAGCCCGCCCAGTTCCCGCCCATAACACACCTCCCAGCACGCCCCTTTGATCTCTGGATGCACAGCAGCTTTGAAGTGCTACTGCACATCCAGAAAGTTGGTTTTGATTATCGGACACTTGGATGTCCCTATTATTAGGATGTCCAAGTGCTGACTTGGGCAGTTTTTTGGATGCTTTAAAATTTTGATTATGAGCCCCTTAGTCCAGTGATTTTCCACTTTTTTCATTCCATATTTTTCCGATGGAATGATCACTGGACTAAGCGTGTAGCCCTCGATGGAGACTGCCCCCGCTTTGTTGGTTGGGTGAGAGCTTTTCAGCGGCCCCTCGTAGTAGCCATCATTTTCTCTCTCTTCCCCCTCTGTGGTGTGCCCAGGCCCTACTAGCCCTACTCTAAGGATCTCAAAGTCCCTCCTTGAGGGCTGCAATCCAGTCGGGTTTTCAGGATTTCCCCAATGAATATGCATTGAAAGCAGTACATGCACATAGATCTCATGCATATTCATTGGGTAAATCCTGAAAACCCGACTGGATTGCGACTCTCAAGGAGGGATTTTGAGATCCCTGCCCTACTCGATGAGGAATATAAAAATTATGGAGTACCCAGTATTTTAGTCTGAACTACAGGGATCATCCTGGAAAGCCAGTTTTAAATCTCATATATTACAATATCTAATATATTAATTCATGTAAGCAATATACATCTATACCTCTTCTTTTTCTTCTGCTCTGTGAAGCATTTCTTTTTCCTTGTACAACCTTTCATTTTCTTCTTCTTTTTCTCTTCTAATAGCTGCTAGAGCAGCTTCTAATCTTGCAGCCTCTTCCTGGTGTGTTCGCCATTGCAGAACCTGAAATAAAAGATTTACATGCTTTGTATCTAGACAATGAAAAAGTGGATGCAATACATGGAAAATTATACTCAGTATGAAACGTTTATTACCATCATTTCAAAGTTCAGTAATATTGACATAGTGAAATATAATGTGGAGGTTTGGAGGAAGTGACATCACTGCCCATACTGGTCACTTAGGTCCCAGGCTCCGCTGGACCTGGCCCTTTTTTCCTATTATTAGCACTTAACCTCGGTTTCCTTGCCTGGCAACTGAGCAACTCTTTTCTTAACGGAGGCTCTTTCAGGGAGTATGCTTGATGGGCTGGTGACCCGTCCAGATTTTGTGATTTTTGCTTACCAACCTCCACCTGTACTGAATCAGCTAGCTAAGATGGAGGATATACAGGAAGGCCTGTTGGCAGGGTCACAGTCTGGTGCTGGAGTGCAACCTGTTTTCACAGCGATGTCAGACTCCATGTTGAAGTTTTGTCAACTCCTTGAAGAAATCAAAATGGACATAAAAGCAGTTCGCTCTGAACTTACCACCCTTTCAGCAGATTTGTGGGGCGAAATAGCAGAGCTGGGCGGCCGTGTGTCGGAGTCTGAGAATAGACTCGAGGAGCACCAGGACACAATCACCTCTTGGAAACTTCTCTGCAAGACTGTAAGTCTACCAATTATATTTCATGGATAAAATTGAAGACCTGGAAACAGGTCTCAAAGAAATAACCTGCGCTTCTGGGGTTTGCCGGAGTTGCCTGAGTATAATAACTTCAACTTGACTATTCGGAATTTGGTGAGTACGCTCTTAGCAAATTCTTATAAACTGCTGGCACCTGAGAATATATCCATTGAGCGAGCGCATAGAGCCCTGGGTCATCCACACATGAGTTTGCCTCATGATATTGTGGCTTGTTTCTCTGATTTCAAATTGAAGGAGCTTATTTTGTTGACTGCTCACAAATTGGAAGCCTTTACTTGGGATACTTACTCTATCCAGTTTTTCCAGGATCTGGTTGCTACTACATTACACCGTAGGAGTGAACTGAAGCCTTGCAAACACCTATTGGTAGATAAGGGAATCAAATACAGTATAAGTGGCAGTATCCTTTTGCACTTTATTTCTACCCGGAGGGTAAATTACAGAGACTACATACACTGGAGGAGGCACACAATCTGTTTTCGGAGCTTGCACCATCTATGCCAAACCCCACTGTGGCTGCAGGGCCTACTTTGAAGCTGACTTTTTTTTCTATGTCTCTTGCTTACTGTTTCCATGTGAAATAATCTATATTATTAAAATGAAAATTCTAATAAACTAAAGACCTTCAATGACTTCAGGTGAGAAAAATGAAACACACACACACACTTTACAGAACTTCATACCAATCCAATAGCCAGTCTGAGATATTGTTAATTTCTTTCCCTTCTGCTCCTCCATTTACAGTATTTCACAATAATATTGAAACTATTGGCCATACTCATAGACACCCTTTGTAATCGATTCTAGAGGTAGTACTGTTATTGAGAGAACCTGGAGTGGACAGGTTTGTTAGATCAATTGGTCTGATGTCAACAAGTTCACTAAGGGCTCCTTTTACAAAGGTGTGCTAAGTGTTTTAGCGTGTGCTAAACGCTAATGCGTGCATGTTAGTCTATGGACGCGTTAACGGTTAGCATGCGTGTATATTTAGCGTCAACTAAAATGCATACGCACCTTAGGAAAACAGGGGGTAAGTTTCATAAAAAAAAAAAGAAAAAGTATATAGCAAGTATGTTGTCTTCATTTTGCTGGGAAATGGATTTTACCATTTGCTCCAATTACAGTAAAGTACAATAATAATGTTAACACAATACAACATCTACTGTGTTTCCCCGAAAATAAGACAGTGTCATATTAATTTTAGGCCCAAAAAAGGCACTAGGTCTTATTTTCAGGGTATGTACATGATCATCTTTCCCTTCCTCTCTTTCACCCCAATTCTTCCTCTTTCTTTTCTCTCCCCCACATGTGCAGCATCTTTCCTCCCCTCCCTCCCATCCTTCATGTAGCAGGACCCTTGTCCAGCTTCCCTTCCCTCTCTCCCATCCCTTGTGCAGCAGGACCCTTGAGAGAGCACCCCCTCTCCCCCAAGCACCCACACCCGCCACGCAGCTGAATCCCCATCCTTCCCTCCCTCCCATCGGAATCCAGCCGCGAGCCCTACTTACCTCCCTAAGCAGGGTCGGGCCAGAGGCACTCTAACAAGCTGCTTCGGCCTTGTCTGCCTGTGAATTCACTCTGTCGCATTACTGATGACATCATCAGTAACACAGCATAGTTCACAGGCGGACAAGGCTGAAACAGCCTGTTAGAAAGCTGCCGGCCCGATGCTGCTTAGGGAGGTAAGTAAGGCTCGCAGCCGGGTTCCAATGGGAGGGAGGGAAGGATGGGGATTCGGCTGCGTGGCAGGTGCGGATGCTCGGGGGGGGGAGGGGCTCTCTCAAGGGTCCTGCTGCACAAGGGATGGGAGGGAGGAAAGGGAAACTGCAGGCAAATCCCAGGACTAGGACTTATTTTGGGGATAGGGCTTATATTAAGACCTACCCCGAAAATCCTGCTAGGGCTTATTTCGGAGAAACAAGGTACTAGTTAGCAAAACTTTATTTATGAATAGGCTAATTTCTGATTATTATAAAATGAATTGCTGTCAAGTTAGATTCTGATTGTGTATTATACTATTAAATTATAATTATTTTCTAGATTCAAGGCTTTAGCTTAATTTTAACAATACAGTCTAACTAGGAAACAAACATGACATTGAGGCATATTTTCATAGCACTTAGACACACAAAGTTTTCTGTACATTACAATGGCACTTTGTGTGTCTAAGGGCTCCTTTTATGAAGGTGCGCTAGTGTTTTTAGCGTGCGCTAAACCCACGCTACGTGGAAAAAACTAACGCCAGCTCTATGGAGGCATTAGCATGTAGCATGCGCTAAAACCGCTAGCGCACCTTCGAAAAGGAGCCCTAAGTGTTTTGAAAATGAACCCCATAATTGATTGCATATATATTCCATCTCACATCAGGATAAACTAATCAAAACTATGCTTATTTTTTTATTTTTTCAAGTTGCTTCCAAACTGCAAATATATTTTCAACATGCACTACAGTAAAACAGGAAGTAAAAGACTGCTATTTCACTGATGATATCTTTGTTAAACAAAATAGTTCTCTCCATATTAACTGGATTGTCTGTTACAGTGTTAGAAAGAATTTTGAAAAATGGAAAATAATTTTAGCTTGATTGCAAAGTTGTGTTGCCGTTGCTTTCCACAAGACACATGATTGCAGTCTGAGTCAATTGGAGTTGTTCTAGATTTGAAACCTCTACTGTGCTTTCATTAACCAGATGCTTTCTGAAGACAGCAGTTCTTTTTTTGACAGAGTAAAATAGTGTGCATCTTTTAAGGAGAGTACAATACCCAACAATTCTATTACAGCTGTGCCTCTGAGAGTAAGTTAGGCATTTCATTGAGTTTTGATAGTAGCTTCATGTTTTGCAAAAGTTACACGGTATCGTCATTCCCCTGTGAACAGGGGCAATAAGAAACTGCCAACTGCTCTCACCTTTGGAAAAGCCATTCTGTAAATTCTAGGAATTTCATAGTAAGCCAATACTGCTCCATTATGAACATAGATGCATGGAGCCTGATTCAGTCATCCTGGCTAGGGTCTAAGTTCTAAATCGCACTGACTCCACTTATAGCCTTGAACAAGTTACTCTCCTTCCCCTTTCCCTTCCATTGGCTCAGGTATAAACTTAGATTATAAGCTCTCTAGGGATTAGGAAATACCTTCCGTACTTGAAAGTAGTTTTGAAGTTCACCTTGAAATGCATGGTTTCCCTTTGAAGCTATGAGATAAAGTAATTTGATTATTCTTTGATATTATCCATTTAAATTTCATTGCTGAATACAGATATGACCAACATTTCTATGTTTAAAGTTAGATCTGCTATTTAGTGGTCCCAACTTCAAACATATAACTTATCTGTTATATTCAGCTGACAAGTATTACCACTAACCCCTTATTCTATAACAGGCACTTCAATATAAGTGCCATTTGTGTAAATGTAGGAGGGGCCGCAGAAATGTTCTCAGCCCAACCGCGAAAAGAATGATGTGGATCCATGAAACAATTCCACACTTTTCTTGACATTTTTCATTTAATTTCATATCAATGAAATGTTCCCTGCTCCATGCGCAGGACAGAAGAGACAGGCAGATCTCTGGAGTCTCAATGTGTGGATGAGACAATGGGGCATGGAGGGTTTTAAATTTTTTAGGAACTGGGCGACATACTGAGGAAGGAGGAGCCTATTCCATAAAAATGGTCTTCACCTTAACCAGGTGGAATCAGGATGCTGATATCAACATTTAAAAAGGAGATAGAGCAGCTTTTAAACTAGAAACTGGGGGAAGGTTGACAGTTGCTCAAAGAAGCATGGTTCAGGACAAGATATCTTTACATATACGATATCATCATAAAAGGGAAAGAGCATCCCAATAGTGAGATTGCAATACAGGCCACAGTAGACTAGGTATCCTTAAATACAGATGAATCTGATTTTAAAGATTGCAAATTATCCCTGCCTACTACTGAGCAAATTGTAAATAGATATGACAAACACTGTTTGAAATGTCTGTATGCAAATGCCAGAAGCCTAAGAAACAAGATGGGAGAGTTAGAATATATTGCACTAAATGAAAAGATAGATATAACAGGCATCTGAGACCTGGTAGAAAGAAGATAACCAATGGGACAAGCTATATCATAGTAATAGTCTGTGGAGGTGTAGTGCTATATGTTAAAGAGGGCCTTGAATCGAATGGACTGAAAATTTTACTGGAGCAGAAACACAACTTGGAATCCCTGTGTAAGGGGGAAGTGATAGAAGTGTACTACCATCTGCTGGATCAAGATGAACGGATAGATGCTGAAATGTTCTAAAAAATTAAGGAGGCTAACAAACTGGGTAACACAATAATAATGGGTGATTTCAACTATCCTGAAATTGACTGGGTAAATGTAACATCAAGGCATACTAGAGAGACAAAATTCCTTGATGAAATCAAGGACTGCTTAATGGAGCAGCTGGTTCAGAAACTGATAAGAGGTGAAGCTATTCTAGATCTAGTTCTTAGTGTAGCACATGAATTGGTGAAGGAGGTAATGATGTTGGGGCCGCTTGATAATAGTGATCATAACATGATCAGATTTGATATAATCCCTGGAATAAGTTCACACAGGAAATCCAATACAGCAGCACTTAACCTTAAAAAAAGAAACCATGATAACATGAGGAGAACGGTATAAAAGACATGGATGTTATTCAAAAATACCATCCTGGAAGCCTAGAGTAGATATATTCCATGTATTAAAAAAGGAGGAAGGAAGATTAAACGGCAGTTGGTATGGTTAAAAAGTGAAGTGAAGGAAGCTATTAGAGCTAAAAGAGAATCCTTCAGAACGTGGAAGAAGGATCCAACTGAAAATAATTGTAAACAACACAAGGAATGTCAAGTCAAATGCAAGGTGCTAATAAGGAAGGCGAAGAGTGACCTTGAAAGGAAGATTGTACTGTAAGCAAAAACACACAGTAAAAACTTTTTTAGGTATATTAAAAGCAAGAAGCTAGGAAGAAATCAGTTGGACTGCTAGACGTCTGAGGGACAAAAGGAAAGACAAGGCCATAATGGAGAGATTAAATTAATTTTTTGACTCGGTCTTCACCAATGAAGATGTGGGGGAGCCACTGATGACAGAAATGGTATTCAATTCTGATGAATCAGAGAAACTCAAGCAAATCTCTGTAACACTGAGAGGAAGTGTTTCTCAGAGGGCGCACCTAATCTGGGAGTGGAGGCTCCAGAAATCGCTAAACGGTATTACTTGAATTATCTTTGCTTCTTTCTCTCAAGTGCTCCTCTGATACAAATGCCTACTGCCAACAGGCACTGGAAAGGACACCTACTAACCATCGGGTCCAGAGCCTGAGAGATAAGCACATGCTCACTCCTGTGGCACAGCCACAAGTGCGCGCCTGGAGGGGCGTGCCATGAGAGGCAGGTCATACCCTTATGAGCCCCTTGGGAGCCACTGGAGCCATCGTAGAGACTGGAGCAGTAAACTATTGCAGATAAGTCAATAAAAAGCTACTATCGTGACTGTTACTATGGGATAACGCAAGGGTAAACCCCGAGTGTCAACCCCATAATATCAGGTCCTATGGACAAACATTTGATTCTTTCTGAGACAATAAAACCTTTGGACAGATTTGATTCAATGTCAGGAGCATCACTCAGCTCCCCAGATCGTACCCTTACCTTCCTCCTGATCTCCCTGGGGGCTTAGATCCTACTGGCTCACAAGCAGCTTCTTTGGAAGCCTCCAACCCTCAACTGGCTTCGGGAATTGTTTTCTCTAAGATGCCACAAATATTTACTGATTCCGTAAGCCAGAGTAAGGGTTCGGATGAAAACCCCAAGGAAGTTACCTTAAAAGATTTGTGGCGTTTAAACACAAGGATGGAGGCAATGTTGAAAAATGTCACTAGCCAGGTACAGATTTTTCCCAGGAAGTAGTAGACAAGTTGGGGAATGTAGATTGCAGCATAGGGAATCTAGACAAACGTGTATTATTGGTGGAAAAACAGGCAAAGAATTTTCAGTCTTTCTTGACGGCATCTAGTAAAGATTCTTTGAATATTCATTATAAGTTGGAAATGATGGAGAATCAGGCAAGGGCAAAGAATTTACATCTTGTAAATTTTCCATCTACCCATTTGTTATCCCCAGAGATACTTCTGAGGAAGTATCTTAAGGAGATACTAGGGTTGCCCAATTCTGATACAATTATATTCTCACATTTTTATTATATCCCCCCCAAAAAAAAAGTTCCAGTAGAAGGGGGTTTGGATCAAATGAGTATGGTGGACTTTGATTTGACTAAATTTTTGGAAGATACCCAGGATTTGATCCAAACCCCGAGCAACATTACTTGTTACCTGTTCAAATGAATTAGATAAAGCTCTTATTATGAAACTTTACTTTCGAAATAGAGAGACAAAATTCTGTGCAAAGTTTTGATGTTTCCCAATGTTGCGAAATCCATACAACTTAGGAGGAAGGTCTTTTTGGCCTTACATCCTAAGGCAGTTGAAATGGGAGCAAAGGCCTCCTTTTACAAAACTGCGATAGCAGTTTCTAGTGTGGGGAACCACGATGAATGGCCCGCGCTGCTCCTGACGCTCATTGAGTTCCTATGAGCATTGGGAGCAGCGCGGGCAATTTAGTCTGACTCCCCGCGCTAGAAACTGATATCGCAGTTTCGTAAAAGAGGGGGTATATGTTTTGGGACCCGTTGCAATTAAATATGTTTCTTAAAGGGAATAAAATTTAACCTGTGTGGTTTCAGTTTTTTTTGTTTTTTTTTTTAAAAAGGGGGTAAAATAAATGTAGTGCTCATTATTAAGTAAGGAGAAAGGAGGGATGGGGGTTTTCTCCCCCCCTTTTTTTTTTTCTTAAGTTGATTACTTATTTAATTTTTTCTTAAACAAATGAAGGCTTCTCTCTCATTTCTTGTGGGCTAGATGGATTTGCTTAGTTTATTTATACTGTGTGTACTTTCTTTTTTCCTTTTAATAATTGTTCACGAATCCATATCCTTACTTTGTGAATGTAACATTGTAAAAATATTTCAATCTATATATATAAAATCGGAGGTATGTATGTGTGTATATATGTGTGTGTGTATGTGCCGCGATCACGCAAAAACGGCTTGTCCGATTTGAACGAAACTTGGTATGCAGATCCCTCACTACCTGGGGTGATATGTTCTGGGGGTCTCGCGGCCCACCTGCACATGTGGGCGGAGCTACAAACATAAAATCATATTTCACCCATTCATGTCAATGGAAAAAATGTAAAAAGCTGCCATTCTCACAGTAATTCAAAAACGGCTTGACCGATTTGAACAAAACTTGGTATGCAGATCCCTCACTACCTGGGGTGATATGTTCTGGGGGTCTCGCGGCCCACCTACACACGTGGGCGGAGCTACAAACAGAAAATCAGATTTCACCCATTCATGTCAATGGAAAAAATGTAAAAAGCTGCCATTCTCACTGTAATTCAAAAACGGCTTGACCGATTTGAACGAAACTTGGTATGCAGATCCCTCACTACCTGGGGTGATATGTTCTGGGGGTCTCGCAGCCCACCTGCACACGTGGGCGGAGCTACAAACAGAAAATCAGATTTCACCCATTCATGTCAATGGAAAATATGTAAAAAGCTGCCATTCTCACAGTAATTCAAAAACGGCTTGACTGATTTGAACGAAACTTGGTATGCAGATCCCTCACTACCTGGGGTGATATGTTCTGGGGGTCTCGTGGCCCACAACTCTATGTTGCTTGCTCAAGGGTGGGTTCACCCAAGAATTTATATGTTCTTGCTCCAGGAGGTGAAACTAAAATTGTTGTTTATAATCACGTTTTGCGTTAGTTGTATTGTATTCATTTTGTCAAATATTTCACATTATAATTTGAATATTGTACTTTTTATTAAGCTGTAAAAAATTACTTTCATTCACCACTATAAAGTATCTTTATTTGAATCCATTTACAGTGTTATTGCTATAATTAAATACCCGTGCAACGCCGGGGCATCAGCTAGTAATAATAATAAAAAAAAAATCTCTGTAACACTGGATGATGTAATGGGTCAGATTGAGAAACTGAACAGTAGCAAACTGCCTAGACTGAATGATATATATCCCAGAGTGCTGATAGAATTTAAAAATTAACTTGCAGAGCTATTGCTAGCAATTTGTATTTTTTCTTTAAAATCCAGCATAGTACCGGAAGACTGGAGGGTGGCCAATGTGATGCCGATTTTTAAAAAGGGTTCCAGAGGTGATCTGGGAAATTGTAAACCAGTGAGTCTGACCATCGGTGCCAGGCAAAATTATATAGACTATTATAAAGAACAAAACGATAGAACATATAAATAAGCATGAATTAATGAAAAGGGAGGAATCCTATTGGGCTCATAATAAAAAAACTAAGATGTCCAAAACACCGCCTAAGTTGGTAATTGGACGTCCAAATCATTGGGATGTTTAAGTACCTATAATCAAAACCATTTTCCTGAAAAATCTAATTGGCTGTTTCTCCTGCTGTACCTTCAGAGTCATAGGGCATGTTAGGAGGCGTGTTATGGGTGTGTTTTAGGTGGGCTTTGGCTGTGCTTAACTTGGACATCCAGCACATAATCGAACCTTTCCAAAGGCGTCCTGGACAGAGCTTAGACATTCAGAGCTAGACCTGTTTTAGAAGTGTCTAAGTGCCACAAAGGTGCCCAAACTGAACAATGACCACTGGATACATTAAGGTATGACCCCCCACACTGCCCCACTCACTAACCCCCTCCCATTCCACCAAAATTCTGAATGAAAGAGTACATACATGTCTAGAACAGCAGCACTTGGTATGGGAAAGCCTAGTAGAACAGGTGTCTTAAGTAACCTGGTGGAAGGGCTAATAAACCATAGAGAGGATGATCCAGGCCCATAAAGCACTCTAACCACTACATTTATGGTAGAAAGTGTGAGCCCACCATAACCCTACTCTACTGCCATATAGGTGCCACCTGCAGCCTTGAGATCTATTGGGGTAGTAGGGTGGGTCTAGTAGGGTTTGGGAGAGTTTTGGAGGGCTCAGCATAAATTATAAGGGGTACATGATAAAATATACTTCTGGCATTCTTTATGTGAAGTTCACAGCAGTGCCTGCTAAGGTGTTCCACTGCTCTTTTGGCATTTCTATGTGGTCAGTACACCACAACAATGGCCACTCCCACATCCAAATGGTCTGGATTTGGATATTTTCAACTTGGATATTTCTGTGGCCAAAAATGGAATAAAAAGTTAGGTGGCCTAAGGATTAGACATCCTGATGGCCCATATGTCTAAGTAGGCGATTTAAAAAACAACAACATTTTTTTGGGACGTCTAGTGGTTCAGCTTCGAAAATGGATGTTTCTGTGCTTATGATTTTGGATGTTTAGCAGGAAACATCCAAATTGGACTTAGATATCCTATTGAAAATTACCCTCCATATATATTTCGTATTTAAAGAGGGCATTTCAAGAGGTAAAGCTGATTGGAGTTTTGGTTTTACATGTACACTACACATTATAAAATACAAAGTAAATATGTATAAATCAGCATGTGTATATTTCATGTCTAGTCTAGAGCAGGTATAAATTTATGCATTTTTTTCACCACTGGTTGCAATATCAGCAACAATTTTATACATTATCATGGTAATGTGCATGGAGCCTTAACAAACACAGTCACTTAGAGGTGAAAGTGAAACACAAAGACTTAATTGGTGGGAAGGGGTAAAACGCGGACCTCACGGACCTTGCGGATCTAAAACCGCACGTCCTTAAAAATCTGAGGTCCGTGCCACTTATAGTTAGTTTCTGGCTCTGACAGACCTCGATGACAATTTAGCGCTAACGGATCCGTCTCAGCATAGGGAGGGAAAAGTATTAGGATCCGTCAGCGCTAAAATGTCATTGAGGTCTGTCAGAGCCAGAGCTTAGTGCTGGAGTGGCTCTAAAACAAATCCTTTAAACCAGTTTCCTGCAGCCCAAGTAATTTTAAAAATCTAAGGTCCGCGGCTCTGACAGACCTCGATGACATTTTAGCGCTGACAGATCCTAATACTTTTCCCTCCCTATGCTGAGACGGATCCGTCAGCGCTAAATTGTCATCGAGGTCTATCAGACCCAGAAACTAACTATAAGTGGTACGGACCTCAGATTTTTAAGGACGTGCGGTTTTAGATCCGCGAGGTCCATCAGGTCCGTGAGGTCTGCGTTTTACCCCTTCCCTTAATTGGTATTTACAAGAGGGTACAGCCCGTTCACTTCAGACCAAAAAAAGTAAACAGAACTCTCTTTCTTTAAGTTCATGTAATGTTCTTGCAGATCTTAGAAACATAGAAATTGACGGCAGATAAGGGCCACGGCCCATCCAGTCTGCCCACCCAAATGACCTTCCCCTGCCTTTACTTTGCGAATATATCGCACGTGTCGATCCCATTTGGCCTTAAAATCAGGCATGTTGCTGGCCTCAATCACCTGGAGTGGAAGACCATTCCAGCGATCAACCACTCTTTCGGTGAAAAAGAAGTTCCTGGTGTCACCACGCAGTTTCCCGCCTCTGATTTTCCACGGATGTCCTCTTGTTGCCGTGGGACCCTTGAAAAAGAAGATATCCTCTTCTGCATCGATGCGGCCTGTGAGATACTTGAACGTCTTGATCATGTCTCCCCTCTCTCTGCGCTCCTCGAGCGAGTATAGCTGTAATTTATCTAACCGTTCTTCGTATGGGAGATCCTTCAGTCCCGAGACCATCCGGGTGGCCATTCTCTGGACCAACTCCAGCCTCAGCACATCCTTACGGTAATGCGGCCTCCAGAATTGCACACAGTATTACAGGTGGGGTCTCACCATGGATCTATACAAAGGCATAATGACTTCAGGCTTACGGCTGACGAAACCCCTGCGTATGCAACCTATGATTTGTCTTGCCTTGGAAGAAGCTTGCTCCACTTGATTGGCAGCCTTCATGTCCTCACTGACAAGGTCCCATAGTCTCAGTGAGTACTAGTTTTGTCTTCTCAATTATCCAAACTAGTTCTTGTGTTCACAATTCACAATTAACCAAACTCAAAATTAGAACTTCACAACACAACACCAAATGCCTCAACTGTGCAATCTTTTGCTAACTTATTCAAAGATATAGGTAGAAGGCAGCTCATAGAAACATAGAAAATGATGGCAGAAAAGGGCCACGGCCCATCGAGTCTGCCCACACTAATGACTCACCCCCTAACTACTCCTGGGGCTTGTCTTCAAACCCTGTGACTCCAACTTGGAACATCCCTGGAGGACCCCTTACTCCTTACTTGGGATCTCCCTGTTTTATTTCCACTCTGACGCTTTAACCCCCTCTTTTACTAAGGTGCAATAACCGATTTAGCACGTGCAAACTGATTTAGCGTGCGCTAATCAAATTAGTACACGCTAAACACTAACGCATCCATAGACTAACATGCACGCATTAGTGTTTAGCGTGTGCTAATTCGATTAGCGCACACTAAATAAGTTTGTGCGCGCTAAATCGATTAGCGCACCTTAGTAAAAGGACCTATAAGTTTCTCTTACTGGGTCCTGGCTGGGTCCAACTAGTTCTGTTCCATTAAGTGACCCAGTGAGGCAGTGCATTTAAGGAAACCTGACACTCCATCATAGTTACTTATAAAATTGCTTCTCTTTACAGTATATGTATATTGGATACATCTACTGATGTGGCTGTTAGGGATGTACACATAAAATCTTTTGCTAGTTGTTGGTTTATGTTCAGACTTTGTTCCCTGATATCGGATATTTTTCAGTCCATTTTATACATTCATATAAACTTTTTTTTAATGGATTAGAGCCTTTTAACAAACAGAATATTTTAATTGACTTTACACATATTAATTCATAGGATTGACATATATGAAATCCATTTAACACTACTAAATTTTTTAAAGAAGGACTAATACATCAAATATATACTAATGGATGGACATCTTTAGTAGCCAGTTTAAAATTAAACTCTATATTTGCAATTATAATTAGAGCTAATCTTTATTTCAGCAATTATCTGATGTCCTAGAAATATCAGAAAAACAAACTGTACAATATCCAATGAAGCATGGTTGAAAAGTGGATTGTTCAGTCATCTAAGCTTTGTGTTGACAGCTTTCAAAAGAACTGTAGGAGGCTGATAATGCTACATTAATTATAAAATCATTAAAAGGGCTATGCAAGTGTCAGATTTTCAAATATTCCAAAGTTTAAGCAGCACAATGACTTGATTTATTCAATAGCTAACTACAAGTGTGAGATCTTCACCGATATAGAAAAATGCCCTGCATTGATTTGTGTCTAAATGATGGGGTGCTACCAGATTTTTCTCAGCTTGGTGTAGAATGCAGAGCTGACAAGAGGGGGGCTTTGGCAGTTAGGAGTAGTATTGAACAGATGTTCTTCTGACAGATCCCATAGAGAAAATGCTGCTATTCAACTGTGTCTCACATGGAGAGAGAGAGAGTGGCAATCAGTGGCAATCTAATGAAAGTTTTCTAAGAGCTGAAGAAAGAGATAAACAAGAGATAAAAAAGGATACAAGGTTTATGGTTTTAAACTGCATAAACTTATCGAACGCTTGAAATGGTAGCTTTCCTGTCCAACTGGGCTCACAATAAGGCAAGCAGGGTGTAGTCGTGACTTGCCAACATCAACTTCACAGTGTCACTGGGAGAAGCAAGATTTGAACTCTGGCTTCCCTGGTTCACAATCTACTTAGAAAAGCAGGTTCAGCAACGGTACAGAGAAAGTAGGCATAATTATTAGGTAACCTGTAAACTAATCAAATATTTATGTTAATTCAACTGTAAATTAACCACACATCTCCAATTTCTATGTGATAACTTTTAATGTATAGAATTTATGTATTCAATACTCCGGCCAAATAGTTTTGTAAGGGAACCACCTATATTATATAGTCTTTTCAATAAAATGTCACTTGAGTCAGCGCTTTTATCCGTCGAACCTTAGCCACACCACTTCACAGCTCAATCATTTTATTGCTTTAAGCTTTACGTGTTAATTCTTCATTGGTTCGCTTCCTCCTACCCTTCTTGATAACTATTTTTCTATATCTTAAATATTTAGATATTTCCCATTTTCCTATTAAATACTTTTAAATCTTAAGCTTAAGCAAATTTTAAATGCACTTATCTCAGTGGTCTCTTAACAGGGAGTCATGGCCGACAGAGAGAGTGGTTGATCATTGGAACAAGCTTCCAGTGCAGGTGATCGAGGCAGACAGCGTGCCAGACTTTAAGAATAAATGGGATACCCATGTGGGATCCCTACGAGGGTCAAGATAAGGAAATTGGGTCATTAGGGCATAGACAGGGGGTGGGTAAGCAGAGTGGACAGACTTGATGGGCTGTAGCCCTTTTCTGCCGTCATCTTCTATGTTTCTATATTTCTATGTTTCTATGCTTCACAGTCGCTTTCTCCCATTAAGGTTACCACCATCCCTCTCGACCTCTTTATCAAGTGGTTGTCCAGTTTTTTATTAGTCACAGAATGATTCTGGGACGAGTGAATTTTGTATAAACTAAAAAGAAGGAATACTTGTTTGCAGTTCATCGAATGTTTTTGCTACATGATTTAAGGACTTTTGAGGGTTGCAAGCCATATGATTTAAGGCTGGAACTTATTGATTGAGTCCTGGAATAACTGTACGATGTAAGAGGCCCTGTGATCTATTAGTTTGCACAAGTTCTGATGCCTCTCTCCCTCAGGTTTTATGATTGATATATTGAGTTATTATGAGTGTCCTGTCCAAAGATTTATAGATGTTAAAATAAAAGACAACAGTTTTGAATATACTGACTCAGAAGAGTTTAGAGTTCATGTAGAATTTATGTATGACAGGAATGCTCTTTATATTCTAATTACTGTTACTGCCATGTTAGTTAGTAGGGTGCTATCGACTCATGTTCGAGTCCTAGTGACTTCATGAATTACAGATCTAAAAAGAAATCAATTTTGTGCTAGTCCAGTAAGGTCCTCCAGCGCCATTCCCATGGTTGTTTTCAACGTGTCCAGCCATCTGATTGCAGGTTGCCCTCTTTGCCTGGTTCCTTCGATCTTCTCAAACATGATGTCCTTCTCCAATGATCTTTCTCTTCTGACAGTATGACCAAAATAACACAGTCGTAACTGCATCATTTGGGCTTCGAGTGACATAGTGGGTTTGATCTCTTCCAGAACCTATTTGCTCATTCTTCTGGTGGTCCTCAGCATGCATAAAATCCTTCTTCAACACCAAAGCTCAAATGAGTCAATCTTCTTTCTCTCTTGTTTCCATAGTATCCAGGTTTTGAATCCATAATTGACTACTGAGAAAATGAGGGTATGGACAATTCTGATCTTCGTTTGGAGTGTTATTTCCTTGCCTTTAAAAACTTTTATCAAGAGCCTTCATTGAAGAGCAGCCCAGTGTTATTCTGCAAAGTATTTCTTCCCTGCTAGTTGCTTATTTGTTTATCAAAGAGCCCAGGAGATTGAAATCCTTCACAACTAATATTCTATTGTCTTCTTTCTCCGCATTATCACCCTCGTCGACGGGGAGTAACATCTTTTCTCAAGTGGACTGTATTGGTAGCCCTGAAATGTATTCTGCTTAAATGGCTAGAGGCTGAAGCTCTGGATCTTCATAGTTTCATAGTTTATTAAAAATGTGATTAAACGTTGATTATTCTTCTGCAGTGTGAACAAAAAGATATTTTGTATCTTTCCTCTTTGCCAGGGTGATCATTTCAACGTACCTGGGAACCCTTTTGGAACACTATGACTCCTTTGACTCAGAGTCACCTATTGAATTGTTGATTCTCTCATTTGTTTACTTTGTTTATTGCAATTTTTTCGATTCCTTTCACCCTTACTTTGGCTTGACGGAGGACTGGGGTGGGGGTTAGGGTTGTTCTAGTTTTATTGCCATTTGAAAAAATTTGAGCCTGTATTTCTTCAGTTGTGTTCTTTGTATACCCTGTATTTTTGTGCTCAATAAAAATCATTTGAACATATTCTATTTTGTCTTCAAGCTCAAAATCTTCATCATTTTCCATGTTTATGATCTTCGCCTTGTTTATTTTCAGTTCTAATCCATGTTATGACTTTCAACTTTGACTTTTTTCAGTAGATACAGTATATCTTCCTTGCTACTGGTGATGAGTGTTATATCATCTGCATAGTGCAGGTTGTTTATATTTTGACCATCAACTTTGAAACTAATGCTTTCTTTTTCCAAATTTGATTTCTGAAGTTTGTTTTGCTGTAAAATTTGAACAGGTAAGGTGACAAGATGTATCCTTGCCTGATGCAACGTTTTATTGAAAACCAATCAGTATTGCCATATTCTGTTCTCACTGCAGCTTCTTGATTTTCATAGAAGCTTTTTATCATCTGAGTTATGTGTTTGGGTATTCCATAGTTTATTGTTTGTAGACAATGAAGCAAAAGTATAGGGGCTTTTGGTATTCTTTGTTCTTCTCCAATATCCATCTAACATGCAGACTTTAGAATTTTCTTTGCTGTATTGATTTGTTCTTATATATCATAACAACGGGTCTATTTACAAGATGTTTTCTCACTTATGTGTCCATGGGCAAAACATTTATGGGTCAATATGAAGCTGAGGAGTTATGAGGCCATAGCTAAATGAAGCAAGAGCAATTATCTGGCCTCAAAGGGAGAAAGAAAGCAGGAGAGAACATCTGCCACAAGTTTTGTGAAAGTGAGCCCCAGGTGAACTAAGGACAAGAAGCAGGTTAGCCCTGTTAAGATCTAACCCTCACTGAGACATTGAAAAACAAGCAGCTTCTGTGGGTGTTAGGAGATGAGGCAGGAACTGTTATCTAGCCTTCCTAAGAAATAACATGTGCTCTTCTTGAAGTTGACAATCCATCTCAAGTTCTGCAGGAGTTGGACCATTCTTGAAATGACCAGTTTACCTCTTCCATGGATGAGGGCCCTGAATAGCCAATCGCCCAAAAATGGGTGTACTTGGATCAGTGGCATAGCAAGTGTGAGAGGCACCTGGGGTGGTGGTACTCCTCCCCTACCCTCTTCTCCACCCCCGCTCCTTTCCTGTCCTCCTCCCCCTACCACGCGTACACCCCTTCCCTACCCCATATCTCGTTTAACTTCCCCAGCACAAGCAGTATGATGAACTTGCTGCCCGCATCAGTGTCGGCACGAGACCCAGAAGTTACATCAGAGGAAGAGCTGATGCTGGCGCATGCAGCAGGTGGAGTTGCTGCTTGCGCCAGTGAAGAGATAGAGGTACAGTGGGGGGGGGGAATGAAGACGGGCATGTGAGGGGGGAGGAGTGGGAAGGAGCAGGCGGGCGTAGAGGAAGAGCACATGCACCCTCACTAAGACAGAGCTCACGATGGACCACGATGCCCCCTCTTACTACACCATTGACTTGGATCCTCACCTTGCACTGGTGCGCTGCTACCACCACCATCACCTTGGTAAAGGTGCAAGGTGCTGTGGCAAGGCCAAAGGGGAGAGCAGAGAATTGGAAATGCTGCTCCAGTACATGGAACCGCAAGTACCTCTTGTGAGCTGGAAGAATGGGAACATAAGAACATAAGAATAGCCTTACTGGGTCAGACCAATGGTCCAGCAAGCCCAGTAGCTCGTTCTCACGGTGGCCAATCCAGGTCACTAGTACATGGCCAAAACCCAAGGTGTAGCAATATTCCATGCTACTGATACAGGGCAAGAAGTGGCTTCCCTCATGTCTTTCTCAATAACAGATTATGGACTTTTCCTCCAGGAACTTGTCCAAAACTTTCTTAAAACCAGCTACGCTATCCGCTTTTACCACATCCTCTGGCAATGTGTTCCAGAGCTTAACTATTCTCTGGGTCACTTGATGTGCTGAGTGGAGCAAGACGTGTCTTGCATGAGTTCCGGGGCCCCTGGTCCTTTCCCTCCTTCCTAAGTCTCACTTTTGGCTGTTTTGTTGTGGCGGTGAATCGTGCAGTGTATGGGCAGATTTGTTTAACATATTCCTTCGGAGATGAGCAGAAAAGCCACCCGTAAAGACAAAGAAAAAGACAAGCAGTCCCAGAAGCCTGATCCCAAGATGGCGGTGGCAGAGTTGGGATCCGCGCTCACACTGTCAGCCGAACACATTGAGGCACTATCAACCTCAGTGGTGCGCACCCTGGACTCCTGCTTTGAGCACCTGTCACGGCAGCTCTCGGCATTGGAAAATCTGCTCGCCGAAATAACCAGGCGCATGGGAGAATTGGAGTCCCGGGAAATGCTGGTCAAAGAGGCGGGTGACGGATACTTGCTCCAGTGCCGAAGGGGTTACGTTGCTTTCTGAGAAAAGCCATTTTGCTAGGGAAAAAGGTAATAATTCTGCACTGGCTGGACCCATCACCCTCCTCTTTACAACAATGGAGGGCGACTATGATCCAATTGCTACAGATGGAACGTCAGATGGTTCCTCATATAGAGTCCCGAGTGGGTCAGCGTTTACAAGAGGTATGGGCCCCTTTTTGGAATACTTTAATGCCTGCAGCACATAGCTATCTACTTAATATGTAATGTTCGTCTTTGCTTGTTAGCTTTTCTTGAATTACTCACTGTTATGCTGCTCTTACAGTGAGTTCAGGAGACACGATTTTACCTGGGCCACACCTGCAGTTTATTTAGAGTGTGGGGAGGGTGGGAGAGTGGGGGGGGAGGGAGAAAATTGTAAAACTATTTCTCTTCGTATTGCAGACTATGGATCTATGTTATTGTATTGGCTATTGCTGTGTATTTTTGCCAGAAGTTATTCTTTGTTCTGATCAATAAAGATGATTTTTAAAAAAGTATTTTCCTGTAACTTCATTGAGTGTCCCCTAGTCTTTGTAATTTTTGACGGAGTGAAAAATCGATCCACTTGTACCGTTCTACTCCACTCAGGATTTTGTAGACTTCAATCATATCTCCCCTCAGCCGTCTCTTTTTCAAGCTGAAGAGCCCTAACCATTTTGGTCTTTCCTCATATGAGAGAAGCCTATATTTCTGGTGCCTGTGGCTCAGGGTGACTAAAGTAGGGAAAATCCTGTTATAAATCCTGTGTTTTAGGGTAGCACTGATAGAACCTGCATTTTTGTTTAAAATACTGTGTTTTAGGTGGTATAGAGCCTATATTTCTGGTGCCTGTGGCTCAGGGTGACTAAAGTAAGGAAAATCCTGTTATAAATCCTGTGTTTTAGGGTAGCACTGATAGAACCTGCATTTTTGTTTAAAATACTGTGTTTTAGGTGGTATAGAGCCTATATTTCTGGTCACTTCACAACCAATCAAGTCACTTCACAACCAATCAAGATGACCTTTATTCTATGCAATCACTGTGGTGCTTTAATTCCAAGACATACTATTTGGAGGCTTAAGGCTTGCCCCATCTGTCTTCAACTTGCCAGTATTAAGGAGGAGCTCTGCAAACTTAAACAGGAATTGAATACAATTAAAACAGCTTCCATCACTCCACAAAATCATACCAACTTACCACCTCTACCTCAAAGAATAAAACAGCCCAGGAATAAATGGGTCACAGTAGGCTCAGGAAGACTGCGACATGTAACACAGAAACATCCACCTTCACTAATATTACCTCTACAGAATTCCTTCGCTCCACTAGTGCACTGCGATACTCAGGAAAACAGAAGGGAGGTGGGACTGGAACCAATGAAGGAAACTCAAGAGAACAAGAGCACCCTAAGTACAAATAAAAAAGCCAAAAACAGAAAACTATTACTGTTGGGGGATTCCATCATCAGAGGCATTAACCTTGGAACACAGGGCGAGGAGACCAAAATAGTGAAATGTCTTCCAGGATCCTCAGCTACCAGGAGTTCCAGGCAAATACTGACTATAATTAAGGAAGAAACTAAGGATTTTAACACTGATGTTGTTATCCATCTGGGAACAAATAACCTGGCCAACAACTCCACACTTGCAGCACAGAAAGCTTTTCGGGAGCTTGGTGAGGGCGTGAAACCTTTTGTAAAGACTTTAGCTTTTTCTGAAATACTGCCTGCATATGGAAAAGGAGAGCAAAGAGTGAAAAACACAGAGGACTTTAATAGATGGCTCAGAGCCTGGTGTCATCAAGAAGGCTTCAGGTACATAGGAGGATGGGGAAATACATGGAAGGACAAGAAGCTATATTGCACTGATGGGCTACATATTACTACAGCAGGAAAAAAAAACCTTGCAGAGAAATTTAGACAATATTTTTCTAGGCATTTAAACTAGAAGGTGGGGGTGGTGTATGTACGAAGGACAATTATAGAGACCACCCCCGGCAAAAGAAAAGATGTGATAGTAGTAAAGGCTGCAACATAAGCAATATCAGCAACTCATTTCTTAGTATTGCAACGGAAAGTGAAACGACACAAAAATCCATACGAAAAAGGAGATTATCGCTGAAAAATAGCTGGAAAGCGATGACCACAAATGCTCGCAGTCTAAGCAACAAAGTTCATAAGAACATAAGAACATAAGCAGTGCCTCCGCCGGGTCAGACCATGGGTCTATCCTGCCCGGCAGTCCGCTCCCGCGGCGGCCCAAACAGGTCACGACCTGTCTGAATCACCAGAAGGGGCTCCCTTGCCACCTTGGTTTCTCATTGAAGTCCTATCTTCCCATCGTAGTCCTAACCCTCCGGTCTTGCACATGCACGACCTGTTGGGTTTCTATACTTATTACCTGGTTAGCTTTCTATACCTGTGTTACATCCCAGCACCTCTCTCAGTATCCCACGATCCCTTTATCCCTCAGGAATCTGTCCAATCCCTGTTTGAATCCCTGTACCGTACTCTGCCTGATCACTTCCTCCGGTAGCGCATTCCAAGTGTCCACGACCCTTTGGGTGAAAAAAAACTTCCTTGCATTTGTTTTGAACCTATCTCCCTTCAGTTTCTCCGAATGCCCCCTCGTACTTGTTGTCCCCTTCAGTCTGAAGAATCTGTCCCTATCCACCCTCTCTATGCCCCTCATGATCTTGAAGGTCTCTATCATATCTCCCCTGAGCCTCCTTTTTTTCCAGAGAGAAGAGCCCCAGCCTATCCAACCTCTCGGCGTATGGGCAGTGTTCCAGCCCTTTTACCAGTTTCGTTGCTCTCCTTTGGACTCTCTCAAGTACTGCCATGTCCTTCTTGAGGTGTGGCGACCAATACTGAACGCAGTATTCCAGATGTGGACGCACCATCGCTCGATACAATGGCACGATGACTTCCCGCGTCCTAGTTGTTATGCCCCTCTTTATGATGCCCAGCATCCTGTTGGCTTTTTTCGAGGCTGCTGCGCACTGTGCAGATGGCTTCAGTGATGCATCCACCAGCACACCCAAGTCTCTCTCAAGTCTGCTTTCTCCCAACAATGCCCCCCCCCAATTTGTAGTTGAACAACGGGTTCTTTTTCCCTATATGCATGACCTTGCATTTTTCCACGTTAAAGCGCATTTGCCATTTGTTTGCCCAGTCTTCCAGCTTGTCCAGGTCCCTTTGCAGGTCCTCACACTCCTCCCTGGACCTAACTCTACCGCACAGTTTGGTATCGTCTGCAAATTTTATAACCTCGCACTTTGCCTCCTTTTCCAGGTCATTGATAAATATGTTGAAGAGTAACGGCCCCAGCACCAATCCCTGTGGCACACCGCTCGTGACTCCCCGCCAGTCAGAATATTGGCCCTTCACTCCGACCCTCTGCAGTCTACCTGACAACCAGTGCTTGATCCATCTGTGCACATCCCCTCCCACCCCGTGGTTCCACAGCTTCCTAAGCAGCCTTTCATGTGGCACCTTGTCGAAAGCCTTTTGAAAATCGAGGTAAATGATGTCTATGGGTTCCCCATTGTCCACCCGACTGCTTATTCCCTCAAAGAAGTACAGAAGGTTCGTTAGGCACGACCTTCCCTTACAGAATCCGTGCTGGCTTATTCTCAGTAGGCCATTCCTCTCGATGTGCTCGCAAATGCCGTCCTTGATCATAGCTTCCACCATCTTCCCTATAATTGAAGTCAGGCTCACCGGCCTGTAGTTCCCGGGGTCACCCCTCGATCCCTTCTTGAAGATAGGTGTGACATTCGCCAATTTCCAGTCCTCTGGTACCTCACCAGTTTTCAAGGATAGGTTGCAAACATGCTGGATTGTGCCCGCTATTTCTTGTCTTAGTTCCTTCAGAACCCTTGGGTGGATCCCGTCCGGGCCCGGTGATTTACCGCATTTTAACCTGTCTATCTGTTTGAGGACATCCTCCTTACTTACCTCTATGTGCTCCAATTTTTCGGCCTGTTCCCCACTCGTGAGCTCCTCTGAGTCCGGTATATTAGATGTGTCTTCGCTCGTGAAAACCGACGAGAAGAACGTGTTCAACCTCTCAGCTACCTCTTTATCCTCCTTAATCACTCCCTTCCTATCCCCATCGTCCAACGGCCCCACCTCCTCTCTCGCTGGTCGCTTCCCCTTTACGTAACTGAAGAATGCCTTGAAGTTTTTCGCCTCCCTGGCCAGCCCCTCTTCGTATTCCCCTTTCGCTTTTCTAACCTCTTGGTGGCATTCCTTTTGGCATTTCCTGTGCGCCTGGTGATTTTCCTCCGTTGGGTCCTTTTTCCATCTCCGGAAGGATACTTTTTTGTCATTTATTGCCCTCTTTACTTCAGTTGACATCCAAACCGGGTCCTTTGATCGCTTGTTCTTGCAGCCTTTCCTGAAACTGGGGACGTACATTCTTTGTGCTTCCTGCAGGGTGTCCCTGAATAGGGTCCAGGCGCTTCCCACAGTCTCCATCCTAAAGATGTTTCTGAGCTTCCTCCCCACCATTTCCCTCATAGCAACATAGTTCCCTTTCTTGAAGTTGAGCGCAGTTGTTGCGGTCCTCCTTACTATGGGTGTCCCCCTTTCTAATGTGAATCTGATCGCGTTGTGATCACTGTTGCCTAGTGGTCCTCCCACTTCTACCCCTCTTGCAGGCCCCCCTAATCCGTTTAGGATGAGGTCAAGAGTAGCACCCCCTCGCGTCGGTTCTTTGACTAGTTGCTCCATGAAGCAGTCCCTCACAGCTTCTACAAATCCTGTTTCCCTAGTGCAGTTGGAGTGACCCGTACTCCAGTCTATTCCCGGGTAGTTGAAGTCCCCCATCACTGTTACACTTCCAGTCCTGCATTCCTGTCTCAATTCCGCTTCCAAGTCGTGTCCGACTCCTTCTGGCGTACCAGGTGGGCGATAGTACAGCCCCAGTTTTATGCCTGCACCCTTGTTTCCCGGCAATTTGACCCATAGCGATTCCAGCCCCTCTGCCTTCGTTGCCATATCCATCCCGACCGAGTGGATAGAGTCCTTTATATATAGTGCAATGCCTCCCCCCTTCTTGTGGGTCCTGTCCCTCCTGTAGAGCTTGTACCCCGGCAGTGCCACATCTCATTGATTTTCCTTTGTCCACCAGGTTTCTGCAATTCCAATTATATCTAGGTCCTCCCCCTTGTCCACGACTTCTAGTTCACCCATCTTGGCCATGAGGCTTCTTGCATTTGCGTATAAGCACCGCAGGTCCCGTAGGTCCCGTCGTTTTTTCCTCCACCTCTGCATTTACCTGGGCCGCCTGCCCTTGGATTTCGGGCAGTTCTCCCGTTCCCTGTGCTTCTGCTTTGCCCTCAGCCTTTACCCTCTTAGCTTTCAGCTTCCCCACATTCCCGCCACCCCACTTCCCCGCTTTTCCTCTGGGTTTTCTAGCCCTACCAGCCCCCTCCTGGGCTATCATCCCTTGAGCCTCTGTTTGATCCCCCTCGCCTTGTGGTACCTCTATATTGCCCTCAGCTTTCGCCCTCGTGCCACCCAGTCCCCCTGTGTCTCCATGCCCCTTAGTCTTCTCCCAGCAAGCTCCCTTTACCTGATGTTTCCCTCGCTGACTGATCATAAGATCCTCCGGTCCCTCTGCTTCCTCCCTGCAGTCAGCCCATTCAGCATCTGTTCTGGATACTGTTGTCCGAAGCGTCAACATCAGATCAGCTGTCGGCTTTCCCCCTCTCCTCAGTTTAAAGCCCTCTCGATCTCCTTCCTCACATTGGCTGCCAGTAGTCTAGTTCCCGCTGTGCTCAGGTGCAGGCCGTCCCGCCGGTAGAGCTTGCTCTTTCCCCAGAAGGATGTCCAGTTCCTCACAAAGTGGAAGCCCTCCTCCTGGCACCATCTCCTCAACCATGCATTCACAGCCTAGAGGTCTGCCTGCCTCTTTGCATCTGCTCTCGGTACAGGCAGGATCTCCGAGAATGCTATCCTCCGTGTGCTCCGCTTCAGCTTTCGTCCCAGGACCCTGAACTGGTCAGTCAGTGTGGCCATGCTGAAGTTCCTCCGGCTCACATCATTCGTTCCGACGTGGATTATTACCGCAGTCTCCTCTGTCTCTGCTCCGTCCAGGATCCTCTCGATCCTATCAGTGATGTCTCGTGTCTTGGCCCCTGGGAGACAAGTCACTAGCCGGTCCTCCCTTCCTCCAGCTACGTGACTGTCTACCTCTCTCAAGATCGAGTCTCCCACCACAATAGCAGACTTCCCTTTCCTCGACAACCTCCTCTGCCTCAGGTCCGTGTCCTTGGTGTAGTGCGGTGTCTCTCCCTCGGGGTCCCGGTGAGTCGCGGTCTCCTCCTCTTGCGTGGTTCCTCTGCTAGGTTCTTCCCCGGTGTCGCCTTGTGGATCCTGGGTCTCATCTGCCGACATCCGTCTGTGCAGCTGCTGGTCCCGTTCCTCCACCTTCCTATAGGCCTCCTCGATGAATCTCTCGAGGTCTCTCACCTGGTCCACAATGGGGCCTGCTCCGTCTGTGTTCTGGGTTGACCAGCTCGTCTCCTCTGTGGTGCGCAGTCCCTCCAGTTCCTGGACCCTGACCCTCAATCTGCCGACCTCCATCCTCAGGCTTTCCAGTTCCTGACACCGACTGCATATGTACTCCCGCCTTCCCAAGGGGAGGTAGTCGTACATATTGCACTCTGTGCAGTATACCGGAAAGTACCTCTGGGATCCTGGGTCCTCCATCGCTCTCGTAAAGTGCTGGTGTGCTCCTGCTGATTTGAGCCTGTTATTTTGTTAGCTTCAGAATCCAACTGTCGTCACTGCAGGCGCTTCACAAAGGCACGCCGAACGGCTGAGCGCCGTTGGTGCTGTGCTCTTTTAAATGTTCCCTTTCAGTCAGGGAGGGGGGCGGAGCAGGGCTCCCACGCTGCCTCTCTTCGGGAACAATCTGGATACGCTGTCTCCCGCTGGTGGCCTGAAAGGGGGCCCGGCTGGCTGCTGTGCTCTTTTAGATGTTCCCTTTCGGTCAGGGATAGGGGCGGAGCAGGGCTCCCACACTGCCTCTCTTCGGGAACAATCTGGATACGCTGTCTCCCGCTGCAAGCCCTGCAAGCCCTGATATTAGAGGCAGATCTAGATATTGTTGCTATCACAGAGACATGGTTCAGAGAATCACATGGATGGGATGCAAACATACCGGGATATAATCTTTTTAGGAAGGACAGAGATGGTCATAAAGGTGGAGGAGGAGCTCTCTATGTAAAGATCAATATCCAAGCGACCGAAATGCAAGGGACCTGGAGAGAGGAAGAAGCGATATGGATTGCTCTGAAAAGAGAAGATGGAACTTCTATCTACATGGGTGTAGTCTACAGACCTCCGACTCAATCGCAGCAAATTGATAAGGATCTGATTGTGGATATCCAAAAGTTTGGAAGGAAAGAGGAGGTTCTGCTGTTGGGAGATTTCAACCTGCCAGATGTGGACTGGAATGTTCCGTCTGCGGAATCGGAAAGAAGTAGGGAGATTGTGGATGCCTTTCAAGAGGCTCTGCTCAGACAAATGGTGACGGAACCCACAAGGGAAAAAGCGATATTGGATCTGGTCCTCACAAATGGAGAGAGTATCTCTAATGTTCGAGTGGGTGCTCACCTGGGTAGTAGCGATCATCAAACGGTTTGGTTTGATATAACGGCTAAAGTGGAGAGCGGCCGCACGATACTTAAAGTCCTAGATTTCAAACGTACGGACTTTAATGCAATGGGAAAGTACCTGAAGAAAGAGCTGTTAGGATGGGAGGACATAAGAGAAGTGGAAAGACAGTGGTCTAAGCTGAAAGGAGCGATAAAAATGGCTACGGACCTTTATGTGAAGAAAATCAATAAAAACAAGAGAAAAAGGAAGCCGATATGGTTCTCCAACCTAGTGGCTGAGAAAATAAAGGCGAAAGAGTTGGCGTTCATGAAATATAAAAAAACCCAAGAAGAGGAGAGCAGAAAGGACTACAGGGTGAAACTGAAAGAAGCCAAGAGAGAGATACGTTTGGCGAAGGCATAGGCGGAAGAACAAATGGCTAAAAATGTAAAAAAGGGAGATAAAAATTTTTTCAGATATATTAGTGAAAGGAGGAAGATAAAAAATGTAATTGCTAGGCTAAAAGATGCTGGGAACAAATATGTGGAGAGTGATGAGGAGAAAGCAAATGTGCTAAACAAATACTTCTGTTCTGTGTTCACAGAAGAAAATCCTGGAGAAGGACCGAGATTGTCTGGCAAAGTTACACGAGAAAATGGAGTAGATTCTGCGCCGTTCACGGAGGAGGGTGTTTATGAGCAACTTGAAAAACTGAAGGTGGACAAAGCGATGGGACCAGACGGGATCCATCCCAGGATACTAAGGGAGCTCAGAGAGGTTCTGGCGAGTCCTATTAAAGACTTGTTCAACAAATCTCTGGAGACGGGAGTGATTCCTGGGGATTGGAGGAGAGCGGATGTGGTCCCTATTCATAAAAGTGGTCACAGGGATGAAGCAGGAAACTACAGGCCGGTGAGCCTCACTTCAGTTGTTGGAAAAATAATGGAAGTGTTGCTGAAAGAAAGGATAGTGTATTTCCTTGAATCTAATGAGTTACAGGATCCGAGGAAAATGGCTTTACAAAAGGTAAATCGTGCCAAACGAACCTGATTGAATTTTTTGATTGGGTGACCAGAGAGCTGGATCGAGGACATATGCTAGATGTAATTTACTTGGATTTCAGCAAAGCCTTTGATACAGTTCCTCATAGGAGGCTGTTGAACAAACTTGAAGGGCTGAAGTTAGGACCCAAAGTGGTGAACTGGGTCAGAAACTGGCTGTCGGACAGACGCCAGAGGGTGGTGGTTAATGGAAGTTGCTAGAAGGAAGGAAAGGTGACTAGTGGAGTCCCTCAGGGTTTGGTGCTGGGGCCAATCCTGTTCAATATGTATGTAAGTGACATTGCTGAAGGGTTAGAAGGAAAAGTGTGCCTTTTTGCAGATGATACCAAGATTTGTAACAGAGTAGACACCGAAGAGGGAGTGGAAAATATGAAAAAGGATCTGCAAAAGTTAGAGGAATGGTCTAATGCCTGGCAACTAAAATTCAATGCAAAGAAATGCAGAGTAATGCATTTGGGGATTAATAATAGGAAGGAACCATATATGCTGGGAGGAGAGAAGCTGATATGCACGGACGGGGAGAGGGACCTTGGGGTGATAGTGTCCGAAGATCTAAAGGCGAAAAAACAGTGTGACAAGGCAGTGGCTGCTGCCAGAAGGATTCTGGGCTGTATAAAGAGAGGCGTAGTCAGTAGAAGGAAGAAGGTGTTGATGCCCCTGTACAGGTCATTGGTGAGGCCCCACTTGGAGTATTGTGTTCAGTTTTGGAGACCGTATCTGGCGAAAGACGTAAGAAGACTTGAGGCGGTCCAGAGGAGGGCGACGAAAACGATAGGAGGCTTGCGCCAGAAGACGTATGAGGAGAGACTGGAAGCCCTGAATATGTATACCCTAGAGGAAAGGAGAGACAGGGGAGATATGATTCAGACGTTCAAATACTTAAAGGGTATTAACGTAGAACTAAATCTTTTCCAGAGAAAGGAAAATGGTAAAACCAGAGGACATAATTTGAGGTTGAGGGGTGGTAGATTCAGGGGCAATGTTAGGAAATTCTACTTTACGGAGAGGGTGGTGGATGCCTGGAATGCGCTCCCGAGAGAGGTGGTGGAGAGTAAAACTGTGACTGAGTTCAAAGAAGCGTGGGATGAACACAGAAGATTTAGAATCAGAAAATAATATTAAAGATTGAACTAGGTCAGTTACTGGGCAGACTTGTACAGTCTGTGTCTGTGTATGGCCGTTTGGAGGATGGGCAGGGGAGGGCTTCAATGGCTGGGAGGGTGTAGATGGGCTGGAGTAAGTCTTAACAGAGATTTCGGCAGTTGGAACCCAAGCACAGTACCGGGTAAAGCTTTGGATTCTCGCCCAGAAATAGCTAAGAAGAAGAAAAAAAATAAATAAATTTAAATTGAATCAGGTTGGGCAGACTGGATGGACCATTCGGGTCTTTATCTGCCGTCATCTACTATGTTACTATGTTTTTAGGAGTTCCATCCCCTTTACCATATTGGCCGCTCTTCTTTGAACCTTTTCTAGCGCCACTATATCTTTCTTGAGATAAGGAGACTAGAATTGAACGCAATACTACAGATGAGGTCGCACCATGGAGCGATACAGGGGCATTATAACATTCTTAGTCTTGTTAACCATCCCTTTTTTAATAATTCCTAGCATCCTATTTTCTTTTTTGGCCGCTGTCACACATTGGGCGGAAGATTTCATCGTATTGTCTACGATGACACCCAGATCCTTTTCTTGGGTGCTAATCCCCATGGTGGACCCTAGCATCCAGTAACTGTTATTCAGGTTATTCTTCCCAATGTGCATCACTTTGTCCACATTAAATTTCATCTGCCATTGGACGCCCAGTCTTCCAATTTCCTAAGGTCCGCCTGCAATTTTTCACAATCTGCATGTGTTTTAACAACTTTGAATGGTTTAAGAACACAAGAATTGCCGCTACTGGGTCAGATCAGTGGTCCATCGTGCCCAGCAGTCCAGTGACCTAACTGAGACCAGCCCTACCTGCGTACGTTTCGGTTCAGCAAGAACTTGTCTAACTTTGTCTTGAATCCCTGGAGGGTGTTTTCCCCTATAACAGCCTCCGGAAGAGCATTCCAGTTTTCCACCACTCTCTGGGTGAAAAGAAGAATTTCCTTATGTTTGTACGGAATCTGCAAATTTAATCACCTCACTCGTCGTTCTAATTTCCAGATCATTTATAAATAAGTTAAATAGCACCGGTCCCAGTACAGACCCCCTGCGGCACTCCACTATTTACTCTCCTCCATTGAGAAAAATGACCATTTAAACCTACCCTCTGTATTCTATCCAATAACCATTTCCTAATCCACAACTGAACTTTGTCACCTATCCCAAGACACTTTAATTTTCTCATGAGCCTCTCGTGAGGAACTTTATCAAAAGCTTTCTGAAAATCTAGATCAACCGGCTCACCTTTATCCACATCTTTATTCACATCTTCAAAGAAGTCAAGCAAATTTGTGAGGCAAGTTCTCCCTTGGCTGAACCCATGCTGATTCCGTCTCATTAAATCATGTTTGTCTACGTGTTCCACAATTTTATTTTTTATAAACGTTTCTATCATTCTGCCCAGCACTGAAGTGAGGCTTACCGGTCTGTAATTTCTCTGATCTCCCCTAGAGCCCTTTTTAAAAATCGGTGTATCATTGGCCACCCTACAATCTTCAGATACTACAGGTCAGCAATTTTATTTTTCAGTTATTTTAATACTCTGGAATGTATACCATCTGGTCCTGGCGATTTTTCACTTTTTAACTTATCGATTTGGCTCAGTATATCTTCCAGATTCACCGAGATTTCTTTCAGCTCCTCTGCATCATCACCCTTGAAAACCATTTCCGGTTCAGGTAGATCTCTAACATCTTCTTCTGTAAAGACCGAAGCAAAGAATTCATTCAGTCTTTCCACTATGGCCTTATCCTCCCTGAGTGCCCCTTTCGCCCCCCTGACCATCCAACGGTCCCACAGATTCCCTCACAGGTTTTCTGCTTCCGATGTACCTAAAAAAATGGCTATGAGTTTTTGCCTCTTTTGAAAGTTTCTCTTCATATTCTTCCTTAGCTGTCTTTATCAATGCTTTGCATCAAATCTAGGGAGGCAAGAAATTCCTCAGGTGCCACTGCCACAATTACTGAATTAATAGTCTTCATGTGGAAGCGCAGTACTTTCAGCATAGCATTGACTGACGGGGTCCAGAACTGGCCTTCAGTCATCTGAGCCTTTCTTTGACAATATGAAATATGTGGAATATCTGCCCGAGCCTGAGTCATCATTTGGAACTTGCTCCATGGAGCGAAGATCTAGGAGCCTTTGCATTGTTGTCTGGACTCTGAGAGCTTTCTCCAGCCGGATGGCTTGGGAATATACAAAGAGGTCCAGAAGGGGTATACAGAACTCAATCCTCAATCTTGTAACCTTCTTGAACAACCTCCAGGATGCAACAATCTGTGCTTATCTTTGCCCAAACCTCCATTATGCTGACAGCCTGCCCCCTATCTGGGGGGGTTGAAGGGAGAGGGGGGTGCAGCCACTGAACTAATGTCATTGCGCTTTCTTGGAGGCTGGAGAGGGGCGAGAGTCAGAGGCTTTATGCCTTCTGTCCCCACTGAACCTTTGTCATGACCCCTAAAAGGACTTTTACGTTACTTGGCCTCCTGCATAAGAATGGAATCTTTGAGAGCCTCGAAAATTCCCACGCCACAAACTCTAAGCCACCCAGGGTCTGCTGTATGGCAGTTAGGGAAATGGTCCGTAACACTGGCCATCAGGTCATCCAGACCTTTGCAAATAGCATCTGCCCCTTGAAAGGAAGCCTGCTAAGGGTGGTCTTAGAAGCCGAGTGTCTGATCCAGAGCATTTGTTGGGCAGAGATAGAATAGGCTGACACCTTGCTCATGACTTTTATGATGTCATATAGAGAGTCTGCTACATAATTTACCCCAGAAAGGATCATCTGAGGGTCTTTGTCTTCCTCTGAGGCCAGGATCCAAGGTAACCAAGTGTGGCAAGAATGTGCAACAAAGGAAGCCATTGCTGCCACTATAATTTCTAAAGCTAAAGCATCAAATTGCTTCTTAAGAACCACATCTTCCGTGTGGTCTTGAGCATCCTTCAACATCACACCTCCTTCACTGAGCAAGGAAGTCCACTTGCTACCAGACCTGTGCTATCAGTAAATCTACCTTAGGCTGAACAAACAGCTGTTGGAAATTCAGAGCTTTGGGGTAAAGTTTGGCCAAAGTCTTGGCCCTCTGGAGACTCCCAGTGGTCAGTAACTATTTTTATGATGTCAGGATGTGAGGGAAAGAACGTGGTTGAAGTCACTGAGTGGCTCACAATTGAGCACTATGATGTGGAGGCTGGTATAAATTCCAGCTGCAATTCACACAGCGAATTAGCTATTATGCCCGGAGCGCTGATACCTTGAACAGTTGCCACACTATGGGGTCTTCCCCCTAGTTCAGGGCCACCACTGATTCTTGTCCGCTGGTCTCATACTGAGAACCACTCTACCAGGGAAACTGCATCCTGGGACAATAAGGGCATGGAATCAGACCTTTCATCCTCCCAGCCAATGTCAGACTGGATCTCCTGGTTCAACTATGGATCCTAGTCTGTACATGGCATGGTGTTCATGCATCTGCGCTTCACCAAATCTCCTTCAGAGGGCTCTGGAAAGGGCCTCATTCCCTGGGATTGAGTCTCCTGCCGATCCCCAGCCCTGAAGGATTCAGCAGTGGATAAGGCCAAGACTCCCACCCCTCACGCTCCTCAGACAACCATCCAGCACAAACCTGGCATGATACAGGGGTATAAAGGCCTGAGGGGTCCATCCCTATCGATTTTAAGCAAAATTGAGGGGTTTTGAGGCAGCTAGAGTCTTTAGAAAAAATGATCCACTAACATTTTATGGTGCAGACTAAACTCAAAACCTGTTGGACTGTTATAGGACAGGATGCCCAACCTAAGTTGTAAAGATTTATGAGTCTGTATTCAGAGGCATTTATACAGATAGTATCATCCGTGTCACAGACCAGGGCATTCAGAGGCACTATCCAGACAGTTCTGCTGGATATCTTTACAGACCACTTTTGGAAAGAGAAAGGGAATGAAATTTGATATACAGTACTGCCTTTCTGGGGTTACATTCAAAGCAGTTTACATATTACATGCAGATACTTATTTTTTTATACCTGGGGTAGTGGAGGATTACCACCTGGATAGTGGCCACCTCAGCACCATCTGGATAGAACATTGCTGATACTCTGATAAACGCCTGGACATTTAGTGCCAGTCTCCAGGAATGTCTCAGCATTAAAAATCCAGGTATCTGGTCTTTTGTTGGGCTTCATCTACAGACGATCTTAAAGACAAGACTTCCCCTTGGAGCGAAGGTTTTTCTTTTTTATCACTTTACTTCTTTGGGACTTTCTAGGGGTAATTTCCTGTTGCTGCAGAAGGCCTTTTTGTTATCTCGTAAATGTATCCTCTTGTTATGGAGGCAGGCTGAGGTGCCTACCCTCACAATGTGGAAAAATGAACTGTTTACTTTGCTGAAGTATGAATATTTGGATACTAAGAAAAGTGGCTCTGGTCAATGGAGGAAATTCCGAGCGATTTGGGCTCCGGTCTGGGACAATTTGTCTCCGGGTGCCCGAAGTGCTCTTCTGAATTTCTGACACTAGAGTGCTTGGGGGGGTGAGGGGTGGGGGGGTTTGGAGGGTGGGTTGTTCTTGGCTTTTGATGAGTATCTTTTGTCTCCGCGCAGAAACAACGCGGTAGACCCTTTTTGTCTTGGGTTTTGCTGTTTCTGGTTCTTTGTATTCAGATTGTGGTTTACTTCTTTGTATTCTTCTTTTCTTAATAAAAGAAAAATTAAAAAAAAAAAAAAAAATATCCAGGTATAAAAATCCAATGACTGCCACATGTTGAATACGTATTCCCTATTATAATTCTCATCATCACACTTGGTATTCACAAATTTTTTTCTAATCTAATCTTCCATTTGTGCGTCACACATAGCTATACAGGTTCAAGGCGACAGATCAAGGAGGAAGGGGGTAAGTAGCAGGGGAGGGGGTATGGAGAAGATACGATAGGGGACACAGAAGAAGGGGGAGTTATACAGAAACTAAGACTGTTAATTGTCAAAGAGGTGGGTCTTCAGGTTTTTTCTGAATGTAGTGTAGTTTGTCTTTGTCCTCATAACTTCTGGTAGGTCATTCCAGGTTTTTACACCCAGATAAGTTAGCATAGAGTGGAAAATTTGCTTGTAGTGGAGGTTTTTTGTGGATGGTAGATTTAGTTGGATTCTGTTAAGGATTCTTTTTGATGTCGACCATACATTAGAGAATAATTGGATAAGAGGGGCTGCTGAGCTTCCGTATAGGATCTGGTGTAGGATACAAGACGATCTGAAAATTATTCGGGATGATATTGGGAGCCAATGTAGTTGCCTGATGAAGGTTGTGATTGAGTCAAATTTCTTTAATTTGTAGATTAGTCTAACTGCTGTGTTCTGGATGAGTTGTAGTTTGTGGATGAGAGAGGTGTTGATGCCAAGTAGGCGGAGTTGAAATAGTCCAGTTGAGGTAGGACCATCATCTGAAAGATCAGAGCAAAATGGTATGGGTGGAAGTATGATCTTGTGAGTCACAGATGACGCATAGTGTAGATGGTCTTTTTCTGAAGGTTAGATATTTGTGGTTCCATTGTGAGAGTGCCGTATAAGATGCAGCCTAGTACCTTGGTGGATTTTTCCATTATGAGAGTAATGCCTGATGGAAGAGTTCTGTTGTGCGGTATGGAAACCAATGGCTTTGGTCTTAGGATCACCGAACTCTGGAACAATTTTACCACCCCGCTTCGGTGCCTGTCCTCCCTCCAACTCTTCCGAAAACATCTGAAAACTTGGCTCTTCTCCAAAATGCAACGACCTCTCCTTCATCGATTTACTAATTCCCTCTAAACCTCTCTTTCTAAGCCCTTCTACATTTCATTGTAGTTTCTTTTAATACCAATTACTGTAAACCGTGCCGAGCTCTACTTCTGTGGAGATGATGCGGTATACAAACTTAAGGTTTTTAGTTTAGTTTAGTGGCGTTCAGTTTCAGCTTGTTGTTCGTTGCCCAGATTTGAATTTTATCTATATTGTTTGAGATTTTTTTGGCAATGTTAGGATGGTTATTGGTTATGGGAGGAGGATGTTGTCAGAATACGAT
This sequence comes from Geotrypetes seraphini, assembly GCF_902459505.1. NCBI lineage: Eukaryota > Metazoa > Chordata > Amphibia > Gymnophiona > Dermophiidae > Geotrypetes > Geotrypetes seraphini. The sequence goes on along the minus strand of NC_047088.1, from coordinate 215,903,245 downwards.
AGTACCATTTCATCTTCCAATTTGATATGACCCAGCAAGCTCATGAATAAATTGAATAGGATTGGGGATAATGGGGAGACTTGTGGGATGCCACAGAATGCCTTCCAAGGGTTGGAGTATGATTCTTGCCTTCCAAGGGTTGGAGTATGATTCTCACGATTTTGTAGGAAGTTGGCGAACCAATTCAGTACAGTTCCTGTTATATCGATTTCCGAGAGTTTAGTTATGAGTAATTGGTGGTCCACTGAGTCGAAGGCTGCGGAGATATCAAATTGGAGTAATATTGCCTGATGACCCAAACTTAGCAACTGTTTGATTTTTGTGATTTTTTTTTCTCAGCGCTGTACGTACAGTGTACTTTCAATTTTAAGAAAACAACTGGCAGAAAAGATAACTTTAAGAAAATATGGCTCTGCCTCTTGATAGAATACAGGACAAAGCCATCTTTAAGGCTCAACAAAGATTAACAACAAACTGCAATCTGAAAACTATGCTCATATTAAACTAAAATATTATAGGTGTAATTTATTTTGCTTCTTTTTTCTGGGCTAATGTAGACATATATTGTTTCACAGATATAATTACCTTTTCTTTTAGATCAGCACAGATGTCATGTTGTTTTCTTCTGTCATTAGCCAATATAATTTCTGTTTCATATGCTGTACAGGCTTCGGTAATAGTCATTATCCCTTTCATTAGCAAGTTTTTCCTATCTCGAAACCAGCTCTGTATCAAAGCTTTCCGATGTTCCTTAGCAAATCGGTACTGGTCCCAGGATGTCTCATGTGCAACCTAGAAGACAAACCAAAACAGTGATGGGTATTCAGAAAAAGTGCCAATTTCAGTAATTAATGTACCAAGAACCAAACAAAAAAGGGGGTAAAGCCAAAGAGTGCAACTGGGAAATATAATCTGCTGAAACATTGCAATGATAAAGAAAACAGTTAAAATAAATCCTTTAATAGACAATAATTGCCTTATTCTATATATGATGCCTAAAAAATTGGTGCCAAAAAGAATAGCGCTTAGTGTGATTCTATAAAATGCCTCTGAAGTTATTCACAGTTTATAGAATCATGCTTAGCACTGAATGCATGACTAACATTTAGGCACATCCATTTAGGCCAGTGAAAACCAGATCTAGATACTTGCGCCTACGTTGTGCGCACATCAGGCATATTCTATAACATATTCCCACAACCTGCTTATGCTTCTCTCCTAGCCATGCCCCCTTTTGAGATTAGTGCACTTTTGAGATTAGTGCACTAGAATGTATGCATACCACTTTATAGAATGCACTCAGAAAGTTGTGTATATAACTTCTAATTAGTGCCAATTATAAAGAGATTATGTACTTACCCTGATAAGCTTTTTTCAATTAGATAGGTGAGACATTCTAAACAGCTGGGTTATTTCCCCATACCCGCATGCTGCAGAAGGAATCCACTACAGATTTTTCCATTCTGCCTCTGGTGTACTTCACAATACAGTTTAGCGCCCTCTACAGTTAGTATCCAAGCACTGAGGAGCACACAACATTTGTGAAATAGAGGCACCTGTAGCAACAGGTTAAACAAATTGTTTTACTCATAGGTAACTAATAGTACCATTAATCACCAACATAGGCATCAAAGGAACTAAGAAACTACTCCCCAATAAATGGAACATATATACAAATTCTTCCCAGTCCCCAAGGGATAACAGGCATCCAAGAATCAACTTGGAGAAGCATAAATAGATTGAAAACTGAAAGCAAGTGCAGAAAGGACAGGGTGGGGAATCAAAAATGTCTCACCTATCTACTAGAAAAGAGCTTACCAGGGTAAGTACATAATATATTTTTCCAGTGTAATAGGAGAGAAATTCTAGACAGCTGGGACGTACAAAAGCAGTCCCTTAAATAGCTAGGGTAGGCTTGCTGCGCCGGCCCTTAAGACAGAGGACCCGAAAGTCAAGTCCTGTCTTGCAGTTGCATCCACTCTGTAGAACTTGGCAAATGTGTGAAGAGAAGACTACTTTCCTGCCCTGAAAATCTCTTCAGGAGAGACAGATTTAGCTTCGGCCCGCAAAGAAGCTACACTCCTGGAAGAACGTGCCTTGACAGAAACAGGAGACTGTTTCCCAGAAATAGGTAAGCTGATGAATGGTCCTATAGATCCATCTAGAAATTGTGGCCTTGGAAATGGCCCCACTTGATAGCATGAGGTAGCACAAACAGACATTGAGCGACATCAGGATGAGCCACCAATGAGGACCGACTGTCCTGGAATCTAAAACAAGAGAACCTGGCCACTTGGACCTGCACAGAAGCCACAGTAAGGCTGTTATCAAAACCAACCTGAGGAAAGATGAGAATCATCGAGATCAGAGCTGGTCCTGGGAGCACCAATATTGGAAAGCCTTCCACACCTTAGCGTAAGTTGACACCGTGGATGACTTCATAGGTTTGAGAAGAGTATCAACTACCAGGACAGAATATCCTTTATGCTCTAAGGCTGCACACTCAAGAGCCATGCCATGAGAGCAAAGTGACCTGGATCCTCAATGGCAACTGGACCCTGTGTGAGTAGATAAGCACTCGGCTGAAGGCTGCAAGCAATGCGTAGACACATCAGATCTGTATACCACGGTCTGCCAGGCCAATCTGGAGACACCAGAATGATGTACTGGATGAGCCACAATTCCCTGAATGACTTGTCCAACCATCGGCCAAGGAGTAAGACAGACAGAAGAGCTCCTGAGGCCACGGCTGCACCAGATCGTCGAGCCCTTCACTTCCGGGCTTGGATCATTGACTGAAGAAGTGAACAGCTTTCTTGTTTCTTGCCATAGACATGAAATCGAAGAAACGCCACTTGCCCGGTTTCAGAGTCTGTCTGCTGAGGAAGTCTGCTTGAACGTTGTCCACTCCGGCCACATGCACTACTGACAGCACCAGAAGATGACATTTCACTCAAAGAAAAAGAAGGCAGGCTTCCTGAGCAAGCAGAGTGCTCTTGGTTCCTCCCTGGTGATTGACCTAGGCTACTGCCGTCACATTGGCAGAGAAGGTCCTGATCGCTTGACCCTCCAAAGTCTTCTGAAATCTCATCAGAGCCAGACAAATGGCCCAGAGCTCCAACCTGTTGATGGACTACTTTCTCTGAGAGGCTGTCTAACACCCATGAACAGAACAATGATTGCAATGAACAATGGGCTAAATTTGCACAATCCTGGCAAGAAATCACATGAAGGGAGCCCAAGGACTCCATTACAGTTTTCTAGGCAAAATTCAAAGTTTTGAAGAAGCAGGGAGCTAAAGAAAAAGATCGCTAAAAATCCAAGATGGTTGCCAGCACAAAATTTGCGCAAAAATTGCAATTTTATACACATCTCCTGAACTTGAAAAATAATGATTTTAGGATTTTTGAGGAGGTGAAAAACACAGGGGAAAATCCAGAAATACTCAGAAGCCCACTTTTCCAACCTCCCCCAATGTCTCTCATAGGCTGTCAGCCTGTACTTACTGTGACCATTGAGGATCCATGCTGCAAACCTGCTTTCAGTATGAGAATTTTACTGCCACAATGCTGACAATTGGTCCTCAAAGTTGATCTTCGGGCTGCCAGTCAGACTCTGCTGTCTGACTATACCGCCACTCCTGTGGACCAGTGGAAGCGCACAGGGATAGGTGGAGATGCAAAGACACAGCCGGCACCCTATGAGACACCACTGAGCCTCCTAAGGGCCTAACAGCCTAACAGGCCTAACAGCCTGTGCTTGACCCCCACTTAACAGTAGGTGATCTGCTTCAGGGACAGCCCTGAGTTCCAGATAAATATATGCAGGCTGGCCAACAGGTACCCAAAAGGGATTGGCCTGCCAACTACAGACCGAAGTCTGTGAATTCTCAAGCAGGGAGAGCTTCAAATTCACAGTAAACACAAAATTACATGGAAAGGGAATGACATTATATGGAATTTAAAATAATAAAATGGGTAGAGCAGAATACACACAATTACAGTCATGCATGTAGAAGGAAAAACTGTAGAGGGTGCTAAACTGCACTGTGAAGTACACCAGAGGCAGAGTGAAAAATCCATAGTGGATTCCTTCTGCAGCATGTGGGTATGGGGAAATAACCCAGCTGTTTAGACTGTCTCACCTATTGCACTGGAATACTTATTAATTGCCAAATATCAATGCTGATTAGCATATGTTAAGCAATTATGTTGAAACTCCTTCCAGAACTGAGCAAGAAGCACACGCATTGTATGGGATTTTGCACTACATTTGGATTCATTATTTTACAGACAGAAAAGACCCCTGAGGAAGGCAAGAGCCGAAACACTGTCAGTGTTGGGTCATACATCAATTTCATGCAATAAAGTACAATTTTTATTCCAGTTCTGGAGGCAGTTTCACCTCTGTGGGTGTCATTGTTTTTTGGTTGTACTATTGGATCCCCTTTCTCTGTTATCTGGAAGCAATTATGTTGTACATGCAAATCGGTAATGCATACCAATTTGTATGCACTATTTTGTTAGCACTATACAGAATCTGGGCCTGACTAATAAATCATGTACAAAGAAACAGGGGGTTGCTAAATGCTCATTATCATTGACAAATCGTATGACGATTGGCCACAAAAGGACAATTCTGTAATCTAGGCACCCTCATTTACATGCCCCTTATGCACATAAATCTGGAAAATGGTGATGGTGTCCTGTCTAGATAATTAGGTGCCATTATCTTGTGTTCGAGTCCTAACCACTTGATGAATTACAGATCTAAAAAGAAATTGGTTTTGTGCTAGTTCAACAAGATCCTCCAGCGTCATCCCCATGATTGTTTTCAACGTGTCCAGGCATCTTCACCTGAAGCCTTTGATCTTCCCAAACATGATATCCTTCTCCAGTGATCTTTCTCTTCTGACAGTGTGACCAAAATAAGACAGTCGTAACTTCATCATTTGGGCTTCGAGTGACATAGACAGCTTGATCTCTTCCAGAATCAATTTGTTAGTCAGCAGCTATGGTTTGAATTCATCTTCCCTATGTGCATCACTTTGCACTTGCTCACTTTAAATGTCACCTGTCTGCACTCTTTCCATAATCTTCCTTTTTCCCTCCTTCCTCTCTCCATCATCCCCTGCTTTACCACCCCAATTGATTTAACTTTAAAGCTCTTTCCTACCAGTTACAGCTCCAGAATGAGGCAAAGGCTCCCTCAGTCTCCTTGGAAGGCTGTGGTGTAAGCAAATAAGCACTAGAAGTGGCTGAGTAAACTCCTGAGTTTGGCTCCTTTAAGGGCATGAGTGCAGAAGTGACAGGCATCTCTGGCGCTCATAGCACCTACATTACAAATCCTCCTCCAAGTAGAAATTGTAGTTGGCTGCCAAGGAGGAGGAAAATTACAGTACGCAGGAGCTGCAAGCTTAGGACAGTGCTTCTCAATCCCATTCTTAGGACACACCCAGCCAGTCAGGCTTTCAGGATAAATAAGATGAATATGCATGAGATAGATTTGCATATCAAGAAGATAGTGCATGTAGAAACATAGAAACATAGAAAAAAGCAGCAGAAAAGGGCTATAGCCCACCAAGTCTGCCCATTCCAAGTATCCCCTCCCCTGAATTTACTCCCTTAAAGATCCCACGTGAGTATCCCATTTTCTCTTAAAATCCGTAATGCTGCTGGCCTTTATCACCTGGAGTGGGAGTCTGTTCCAATGATCCACTACTCTTTCGGTGAAGAAGTACTTCCTGGAGTTGCCATGAAACTTCCCTCCCCTGATCTTCAGCGGATGCCCTCTGGTGGTCGAGGGTCCCATGAGCCAGAAGATATCATCTTCTGACTCGATGTGTCCCGTGATGTACTTATATGTTTCAATCATATCTCCCCGTTCTCTTCTTTCCTCAAGTGAGTACAACCGCAATTTTTTTAATCTTTCTTCATACGTGAGATCCTTGATCCCCAAGACCATCCTGGTGGCCGTTCGCTGAACCGACTCGATCCTCAGCATGTCCTTTCGGTAGTGTGGTCTCCAAAACTGAACACAGTACTCCAAGTGAGGCCTCACCATGGCTCTGTACAACGGCATCATAACTTCAGGTCTCCTGCTGACGAAACCTCTGTGGATACACCCCATCATTTGTCTTGCCCTGGAGGAAGCCTTCTCCACTTGATTGGCAACCTTCATGTCCTCACTAATGATCACCTCTAGGTCGCGTTCCGCCGTGGTCCTAACCAAGGTCTCACCATTTAGTACATAAGTTCTACGCGGGTTTCTCTTACCCAGGTGCATTATCTTGCATTTTTTAGCATTGAAGCCTAGCTGCCAAGTAGTTGACCATTGTTCCAGCAACAGTAGGTCGTGTGCCATATTATCAGGTAATAAGCTTTTGCCTACTATGTTGCAAAGTTTGGTGTCGTTGGCGAACAGTGATACCCTTCCTCTAAGTCCTTGCGTCATATCTCTTATGAATAAGTTAAATAGAATCGGGCCCAGGACCGAGCCCTGCGGCACTCCACTGATCACGTCCGATGCTTCGGATGGGGTACCGTTCACCACCACCTTCTGAAGTCTACCGCTCAGCCAATCCCCAACCCATGTAGTTAGAGTGTCTCCTAATCCTATCGATTTCAGCTTGTTCAGTAATCTTCGATGAGGGACGCTATCAAATGCTTTACTGAAGTCCAAATATGCCACGTCCAGTGACTCTCTGGCGTCCAGTTGTCTAGTAACCCAGTCAAAAAAGCTAATCAGATTAGATTGGCAGGATCTACCCTGGGTGAACCCGTGTAGGTCTATCTCATGCATACTCATTGTGGATAACCCGAAAACCTGACTTGCTAGGTTGAGAAGTACTGGCTTAGGAAGCAGACAGTACTATTTATTTTTAATGGCATTTATATACCGCCTATCAAGATTATCTAAGCAGTTTATAATCAGGTACTTAAGCATTTTCCCTATCTGTCTTTGGGCTCACAATCTATCTAACGCAGGGATCTCAAAGTCCCTCCTTGAGGGCCGCAATCCAGTCGGGTTTTCAGGATTTCCCCAATGAATATGCAAGAGATCTATGTGCATGCACTGCTTTCAATGCATATTCATTGGGGAAATCTTGAAAACCCGACTGGATTGCGGCCCTCAAGGAGGGACTTTGAGATCTCTGATCTAACGTACCTGGGGCAATGGAGGATTGAGTGACTTGCCCTGGGTAACAAGGAGCAGCACAGGGTTTGAACCCACAACCTCAGGGTGCTAAGGTTGTAGCTCTAACCACTAGGCCACTCCTTCCTACTATTAATACTAATTATCATTTCTACTGGCTGCCAGCTAAGGAAAAAAAAACATTCATGAGTTGCAGTTTGAGTACCAGAGACATACATGGGGCTCAAGAGACTATGGCAAGTCTTACATTAGGAGCTGAACATTTTGGATGTTTACTGAATTCCTAGAAGGCCCTGACCACTCAGCATTACAAATCTCCAAGAATGGCAGCAAGCAAACACTTAAAAATATTTTAAGTGGACTCTCTTGTGAGAATTTAGGTTCTCTTGATCAAGGTTATCAGTTCAAAGTCCAAAACTGTATTGATATATCAAAGGCCTGATTTACTACACTTTCTTTTCCCTTAGACACAGAATATGAAGAAGGTTTAGTAAAATTGGTCCTATGGTAAACATCTGAGAGGATCTCTTGCTTTCTACCCCTTCCTGACCTTGTTCTTCAGCTCCGATAGAAACAGAGAAGGGGCGATGTCTTAGTTGTTGGCTCTTAAGTTTTTAGGCTGGCTTTTAAATCCTGAGTTACAATGTTTACAGTCTGCATTAAAACAATCTGTGTATCAATCTGGGGGGGAGAGTGTGGCACAGTGGTCAAAGCTACTGACTCAGCACTCTAAGGTTGTGGGTTCAAACCCATACTGCTCCTTGTAACCCTGGGCAAGTCACTTAATCCTCCCATCGCCAAAGGTATATTAGATAGATTGTGAGCCCGCCAGGACAGACAGGTAATAAATTAATATAAACCATTCTGAGCACCCTTGGGAGAACCTTATAGAAAATTGAATAAATAAATAAATAAATGTAGTTATGCTCCACAATGTTGATATTTATTTACAGGGAAAGAGGTATAGTTTAATTAGCACATAGCAACACTATAGCAAAAGTTTCTGAGACTCAAATAGTAATCCACTTCTGTCACTGATTTGGTCTATAAATCTGATCAAGTACTCTATTCTTCCTATGCCTTAGTGAACCCAACTGCAACTGAATAATAATAATGATGATGTTCCATTTTAAAAGTTGTCATGCAGCTCTGGCTTTAAGATTGATAGGTAGCCCTTTTTACTGCAGACTCTTTAGAGTGCAGGTTTCTTAAAGCACTAGTATTAACATGGAAGTTTTTAGAGAATTCAATTGAGAAAAGCAAATTCTTTGAGAAATACTTTTTCCTAATCTTTAATAGTGTTATTAAATGTGAGTATACAATAATGTTTAAACTTTTTGTTTTCTCTTCCTACTTAGTCCCTCCTCCCCATACACCATACAAATCTAAGTAAACCAGGGCCTGCTGTAGCAAACTTCCACAGAACCCATACCACATGTAAAGATTCAGTATCTTTTGTAATCAAAAATTGTTGATGTTTCCTGATGTAACCAGATCCACACAAGTACAAAGGAATCATTTTTACAAATGAAGTTCAGGTTTATCACTCTAGAATATGTGGGCAACCTCTGTCCTCAAAGGCCACAACCCAGTTGGGTTTTCAGGATTTCCTCAATAAATATGCATAAGATCTATTTACATACAATGGAGGCCATGCATGCAAATGTAGAACTGTTATTCCTAGGTTTTCTATCCAGTGAATATTTACCCAGTGGCAGTCAGCATGTTTTTGAATATAGACTATTACCAGCTAAGTTAGACCTGGATATTCAGTGCTGAGCACCGGTACTGAATATCTGGGTCTGACCAGACTTCAACTAGCCACCCAAATTTAGATGGATCCCAATATTCAGCATCTGTCAGTTTTTTATTCCCCCTCCCACTCCCCACAATTCCAATCCCTCTTTAGACCACAGTGATCATCCCACCCGCCCAAGAGTAGGCCCTCCCCTTGTGATTGGCTCCCCCATGATCAGCCCTCCCCACGATCAAGTTCTAACCTTCATGATCCAGTGGGGTATCAAGGGCAGGAGCAATCCTCACTTGTTCATACCACTAGCTGCTCCAGCAGACTCTACTTCCATATATGGAAGGCTGGCTCTTCATGATAGAACCATGAGACTACCACTAGAGTTCGCAGCAGCTATTTTATCCACTGCAGCCACTAGAATAGGGGTCGGCAACCTGCGGCTCATGAGCCACATGTGGCTCTTCTCCCATGGTCCCCCAAACCAACCAAAGTATCTGATGGTCCAGCGTGGGTCTTCGTGGCAGGAGCATGGCCCTCTCACTCCTGCCTCCTCACAGCTGCCTTCTAAAATGGCTGGCTTGCAGAACTACAGGACATGCCACAAGCACCCATGAAAGCTCAGGGCAGCCATTTTAGAAGGCAGCCATGAGGAGGCAGGAGAGAAAGATCATGCTCCTGCCATGAGGATCCACGCTAGACCTCGGTAGACCCGGGCGGCCCCTTCCTATAGATGGCAGAGTGGAGAGAGGTAGGAGCATTGTAGGGTTGAGCTGCCATAAGAAGGCCATGCTCCTGCCCTAAAGATTCCCCCTCTGCGCTGGACCCGATACCTAGGTAAGCCCTTGGGGGAAAGGGGAATTGTGGGTTTGGAGGTAGATCAAAGGATCAGGTCCTGAAGAGAGGAGAGAGCCTTGGCTTTGGGGTTGGGAAGAAGGGAGGGGGTGGAGGGAGGGATGAGAAGTGCAGAGACCTGTGAGGGGTTGGAGGGGAGAAAGAGTGGAGAGAAGCTAGACCTTGGGGATGGAAGATGAAAATGTTAGCAGTTTTAAGTCAAATTTTCACTCAAGGGGCAGGTGTTTTCTGTAGACAGTAGGTTTAACTAAGCACAAAAGTGGGCGATGTCATTACCAGCACTGGGAATGGAGCAGCTCTTCCAGAGGTAAGAACTAAAGTTTTGAGTATTTCTCACTCACAGCAGTCCCCTCGGTCTCATTAAATATTTTAAAGCTCATAATCAACTCTCAGGGATGCAGCTGAGATTGTGTGTCTGATTAATCCTGCTGTCAGTGGAGAACACCTGTTACAGAGAAACAGCTTTGTTTTATCCATTGGTAAGTAGAACATAATCAGGCACACAAATGGGTTACTCCCTCTCAGATAAATGCGAGAGCTGTACAATTCACAAAGTCAGATTGGCCAGTACCATTTGTTTGAAATCAATGTCTGTAATTATTGATTAATCTGGGCAAAACACAAAGAGCTCCTTTTACTAAGCTGTGTTAGGGCTTTAACGCGCGGAATAGCGTGTGCTAGATGCTAACGCCAGCATTGAGCTGGCATTAGTTCTAGCTACGTAGCACAGGGTTAGCGCGCGCTAATCTGCTGCGTGCGCTAAAAACGCAAGCATACCTTAGTAAAAGGAGCCCAAAGTGAAGGTACTATGAAGCAAGGAGTAGGTAGCTGCTTTGCAGATGCTCTGCAATAAAGCAGATATCAAAAGAGCTAGGGTAGTCAGTCAGTTCCTCTAATTTGGTGAGACTTGATTCAAATTGTTAAAAAAGCTGCAGTCTAGCTAGAATACTGGAAAACCAAGTCATTTGGAATCAAAGACAAACAGTTGAACAAATTTTCTTTTTTTTAATTTATAAAGTTTTCAAATACAATCAAGACAACTCTTGATAAATAGAAATAATTCCTTACTTCAAAATTATAATTAAACAAATCAATGTCACTAGAAATAAGGAATAATTAATGACAACACTAAGGGAAAATAAGAAAATTCAAGGGGGAGAAGACAAAGAAAATACTAATTATCAGGTGACTCAAACTAGTAATATAAAGGAAATCCAAGGAAATTTCTTAAAACCAAAATCTGTTATACTTCCTTACTTGCAAGACTTTAAACTGGGTTAGATGAAAGAGTAGAAACCGAGATAGGTTTTCTTGCTTCCAGAAATTCTTAAATTTCTGGGTCTTAAAAAGCATATGACCCTACAATAGAAGCCAACTTGAAGAGACATTTACACAGTTCACTGTGCTGTAAAATAAGCTGAATAAGATTTGCTCTTTTTTGCACAGGAGAATATTGAAGAAAATTAAACCATCTGCACTGAAGATGAAGGATGAACCTCTCTCTGCTGTGGTCTGATTAGGGTTTCTGGTTTGGCATAAAATGTGCAGTAGTAGCTTGCTGAAATTTGCACATTGAGGGAATTTTGGCACTGAGTTGATGGTGCTTCTTCAGTGCTTTAGTAAATGGCTTAGATACAGCCTGATACTAATACTGAGATGATTGAACTTCAGGTCAAAATGACTCCATTCAATATGTACTGGGTTGAGGAAGGTCTGTAACTTGGTGAATGGACTTTTGAAGTTAATGCTCTTAATAGTGAAGGCTACATTGGTGGAAGAGGATCTACTAGAATAACTCACTGGATTCAGCACAGATTTCTTCTCTTCCATAGAAATGATAGATGTGGTCCTTCTGAATCCAAGAGGGCATTTTCCCATAATGTTTCCATTCAGTCTTATTATGCTCAGAACCTATATTTATCAGACATCTGTTATTCATGTAGAAGCACCAAAATTTTCTTCCAAATTGCAAACATAGCCTGAACTTGAGCATAGTCTGGACCATGTTATATGAGAAGCCAAACACAGCTAAAATAAGAAAATTTGTCTTTTTTTCTTTCTTTAAATAAAATTTGGTTAAAACAAAGTAATAAAATGATTTAATAGGGAGAGCTTTGTTTTTGCTTCCTGTGACAGAGGCTATGAAACCTTGCCCCTTCCTTGAGTTAGTTCTACTCCTTAGGCAGAAGGTTTCCTGGAGGAATCTCCAGCACTTTCCCTCCTGGCCTGCTGGAAGAAAGGCAAGGACAGCTCAGAAAGGGAAACAGCTTCAGAAGAGGGGGAGGGGAGGAAAGTGCCAAACCAGGAAATAGAGGAGAGTTCAAAATGTAGATCCAGGATTAGAAACAGAGGTCCAAAAGAGTGAAGGAAGGACATGGAGGATCAGGAGAGAACTGTAACTTATTCCTAAATGAGGTAGGAACCCGCTGAACTGAAGTTTTTTTCGCTTGCACAGGACTAAGTAATAAGGCTGCATCTTAAAACTCTCTCAGAGGCGGGGGGGGGGGGGGGGGTGGTGCATGAACTGTGCTCCTGGCTGGACACGAAGGACTGTCATCCAGAACTCTGGATTGACTAAACCAGTGGTCTCAAACTCAAACCCTTTGCAGGGCCACATTTTGGATTTGTAGGTATTTGGAGGGCCTCAGAAAAAAATAGTTAATGTCTTAGTAAAGAAATGACAATTTTGCATGAGGTAAAACTCTTAACAATTTATAAATCTTTCCTTTTGGCTAAGTCTTAATAATAATATTGTAATTTATAGCTAAAGAGACATATGATCAAGAAACTGTTTTATTTCACTTTTGTGATTATGATAAACATACCGAGGGCCTCAAAATAGTACCCGGCGGGCCGCATGTGGCCGCGAGTTTGAGACCACTGGACTAAACTAAACTGAGAGGGGCAGTGTATTTTGGGAAAGCAGTTGGTTTCTGTGGGGAGATCTGTGAGGAAAACAGATCCCTAATTCTGTGTAAATAAAAGCCTATTCTCCTACCTCCCTAGACTGCTTGTTAGCGTTTGTGTGACTCTTGGGTAACCGGGCTACAGCTGTTACACTTCCATTTACCAGAGCAGAAACAACAAAACTGGGGGATTCTTCAGCGCTTTACACGAGTTCTTAGGAGTGCTGTTCTGTCCCTTATGCTGAGTGATTAAATCACCTACTGTGTGTCTGATTACATCCTGCTTGTTGACAGAAGAAATTAAACTATGGAATGTGTTGCCAGAGGTTATGGTCAAGGCATCTGACCTAACTGGGTTTAAAACAAGGTTTAAACAAGGTCCCGGGTCTACAAACAATTATTACCAATTGATCAGGTTAACTCGGGGAAGGTCCCCTTTTATCTCTATAAGGGATCCAAGAGGAAAAAGAACAAGGAACTGACATGGCTCACTGTTACGGTGAAGGAAGCGATCAGAGCCAAGAAGACTTCGTTTAAGGAATGGAAAAGGTCAAAAACGGACAAAAACTGGAAAAAGCACAAACAACATCAAAGCAGGTGCCATAAGGCTGTAAGAAGGCCAAAAGAGACTAAGAAGAAAAAATAGCCAAGGAGGCAAAAAACTTCAACTTCAACGTCAACTTCCGTGAAGGAAGCAGTGGGCCGTTGGATGACTGTGGACTAAAGGGAGTGCTAAAGGAGGACAAAGCTATCGCCGTCAAACTGAACACATTTCTTCCGTCTGTATTTACCGAACAGGATATACACAACATACTGGAAGCCGACAGGCTATACGCAGGAAACAAAGACGGGAAACTGACAAGGTTAGCGGTCAGTCTAGAAGAGGTATGCAGGCAGATTGATAGGCTTAAAAACGATAAATCCCTGGGACCGGATGACATCCATCTGAGGGTAATCAAGGAACTGAAAGGGGCTATAGCTGAACTGCTTCAACTAATAGCCAATCTGTCGATCAAATCGGAAAGGATTTTGAAAGACTGGAAAGTGGAGAATATTATGCCGATCTACAAAAAAGGTTCGAGGGGAGATCTGGGAAACTACAGACCAGTGAGTCTGAACTCAGTACCAGGAAAGATGGTAGAAGCGCTGATAAAGGACTGCACCATTGATCACCTTGACGGACACAATCTGATGAGGACCAGCCAGCATGGCTTCAGCAAAGGAAGATCTTGCTTGACGAACTTGCTGCACTTCTTCAAGGGAGTAAATATACAGATAGACAAGAGTGTCCAGGTTGACATTGTATATCTGGATTTTCAGAAGATGTTCGACAAGGTTCCGCATGAACAACTACTTCGAAAAATTGCGAGCCATGGAATCGAGAGTGAAATACTCACATGGATTAAAAACTGGCTGGCGGATAGGAAACAGAGAGGGTGGGTAAATGGACATTACTCGGACTGGAAAAGTGTCATGAGTGGAGTGCCCCAGGATTCGGTGCTTGGACCCGTGATCTTCAACATATTTATAAACTGGTCTGTAGAAATTCTGAAATTATCTGGAAATTGGCACGACGAATGAGGTGATTAAATTTGCAGACAATACGAAGTTACTCAGAGTAGTGAAGATGCAGGAGGATTGCGAAGATCTGCAATGGGGCATAAACTCGCTCGAGAAATGGGCTGTGACATGGAAAATGAGGTTTAACATGGATAAGTGTAAGGTGATGCATGTCGGTAACAAAATTCTTATACACGAATACAGGATGTCCGGTGCAGTACTTGGAGAGACCCCCCCAGGAAAGAGACTTGGGAGTACTAGTCAACAAGTCAATGAAGTCGTCCGCGCCATGTGTGGCTGCGGTGAAAAGGGTGAACAGAATGCTAGGAATAATTAAGAAAGGGATCACGAACAGATCGGAGAAGGTTATCATGCTGCTGTACCGGGCCATGGGTACCCTCACCTGGAATACTGCGTCCAGCACTGGTCGCTGTACATGAAGAAGGACACAGTACTACTCGAAAGGGTCCAGAGAAGAGGGACTAAAATGGTTAAGGGGCTGGAAGAGTTGCCGTACAGTGAGAGATTAGATAAACTAGGCTTCTTCTCCCTTGAAAAGAGGAGACCGAGAGAGGACATGATTGAAACATTCAAGATAATGAAGGGAATAGACTTAGTAGATAAAGACAGGTTGTTCACCCTCTCCAAAGTAGAGAGAATGAGAGAGCACTCTCTAAAGTTAAAAGGGGATAGATTCCATACAAACGTAAGGAAGTTCTTCTTCACCCAGAGAGTGGTAGAAAACTGGAAAGCTCTTCCAGAGGCTGTTATAGGGGAAAACACCCTCCAGGGATTCAAGACAAAGTTAGACAAGTTCCTGCTGAACCAGAAGGTACGCAGGTAAGGCTAGTTTCAGTTAGGCACTGGTCTTTGACCTAAGGGCTGCCGCATGAACGGACTGCT
This sequence comes from Geotrypetes seraphini, assembly GCF_902459505.1. NCBI lineage: Eukaryota > Metazoa > Chordata > Amphibia > Gymnophiona > Dermophiidae > Geotrypetes > Geotrypetes seraphini. The sequence continues at coordinate 215,888,119 of NC_047088.1, read as the reverse complement.
GGGCACAATGGACCACTGGTCTGACCCAGCAGTAGCAATTCTTATGTTCTTAAGCAGTCTGGCATTTACTAGTAAAGTCAACTACTACCTTTGGAGATGGGCTACTGGACTTGATACACTTTTAGTATGACTCAAAATGGATCTCTTCATATTCATAAGTTCTTAAAATGCATCCCATCCACCAATTAAACTGACTGTGCATGCAAGCAATTCTTTGCTGGATCCACTGTCCCAATGCGTATTTAAAACTGTTTGGTTTCTAGCCGATTTTCTGAAACCTATCCTGGAGACTCTACAACCGGTATGGTTTTCAGGATATCCACAATGAATATGCATTAGGAAAATTTGCATGTATTAAAAAATCAGTATATGCAGATTTAATTCATGCATACTTATTTGTCAGGATATCCTGACAAATCAACAGGATACTAGGTATCCAGGACAGGTTTGGGAAGCCCTAGTTTACAGGAACTATCTGAATGAATACTTCTGCTCAAAGCACAGAAGACCCGTTTCAGAATTTTGAGTTCACACCAGGTGAAGTTTACAGTGAACTGGCAAGACTCAAGGTGAACAAAGCCATGGGACCAGACAATTTGCACCCAAGAATGCTCAGAGAATTGAGCGATGTCCTGGCGAAACCGTTGGCTGAGCTATTCAATCTCTCCCTAAGTAAGGGGAAAGTTCCCCTGGACTGGAAATTAGCTAATGTCGTTCCTCTGCATAAAAAGGGTTGCAGGGCAGAGGCTGCGAATTATAGACCGGTGAGTCTCATATCAATAGTGTGCAAACTCATGGAAACGCTAATTAAAAGCAAATTGGACACGATCTTGAATGAAGGGAATCTTCGGGATCCCAGTCAGCATGGATTCACCAAGGGTAGGTCCTGCCAATCCAATCTCATCAGTTTCTTTGACTGGGTAACAAGAAAGTTGGACTTGGGAGAGTCTTTGGATGTCGTGTACCTGGACTTCAGGAAAGTTTTTGACAGTGTCCCACACTGCAGGCTGCTAAGCAAGATGGAATCGATGGGGTTAGGAGAGACACTAACTGCATGGGTCAATGATTGGCTGAGTGGCAGACTTCAGAGGGTGGTGGTTAATGGTACCCTCTCTAAAACATCGGAGGTGACCAGTGGAGTGCCACAGGGCTCGGTCCTGGGTCCACTCCTTTTCAACATATTCATAGGGGATCTGACTCAAGGGCTTCAAGGTAAAATAACACTATTCGCCGATGACGCCAAACTATGTAATATAGTAAGTGAATGCAGTTTACAGAATTATATGGCGCAGGACCTGCTTACATTGGAAAGTTGGTCCTCAACCTGGCAGCTAGGCTTCAATGCTAAGAAATGTAAGGTCATGCACCTCGGAAGCGGAAATCCATGCAGGACGTACTTCTTGAACGGAGAAACTTTAACTAGGACTTCAGCAGAACAAGATTTAGGAGTAATCATCAGTGCAGACATGAAAACTGCCAATCAAGTGGAGAAGGCTTCATCTAAGGCAAGGCAGATATTGGGTTGTATCAATAGAAGTTTCGTCAGCCGAAAGCCTGAAGTCATAATGCCGTTGTACAGGGCCATGGTGAGACCTCATCTGGAGTACTGTGTGCAATTCTGGAGGCCACATTACAGTAAAGATGTGCGCAGAATTGAATCGGTTCAACGGACAGCCACCAGGATGATCTCGGGGCTCAAGGGTCTCTCGTACGAAGAAAGACTGAACAAATTGCAGCTCTACACTCTTGAGGAACGTAGGAAAAGGGGAGACATGATCGAAACATTTAAGTGCCTCACGGGACGTGTCGAAGTGGAAGATGATATTTTATTTCTCAAGGGACCCTCGGCCACAAGAGGGCACCCGCTCAAACTCAGGGGCAGAAAATTTCATGGCGACACCAGAAAGTATTTCTTCACAGAGAGAGTGGTTGATCATTGGAACAAGCTTCCAGTGCAGGTGATCGAGGCAGACAGCGTGCCAGACTTTAAGAATAAATGGGATACCCATGTGGGATCCCTACGAGGGTCAAGATAAGGAAATTGGGTCATTAGGGCATAGACAGGGGGTGGGTAAGCAGAGCGGGCAGACTTGATGGGCTGTAGCCCTTTTCTGCCATCATCTTCTATGTTTCTATGTTTCTATCATATATCAGTAATGTAACACACATTTTGAAAAAAGATTCAGGAATTTATATGATTTAATACTAATTACTATGACTCAATTTCATATTCATGCCCCCAAGGATGAAGATGTTAAGCAAAATTATCATATGAGAAGGAAATCAAATGTGAATTGATTGAGGCCTGTGCATGTGAAAGTGTGGGTGGAACACCATATAAATTAGCAACATTCAGATACGATTTAGATGGATGGAACTGCTTGTTACCAGTTCATGCTAGAGTCAGACTATAGTGTAACCTTAAAAACAAAGTTTGCTTGTGTAAAATATCACTTTTCTTCCCTCTGTGCAGAATCAGGGGAAGAAATGAACATTCTGGGCTGGATTCTGTAAATAGTGCCTAATTGAGCGGCATAAATAAAAATGGATGCCGGCTACATGTCAATCACACTTAGGCGCTAACAGAATCATGGCTAATGATGCCTAAGAAAAAACTTAGACGCCTGTAATGTAGGCCAACATTACACAGCATACCTCACATCAAGTTAAAGTGTTTCAATGGTAAAGTCTGCAGAGTATAGGACTAGTGACTCTTCGAACCTCAGATTACAGTGCTGTGTGGTAGCATAATACACATCGGCTTAAATCCTCACAGGTTCCTTTGTTTTAAATTTAATAATCCTTATTTAAAATGCTTATCTCATGTTCATAGTAAGGTTTTAAAATTTAAGTTTAGAATTTATCTCATGTTGCAGCAAGTGGATATTACCCCTTCCGACACGTTTCAAGAGCTTTCTTCAGGGTCGTTGTATTATCGGTGGTTAAACCATATCAACTTGTTGATTTTTATATGACCTGCTCGGACCACTGGCATGCCTAAATCGTTGTTAGGCGTCCTGTGGTAGATGCGATTCCAGCGTCTACACTGTAGATGTCTCCTGGCGCCTACTTTTTTAATGAGTTTCAATCATTTTTAAACATGGTCAATTACCGTGCTGATTAAAGCCTATTAAAACAATTAAGGGCTCCTTTTACTAAGCTGCGGTAGCATGATTAGCGCGCGCTAACCCCTGTGCTACGTGGAAAAACTAACGCCAGCTCAATGGAGGCGTTAGCATCTAGCGCGCGGGGCATTGTAGTGCACGCTAAGCGCGCGCTAAAACCGCTAGCGCAGCTTAGTAAAAGGAGCCCTAAGTTAGGTGCCTACCACCGTCTAACTTATTGCGCCATTTGTAGAATATGTCTCTCTCTGTGCATGAGAGAAGTGGTTTTGTTTAGCTGTAACTTTTGTACTGTGTATGTGACAAATTCCTTGTATGTACAGACTTCCATGAAGAACAGTTTTTACTTCTCAGTTTTCACTATATATAAAGAGGTATGTTTTTGTAACCAGGCAGACAGAGAATCTTTGTTTCCTGACTGTCTGTTTCTCAGTGCTGAACTGATGTCTTTAAGACCTTTCTGTAACACCTTATTCCTGCTTAAGCATAGTAGATCAAAATTCACAATGTTATGATTACTGAGTTAACTCTTAGAAAGCAGCCATAGATTGTACCAAATTGGGATGTACATTACATTGTACTTGTTAACCGCGAAGCTGTAAGGAACTTGATAAACTTAAAGGAAAAAGTGAAGCATGGGCTGGTTCTCAATTTTAGATGAAACGAAAATTAAAAATATAATTTCCCTTCATAGGGAAACTTGTTAAACTTACCTAAAATTTTGGTTGGTTTCTTTTTTTAACCCATCTTTAAATAAAAAATGTGGCTTTTAGTCTATATTATTCAAAATTGGACTATTGCTTCGAGGGACATATCTAGCAAGTTGCCAACAAATTTATCTGGATAAAGTTATCCAGTTATTCAGCAGAATTTATTCAGTGATGGTATCTGCTAAATATATCCGAATAATTTTCCCCCCTTTTACAAAAGCGCGGAAGAGGTTTTTTGTGCCGGCTGGCACACTGAATGCTCTGCGCTGCTCAAACAGTCAAAGAGTTTCTATGAGCGTTGGAGCAGAGCATTCAGTGAACTGGCCGGAACTATAAATCTCTTCTGAGCTTTTGTAAAAGGGCGGGGGGGGGGGGGGTTATGTCTTCTGTTTGTGTGGCCTTATTTACTTGGCTAACTTTGCCTGGACAGTGCTATCACTGTTGCCTAGTCAAAGAAAAATTGCACCCAAGGAATGCCCTCTTCCCTCTCCCTCCTTTGGAGCTACTTCTTTCACACAGCTAGATTTTGTGTTGGGACTAACCAGGTCAAATCTGGATTTGTGAGGTAAGTGCCTCAGTAGCATATCCAAGTAAAGAGTCCTCCTGTTCTGGAGGTCAGTTGGATATTGATCCGTAATAATCTGGTATATCCATTTATCTTCTTCAGTCCATTCAAAGTTCCTATAAAAATAAATAAAATAAAGTAACTACTTTGTCATAAAAGTACCTAATGTGAAGATGGCTTGCAATACATGCACATGCTTCAGTGTGGTTATGCCAAGAAGGGTGTGATGTTTGCCTGTTGTAAGTGAAGAGTGTACTGGAGGCAGAAGAAAAATGAGTGTCACATGATATAGTCTCTATTAAGAATGATGGGGAAATGAATTGTATGAGCTCAGCTGAGTTCATATTTAGGGTATAAGATAAGAACATAAGAATATAGCCATACTGGGTCAAACCATCTAGCCCAATATCCTGTTTCCACATTGTCCAATCCAGGTCACAAGTACCTGGCAGATGAAATGCAAGGACCAAGAAGAATTGTAAATGAAGAAACAAGCACATGAAAGAAACATCACGTGGCCTTATAAGCTACAGAATAGAGAGATGATGGCAGAAGCAAATTCAGACAGGTTTCTTTTTTTAAATAAAGATATCTTTGTTGAAATCTTTGGAAATGAGCTGCATTACTGTCTAGTAACATCTAGAAAATATGAAAAGGTACTGTTTGTGTGAATTAGAATATAATTAACTTTGGGCTTGATTTTCAGCCACCAGAGTGACTATATGAATTTAAGCACCAGCAGCTTAAATTAATACATACATTCAGTACCACTTTCCATATAGGTAGCAGTGCTAAAAATATGGATAGTGCAATCATTGGGTTGGTATTCTCTCTTTAATGAAGGCCTGCTATTCATCAGACCTAAACTAAATATATAAATGTCCAGATCGCAGCTGATTATCACTGCTATCTGGCAAGGCCAAATAGCAAGGCCAGTGATGGTCCACAATGGACAGCCTCTACATGCACTTTGGAAACTTGAATGCCTCATTCTAAAGTAGTGAGGAAAATCAACAGAGAAAGATTAGGTTCTTACCTCAATAATCTTCTTTCTTGTAGATGTGTCTAGTAGTCCTGAATGCTAGGGTTATCTATCTGAACCCGCAAGTTGCTTGCAGAATTATGTCAGTCATCTTTTCAACTCTGCCTCCTTCCCAGCCAGCTGCTCCTCCCCCCTCTGTAAAAAATCAGTCAAGCCTCACTGTAATGAAGGATATAACTGGAAGGAAGGAAATGGGGAAAACTCCAGCACTACACTTCTGTTCTGCTTTGTAACAAAGATACCAATTAACAATATTAAAATTAATACCAAAACAGTGGGCAACCAGCATTAACATTTATGGAGCTTGTAGCTATAAGGCAGAAACTCAGACCTGCTTTCTCTTTCTTTTTTTTAATTTTTAACTCAGCTTAGCTAAGACACAGAATTTTCCAAATTCAGACACAGACTAATATAATGACAACAGGCAGGCAAAGCCCACTTACAAGGCTTCAGAACTACTAGACATATCTACAAGAAAGTGGGCATCCGTGGAAAATCAGGGGCGGGAAACTGCACGGGGACACCAGGAAATTCTTTTTCACTGAAAGGGTGGTTGATTGCTGGAATAGTCTTCCACTTCAGATTATTGAGGCCAGCAGCGTGCCTGATTTTAAGGCCAAATAGGATAGACACGTGGGACCTATTCACAGAAAAAGGTAGGGGAGGGTCATTGGGGTGGGCAGACTAGATGGGCCGTGGCCCTTATCTGCCGTCTGTTTCTATGTTTCTATGAAAGAAGATTATCGAGGTAAGAACCTAATCTTTTTTATATGTCTAGTAGTCCTGAAAGCTAGGGATGTACCAAACCAGTACCCTGAGTCTAGGGTGGAACTACTGACCCAAAAGTGGCATCCTTCCTGGCTGCCACATCCACTCTATAGAACCTGGTAAAGGTATGAAGAGTAGACCATGTAGCTGCTATACAAATCTCCTCGGGAGAGACTGCCTGGGTCTCCACCCATGAGATAGCAACACCTCTGGTAGAGTGGGCTTTCAATGTGATCAGCGGCTGCTTACCACAGCTTGACTGGTCAGAACAAAAAAGTGATCAGAGACTTGAAAGCTTCGGATAACATTGGTAGCTTCGGATAACGAAGAAGCACTCTCTTGATGTCTAGCAAATGCAATATTTTGTCCTTTCCCTTCGATCCCATAGGCTGAAAGGTGGGCATATGGACTTCCTGATTGACATGGAAGGCAGAGGCTACTTTCAGTAAGAAAGATGGAACTGTGTAAGAAAAGTCCTGCTTCCGTAATCTTTAGGAACGGCTCCCTGGAGGAAACAGCTTGCAATTCAGAGATCTGTCTTGCTGACAAAATCACTACCAGGAATACCATCTTAACCGTAAGATCTAGAAGGGAAGTCTCCTGTAAGGACTCATACAGAGCCCTATTGAGACTTTGCAACCTGAGAGTCCCCTTAAGGAATTTGGTGACATCTGGATGAGAGGCCAGAGACACTTTCCTCCCCCTTCCCCCTCGAGCTCAGAAACATGTAATCTGACAAACAAATCCTTTTCAAGTTCCGCTTGCAGATAATGCCATGCCATAGGAGCTAGCCTCAGTAGAAGGTCTGATATCTGCTTCTGTTTGCATGGCCTATGGAAGACAGAACTCCCAGGTACGCCAGGTGCTGGATCAGTTCCAAATGACTCTTCTTGAAGTTGACGATCCATCCCAAGTTCTTAAACTGGACCACTCTCGAGACTGCCAGTTCATCCTTTTCCTTGGACGGGGCCTGATTAGCCTATCACATAAATATGGATGCACTTGGATCCCTTCCTTGTGGAGGTGTGCTGCTATCACCTTGATAAATGTGTGAGGCGCCGTTGCTAGGCCAAAGGGGAGAACAGAGAATTGGAAATGCTTCCTGTGAGCTGGAAAAATGGAAATGTGGAGATATGCTTCTGTCAATTCAAGGGAGGCAAGAAATTCCCCTGGTGACATTGCTGCTATGATCAAATGGTCTTCATGCGGAAGCTTGGCACTTTCAGCACAGCATTGACCAACTTGAGATCCAGAATTGGCTTCCAGTCATCTGAGCCTTTCTTTGGCAATATGAAATATATGGAGTATCTGCCCGAGCCTGATTCTTCATCTGGAATTGGGTCTATGGCTCTGAGGGCTCTCTCCAGATAGCTGGGAAATCTTCAAAAAGTCCGAGAGGGAGGCACAAAACTTGATTTTGTAGCTTTCCTGAACAACCTCCAGGACCCAGTGATCTGCACCTATCTGTTCCAGACTGACCAGTAAGCCAACAGCCTGACCCTCATCTAGGGAGTGACCACTGACCTGACCTCATTATGCTTTCTTGGAGAATAGAGAGAAGCAAGACCCAGAGACTTGCTGCCTTCAGCCCTTGCTTGTAGATGTCTTGATCCATGAAAGGACCTCTACATTACTTGGCTGCCAGTATAAAAATGGAATCTTTAAGAGCCTCAAAAATTCCTGCATCCCAAACCCTGAGCCACCTGAGGGTCTGCTGTCTGGCTAGTGGCATACCTAAGAGGGAGGGGGGCAGTCTGCCCCAGGTGCAGACCATAAGGGGGTGCTCCTGGGATCGGTGTCATGGTCCAGGAACTTCACTGCTCTGCCAGTGTTGGGCCTTCCTCTCTGCCGGGTCCTACCTTTGTGGAAGCAGGAGGAAGGCCTGATGTCAGCAAAGCAGTGAGTTAAGGCTGCCAACAATGAAAGAACGCTCTATTTCTTGTAGCCTGCCGGGGCCTTCTCTCTGCCACGTCACTGAAGACTGATTACGTGGCAGAAAAAAGCCCTTGTGGAGCAGGCCACAAAAAATCTCACGGGGGTGGGTTGGTCGGGTCTGGAGGTACTGCACAGGGGGATGGAAGCAGGACTGGTGTTAGGGCCCCACGGCTCTGGGGACCTGTGGGTCAGCATGTCTTTCCTTTTCTTTCAGCATCGGCCAGCCATCACCCTGTCTTCACTGTCCTGCTGACAAACTGACCAACAGCTGCCAGCAGACTCCTCCATGCTTTCTTTCTGCCGCGGTCGGAGCCCAAGAGGAAATAGGAGGTTGTGTCATTGGGGATGGAGCGCGGTGGAAGGAGTGTGTGGAGGAGGCTGCGGGCAGTGCTTTGGTCAGTTTGTCAGCCAGATGGGGAAGACAGGGTGACATTGGACCAGCACCAAAAGAAGGGGAAAGGCAAGGCATGCCAGCCAAAGAAGCCCTCTGAACCAGCTAGCTTTTTTTCTGTTAGTAGAACAGGGGAGGGGTTTAAATGAAGTTCCAGATTGGGGGTGGGGGAGGTGACATGAAGGTGAAGAACCCAGAAACAGCCCAGAAACAGCAGATTTAGAAAAATGGTGGGCAAAGGTCTGGAGGGAAACAAAAGAAAAGGAGATAAGTTGGATGTGGGGTGGTGTGGAGGGAGGGCGAAAGAGCCACTTGAAGGAAGGACAGTTGGGAAGAGAAAGGGAGTGATGGTGGATTTGGGGGAGTGAGGGAAAGATATAGGATTGGAGGGTAGGGTATTTGGGAAGAGAAAGTGGAAGATGGTGGACCAGGGAGGGAGGAAGAGAGAGGGGAGGGCAGCTGGGAAGGGAAATGGAGAAAATTTGGGCCTTGGAATGGAAGGGAGGGAAGGAGAAATGTTACGTCTGGGGTTGGAAGGGAGAGAGATGCAGCATCTCTTTTATTCCTTTCATCTTATTCAGCTTCAAGGGGGTAGGGAAGAATAGAAAAAAGAGGGAGAAATGTTGAACCATGGTGAGGGGAGAGAAGAAGTGATGGATCCATGGGAAGGTAATGTTATATTGTAACACTGTGAATGTTAAGCTGTAACCAGTTTTGAGCTCTCTGGGGAGGATGGAATATAAAACTAACTAAATAAATAAAATTACCAAAAATATTTTTTTTATATGGGGGGGTGTTAAAAAATGATCAGCTTCAGGTATCACATACCCTAGGTACGCCACTGTGTCTGGCAAGACCTTAGGGCAGGGGTGTCAAAGTCCCTCTTCGAGGGCTGAAATACAGTCGGGTTTTCGGTATTTCCCCAATGAATATGCATGAGATCTATTTGCATGCACTGCTTTCATTGTAAGCTAATAGATCTCATGCATATTCATTGGGGAAATCCTGAAAACCCGACTGGATTGCGGCCCTCGAGGAGGGACTTTGACATCCCTGCCTTAGGGCAATGGTCCATAATACTGGCCATCAAGTCATCCAGCCCCTTTCAAAATAGCATCTGGCCCTGAAAGGGAAACCTGCCAAGTATGGCCTTAGAAGCCAAATCTCCTGCCCACTATCTGATCCAGACTACATTTACGGATCAGTTTATAATTTATCCAACCCACACTTAAATGTATGCAAATTCACCAAATAGGGGGTCTAAAGGATAACTTCTAAATACCTCTATTCAACGATCTTTCTTTTGCACAGAAAGTGCTTTAAATTCTCAGTGGTTTAATTTTTAAATTCATTTATTCTAAACATATAAACTATCACCTAAAACATAGAACTAATCCCCATGATTAATAATGAGGTTGAAGTATCATAAATATGCATAATTCTCAGTAAAGAGACCTCTTATAACTTAGATGTTATTTCAAGTCTTCATTCTGAATGCATGTGATGCAATCATTTACTTCACAAACCTCCTTCCTACCCTGAAATTTAATTATTTATTAGTCTGAATATTTGTAAACCAATTTATTTAAAACTTTAACTTACTAAATAGGGAGTACAATTTTCTATTGCTTTATTTTATTTAACTACCTTAATCATATATTGTTTTAAAATATGCTTTGTACAAGAGCAACAACACTTATCTTAATGGCTTTCCATCCAAAGCCAACGTTGGGGGACCATGAACTGCCCGATGCTCCCACTCCATTCAGAGCGTTTCAGCTAATCAAGCCTTCTTCGGAGGACACTGTTGCTGTTGTGCCACTTGTCTTCAACATTTGTTAAGTTACTTGCAAGGAAGTATTAATCATGGGGATTAGTTCTATGTTTTAGGTGATAGTTTATATGTTTAGAATAAATGAATTTAAAAATTAAACCACTGAGAATTTAAAGCACTTTCTGTGCAAAAGAAAGATCGTTGAATAGAGGTATTTAGAAGTTATCCTTTAGACCCCCTATTTGGTGAATTTGCACTATCTGATCCAGAGCATCCATCGGGTGGAGATAGAATAGGCTGATACTTTGCTTGTGACTCTTATGATGTCATACAGAGCATCCACTATATAATTTATCCCAGAAAGGATGAGTTGAGGGCCGTCTTCCTCCAAGGCTTGGAACTGAGACAGGCACGTGTGGCAATCACATGCCACAAAAGAGGTCGCTGCTGCCACCTTAATTCCTAAGGTTAAGACTTCAAATTATCTCTTGAAGACCACATCTACCTTGTGGTCTTTCTTATCCTTAAATATCACACCTCCTTTACCACGAAAGGAAGTTTGTTTGGTAACTTATGCTACCATAGAATCCACCTTTGGCTAAACAAACAACTGTTGGAAATCTGAAGTCATAGCATAAAGCTTTGCCATAGTCTTAGCCACTCACAGGAACCCCTCTGGTGACTCCCAGTGGTCAGTGACTAGCTTTGTGATGTCATGATGTGAGGGAAAGAACGTGGTCAGTGTAACTGAGCCATTCCTAATAGAGCAATGGGATGCAGAGGGTGGTGGAACTTCCAGCTTCAATTCCTGCAGTGAATTAGAAATTATGCCTGGAAGCATGGATGCCTTAACAGCCACTACAACATGGAGTCTTCCCCCTGGTCCAGGGTCACTACTGCTTGTCTAATGCAGAGAACTAGATTCTGCCAGGAAAACTGCATCCTAGGACAAAAGAGGCATGGAATCTGACCTTCCTTCCTCCCACTTGATGTGAGAATGAACTTCCTGGTCCAGCTCTGGGTCCTTGCCTGAACATGGCACATGCTGGAGACTGTTCCCCGTTGCCACCACTACCATCATGCCTAATGCAGACACTGAGGACTCCTGGCAATTTAAATAGGTATTTTACATCAGGCTCACAAAATCCATGGTGAAGCCTTCCACTGGGATCTCGAGGACTCCAGCAGGGACTCCCTGAAGGTCCGCCTGGGCTCTAGAGCGTTCACATGCTGCACTTAACCAATTCTCCTTTGGAGAGCTCTAGTAAAAGTCTCTTTCCTTGGGATCAAGCCTCCTGCAGATACCCAACTCTGGAGGACTCAAAGGAGGCTGAGCCCAAGACTCTCACTCCTCTCCTGCATGCCCCACAGCACAAAGAACATGGATGCTCTTCGGCTGACCATCCAGCACAAATTTGGCATACTTCAGGGGTAGAAAGACCTGAAGGGTCAATTTTTAAGCAAATTTGAGGGGGTTTGAGGCAAATGGAGGCTTTAGAATAAAAGATCGTATAAAATTCAAGATGGCCGCTGCTAGCAAATTTACACCAAAAAAACAGCCCGTGGAGGCTCCCCTGAAGTTCCAGAATTACAGGGAGAGAGAGGGGTTTTGGAGGAGGGGTCCCTAACTCTGGCCCTAGAAAACCTCATAATTCACTTTTTCAGACTCTACAATTTTCCCTTTAGGCTATAATAGCCTATAATAGCCTCAAACACTCTACCATGGGGTGCCTGCCTGCCTCATCTTATTTATTTAGTTTGTTTTCTTCCTCATTCTCCCCAAAGAGTTCAGAACGCTTAGAAGTGCAGTTGGAACAAAAGGAGAAGAACTCTGCCTCAAAGGTTTACTTTATGAACTTGGTCTTCAGGCTGTCAGTCGGAACAATACTGGACTGATCCTCAACCCCTGGAAAATCTCATGCTGTGACAGGGGAAGGACCACGCAGCCAGCCCAATATTAAGCCCAGCCAAGCCAAGAAGGAGCCAAACAGCCTGCACTCAAGCTCCTGATAAATCAAGGATGCGAGCAGCTTCTCTGGAGACAGCCCCTGAGCTCCAAATATATTACAGCATGCTGGCTAGTCAGGTATCCCCTAGGGCCAATCGTGCTAGCAGAAGACTGCCACTGCGCAAGTCTGTGTCTTCTCTCAGGCTGAGGTCCCAACAAGTAGGAACTTTTGGATATCGAGTCTCAAACATAAAACAACAGAAAAGACCTGAAAATAATAAAACTGCAGAGCAGATTAGAAACACATCTGAGCAACTTGCTTGCAGAAAAAAAACCGAGGGGGCAAGAGCAGCTGACTGGAAAGGAGGCGGAGTTGAAAAAATGGCTGTCATCATTTTGCAAGCAACTTGGGGGTTCAAATAGATAACCCTAGCGTTCAGGACTATTAGACACATTGCACTAGAAAGTAATATTAAGAGGATGTTTTTAGAATTTAGATGATAACCCAAGAAGTAAAATTGACTGGGAGTTTCAGCAGAAACCATAGTCTACATAAGCTCTAGAGACAAAATATAGACAATAAAAAACAAAAACCAAAGAAAATGTCAGATATACCAAAATTTTATCTGAGAACTAGACAGGACACAGATAAACTGCTGAAGAAAGCAATAAAAAAAAAAACCACCCCACAATAGCTACAAAGAATCAGTGATTAGAGGAACACTGCTCTGGATTGAACAAAAAGAAATCATACCACCATGCTTAAAAAGATGAAATGAGACATGCCATGGGGAAATGGAAGGTCAGAAATTATTATGTATGCCCAAGATGATGCTGCGTATGCCTTTCAGCGCTATAGAAATAATAAATAGTAGTAGTACTGTAGTAGAAAGCTCTGGAAAGGAATCCGACAAGGTCATTTTTTGTATGACTGGTGATTGCCTTTGTCTTCAGAGAATCAGCCACTGTTTTTCTTAAGCAGATTAACAGTATATGTTTTCTAACTAAAAATTACAGATATTAAAATGTTAGTAACATTTCATACAAACACTACTTCATTACCTGTCTAAGCTGATTAACCTTTCATCAATTTCTTGTAGTTTGGATTTATATTCCTGTGTGAGATCATTAAACTTTTCTAAGACTGATGCTTTCAAATCAGGATAGGGACATTCTAATTTCTGTAGCGTCTGAGGAATTCCATGAGCAAGATGAAAAATCTCTTCAGAAGATGGTATTAATATCTGCAGGAAAAATAGTTTTAATATCCCATCAAAAGACCAACACTTCTGCTAAATCTTTATATTTGAAAAATCATGTCATTAGTCTTACTTTGACTTCACATTCTGATATTTCTTCTTCCAGCTTCAATTGTTCAAAGTTAAGTCGTTCAATAAGTGCTTTTTGTTGTTCCTTAACAAATTCTACCTAATTTAGAATATAGAAAAATAAGATTTTAAAAGTGATAAACAGGTTCAGTTAATTCCTTTTTATATCCCTTTATGCCCCTGAATATCTCAAGCAGAAGAAGAATTTTGGCCAGAACACAACTAAGGGCCCCTTTTACAAAGCCATGGTAGTGATTCTCATACAGAAAATGCAACACAGCCCATTCAATTCTTCTGTCTGTGTCACATTTGCTGCACTGGTACTTGCTACCGCAGCTTTGTAAAAGTGGCTCTAAATTAGAGAATTTGATTGTCCAGCTCTTTTTATTCTGAATGACCATCATACATTCACATAGTACGCTTTGTACTCTTGGATAAGCGTTTAATCAAAAACTTAAATAAAGATAAAGATACTTCTGTTATATGCTACCTTAAAATGTACATGCTAAAGTGCCCATAGACTTTCCACCTGCTATTTTTGTGGGTGGCTAAAAGACAGAAAGTAGATGTACGTTTGAAAATACTATCCACACATTGTTTTATCTTCTAAACTGAAATACACTAAGGACAATGCCTCTTTGTAATCTGTCTAAATGCACTCTACTGAAGGCAGCAAATGGTACATGTTGGGGGATACTCAGGTATTTTTCACAATGGTATTTTCATCTCAATAGCCCTTATGGATTCAGGTGACACCTATATCGCAATATAGTAGGATTTTGGTGGCTCACACTTTCCACCATAAATGTAGTGAGTAGGGTGGGATATGGGCTTGGATCCCCCTCTCTATAGTTCATTACACCGCCCACCAGGTTACTCAAGATACCTGCTTGCTGCTCTACTAAGCTTTCCCATACCAGATGCTGCTGTTATAGTCAGGTATGTACTGTTTAATTCAAATATTTGGGGGATGGGAGGTGGTCAGTGTCCACTAGAGGAGTGTGGGGAGTTATGACTTAACCCGTCCAGAGGTCATTTGGTTAGTTTGGGTACCTTTGTGACACTTAGATAATTCTAAAACAGGTCTAACTTTGGATGTCTAAGTTGCAACTTGGATGTCTTGGGAAAGGTTCGATTATTACCGCAAGACATTCAAGTGCTAAGCATGCCCAAAGCCTGCCCATAGCATGCCTTCAATATACCCCCTTGAACTTTGGACACTCAGCAGGAAAAAAGTCTAGCAAGACTTCTAGAACCCAGTTTTGAAAATCGGTACATAAGAACATAAGAATAGCCTTACTGGGTAAGACCAATGGTCCATGAAGCCCAGTAGCCCGTTCTCACAGTGGCCAATCCAGGTCACTAGTACCTGGTCAAAACCCAAGGAGTAGCAATATTCCATGCTACCGATACAGAGCAAGCAGTGGCTTCCCCCACGTCTTTCTCAATAGCAGACTATGGACTTTTCCTCCAGGAACTTGTCCAAGCCTTTCTTAAAACCAGCTATGCTCTCCACTCTTACCACATCCTTTGGTAACGCGTTCCAGAGCTTAACTATTCTCTGAGTGGAAAAAAGTTTCCTCCTATTGGTTTTAAAAGTATTTCTCTGTAACTTCATCAGGTGTACCGTAGTCTTTGTAATTTCTGATGCAGTGAAAAATCGATCCACTCGTACCCCTTCTACTCCACTCAGGCTTTTGTAGACTTTAATCATATCTCCTCTCAGTCGTCTCTTTTCCAAGCTGAAGAGCCCTAACCGTTTTAGTCTTTCCTCAAACGAGAGGAGTTCCATCCTCGTTACCATCTTGGTCGCTCTTTGATCCTTTTCTAGCGCCACTATATCTTTCTTGAGATAAGGAGACCAGAATTGAATGCAATACTCCAGATGAGGTTGCACCATGGAGCGATACAGGGGCATTATAACATTCTTAGTCTTGTTAACCATCCCTTTTTTAATAATTCCTAGCATCCTGTTTGCTTTTTTGGCCGCCGCCACATATTGGGCGGAAGGTTTCATTGTATTGGCTATGATGATACCCAGATCCTTTTCTTGGGTGCTAATCCCCAAGATGGACCCTAGCATCTGGTAACTGTGATTCAGGTTATTCTTCCCAATGTGTATCACTTTGCATTTGTCCACATTAAATTTCATCTGCCATTTGGACGTTTTGACGAGAAAAACATCCAAGTTGGTTTTTTTGATATCTTTCTTTTTTGAAAATGAGCTCCGCTAGTTTAGTTTTGATTATTGTCTCAGGAAAAATCAGCCACTGAGATTTGTACTTGCTTGTTCTAAGAACCTTTTTTTCCCCATTAGAGATGTGTGTAGTTTTGATTATATAAAAACTCTGAATGTTGTTGAGTAGACTTCCCCCTACCTGCCCCAGGAGCACCACTGAAAAATGAGTACAAGGTTACCAGGACTGTAGAAGTTGTATAATTTCCCCATCCCAAGGATAAAATTACCCATGCTGTAGAATATGCATAATTTTGCTTGATTTTAAATAGATAATTTTCATAGCTCCTATTTCTTTCGCCCCTCGATGCTTTTTTTTTCTCCATGGAGATGGCTTTGAAAATTGCCTTCCCCATGGTAATTTATATACACATTTAGCTACTCTGAAAAGGGTCATGATAAAATATTTCTATGTAGGGTGTGAATCAGTCATATAGCTGTTAGATATGAATACCACAGGACCTGATTCTAATCTTTAAAAATACAAGTGATGTTTACAAGGTTTAAATGATGTAATATTGTATTCTTGATGTAAGATGAAAAAATGAATAAAGAATTTGAAAACAAAACAAAAAAACTTGTCATTTTATACCAAAGGTATACAGAGCTATATGATAAAAATGAGAAGTCTCAGATCTTTCACAAAACAGGCAATTATTGTAGTCACTTTTGTTATTTTAAATACATCTTTTAGGCTTCAATTAAAAATAATAAAAAATTTAAAAGTATAAAAATAACGCATAATGTAAAAATAAAAAGATTATTTTACTAACCTGTTTTACTATACTGGTTGGATTAAACTCATGTTCCATTTGCAGCTGATGTTGGGAATGATACTGCAGTTCAAACAGCCTGTGTTTCAAATCCCCCCTTAACTGCCAGATGGGATGCACAGTATTGGCTTTATGTGTTTCTCTCTCCACTGATAACTGTTGTTCTAATTTCAAGCAAACAAAGCTTTATTATAAACCATTACATGTATATTATTTTACTGTTTATGCACATCTAATGAAATGTTTGATAATATTAACAGTTGAAAAGTTCTAAATTTAGAAAATTAAAAATACTGCTTAAAATTATCACATTTGTTCTCACCATAGTACATCATGTCAGAAAGAAATTGGCATCCTGTGTTTTGTTCCTCAAGGAGCATTTCTAGTTCAGATTCCAGTTTTCGTCTAAAACATATAGCATAGTTTTTGGCAAAGCGAATGAACATACATAACATACTACTATATATATTTGCTTTAATTTGTAAACCACTTAGGGCTCCTTTAACTAAGGACGCCTTTTATTGAATCATCCTAGGGTACATTCCAAATGTGTGCATGCAAACCATGTGCTAAAAAATTTTTTTAAAAATTTTTTCTGGGAGAGGGCATGCCTGGGGGGCAAAGAGTCAGTGGGTGCATCTACATTTCTGCATGCTAATTAGTGTATGGGCCTTTAGGTCCTGATTCTATAAATGGGGCTAGAAATTAGGCACCTAAATTGGAGGTACCTCTAATTTAGACATCAACTTACATTTTTTAATAGGCTTTATTTGGCGCTGTTAATTGAAAGTGCCATTAAAAGCCAATTGAAAAACAACTTAACAAAATTTAATTAGCTGGCAGGAGCCTACCACCTTACGGTAGGCATCTACACCAAGGTGCCTACTAGCGCCTACACAAAAAATAGGCAAGGTTAGGAGTGGAGTTTCAGTGTGAATTGAGTTTGGCACTGGTGGGCGACTAAAGTTAGACACTGGTATATTAGGCCATGAAAACTCTGGCTTAATATACCAGCACCTAACATTATAACACCTACTGGTACCTAAACAATGTCTAACTTTGATTGACATGCAATAGGTACCATTTTGCTAGGCACCTACCAAGTTAGATGCTGTGTGTAGAATCAAGGCCTTACCGCTTACAAAATAGGTGATAGTAAGGACTCACATGCTAATTTTTAGTAATGACCACATGCTAATGGAAACATTAGCAAAGATCATTAAGTTGGAAAATTGACCATTTTCTGGCAGTAGTAAAAAAATGGCCTACTGCATGAGAAAAATCTATATATGGGCGTGCTAAGGCCACTTTTTACTGCAGCATAGTAAAAGGACCCCTTTACATTTGTCGACAATTAGTGGTACATCATATTTGTAAATAAAGGAAAGATATATGCAACGTGAAAAAAGTTTTAAAAACTAGCCTCGGTTCAATGTGCGGCGCCACTAAGAAAGCAAATAGAATATTAGGAATTATCAAGAAAGGAATGGAAAACAAAGATGAAAATGTTATAACGCCCTTGTATTGCTCTATGGTATGGTCGCACCTCAAATACTTTGTGCTATTCTAGTCGCCGCATCTCAAAAAAAATAGCGGAATTAGAAAAGGTGCAGAGAAGGGTGATGAAAATGATCAAAGGGATGGGACGGCCACTGGCGGAGCATTAAATAGGAGCCAACATAAATAGCTCAAACGCAGCTGCTATTTGAGCTGCGTTTGAGCTATTTACGTTGGCTCCTATTTAATGCTACGCCCTCTCTCTGCCGTCACGACGTTTGTGTGGCAATTGCAAGCTTAGCCTTGCTTCTGGCATTCCTGGCTTTGACTCTCCGCCCGCCCAGTTCTTCCTCTTGATAAAGATTGTTATCGAAACACGGCTTGTGTCGAGGAGGAGTGAGAAGACTGGTTTCTTTTTTGGCTCTGAAGACTGGTGGCTTTTTTGGCTTTCAGCTCTTGCTTTGGAACACTGTTGAATTTTTATTGAATCTGCACCTGCACTTTGGTCATACATTGTTGAATCCTCATCAAGTTTGTAATTGCACTTGCACCTCAGTGACTTTTTAAAAAAAAATATTTATTTCACATTAATTTCCTTGTTCTTGCTGGATGGCTTAGGATTTTCACCTGTTGCCTTGGCTTCATCATAGACATTACTCAAGCTGAAGTTTGAATCCTTTCAAGCTAAGTGACTTATTAATTTTTATTCCATGAACAGAGTGAATTCCTTTGACTGTTTCGATATTTGCATATATATCCATTTGTTTTTAGCATATTGTTTGTCTAGTTTGTGTATATGTAAGTCTTTTGATGAATTTTGTGTATATGTATGTCTTTTGATGAATTTTTTGATGATAGTAATAATATGATAGTAATAAAATTCTTAATGTATTTATAAACTAGATTATTTATTTATAGTATTACATCAACATTATGTTAGATTCAATTGAGAATGTATTTTTCAGAGGGGATTCTTTGAGTGGATAGATGTGTTTAATAGTGAATCCTTCTTTTGTTTTTTAATTTATTTTCTCTCAATTTTGTTTGGGTTGTGTTTAATACAAGCAAATTAATGGAAACACTTATAAAACAGAGAATGGTCAAGTTTCTGGAATCCTGTAGATGCACATGGATGCACTTGACTAGAGGTAGGTCTTGTCAGACAAATCTGATCAATTTCTTTGACTGAGTGACCAGAGAATTGGATAGAGGATGTGCGCTAGATGTGGTGTATTTAGATTTCAATAAATAGGAATACTCCACTTATTTAATGTAAGAGCACTATCCCCAACGGAAGAAAAGGCCTCAGGTATTATCATGGCAGAGCAAGAAATGCTCAAACCTCCCCCACCCACATCATTGGCAAAAAACTTCCGAAGAGAATGTGTAGTTACCACTACTCTATTTTTGAAGGACTGAGTTCATTAGCTGCCTTTTTTAAATGTGAAGATGTAAGTGATACAACGTATATAAGCCAACGTTTCACGGTGAGTAGCCGTTTCGTCAGGGCTTTGTCAAATGTCACTTCCCCATGTTTATTTTATCTGTGAACACAAACAGTAGATGTATATTTAGATTTTACACAATCAAAAAACAGGTTTCTGTAACACAACTCAAGTGTTATATGAAATGAGAGGAAAAGGTCTCAGAACTCCTGCGTTTTCAATGAATGATCATTTGAATAGCTTATGCAGGTCAGGTTATCACTCATCAACCTATCTGTTGACTTAATAAATCCTTTTTTATATTTTTTAACTTTTATATAAATAACATTCAAAAATAAATATGAAAATGCACTTATCTTAATGTTTCATTATAAAGTGCAATGATTTAGTTCAGTTTAGCCCAACGGATCCCGTTTCACCATTAATAATGGCTTCTTCGGGGGTCCTTATTGAAAATGCTTTCAGCTACAACGTTGCCTTTCAGAAAAATGGCGCTGGGAAGTTATCAGTGGTGTGCCTCAAGGTTCTGTTCTTGGGCCTGTTCTTTTTAACATTTTTATAAACGATATTGCTGAAGGGTTGTCGGGTAAGATTTGCCTCTTTGCGAATGATACCAACATCTGCAATAGAGTAGACACACTGGATGGTGTGAATAACATGAAGAAAGACCTGGTGAAGCTTGGAGAATGGTCTGAAATTTGGCAGTTAAAATTTAATGCTAAGAAATGCAAGGTCATGCATTTAGGCTGCAAAAACCCGAGGGAACGGAACAGATTAGGGAGTGATGAGCTTATGTGCATGACAGAAGAGCGGGATTTGGGTGTGATTGTATGTGATGATCTTAAGGTGGCCAAACAGGTTGAAAAGGTGACGGCGAAAGCTAGAAGGATGCCAGAGTGCATATGGAGAGGTATGGCTAGTAAGAAAAAGAAGGTACTGATGCCCGTGTATAAGACTTTGGTGAGACCTCATTTAGAATATTGTGTACAATTCTGGAGGCTGCACCTTCAAAAAGATATAAAAAGGATGGAGTCGGTCCAGAGGAAGGCTACTAAAATGGTATGTGGTCTTCATCATAAGGCGTATAGGGACAGACTTAAAGATCTCAATCTGTATACTTTGGAGGAAAGGCGGGAAAGGGGAGATATGATAGAGACGTTTAAATACCTACGCAATGTAAATGCGCATGAGTCGAGTCTCTTTAATTTGGAAGGAAATTCTGCAATGAGAGGGCATAAGATGAAGTTAAGAGGTGATAGGCTCCAGAGTAATCTAAAAAAATACTTTTTTTCAGAAAGGGTGGTAGATGCGTGGAACAGTCTCCCAGAAGAGGTGGTGGAGACAGAGACTGTGTCTGAATTCAAAAGGGCCTGGGATAGGCACATGGGATCTCTGAGAGAGAGAAAGAGATAATGGTTACTGTGGATGGGCAGACTAGATGGGCCATTTAGCCTTTATCTGCCATCATGTTTCTATGTTATTAAAATAGATCTAGCCCCAAACATCCAAACTGTGCCCTGGTCGTACTCATATGTTTGATTAGAAAATCATCCATGTCTTAAGCCCACTCTAGTCCCACCCACATCACACCTCTAACATGCCCTTTGAGATTTAGACACACTACTAATCAACAGCATAGATATCCGTCCAGAATATAGATTTTGAAAATAGTGAATTGGAAGGGTTTGGCAAGAAAAATGTACAACTGCCCCTTTATGCCACTTTTTGGATGTTTTTCTTTTTTGAAAATGAGCCCCATAGTGGCATGCAGGTGCAAAAAATCTTTATGAAATTACCTCCTATATGAATAAGCTATGCATTTTATAGTTAAAATAAGCATGTAAATTATTGATTTAGCAACCCACCCTTGCACCATCTCAAATCCAGCACAAATATATGTAGAGAGTAGCAATTTAAATAGCCTATTATCCATATACGGATAGACAAATTAAATGGTCACCAGTCGCCAGTGAATATATAACTTGCTTTAAATATCAGTCTGTTTGCTTCTAAATATCAGTCAGTTTGCTTCAAAGTGAAACATCTGGAACAATAAAAAAGAGAATAGTGCAGGTCTGCATTTTTGATAATTAGTTTCACAGTAGAGAGGTAAAGTTTCCAGCATTCAAAACTATGGGACTCATTTTTGAAAAATGCAAACGTCCAAATAATGATGAATCCCTTAAACTGGGAGGTGGAGGGGGGGATCTGGGGGAGCTACTTTACAGGGTGGGGAGGTGTCCAGCAAGAGGGACTGGGCATCCCTTCTGCCAGCGATCTTTGTGGCAATATTCGAGGGAGGTGTCCAGCAGAAGGGACTGGGCATCCCTCCTGCTGGCGATGTTGGGGGGTGTCCGGCAGGTGTGACTGGGCATCCCTCCTGCCGGCAATGTTCAGAGGGGGAATATCTGGCAAGAGGGACTGGGCATCCCTCCTACCAGCGATCTTTGTGCTGATGTTGTTGGGGAAGAGGGGCTCCCGGGTTCAGGGCAGCCCTCCTGCCAGCAATGTTCTGGGGGGGGGGTTCCAGTAGAAGGGATTGGGCATCCCTCCTGCCTGAATTCTTCATGTAGGGGGGATGGGACAGGTTGCTGCGATAAGCTCAGTGACCGCGTCTGCTTGAAATGCACATTTAAGGCACCTACCGTGGGCCTAGGGAGGCACTTAGGGCCACCTAAGGTTGCCTAAGGCCACTTCTTGGTGAAGCCACGCCCAAACCTAGCCTTAGGCGAGCTTAGGCGGGCCTTCCTAGGCTCCCAGAGGTGCCTACAATGTAGGCAACCTGCCTTGGGATTTTTTTTTAAAATTTTTAACGTGCATCCTGATTGGCTGGTTAGGCAGCACTAGGCCGCCTACAATCGAGACACCGTTTATAGAATTTGGCTCAGAATTTCCACAAATTAGAATTAGGAAAAGAAATGGCCAATGAACCAGAATGAAGAATGACAGATAAACCAGATCAATCGAATATATCAGTGGTAAATGAAAGTGATCATGAAGAATAATTTTAAAAAATGTCTTTTATGTTTTGTTTTTTTGGAAATGTGATATGAAGCATGTGTGAAACTTCATGAAGCATTCAACTTCCTTTCGATGTATCTCCACATATCTGATGAAGAACTAGAAGAAAAGGCTAAAACCCTTTGCTCCAAATACAGCATTAATATTTCCTCTTCAGCACTGGTTAAAGAAATAAAACACTTTAAACGCAATTCACATAGCCAATATTGGAAAAAGCCCAATGGAGCTACTTGAATTAATAACAAGTTAAAGTGATTGAATCTGTCCTCACTCTTTCCAAATGTCTGTATTGCTTTATACATATTTTGTATTCTACCTGTGTCTGTGGCTTCAATCAACAATGGGGCTGCAGAGACTGTAGTTTAAGTTTGCTTTGCCATTGAGGCAGAATTAGACTTTGACACCATCATAGAAACATTTGCCAAGAAAAAAGTTTGCAAAGCATACTTCCACTAGAATATAACCACAGCCTAGCCTAAGTATTCTATATCATTATTACAATATATTAAATTATAAATATGATTAAAACTTAACTTTCAGCTGTGACTGATCGTGTTGCAGAAAGAAGAGGCAGTGGGCAGAGGCAGAGGCAGCATGGTGAACAGGCTGTTCTTTGCCTGCTCTGACAGGGCCTTCTCTCTGCCGTATCACTGATGACGTGGCAAAGGAAATCCCTGGTGGGGCAGGCCACAAGCAGTCAGTTCAGAACACTGTCTCTGTTAGCCAGCCTTTACCTCCACCACCACTGCTACTTTAGAAGGCCCAAAAGTATGTCAGGTCTCATGGTGGGTGGGAGGGTCAATTGGGAAATGCTGCACAGTGGAATAGGAGGGATGGAAGGCTGCTGCAAAGGAGAATGGGAAGGAGGGCGGGATGTAAAGCTGCTGCAGTGGGATAGGAGGGAGGAGAAAGGGAGAGATGCAACAAAGAGGTAGAAAAGGGCGAGAGAGAGAAATTCTGCATATGGTGGAGGGGAGAGACATGCATGGAGAAGAAAGAGAGAGAAATGTTGGCCATAGAGTGGAGGGTAGGGAGATATGGTGCATGGAGGGGAATAGAGAGGTTTGACCCAGGGTATAAGGCAGGGAGAGAGAGAGAGATGGTAGACAGTAGGAAAGAAATGGAAATGTTGCATATGGCAGAGAAGGTACAGAGATGGAAGATGAATGGTGAACAAAGAGAAAGAAGAAAATGTCAATTGGAAAGGAGACCCTGGTGAGCGAGTTAACAGAAAACAGAAAGCAGAGCCTTTTTTGAGACATGGTGACCAGATAGGAGGCCTGCCTGGTATCCTCAGGGTGCAATGGATCTGATTTCCTCTGCAGGGATTGGCCCGATTATCCTGTAGGGCTATACACTTAGTCTGGTGAGTTTCCAGTTTTTTTCATAAGCTATTTTTCCTACAATAAGAAAAAAACTGGAAAGTCGCTGGACTGAGGCCCTCTAAGGCACACTAACCAATTAGCACACACTAAACGCTAACACGTGCATGATAGTCTATGGACACGTTAGCATTTAGCGCAGCTTAGTAAAAGAGGGGGTAAGTGTATGGCTTTCAATGGAGACTACATTGTTTAACTTGCTTTTTTACCAAACTTTTCAAACCATCCTCGTATATACTGTAGTTATGAGCTGCTTTATGTCCATTTACATGTTTTGCTTCCCATTGCTGTAACATGGGGTGACACACTTAACACTATATTAGTGTGCCACACCCAGCGTTTGAACCCTTTTAACACCTGTTAAGGGGCAAATAACTTGGGTTAGTCCTTCAATGCAACTTGATAACTACCATCCTAAGTTTGATGGAAATTTGGAATTAGGATTCCAGCTTTTTACCTTTTTTCATTCAGTCTTTTGTGTTCCTGCCACCACACCTGGCAGTGTTGTTTCAGCAGCATTTGTTCTTTACTATTTTTTGAAGCTTGTTCTGTTTTTTTAATCTAAGAGCAGAAATAAAAGGAAGACATTAAGAATGTTTCCTAATTAGTGATAATTCTCAGCTTATAAGAAACTCGGCTCAGCTTTATTTCTTCATAGTTGGCCAGGTTTCTGGGAGAAATAGTTGTTTCTCTGATCAGTCCTACTGTAATTCTGATGCTAAGTTATGAAGACATCACAGTTATTTCAAAAGTGAAGTTCATTTCCAGAGAACCCCCAACAGTTATTTTTTAAAATTGTTGCATTTGTATAATAGCATTATCCAAAGAACTGTATAACACCCTACTACCAAAAACTCCACTGGCTGCCCCTTGAAGCTAGAATGCTGTTCAAATTTGCCTGTCTCTGTTTCAAATCTATTCTTGGTTTGGCCCCCATGTACTTGGTTCCCCATTTTAACTTAGATTGTTCATCCAGACCCACACGTAGAGTCCATCCGTTTAACCATCCAACACTAAAGACCTGCCATTACAAAAGATTCCTGAACAAAACACTTGCTTTCCTGGCAGGTCAACTGAACGATTGGCTGAGTAATATCACACACTCCTCATCCTACCTAAATTTCAGAAAATTAGTAAAAACAAACTTGTTTAACCGATTTGTAACCTAAGTCCTCTTAAGCCTTATCTCTTCAACACAAACCGAATTGTTCCCCAATTTCTCTTTACCTCCTGCATCCTACCCACCTGTATGTTGATGACTTTACATTGTACCTATATTCGCCGATTGTCCAGCTCTTCTTTATTGTAAACTGCCTCGAACTACTATGGCTTTGGCGATATATAAGAATAAAATTATTATTATTATTATTATTATTATAAGTTAATCCATGCATGTACATAAAGTAGAGTCCTCAATTAAAGGGAGGCCAGGATGTATAACAACTTTCTAAAGCTAGTCATTTGCTATTTATTAAACTGTGCCCTTCAGTCATTTGAATTTTGCTACTTTTTGGGGCTTTGCCAGGTACTAGAGACCTGGATTAACCACTGTGAGGACAGGTTACTGGGCTAGATGGACCATTGGTGTGACCCAGTCTATTCTTATGTTCTTATGAAGAAATAAAAATTTCAATATGGTCAATTAACAGGTAACATAAGCAATTAATTTTTGAAGGGTAAGGAAGAGTTTCACTATTGTCGAGCTACACACACTTTGGCTATCAGGAATAACAAGTTGATCAAGTCCTTATGTTTCATATTAATTAGGGGAGGCAGGGGGAGTGCCAAGTAGTATCAGGATTAGATCTAATGAAATGTGAAAAACCACAATTCTACTAATGTGGGTTGTAACTATCAACTAATGACTGAATTCGGAGTCAGTCCCACCACATGTGGAAAAAGGAGCTTATAGTGATGTTTTGGTATCCCATTTGTTGATGCACTGTGGGGAAAGGTAAGCAGTGAAGCACCACAAAGTAGTTTCAACTGGGTATTAACCAATGATAAAAGAAATATGGAACATTTAAAACTATATTCCAGTACAATAGGTGAGACATTCTAGACAGTAGCATGGTTGCGGAAGGAATCCACTCCGGATTTTTCACTCTTCCTCTATCGTATTTCACTGGGCTGTTTAGCTTCCTCTACAGTTCTTTCCTTCTGCACGCATGGATGCAGTTGTGTGCGTTCCATTCTCCCCATTTTATTGTTTTAATATGGTGTAATTTCATCCCCTTTTTGTGTATATTAGTACTTGGAGCGATTCTGAAGCTCTGCCTGTTTGAGAATTCACAGACATGAGAACATAAGCAGTGCCTCTGCTGGGTCAGACCAGAGGTCCATCATGCCCAGCAGTCCGCTCACACGGCGGCCTATCAGGTCCAGGACCTGTATAGTAAATCCTTCAGTAAATCATCCAATCCCTTCTTGAACCCCAATACCGTACTCTGTCCTATCACACCCTCTGGAAGTGAATTCCAGGTGTTCACCACCCTTTGGGTGAAGAAGAACTTCCTAGCATTGGAAGTCTATAGCTGACAGGCCGATCCCTCTGCGTACCTGTTGGCCAGCCTGCATAGTTTTCTCTGGAGCTCAGGGCTGTCCCTGAGGTGGTCTCAACTTCTGTTAATCAGGGGTCGAACACAGGCTGTTAGGCGCTCTTAGGAGGCTCAGCGGTGTCTCATAGGATGCTGGCTGCGTCGTTGCGCCTCCGCCCTTTCCAGTGCGCATACGATGATCCGCAAAGGTGGAGGTATAGTCAGACATTGAAGTCTGACTGGCAGCCCGAAGATCAGCTTTGCAGGAGCATTCCCAGCATTGTAGCAGTGATGATTCTCATCCAGCTACTGTGAAAGCTGAGAGCAGGCTTGCAGCACTTCTAACTTATCCTCTCAGGTCACAATGAGTACACAGACTGACAGCCTGTGAAAGACATCTGGGGAGGTTTGAAAAGTGGGGTTTTTAGTGTTTCTGAATGTTCCCCTATGTTCTCCCTCCTGAAAAATCCTAAAATTGCCAATTTTAAAGTTTGGGAAATGTGAAAAATATCACGATTTTGGTGTGAATTTTGTGATGGTGGCTATCTTGGATTTTTAGCAATTTTATTTTCTAAAGTTCCCTGCTTATTCAAAACTGTAAATGTTGCCTGTAAACCTGCTGGGATGGAGTCCTTGGGCTCTCCTCTTGTGGATTCTTGCCATGATTGCTCAATTTTACCACTTTTAGAGCGTTTTTGCACCACATGCCACATGCGCGCAGCTGGGGGGCCGCAGTGTCTAGCTTAGCCTCCCTTCTGCTCAGCTAGCCTAGCAAGGTGGATTTTGTGCTTTTCAGGGCTCAGCACGACTGGTAATTCCGTCTGTGAGGCTGAGGACTCTGCACAGCTTCAGAAATGCTCAGTTTAGCCAACTTAGGTTGATCTATGCCCCAGGAGCCAGACACCTTTACACAATTCTTGAAATTTTTGCACTCTGGATTTTGGACCACAGTGTTCTCCCCCTGCACAGTTCCAATACGCCTGCACAGCGTCTATCAACGGCGTTACTCCTAGACTCACCCTGCCACTTTGCTTGCGCTGCCTGACCCTGATCTGGGGGTGTCTGGTTGCAGATGATTTGATTGCTGACCCCGTCTTTACAGGTGCAGCGCTTCCCAGGATGGGGATCAGGGACTGTATACTGGAACTGTGGATCCATCTGGGGTCTTGGAAGCCTAGAAATGCTCTCATGAGCCTGCGCCTATTTGAATCTGCAGCTTTGCTAAACCTTCTTTCTGAATCTTTATAGAGATTTTTTGGTCAGTTGGCTCCGTCCACTTCTTTCTCCTGGCTTTGTGGTGTATGCTTGCAGTTTGTTACCTTCCCCTGGTATCCTATGTGTGTTCTGGTCTCGGAGCACTTTAACTCTCCGGAGGATGCTCTGACTATTGCTAGAGCTGTGCCATGCTGGGATTTTATGGCACAGGAGTGTCAGTAACTTTTGGCTCAGCCCAGAGTGGATTTTTGGTGGTGCAGGTGACAAAATGCACCTTTCTCCCCAATGTGGGTGGTTTAGTATTTGAAGATATGCAGGACTACCATGTGGAGGTGATCCTCAGGAAGCTCTTTAATGTAGCTGCTTTAGGCATTAAAGTTACTTTGGCGGCATATTGTGTCGCACGCACCAGTTACGCACAAAAGCGCACTCTGGAAAGTGAGGTGGTGGTTCCCTCTCAACTTTTCTTGGTGGGCACAGTTTATATGCCAGATGCATTGTATGCCCTTATGTGAGTTTGACTCAGGTGTCAGTGTACTTATCTCTGCCCATAGTGGGCTGCTGTTTCCACTATCAAGGCTCCTTTGGCTTGGCTGCCTTTTCAGGAGTTGTGATTGTTTGGCAAAAGTCTGGACGACTTCGTGGATTCTAGACTGGAACGTCACCCTATGACTTGGCTTGATAGCAGTTGCGGCCCTCCTGGGGTTCTGATCTCGTGGTGCTCAGCTTCCAACCTAGCCTCCTGACTCCAGTGCTGCACCTTCTGATGCACAGACACAATGGTGCCAGGTTGAGGGATGCCCTGCTGCGGATTGGGGGCCATCTCAAAACATTTCTGCCAGTCTGGATGTGCGTTACGTCCGACCAGTGGGTCTTGGACTTTATTTGGTCAGGTTACAAACTGGAATTTGCTTGACCTCTGACAGATTGATTAGTGGGCTCTGCTCAGATCGCCCAGACAAAGCGCTCAGGATTCCAGTCACCATTCAGCACTTGCTGGATATTCAAGCGATGGAGCCAGTACCGCCCAACCTCTCGGCTCAGGCAAATACTTCACATACTTTCTCGTGCCAAAGAAAGGCTCTGGAGGCCTATTCTGGATCTTCTACATGTGACTGCGGCTCTCAAGATTCCACGATTCCGAATGGAGACCGTGCATTTGGTCATCACAGCTTCTTGCCTCTCTGGATCTTACAGAGACATACTTGCGCATTCCCTTTTTTCTGGCCCACCATTAAGTTTTGCGGTTTCATGCTTTGGAACAGCATTATCAGTTCTTGATCCTGCCCTTTGGGCTGGCTTCAGTGCCCTGGACCTTCCCTAAGGTGATGGTAGTGGTCGCGGCTTACCTGCGGCAGATAGGTTTTCAGGTGCACCCTTATTTGGGCAGCTGACTGATCAGAGCTCTCTTGTTGGCCGAGGGACACCACGACTTGAAGCGGGAGCTCCAGGTGCTGGAAGACCTGGGTTGGATTGTCAGCTTAGAAAAAAAAAGACAAAAATGAACTGACGCTCATGCACTCACTCTGATGCCTGGGAGTTCCTTTCGACCTGGCCCCAACTATCTACCAGTAGCCCGCTGGCAGAAACTGTGTGCTCAGCTTTCTTTCCTTCTGGAGTGGCCAACTCCTCCAGCATGGGATTATTTTCAGGTTCTGAGATCAATGATTGCCACGCTGGATGTGATTCCTTGTACGAGGGCGCACATGTGTCCTCTACAACATTCTTTGCTCACTCACCAGGTTCCACACAGGGATGCCTTGCAGACCCGACTGCCTTGGGTTCTGAAGTCAAGCAAGCATGGTCTGGTGGCTTCTCCCACAATCACTCCACTGGGACGTTCCACTACACTTTGCCTCCTGGATCGAGGTGATGACAGATGCCAGCCTTTGGGGCCGGAGAACTCATTGCAATCATTGTCCTGTTCAGCAGTGTTGGACACCCTTTCAGCGAAAGTGGTCAATCAATCAGTTGGAGCTCTGAGCCATTCAACTAGCTCTGATGGGGTTACAGAAGATGATGGAGGGCCAAGCAGTCTGGGTCTTCTCCAATAATATGACGACAGTAGCTTCCGTCACTCACAAGAGAGGAACCAAGGGCACTCCTGTGGCTCAGACAGCCCATCTTCTTTTTCATTGAACAGAGCATCATGAAATATTGCTATCAGCCGTTAGGGTGGCGGGAGTAGACGGCGTTTAAGCAGACTTCCTCAGCAGACAGATTCTTGATTCAGGCGAGTGGGTTCTGTCCCCAGAGGTGTTCCAAGTAATAGTGGGGTGCTGGGGAAGACCCCGCTTCGACCTTAGGTGCCTGGGTCAATCAGGGGAAGGCAAGACATTTTGAAGAGGCGGGCCTGCCGGCAGTGGGAATCTCTTCTGCCATTTCTTCTAGTTAAGGTACAGGGGGTTGGGAGCTGTGCAGCCAGGTGGGGGGCTCTGAGACAGGAGGGAGTGGGGAGCTGGGGGTTCTTGGGGGTCCCAGCATGGGGGAGTCTCAGCCCTGTGGCAGAAGGTAGTGGGCATACCTCCTGTTGATCTTTTAAAAAAAAGATATGAGTGTGCAGTGCTGCCCGATTTGCCGATTTGAATTGATTCACGTTGGTGAATCGATTCGAAACAATTCGTTTTCTTAAAATATCAGGCTTTCTGATTCACTGACCAACCCGCCTCCCCGCATATCTTTGTGCCTCCTAAAGCAGGAGCAGCAGCGCTCTGGCAGTGAAAGCCTATCCTAAGTGATGCCTCTTGCTGGCCGTCCACTGGTGCTGCTGCTCCTGCTTTAGGAGGCCCGGTGTCAGAGCTCAAGGTGAGGGGTGTCAGTGGGGAAGTGCTGCATAAGCACCAGCGCTGTGGATACCCTCGGCTCCGCAGCTTTATGGGGTTCCCTGAAGGCTGGCATGTTTTCCCCTTCTCCCCACCATCGTCCGGCTTCCCCCTGGCATCCCCACACCCCCCGAGTCTTGCTTTCAAAACTAATTACAGCCTGCAGAGGATCACTGGTGATGTAGCGATTCTAGCAGGCTGCCATCGGCCTCCGTTGCACATTCCCTCTACTGTGGTCCATCCCAGACCAAAACAGGATGTGAAGTCAGAGGAGGGGTGGGACCACATCGGAGCCTTTGTCAGCTGCAGGAATTATAGCCATTCTGAACAAAACAACAAGCAGCCTAGAAGAGTAGCATAGCAAGAGGTTAACGCAGTAGACTATGAACTAAGGGAACCAGGTTCAAGTCTCACGTCAGATTTTAAAAAAAAAATAATTCTGAGCTTTCCAGAAACATAAAAATACCTACTGTACCTACATTTACCATTAGCTACCCCTCTGTTCTACAGGGATGTCTGTGTGGCCATCATTTTGAAAATAATGCCAGACACATGTTCAGGTACCTGATTTTTTGATGTGCAAAAGTTGGATGCTTCACTTTGGAGAATAGTTATTCATTTTGTACATTTTGAGTTCAAAAACATCTATCTCATAGGCTCAATCAAACAGGAAATCTAGACATTTTTCTTATTTGATTATGGCTATGAGATGGATGGGTTTTTTGGATGTTATGAGCAGGACTTTTTTTGACTTAGACTTTAAAAAAAAAAAAAAAAAAATGCCCCTCCACATCTTTTTGAATATCCCATAGATTTATACTGAATGTCTTCATGGTTAGGTTTAGGAACTGCAAGCACTAATTATATGAGGAGGTGCTGAAAAGTTCTCAGCCCAATCAAATTCCTAAATTCTGAGCATTATTTTGCCACTGTAGCTGAAAAGAGTGTTATTTTATTTTGCAAACTGTTTTTGCAGAATCATAATGCTATGTTTTGAAATTGTTTCAGATCACTGATTGAACCATATCAATAAAAAGTGTGGAATTTTCAAGTGTGGAATACTGAGCCGTCATGAAGTTCCTATTCCTGCAGAAAAAGAACTCCAATGGAAATCCAACATTGAGTGACAAATGCCCATCACACTCCACAGAGAAGAAGTGATGTGCAAACTTTTAGCATGAAGATTTTGAGACCAAAAATACAGCAAAGTCTGGGAGACCTCAAACGGTGTCAACTCCTGAAATTGTTGACCATGGCTATGACCTGATTTTGGCAAATTGGTGAATATCGGCTAAAACAATTGTTTAAACACTACAGCTATCCAGGGAATGGGTTGGGTGTTTAATCCATGGGCAGCTGGGTATGTAGAAGCTGTCAGCCAAGTAGGTGCCCAAATGTTTGAATGCTGATGAGAAACGACATCAGGTGGACACTTCCAAGTTGATTTTGCAGCATTTTCAGTGAGCTCGTGCTATCTTTTTTATGAAACTTAGTTACACCACTATGATCCTGAGACAAAACAGTCCATGCAATGGCAGCACGCAGGCTCTCCAAGACCAAGGAAATTCAAGACCCAACAGTCATCAGGAAAGATCATGGCTACAGTGTTTTGGGATCAGGAAGGTGTTGTAATCTTCCAAGGGGCCAAACAGTTAAGGCAGACTACTACTGTAACTTACTGTGACAATTAAAGGAGACATTGAAAGAAAAAAGGAGAGGGAAGCTGTGGAAAGCAGTTCATTTTTTTGCAAGACAATGTTTTGATGCAATTGGGGTTTCAGTACATAGACCATCCACCCTACTTACCAGATCTTACTCCATCTGACTATTTTTCTGTTTCTAAACCTTAAAAAAAAGTTTCAAAGGGCGACAATTTTTGAGTGAGTTGGAAGTGATTGCAGCAGTGGAGCAGTATTTTACTCCTTGGGAAATTCTGCAAGTGTAGAATTTCTCACCCCCTCAGGACACATAGAATTCTGTACATGCTGTGCAGAATTTAATGCAGATACAGGCAGTAGAGGAGGAAGTGATCCATTGCACAGCAGGTCATTTCATTCTCCTGTGCTGGCTTAGACTCAACTGTTTATGTGACTCGCTATCCGGCATTCGCAGAATTCCACCAGGAGTAGTATTTCGGTGACCAGACATCAGAGCATTTTTTGGGAGGGTCACATAAACTTCAGACATGATGTGTCAAGTGTGTTGAACGCAGGGGTGAATATGTGGAATAACTTGTAAGTTTCATGGCTCCACATCATTCCCTTCTTGGTTGGGCTAAGAACTTTTCAGCACATCCTCGTAAGTATCCACAACAGATATTTTCTATCCATTTAGTGCACTTTCTAAAGCCACTCAGGGCTTTGTTTATGCTGTCACTGAAAAAGAAAGCCACAGTAAAATCAAATGATTCAATTTTAAAAAATAAAGGCTTGACCAAATCATCAAACACAAAACAAAGAAGGTGCCACTGTTCCCTCTAAGTTGAGCTGCAGTCTTCCACTTTCAGTCCTATCACTCAAAGGCATTGTTTCACTATCACATTTTAATAGTGAGGGACAGGCAAGCTCTGCAGGACTCCAGGGTTCTTGCCTTTTTCTTGCAATTGAAAATACAATATTGAAGCAGCATCCCCACTGGCAGCAATGCAGCTGGAGATATCCCACTCAATTCAGAGGGAACAGTGGAAGGCACATGTAGAAAGAAGAAAAACCTTGAAAAATAGTCCAAAACCTAATAATATGAAATGGGGCCAAACATTCTAAGCATAAAATTGTACAAAACAAAGAAAATAAAAAAGTTTAGTCACTGCTATAAGAAATACATTTTACCAGCTTTATGGAAACCTGAAAACTGAGTAGGATCTACATATCAGTGCAGCATGGGAATTGATTCATTATGGTTGCTCAAAATGATTCTAGAATTCTTCTAAGCTGTGAGAAGCTTTCTTCCTTGTGGTCTTCATCAATAACATCACACACTTCGGAAGACTTGAAATATATCTACTTTGCTCCATTTCATATGAATTTTTGCACATTGAAGATGAGGAATTCCAGAGACTGGGGTTTAAGTGAGGTTTTGCTTGCAGTTATTCTTTTTTCTTTGGATAATTTTAAAAAGTAAAAGTATGCATTTAGTTTTACTTTGAAAATCCAATATAAGCCACAGAATGAGAAGGACGTGCAAACTTTTCGCCTATATGAGTTATTAAATTACTTCCTGAATAGATAAAATCTTGGTAATACAAGATAGCTGTTGCCAAGAGATCAAAACTACCTATTTTTTGCTCCATAAGATGCACCTGACCATAAGACGCACCCTAGATTTAGAGGAGGAACACAAGAAAAAAAAACATTCTGAACCAAATTTTCCCTGCCAGGCTCTGCACCCTGTTCCCCCTCCCTGCCAGGCTCTGTACCCTGCCCCCCCCTCTGGTGGTCTAATAATAGGCTGGGGCAGGGCACAAAGCAGGCAGGCCTAGTGACAGGCAGGCAGGTCTAGTGGCAGGCAGGCCTAATGGCAGGCAAGCAGGCAGGCCCCACCCCCCAGTACTTTAAATCATTCCCCATACTCCCATGTGCCCCCCAGTACCTTAAATCATCTTCCCATACCCCCATGTACCTTAAATCATCCCCATAAGCCCACCTGCCCCCAGTACCTTAAATCATCCCTCCATACAACCACGTACCCCCAGTACCTTAAATCATTCCCCATACAACCACGTGCCCCCCCCCCAGTATCTTAAATCATCCCCCCACATACCCCTCAGTAGCTTTTTTAATCATCCCCTCCCCCCTTACCTTTAATCATACCCCCTCGGTACCTTTTTTAATTCCTCCCTCCTTAGACACTTCTCATCTTTCCCAGTCAGCGGTGCACAGGCCAGAAATGCAGAGATCAGGAGCAAGTCCTCTGCGCTCCCGCCTGGGCCCGTACCGATCTCTGAATGGCTGCAGTCAGTTCTTACGAGTCTCGCGAGTCCTAAGTGCAGCCATTCGGAGATCAGCACGGGCCCAGGCGGGAGCGCGGAGGGCTTGCTCCTGATCTCTGCACTTCTGGCCGAGAAAATCGCTGGACCACCAGGTACGATGGCAACGAGCGAGCAGCCAGGTGGGTGGAATTAAAGATGCAGCAGTGGTGGGTTTAAAAAATAAAAAATATGCGTCGGCGGGGTATGCGGGGGGTTTTTAAAAATTTACTGCAGCAGTGTGTGTGGGTGGGGGGGTGTTAAAAATATGCAGCAAATTTGTATTTTCGCTTCATAAGATACATTTACATTTCCACCCCCTTTTGGGGGTTGGAAAAAGTGCATCTTATGGAGCAAAAAATATGGTATATAATTTCATCTGTCTGAGAAATATAATTGTGAAAAACATTATCTATGGGATTTTATTGCTTTTCCAGCCCATTACATAACTTTTAAAAGGCTAGAGCTCCTTGGTGACATCAATTAATCCTGAAAAAGAATCAGATTATTTCACATGTGTGATTACAATGATGCAATTAAAAGACTCTAAAATATTTAGGCAATCATCTCAATTGCAAAATAAAATTATACTGGCATGTCTGTTTAATTATTTACTTTCCCCATGATCCTTGTTTAAACATTTTTTTTCGATAAACATTTGTTTATAAACTACTGTATTTCATTTCTGTGGTGTACACAACTGTCCAATCCTTTTTTCTATTCCTTTTATTCCTAGTGGTGTCATTTATTGCTTGCTTTCTTGAATATTAATTTTGATTTTTTTTTTTTTTTTTAGTAATTATGGAGTAATTTTCAATATCAAGCATAGCCATGGTTGGCAGAATGGAGGCAACAAAACATGCATAATTTGGGAAATCAAATCTATGCTTACTGTTTTAATTTTCAGCTCAAATACACGTTCAAGAAAACTTTTTTAAATCCTATTAAAAGTAGGCATATTCCTTTGCATAATTTTAGCTGCTCTGCTGGGAACAATTTTCAGCCAGGGCAAGCTAGCTGGGCACCTATTCACTCATCTCTTCCCTTTGAAATTTATTCTCCTTTCAAAATCATAGTCCTTCTTGTTACAGTACTTATCAAGCTGCAGCTATACATCATGAAAACATATCTGAAAGCCGAGGTTATTCTGGCCTTGGCATACTGCAAGGTTGGTGTGCCTTAAGCCTGGAAGGAAAGGAAAGCAGATACATCTAAGCTGAATGAACTTAATAGCCTGGGAGTGGGCCCCCAATGTGGTTGCTGGATTCAAAATTGGTGACAAATGACAAAGGTTAGGGATAAATGGAATTAATTTAGAAGAAAAAAAGATGAGCAGTGGTATGCTTTAAAGATTGGTCTTGGGACTAATTCTGCTCAATATCTTCAAGAACAATATCACCAAAGGATTAGAAGGAAAATTTGCAATGGAAAGGCCCTGGCGGGGATGGTCACAAGTAGTCTGTTTACAGTGTTGCCTCTGTTGGCCGGCCACCGCCGCTGCTTTGGGAGGGTCCTTGGATAAGAGATATCAGCTCCACCTAGGGAGGGGGGGGGAGTCAATTGGAGGCCAGACCCATGCAGAAGGGGAAGGGGAATTGTCGGGTTAGGAGTAGACCGGCAGGAAGATGTCATGGGGGTGAGTGGTTGGAGAGTGAGAAAGGGCAGACCTGCAGAAGGGGGAGGAGGAGGGGACATGGATGGTGGACCAAAAGTGGGGGGTGGGTAGAGGAAGGGACATGGATGCTGGACCTGCAGGATGAAGGTGAGGGGAGATAGATGCTGGACCCATAAGTGTAGAGGTAAACTGATCGGATCCAGTGAGCTGAGATTACACCAGACTGTGAAACAAGTCCACTTGAAAAACTAACAACGCTGAGTGGAAGATTTCCTAGAGGCTTCAATGATGGCTGACACTGATGTAGATAGTGCAAAAGCATCTACTCAGG
The DNA here is from genome assembly GCF_902459505.1 of Geotrypetes seraphini. NCBI lineage: Eukaryota > Metazoa > Chordata > Amphibia > Gymnophiona > Dermophiidae > Geotrypetes > Geotrypetes seraphini. The sequence continues at coordinate 215,851,698 of NC_047088.1, read as the reverse complement.
AGAGAGATACCATACTATGAGAGCTAACGTAGATTATATTGGAGAAGCAACCCCCTCGTTCTGTGTGAGTAACATTGGAAAGATATGAAGTGTTATGGGTCCCGGTACAATGAGTTGTAGGAGGAGCGGGAACCATGTTTGATAAGGCCACGAAGGCACTATGAAAATCATGGTGGCCTATTCTTGGAGAAGTTTGAATAAAGTCTTCCCAACTAGAGGGTGCACCAGGGAGGGGAAGGCCCATTTTGAAGAGGCGGGCCAGCTGGCTGAAGGGAGTAGGCATCCCTCCGGTCAGCGATCTAAAATCAAGGTAAGGAGGAGAGGGTGTGGGTCAGAGGCATGGGGGAGGAGGGTTTGAGTAGCAGCGGGAGAGATTGGGCATCCCTCCCGCTGCATGGGGGGTTGTGGTGGGAGAGAATGGGCATCTTTCCCGCTACTGTAGGAGGGGATCGTTTGGTGGCGGGAGAGAGTGGGCATCCCTCTCGCTGCAGGGGGTGTGCATGGCAGTTGGAGAGAGTGGGCTTCTCTCCCACTGCAGGAGGGGTGTGTTTGCAGCGAGAGAGAGTGGGCATCTCTCCTGCTGCTGGAGGAGGTAGGTGTCGCTTGGCAGCGGGAGAGAGTGGGCATCTCCCTTGCCGCGGGGGGGGGGGGGGTTGTTGGTTGGCAGCAGGAGAGAGTGGACAACTCTCCCGCTGTTGTGTTTTTGGTTTTTCCTTTTTGTGTTTATTCTGCGCATGTGCTCACCGCTATCACCAGCGATAGGCACATGCAAATTTAGCGAGTCTTCGCTACTCTCCACCAATCTCATTTGCATGAGCATTTTTTGGAGACTGACTCGCTTTTTTAAAATCACTACCAGAACGGCTGCAATAGCAGCCCGTTGTTTTTTAACGCGGTTTTTTAAAAATCTAGTGCTTACTTCAATGCTGGCCAAAATAGTAGAAACTATTTTGAAAAATGAAATTAGTGGTCATATGGCAGATATGGTTAAATCAGACAGAATGAAAAGTAGATTTTAAAAAAGGACATCTTACCTTAAAAATATATTTGATTTTTTAAAGATATTAATAAATATGCACATAAGGGTGAGCCATTGATATAGAGGGGCATTTTTGATATGACGTCCAAAGAGTTTGGATATTTTACGGAACACTGACAAAAATTTAATAGCGAATATGACCATTTTTGAAACAGAAATACAACTATCTTTTTTTTTTCTTAAATGACCATTTCTCAGTTATGCTTGTCCTCAGTGCATCTGTCGTTTTGAACCAATTTTGAAGGAAAAACATGTCTAAAAGAAAAACACACAAAACAAGCCACTGGGATGAAGGAGGGGCCAGCAGTTTTAGTAGACTGGCCAAGCAAACATCCAAGCAGAGCAGAGGGGTACCTTATGGGGAACTGGAGTGAACTCATAAAAAGGCCAGGTACACATTTCACCATTTTTATTTGGTTTTAAATCCTGTCCTCCCAAGGGAGTTCAGTATGGGTTACAAGTCTACATACATATTAATATGTTTTATACAGGTATAGTGTATAGTGAGCCACCTAAAACCTACTGGACCCAACTTACACCATACCAATCGCCCTTCTGCCTGCAGGTATCAGCTATATGTAGGTAAAGTGGGATTTTGGTAGATTTTGGAAGGCTCACATATTCTACCATAAGTGTAGTAGTTAAAGTGGGATATGGGTCTCAGGGTGACGGGACTAAATCGCGCGAGACAACGGCGCGCAGACAAATGAGCGCAAGGTTGACGGCGCGCCGAAGAAAAGCACTATTTTAAAAGGCTCCAACGGGGGGTGTGGTGGGGGAACCCCCACACTTTACTTAACAGACATTGCGCTGGCGTTGTGGGGGGTTTGGGGGGTTGTAACCCCCCACATTATACTTAAAACTGAACTTTTTCCCTAAAAAACAGACAAAAAGTTCGGTTTCAAGTATAATGAGGGGGTTACAACCCCCCAAACCCCCCACAACGCCAGCGCGATGTCTGTTAAGTAAAATAGGGGGGTTCCCCACCAACACCCTCCGTCGGAACCCTTTAAAATAGTGCTTTTCTTCGGCGCGCCATCAACCTTGCACTCAGTTGTCTGCGCTCAGTTGTCGGTGCGCCGTTGTCTCGCACGATTTTGTCTATGAACCGGGTCTCAGTTTTAATAAAATAAGATAACCGCTCGTAAGATCAATGAACAATCAAACAAAAAACATCTATTTAGACATTTGGGGCTAGACCTGTTTTAACAACGAATAAGTGTTAAAAGGAGTCCAAACTGACCAGATGAGTACACTCCCCCAGTGGTCACTGATGTACTCTCACCTCCCCAAAGATGTGACTGAAACAGTACATGCCTGACTGTATGATAGCTTCAGATGTTTTGGCCAGTCCTAGTAGAGCAGCAAGTAGGTTCCTGGAGTAGCCTAGTGGGCAGTGTAGTCAACCATAGAGATAGGGACTCAGGCCTATATTCCACTCTAACTATTACACTTATGGTAAGCCTTCCAAAACCCACCCTAATCCTACTCGCCTTTTTTTTTTTTTTTTGTAATTCTTTAGTTAGAAAGTTGAAAACTCCACTTATTCATCAGTACAAGAAACACCAAATACAATACCGCTAACAATACATGAGATGAAGAACAATAATCTGCATAACACTTTGGAAAAAAAACTCCCCCCTCTCCCTGAACAGCAGATCAATAGCCACTGAGCCAAACTACCCCATAACCCCCTAATATCCAAAGACAGTCAACCAAGTACTATATAAGCATGAAAGTAACAGCCACAATCCCCCAACCTCAACCCCCTCCAAACCAATCAACCCTAATCCAGCCCGCCCACCCCCAACCCCTCGACTTCCAGATATCTACCCCAGATGTCTAAGTACTGTTGCCATTGCCTGGTCATCATGGACAAGAGCCTATACCTTGCACACATCCATCCCAACTTTTCCTTCATTATAGTCATGGTGGCCAAAGTCAAGCTCCTCCAGAAGCGTGCCACATTCAGCCTAGCTGCTGTGAATGCTAGCTGGGCCAATTTATCTCGAGTATCCTCAACCCACCCCTCCTGAATTCCCAATAAGACCAGGTCCACCCTCTCCGGGATGGGAACCTGCAGCAACTCCCCCACATAACCAAACAATTGCCTCTAATAAGCTTTCAACTTAGGACAGCTCCACCACATGTGAATAAAGGTTCCCCTATATCCACACCCCCTCCAGCATGTGTCAGTGCTAGCAGCAGACATTTTATTCAAAAGGAATGGAGTCACATACCAACGCACAAGCAACTTGAGAGCATTTTCCACTAACGCAAGTGCCACAGCAACATGGTGAAGCTTAAACGTTATCCACTCCCATTCTTCCACTTCAAACACCCTTCCCAAATCCACCTCCCAAGCCATTAAATAGGAATGCTTCCTTCCCCACTCCCCATGTACCATTTTGTATAACCGAGATATACAACCTTGCTGTACTGGAATACCCAGTAATTATTTAAACTCAGACAGCTGATATGTAGCGGGGTCCCCCCACACGAGCCCTCATGAGATAATTTTTCACTTGCAAATAAGGAAACATGTCCCCTGCTTCCAACTGATAGAGAGACTGAAGCACCAGAAATGCTCGTATGGAGTCCCCCTCCAAAAATTGGCCAAAATATTGCAGCCCTATCTGCTCCCATCTCCTGAATATCCCCCCTCCCTACCTGGTTCAAAATCAGATGCCAACCACAGAAGAAGATGATGTACACCCTTACCCTTGCAAAGTAGTTTTCGAGCAACCCCTTTCCAAACCCGCAACGTCCACCTATAGCCAGCAAGTCTTTTTCCCCCAGTTCCTCCCACAACAGAGACCCCAGAGTCCACTCTCCATTATATCCCTCTAGCAAACCCTGTTCTATCTGCACCCACAACTTCTGAGGGGCAGCATGCCATTCAACCCCTGCCCACAGCTGCACTGCAAAGTAATAATGTTCCAAATGAGGATACCCCCCCCCCCCGTCTTAAATTTATACATGGCAACCTGAGCCACCCTGGAGCGTCTACCCCCCAGACGAATCAAAGCAGGCTTCAATGCCAACGCTGAAAATACTGCTTAGGAATTTCAATAGGCAAAACTTGGAAGAAATACAAAAATTTAGGTAAAATAATCTTCCGAACTACCTCCATACACCCCAGCTACAAAACATATAACTTATCCCAATGTTCCATAACCCTAATCAGGGCCGCCACCAAAGGAACATAATTAACCTGAAATAACGACTGCCAATCCACCCCCAATTGAATACCCAAATATCAGATAGGCCCCTTAACCCAACGGAAAGAACTGCCCGTTTAATCCTCGAAATGGCTGAGTCTAGTACCAAAATATTCAATATCTCTATTTTAGTTAAATTTGCCTTGAACAAAGACAATGCCCCATAATCCAGCATATACTCCCGAAAAATCTTAAGGGAGCTCTCTGACCCCTGAATAGGCACCCTCCGTTTCTTATCTGACAACCTAATTTTCTGTGTTAATGGTTCTATCTCCAAAGAGAAAAACAGCAGCGACAGCTGGCAGCCCTGCCTCTTCCCTCTCCGGAGTTCAAAGGGAGAGGAGTAAACCCCATTGATTTTAACACATGCCAATGGCAAGTTATACAAGGACATGATCCAAGATACAAAACGAGACCCCATCCCCATATGTTTAATCACAGCCTCCATAGACCTCCAGTTCACAAGGTAAAAAGCCTTTTTAGCATCCACTGCCACCGCCACCCTTGCTGCCCCATTGCACCTGGAGTGCCATATCAGATTCAAAACCTTACGAAACCCATCAGCAGCCTGCCTCCCCCCTATAAACCCCACCTGATCCAGATGGATAAGCACAGGCATATGAGCCGCTAATCTATCCGCCACTACCCGTGCCATAATTTTAGTACCTATACCCAGCAATGAGATCGGTCTATAACTCCCACATTGTATATTATCCTTCCCGGGCTTAGGTAGAATCGTTATCCCCACTAACTGCATAAAAAAAGGCAATTGCGCTCTGTCCCTCAGATTATTATACACCCTCACCAGCAGAGGAGCCACCCTAGAGACTTCCCCGGCTTCAGATGTCAAATCACAGTGTGTACTTCCTCTATGGTAATATCAGCATCCAAACCCTAAGCCTCAGGCTCTGACAAGGAGGCCAATCCCAAATCTGACAAATACCGCCCAATTTCTTCTTCAGAGCCCTGACTCTCCGGAGTATACAGCTCCTGATAAAAGCCCCAGAATCGCTTATGGATGGCCTTCTCAGCCGTCAGTATCAACCCATGATATTAGATTGGGTTTATTTATTTAAGCTTAAGGCGATGCGCTAATAACTTCCCTGCCCTATTCCCGGAGTCAAAGAACCGGAGGCGAACTCTCTCCAAGTTAAATTGAATCTCCTCATCCTCCAATTTCCCCAGCTCCTCCCGAACTTCCTTGATCCTCAACTGAAGGGGAGCCCCCCCTTGACCCCGCTTATGTTGGTCCACCAACTACCTTAAGGTCTCCCACAGATCTTGCTCCTTTTTCAATGTGGGCCAGAGAAATTAGCTCCCCTCTAAGTACAGCTTTTAAACTTTCCCAGATCGTCGTCAGAGAATATTGATCAATATTATTATGCTCCAGAAAATCTAGAATAACCTGCTCAATCTTAAGCACCACTAAAGAATCTCGCAGCAAACTATCATTCAATCTCCAGTAGTGGTTCCCAACCTTAGAGGCCCCCCCACCTCACATCCATCCAAATTGGAGCATGATCCGACCACCCTATATCCTCAATGCAGGAATCCACCAGCCGACTCCCCCAACCTTTGTCTAAATATAACATATCATTCCTAGTATACACTTGGTGGACCGGGGAATAATAAGAGTAGTCCTTTCCCTGCCAATGTTGGAAATGCCACCTATCCACAATATTAAGTACTTCCACGAAATGTCGCAGGCGCTGCCTATCTAATTTAAGCCGTTCCCTACCCGATCCCATAGAATTCCATCTAGGGTCAACCACCAAATTAAAATCCCCTCCCACTTTCACCGAGCCCTGCTTCACCTGCAGTACCTTGGCCAAAACCTCCTAAAAAACTGACCAGTTCCCCATCAATCCTTCCACCCAAATAACCCATCTCCCCCCATCATCCTGCCAATTCTGCTCTGGCACAATCGTAAGATGTTTGGCAATCAGAATGCCCACCCCCGCCCTTTTCCGCTCCTTCTTATTACAAGCCCACACTCTGTAGGGATATTCCCTATATTGTATCAGCTTCTCCCCAGTTTTCACAAAATGCAACTCGTGTACAAAGCTAACAGCAATCTGAAGCCTCTTTAACTCTTTCAATAACAGTTGTCTCTTACGGGGTATATTAAGGCCTTTAACACTGAAAGTACCACCTGCAATTTATCACCCCCATGTCTTGCACAAAAAGACCCTCGACTGTCCCCCCCTACCTGCCTCATCCAAATCCTCCCAGATAGAGCCCTGCTGTTATCCGTCCACACCCCATCCACTCCCCTGTCCCCCCTCTTCCCCCACCTCTCCCCCTCCCCACCCAACCCACTCCCACTGTCTCCTATTCCCCTCCATGACTTCATGTGACCCCACCAAATCCCATTTCCACCACCTCCTTCCCACTTCCCTCCACCCGCCCACCTTCAGTATACATCACACTCACTACCCCCATATCAGAAGCCCCTCACAACCAGCCCCATTCACACTCCAAACGCAAAACCAGAAGGTCCATAACAGTGCTATGTCCTATGATGGCCAAACACAGCCATGCAAGAAACAGCCACCACTCTCTCTCCAGCGAAACGTTTCTAGCTTCTGTGCTACCTTCTTTCCTAGGACAGGGAAGCACGAAATTTCAAACCGTTCTTCAGATACGTTAAAGGGAAGCAGCCGGCCAGGGAGGAGGTGGGACCGTTGGATGACAGAGTTAGGAAGGGTGTGGTGAAGGAGGAGAAAGAAGTGGCAGAAAGACTAAACACGTTCTTTTCGTCAGTATTTACAAATAAGGACACATCCAACATACCAGAACCTGAAAAAAATCTTCAAATGAGAACAAGCAGAAAAATTAGCATCCATGGAAGTAAATCTTGAAGACGTACACAGGCAGTTAGAAAAACTAAAAACTGACAAATCACCGGGCCCAGACGGAATCCACCCCAGGGTACTGAAAGAGCTTAAGGAGGAAATAGCAGAACTACTACAGCAAGTTTGTAATCTATCCCTGAAAACAGGCGTGATCCCGGAGGATTGGAAGATAGCCAACGTAACACCATCTTTATGTTTAAGTATGTTTATTAATTTTGCAAAAAAGGCAAGAAAATATTATTGCAAACACAATATGCAAGAACTACAACCATGTTTCATCCCCCCCATTCCCCCTCCCAAACCCCACCACCCCAATATCCACAAGAACAAATGATCCATCTTCCAATATACAAAGAGCATTACGGGTTTAACAGGTTACTACGAGCTTTATGAGTCAACGTAAGCCAAAAGGGTTCCCAAACAGAACAATATACACGGCCCTTAGGAGTGTCCAGTGAAGTCAAGGACATGCGCTCCATAGACGCTTGACGAAGCATGAGAGTGCGCCAAAGTGACACAGTTGGTGGGTCCGATACAATCCAGCAATGTAATATAGTTTTCTTTCCCAAAAGGAAAGTCCGAGCCAAAAAACCCCGGAAGCCCTTCGGGGACACCCGGGGTAGAGAAGCCATCATGAAAAGCAGTTCAGGGCAGTTAACATAGCCGTGGTGCCACATTGAGGCAATGTGCTGCTGCAATTGAGTCCAAAAGCCCTGGATCAAAGGACAAGCCCAAAATTGATGACCCAGGGTCGCCCTGGGTTGCGCACATTTGAGACAATTGTCTGTGGGGCTAAGTTTAGCACGATATAGTTAAGGCGCAAGTAGAATTTATAGTTCAGTTCAAGGAGGGTCACATGAGAGGTGAGGTTATAAATGTTTTTGAGACCCTGCTGAATGTGTAAGCCAGTCACCTCACAGGACAATTCCCCAGACCAGCGGGCCGCGTAAGAGTCATAAGAAATGGACCCCAGACTCTCACGAAGGAAACGTAAGTGGAATTTCAGGGGAATCTGGGTCTGTGCAGATAGACAGAGCGCTTCCGAGATGGTCTCCTGACTTTGATTGGTGAGTCCCGCTGAAGGGAGAGATCGAATATATGATGCCATCTGAGCATAAGCCAACCATTCCAGGGGTGTCCAATGATACTCAGTCTGCATAACTGGGAATGACGGTACAGTACCCTGTGCTGTTACCACCTGAAATATATATTGCAAATTAGAAGTTCTCCACACTGAAAGAGGACACATGGATGTCCCAGGTGGAAAGTCTTTGTTGTCCAGAAAAGGCAAGTAAGCTGTGGCAGTTGGGTTAATATGTAGCGCTTTACATAAGCGCCTCCACACTTGACGTAACGGTTTAAAAAGCAAGTCACCAACTGGTGGGGGCCCCCTAGGAAGATGTAGAGTGTGCAACAAATAACTAAAATGGTATGGGGTGCAAAGAGCTAGTTCCGAGACAGTGGCCGAAAAATGACATGTGCCCCGGAACCAATCATTTAAATGTCTCATTTGGCAAGCTTGAGAAAACAGACGAAGACTGTGAAGTCCCAGCCCTCCCTGCGCCTTTGGAAGCATCAAGATGGACAAAGAAATCCTAGCCCTTTTACCATTTCACAAATAAGAAGTCAGGTATTTCCCCACCTCTTTATCGTGCTTAGTGGACAACAAAATAGGAAGCATTTGAAAAACATAAAGCCATTGGGGCAATAACACCATATTATATAAAGCAATTTTACCCATCAATGATAGAGGAAAGTCCCTCCAAATAGATAGTTTATGTTGAGTGAAGGTCAGGAGCGGCAGGACATTCAAGGAATATAAACTGGTGAGATCCATGGGTATGTTAATTCCCAGGTAAGTCAAGTGAGTAGTAGCCCAACGTAAGGGAAAAGTCCCCCTCCACCTAGCGGGTATTTCTCGGGACAGAGGGAGTACCAATGATTTTTGAAAGTTGAGAACCAATCCGAAATATAAACTAAATTCGTCTAAAATAGCTAATGCTCTCGTCAGGGAGACTTGTGGGTCAGACAAGGTTAATAACATATCGTCAGTAAACGCCAAAACACGCAGTTGAGAGTCCCCCTCCAGAAGGCCCCTTATTCCATCATCCCTCTGCAAAGTACGCAAAAAGGGATCCAGATAGAGCAAAAACAACAAGGGAGAAAGAGGGCTACCTTGTCTCGTCCCCCACGCTATCTGGAAGGATGGAGTCCTCGTCCCATTCACTAAGATGTTACACCATCTTTAAAAAGGGATCAAGAGGTGACCCGGGGAATTACAGACCAGTAAGTCTGACCTCGGTTCTGGGGAAAATGACGGAAGCGCTGATTAAAGAAAGCATCAAGGAGCATCTAGAAAGGAATAAACTTATGAAAACAAGCCAACATGGTTTCTGCAAGGGAAGATCGTGCCTAACAAACTTACTGCACTTATTCGAAGGAATTAACAAACGGATGAACAAAGGGGACCCCATAGACATCGTATACTTAGACTTCCAAAAAGCTTTTGACAAGTTACCCCTTGAACGCCTATTTCGGAAACTGAAGAACCATGGGGTGGAAGGAGACATATACAGATGGATCAGAAATTGGCTGGCAGGTAGGAAGCAGAGGGTAGGAGTGAAGGGCCACTACTCGGACTAGAGGAGGGTCACGAGTGGTGTTCTGCAAGTATCGGTGCTTGGACCGCTGCTATTCAATATATTTATAAATGATCTAGAAACAGGGACGAAGTGCGAAGTAATAAAATTTGCAGACGACACCAAACTATTTAGTGGGGCTAGGACTATAGAGGAATGCGAAGATTTACAAAGGGACCTGAACAGACTGGAGGAATGGGCGACGAGATGGCAGATGAAGTTCAATGTAGAGAAATGCAAAGTCTTGCACGTAGAAAACAGAAACCCGAGATACAACTACATGATGGGAAGGCTGTTACTGAGTGAGAGTACCCAAGAAAGGGACTTGGGGGTAATAGTCGACAAGACAATGAAGCCGTCGGCACAGTGCACAGCGGCCGCTAAGAAAGGGAATAGAATGCTAGGTATAATCAAGAAGGGTATTACAACCAGAACAAAAGAAGTTATCCTGCCATTGTATCGGGCAATGGTGCACCCGCATCTGGAGTACTGCGTCCAATATTGGTCGTCATACCTAAAGAAGGATATGGTGATACTCGAGAGGGTCCAGAAGAGAGCGACATGTTTGATAAAAGGTATGGAAAACCTTTCATACGCTGAAAGACTGGAGAAACTGGGGCTCTTTTCCCTGGAGAAGCGGAGACTTAGAGGGGATATGATAGAGACTTACAAGATCATGAAGGGCATAGAGAAAGTGGAGAGGGACAGATTCTTCAAACTTTTGAAATCTGAAAGAACGAGAAGGCATTCGGCAAAACTAAAAGGGGACAGATTTAGAACCAACGCTAGGAAGTTCTTCTTCACCCAATGGGTGGTGGACACCTGGAATGCGCTTCCAGAGGGCGTGATAGGACATTGGTACGGTATTGGAGTTCAAGAAGGGATTGGACAATTTTCTGAAGGAAAAGGGGATAGGAGCCTAGGGTATAGATAGAGGATTACTATACAGGTCTTAGACCTGGTGGGCCACCACGGGAGAGGGCTGCTGGGCAGGATGGACCTCTGGTCTGACCCAGCAGAGGCACTTCTTATGTTCAGGATCCTCCACACTGACCATCCCTTCTTTCCTCAGCAACGCTCCTGCTTCCACCACCCTCTTATGGGCTCCATTGATGGAGCCCAAAGGGAAACAGCCATCGATAACGTAGGTTTTTCTGCTTCAGGACCACCATGATCGGTTGAAACTCTCTCCTCTGCTGCAGGGTAATAGCTGACAGGTCCTGGAATACCTCCACTTTATGATACTTCCACTCAAAGGTGCCCAGATCCCTGGCTTTGCGCACCATTTTGTCCTTATCTGCAAAGTTGTGCAAGCAAGCAATAATGTCCATGGGATACTCCGCCTTTTTGGGCCCCAGTGTGCAGTGAGCCTTAGCCACCTTCAGCACCAAAATAGATTCTCTTGCGTCCTCATCCGAGGAGAAGATAGAGCTATATATCTCTTGCACCACCTTTATTGTGTCAGAGTAATTCGCTGTTTCTGGCACCCCACAGATGCGGATATTATTCCTTCGGGACCTGTTTTCCAGGTCCTCCACCCTGTTATAACAGTCCTGCCAGTCCTTATGGGCCATTTCAAATGCTCCACTCAGCTCCTGGGCCACATCCTCCTGCTCCTCTATGTGGCGCTCCGTCTCCTCCACTCTCCCCATGAGGTCTGCCAGGTCCTGCATGATTTCTTTTACAGCGTCCTTAATTTTCCCTTTCACCGCAGCTACCTCCTGCTTTATATCACTGGCCATTGCTGGAGGTCCACTTTCGTCTTTGCCGCCGATAAAGACTCCATGCGCTGCAGTCTTGGAGAGGCGCCCCACTCTGACTCCTCCTCTGACCCACTCTCCACGGACTCACACACCGACACGCTGGAGACTCCACGCATCTGGCGTAGGCCACATTTTTCCATTGCCTTTTTGGTAGGGCACCCCTCATCAGTTTTCTTTTTCAAAGGCATTTTGCAGCCGCACACACCCTCTGGAACGCTACCACACGCCCCACTGACTCACACGTGTTTTGGGAAGGGAGAATTTGTTCACCAGGATCAGAGCTCCGGCTCTAATCTTCCATTCGGTTTGGTGACGTCACCGGAAATCACATCTCTCCTTTATTATCTCTCCCTATACTCCTCCCCGAGAATTCCATTCACTGGGCTAGTCTCTCTTATTTGTACCCACCTCCTCTACTGTCAACTCCAGACTATATTCCTCTTCTTTTGCTGCATCATACGCCTGGGACGGACTGCCCAAGTCAGTACATCAAGCTCCATCTCTGGCAGTATTCAAATCCAGACAAAATGCCCACCTTTTCAAAGCTGCTTTTAACTCCTAACCCCTATCCACTTGTAAAGTAACCATGCCTTTATCTTTATTGGAAGCTTCTATACTGCTACTAATGACTGTCTCTTGGATGTTTTTAATGTGCAGTGCTGCATACATCTAGCAGTGCAATAGAAATGATAAGTAGTAGTAGTATATAGGTCAAACCTGCACGCATAAGGGCTATTGGGGTGGTGTAGTTTGGTTGAGTAGGTTTTGGAGGGCTCACCATACACTATAAAGGGGGTTATGATGAGATGTGTACCTGGGCCTTTTTATGTGAAGTTAATTGCAGTGTCCCCTAAGGTGCCCCACTGCTCCGCTGGGATGTGTGTGTGGCTAGTCTACTATAACTGCATCCCAATGGCTTGCTTAGTGTGGTTTTCTTTTGGATGTGGGGTTTTCCCCCCCCCGAAAATGGTTCAAAAGATAGCCATTTCATAGATGTGCGTCTATTTTCAAAATGAAAAGACATGTTTCTGTTTTGCTACTGGATTTTTGTATGTCTTTCGCAAAATGTTCAAACTCAGATTTGGACTTCATATCAAAAATGCCCCTCTGTATGTGTTTGTGACAAGGAAAAGTTGAAGATTTGCCCAGAGTGCTCAATATTTTTGCACCAGCCTTAGACTGAAGAAACTGAAAAAGAGAGACCCTATAGAAAATGATAATACAGAGAAAGAAGTTCATAATCTTGCCTGGGCCTTCATTTAAAGAATAGGTATTTTTTTAAAAAGCCCTATTTTCTGTATGAGTTCCAGTTTATTACAAGGAGAAACAGTTTTCTAAAAGAAACTGCAGCAAGATTTTAAAAAGATGAGATCCTGAAAGAACATTCAGCCCAGTATTTCAAGATTACAGTGCTATCTCTGTCAACACAAAATCTTTAAAAGTAAGCCAAATTCTTAGTTAACTAAAGCCTTTCCTCCTGAGTCTTGACTCGCAATTATATTTTTTGACCTTTTCAAAGCCACAAGACATTCTGCTAGTAGTAGTTTCCAAAAGCTCTTTTTATTGTTTCTTGGCAGAGCTTGTGCCTATAGATAGATGGGTCAGTAGTAACAGAGTTTAAATGGCTGTTTGAAAAAGAGTTCAGTATCAGAGGTCATACAGGTCTTAACCAGCAAAGGGACTTGATTCGTTTGGGAAATGGTTCAAACAATGGAAAGGAACAAGTGGAAACTGAGGGTAAAAGACTAGCATCAAACACATTATAACACATTACCAAAAATCCATCCAGCCCAAGTCACAAATAATAGAAGACAAGACAACATTTAAAATTAGAATGCACACAAATTTTATTGCAAAGTCTAAACTTATGCAACTATAAATGAATCTAGATGAGTAAAAAAACAAACAAACATGGAATTGTATCTGATTTCTTTTCTTTTGTCTTTTCTGATTTTCTACTTTATAATATTGTCCTCTGGATGTATTTTTATATATATAATGTTATGTTTCCTAACTCAGACCATTTTAGAAGTTGACACAAGCACAGGAATATTTGTGGTAATATGCAGCTTTTTCCTGCCAGACAATACTGTAACAACCTCAAGGCGGTCCTTGGGTATTCAAGACAATTTGGGGGGGGATGATACATATTTAGCATATTATGTTCATTTTCAAGGAAGACAAACTTAAATTTAAGAAATAAATAGCCCTATGAGGGATGGAATTGGATTCTGTCCATCTAGACAGACTGGTCAAACTACTGTTGCAATAAAAATAGAAACAAGAAGTAAATATGTACGGTAGTTTGAATGGCAAACTGCAGCTTTGCAAATCTCCTCGGTGGACGTCAGACTAATTCAGGACATTAACACTGCTATGGTTCTAATATGAGCTTTGCCATGTCCTTCTTAAGTCAGACCTGCCTGGGAATATCAGAAGAAGAAGCAGTCTGCTAACAATCTGGACACTGTCTTTTGATTATAGCAATTTCAGGCTTGTGAAGGTTAACTTTCTATTAATTTTGGCTTATTCTAGGCAGAAGGCAATGACCCTTGCAATATAAACTGTGCAGGACTTGTTCGTGTTTATGAACATTGGTCTTAGGGGTTGCCTCAGTAGTTCATTTGCATGTGAAGGATCTGAATCTTATTCTCAGTATAGGATTTCTATTTCTGGGGCCAGAAAGTTATAGAGGTAGGGAGGGAATCAGTCACCATACGAGTACTTATGCTTAGTGTCCAGATTTAGGGCACGTTTACAGTGTTCCTGGAAGAAGTACTGGTGCGTGTTCCCAGTGGAAGACTGCAGGTACAATGATTGGACTAGGAATCTGGGAGGGATCTACATTAGAGGCAGGGCTGGCATTAAGAGGGGATGGGCCCCATAGCTCCAGTGGGCCCCTATGGGTCAGGATGTCCTTCCCTTCTCCCCACCTCATTCCAAAGCCCCCCTCACTTTTTTAAAATGCAAAAGGGTCACTGACATGGCAGCGGTTCTCTAGTGCTGTTTGTAGCTTCCTTGGTGCTGTTCCTCTGCTGTGGTCTGCCCAAATAGAAACAGGAAGTTATGTCAGAGGGGGTAAACCATGGCAGAGGAACAGTGCCAAGGAAGTCATGAACAGCGCTAGAGAATTGTTGCTGCAACACCCCTGAATAGGAGAAAATTCCTTTAATGCCTGTGCCATATTAGAACTCTAGTTGTGATTAATCTGGAAACCCGAAGTAGCAGAAGAAAATTACTGGGTCAAAAAAATTAATGGAACTTGGGAAAAGCATAGTTACTTACCTGTAACAGGTGTTAGTCAAGGACAGCAGGCAGACATTCTCACATGTGGGCAACATCATCTACAGAGCCAGTGCAAAAGTGTACTGTCACTTTAAAAGACTGAAAAGTCTCACGACTGCCTGTACTGCACATGAGTTGGTGCCTTCCTGCCTGACGTTGGCTTGTGGGACCATCTGCTTTAATAAAAAAAAGGTAAGAAGCCAACTAGGGAAGAGCCAACTAGGGGAGGTGGGAGAGTTGTAAGAATATCTACTTGCTGTACTGGGATAACACCTGTTACAGGTTAATTAACTGTGCTTCATCCTAGGACAAGCAGGCAGCAAATTTTCACATGTGGGACTCCCTAGCTTCTAGGATTATGATTGTGAAGTGACCTGTTCTGCAGTCTATAACAGCGCAGGCAAAAGTCAGGACAGAGTTCAGGACCTAGGCACTGGACATACCAGTTATGTGGGTCAGTAGCCATATTCTCAATCTATCTGTTTCCACTGCAACTGTCCCTGCTGCCTTCAAACATGCAATGATTAAGCCGTTTCTCAAAAAACCCTTGCTGCACCCCACCTGCCCATCCAACTTTCTGTCTTCTTTCTTCCGTTCCTATCCAAGCTACTCAAGCGTGCTATTCTCTGCCGCTGCCTGGTCTTCCTTTCAACTCGACATATTCTCAATCCTCTACAATCTGGCTTTCACCCACAACACTGCATAGAGACTACCCTCACTAAAGTCTGCAGTGACTTGTTCATGGCCAGATCTAAGGGCCTTTACTTGATCCTTATCCTTCTCCAGTATGTCTACTGCCTTTGATACTGTTAATCACAGCTTACGCCTTGATACGCTGTCCTTGCTTGGATTCCGTGAATCTGTTCTCTCCTGGCTTGCCTTCTACCTCTCCCAACACACCTTTAGTGTATGAGTTGGTGGGTCTTCTTCTGCTGCCACCCCACTAGCGGTTGGTGTAGTTCCACTAGCGGTGGGCATAGGATGAGGGTTCTGTCTTAGGACCTCTTCTCTCTCTCTACACCTCTTTCCTATTGTCCTGATCTTCTCCCATGGCATCCAGTATCACCTATATGCTGATGACTCCCAGATTTACCTCCGTACACCTAAATTTCACCTAAAGTCCAAGAAAAAGTCTGCGTGTTTGGCTGACAATGCTGCCTGGATGTCCTGCTGTCATCTGAATCTAAATATGTTCAAGACTGAGCTGCTCCTCTTTCCTCTTAAACCCTCTGCTCCTCCTCCTCCTTTCTCCAGCTCAGTAAATAATACTGTCATTGGTCTTCTCTGCTCGCAACTTTGGAGTTGTCTTCGATTCTGACCTCTCATTTTCTACGCACATCCAACAAGCTGCGAAGACCTGTTGCTTCTATCTCTTCAATATCACCAAAATTCGCCCCTTCCTTTCTGAGCACACTACCCAGACCGTTGTCCATACTCTCGTTACCTCACACTTAGATGACTGTAATCTACTTCTAAATGGTCTTCCACAGTGTCGCCTCTCCCCCTTGCAATCTGTTCAAATCTCTGCTGTATGACTCATCTTCTACCAACCTCACTACACTCATGTCACCCCTCTCCTTAAGTCACTTCACTGGCTCCCTATCCACCATTGCATACAGTTCAAGCTTCTATTGCTGGCCTACAAGTGTGTTCATTCTGCTGCCCCCTCAATATCTCTCCTCTCTTCTTTCTCCTTATACATCCCCCAGAGTACTCCTTTCTTCAGATAAGCCGCTCTTAATTGTACCCTTCTCCTCCTCTGCCAAGTCCAGACTTTGTTCCTTTCATCTAGCTGCCCCCTATGCCTGGAATAAATTACCTGAGTTTGTCCGCCAAGCCCCTTCCCTTACCTTGTTTAAAAGCAGACTGAAAACCCACCTTTTTGATATACCCTTTAATTCTTAACCCTACTCCTCTGCCACCATCCCTGCCAGCTGATTAACCGTTCTCCTTATCTGTTCCATGACATTCTGTTTGTCTGTCTGTTTAGATTGTAAACTCTTTCGAGCACGGACTGTTTTCTTCTTTGTGATTCTGTACAGCACTGCATATGTCTGGTAGCGCTTAGAAATAATTAATGCACCGCTTGAAGCCACTGGAAAGCTCTAACATCAAGGAAAAAAATGCTGATGGTCCTGTTGCACCGAGTGCACTGCTTGAAGCCACTGGAAGGCTTTGACATTGAGGAAAATAACGCCGATGTAAAATCAAAGGACTCAGTTGTCCAGGGAGGTTAAGTACATATGATGCTGAGAAAAGCTCGATGCACTCAGCCTGAAAACAGGCCAAGATGAGCCCAAAGGTCCAAAAAACAAAAAATTGGTAAAAAGAAAACATTTACCAAAATAAAGAAATAATGAAGAAACTAAGAGAAAAACTAAACAGGAAGGCACTATAAAAGTAGAGTTTGGTGTGCTGGAAAAAAACACATCTCAACTTTGTGGAAAATGAGAACTGATGGTCCCAGAAGCTGATGTCAGGGGATGGGGTGGGGGGTGGAGAGGCACCGGCACATGCATAGTAGGCAATATGCATACTAGGCTCCATGAATGACGTCACCTACATGTGTGAATATGCTACCTGCTTGTCAATGAATAAAGTATAGGGCACCTTTTACAAGGCCGCAGTGGAAATTTCTACTGTGGACCGGCAAGGTAAATGTTTCGATGCTCATAGGAATTCTAAGAGCACCAGAGCATTTACTTCACTGGCTCGTGGTAGAAACAGCCACTGCAGCTTTGTAAAAGCCAGCAATAGCTGATTTATTGTTTGATTAATTATTGTAATTTTGTTTTATTGACTTGATGTTAATCTAGAGATAATGATTAGGATAGTATAAACAAATTTTATGTTATATTGAAAATTAATGTAGAATAATTGCGTGGTTAAGTTGGAAATGTGGAATTTCCTTAGGGAGAAATGGGATGAGTGCACAGTAACACTTTGATATCATTAAACTTGTAATAAGGGTGGATAAATCACTGTGAACAGGCCAAGCGATCACCTCCCATTATTTCACCACCACCAGGTTCCTCTGGTCTTCTTTTTCTTCCACCAGCAGGTTCTTCTACATGCTTCACTACTCTATGCTCTTCAAAACACAACCAGGCTCGCTTCCCTGGTCACTCTGGCCACCAAACATCACTCCAGTCTCCACCGATCCCTCTGGTTACCACCGGGTCCTCTTCCACTCTCATGTCTCGTCTGGGCATTCTGGCTGCTCTGGTATCATAAGAACATAAGAAGTGCCTCTGCTGGGTCAGACCAGAGGTCCATCGTGCCCAGCAATTTTCCTTCAGAAAATTATCCAATTCCTTCTTAAACCCTAATACTGTACTCTGTCCTATCACGCCCTCTGGAAGCTCATTCCAAGTGTCCACCACCCGCTGGGTGAAGAAAAACTTCCTAGCATTGGTTTTGAATCTGTCCCCTTTCAGCTTTTCTGAATGCCCTTTCGTTCTTGTAGTTTTCTAAAGTTTGAAGAATCTGTCCCTCTCCACTTTCTCTATGCCCTTCATGATCTTGTAAGTCTCTATCATATCCCCTATAATTCTCCTCTTCTCAAGGGAAAAGAGCCTCAGTTTCTCCAATCTCTCAGTGTATGAAAGGTCACCACTGGTCCCTCCACTGCTCACTCGCCAATAATCATCAGTTAAGGGTCTCATGTTCTTCTGGCTGCTTTCCTCTGTATTTTCTGGCTGCTTCTGGTACCATTACCAGTCTCTGCTAATTGCCACCAGTCCTGCCAGTCCCTCCACCAGTCACTTGCCAGTCACCATCAGCCTAGGACCTCGAACACCCCTGGCTGCCTCCCTTTGGGTCTTCTGGCTATTACCTCTGGTCCCTCCAGGATACCACCCATGGACCCTCCTGTTACTGATCACTCCCTGATTACTCTCCTAGTCTCTCAGATACTTTCCCTGAGGACTTTCCCAGTCTCCCTCCTGCCATTGGTCACTCCATGAGGACTCTCCTGGTCACTCAGTCTTCACTTCCTGAGGACTCTCTTGGCCACTGAGACATTCCTCACTGGTCAAGGTTGGTCATCAAGCATGGGTACTCTTTAGGCACTCCAAGCTCTAAAAGACATGGGCTAGTCAAGGTTAAGCTTACTGAGGGATTTCGCCAACATTCCTCCCCTTGAGGGTTGCCTAAGCTCCAGAAGAAGCTCTTGCTTTTCCCTGATTTGTTCTAGAACTCTTTTCAGCTCTCTTTTCCACTCAAGGTGAGAAGAGAGCTCCCAGGAGGCTTTGCGGCATCTATATGCCAATGAGCTCCTTCTAATGCTGAGACTTCTCTCTTCTGGTCGGTTATGGGATTTATACACCCTGGGGCTCTTTTACTAAAGTATGGTAACTATGTACTTACCTCACATTCATTTTTGCATTAAATGTGTGGTAAGTGCTGAAGCTGTGCAGTAAATGCAGGGACTTTGGCCAGCATTACTCTGCATTTACCACACAGGGCAGAGAATTACTACACAGGTACTGGGTTACAGGCAGTGCCTGAAAGTGTGGTGCAGAATACTGAAAATGAAGCAAATAAAGAATTGATAAAGCAGCACCTTTACCTCAAACCCAAATAAACAACCCCTTCATCTGTTGGAGGAGAGGAACCCAATTATTATCAAATGGTGAAAAAAAGACCTCAGTGTGAACAGGAAACCACTAATAGCCCAACAGGCTCTTAAATAGCAGTCCCACACTAATCACTGGTCAAAAAAGCCTCCACGTTTATTTACGAATTTTAAATCAAAAAGTCTCTCACAGATTATCTCTCCCAGCAGAGGAACATATCAATTGGTAATCACTCCAGGTAATCATTCTACAAGCAGTTAAATGACATTCAAAAAATCACCACTTAGCTGCACAGATTGCTCCAAACCCTCATATTCCAAACTGCTTCTTCTTCAACCCCAACAGCGGTATCCTGTTTTGCTGAGAAAGTATCTTCAGGGGAAAAAATTCCATGGAGTTGTGATCAGAAATGGCTGCGCAAGTTCCTGGGGCAGTCTCATCTGCAGAGGACTGCCATCGCAATCTGGTGTGGCAGGCCCCAGCAACAAATAAGACAGCAGCAGCAGCCTTGATCCCTATAGCAAGAGCTTCAAACTGCTTTTTCAAAATCATATCCACCTTGCAGTCCTATACATCTTTCAGCATACCACCACCCTCATTTGGGAGCAGTGGCAAAGTAAATGTGAGTGGCGCCGAGGTGATGGCGTCCCTTCCCCCCCCCCCTGCAACACACATGTGCCCCTTTCCTTTCCCTGTACCTTTTTAACTTCTCCGGCATGAGTGGCATGCCCACATTGGTAGCAGCTCGCCCTTTGATTTCACTTCCTAGGCCCACTCCCATGGGGGGGTGGCCTAAGGGATCTGACCAATCAGAATGTTAGGCTACTACCAGTGCATCCCAGAAAGCACTGCAAGAGAGAACTAAAATTCCAGTTGGCCCAAGTGCCTAAGGCCCTTCCTCTTTGAGGAGCCTTAAGCACCTGGGCCAATCAGGGCCTTAAGACCCTCTGTGGTGCATCCCACAATGCACTGTGAAGGGGAAATTGGCAGAGGCAGGACTGCTGGCCAAAGGGAGTAAGCATCCCTCCAGCCAGCCAACTCAATAAAGTACTTGGGGGGCCCCGGTGGGTTTGGAGAGTATTTCTGGCAGAAGGGACTGGGAATCCCTCCTGCCAGTGGATGTCTCGGGGGGTTCTGGCAGGAGGGACTGGGCATCCCTCCTGCCGGGGGGATGTCTTGGGAGGGTGAAGGGATTTCGTTGTCTTGGGGAGAGAGGTACTGGGCATCCCTCTTGACAGGGGATGTCTTGGGGTGGTGGCGGCAGGAGGAAATGGGCACTCCTCCTGCCTTGGACATTTGGGGGTGGAGGGGACAGCTTTGGGAGTTCAGGCAGCTTTGGGGGTTCAGGCAGGAGGGATTGGCATCCCTCCTGCCAGTAGTCTTTGGGGGGGAGGCACGAGTTCCCTGCTGTGGCTGCTAATCTGATCGCAGCAGGGAGATTCCCTTTCCGTGATTGGATCAGCAGCTGCGTCTATCTGAAATGCAGACTAGCATTTAGCTGGCCTACATGTCAGGCACCTATCGCGGCCCTAGGGAAATGCCTAGGGTCACCTAAGCTCGCCTAAGACCACTCCCGGGATGGAACCATGCCCAGCCTTAGATGAGCTTAGGCAGCTCTACACACCTCCCTAGGCTTGCAAAAATGCCTACAATGTAGGTGACCCTCCTCGTGACTTTTTTTTTTTTAAATGTACAGCAATAAGACGCCTACTATTGCCTATAATTGGGATGCCGTTTATAGAATTTGCCTCTAAGGACTCCTTTTACAAAGGTAGTGTTTTTAGCTCATGCACCGGCTAATGCGCGCTAACCGAAAACTACCGCCTGCTCAAGAGGAGGCGGTAGCGGCTAGTGCGCGTGGCATTTTAGCGCATGCTATTCCACACGTTAAGGCCCTAACACGCCTTCGTAAAAGGAGTCCTAAGTTTCTTCATGCATTTTTTTCATTTTCAATATCATTTTTTTGAGAAGTAATGCTTGTTCATATTGCTCTAAGGCAACACCCCTCCAGCCACACATAATGACATCCTATTCTAAAATTCCTTTACATTGAAAAATGTTTGTTTTCAGTCTACTGATCTAAGCAAATGATTATGTTTAGTCATGCAATAAACTATCATCAGTACATAAAAATGTTTACCTTTAATTGTATATTAGCACTTTCTAGTTTCTTGGCTTCAGTAATTGCATGTAGTTGCTGATAGTCAACTGGTTTATATTTCCTGCTGCCAATACCATTTTTCATAAGAACCACCAGACTATCTATGTTAAACAAAAAAGAAAAGGGAGGGAAGGAACATTTAACATTTTGGAGAAACACTCTTAAAATGCTGAATTCTAAATTATAATCACATCTGGATGTGAACTACAAATAACTCATCAACCTATAGTAATTTTTCCACAAGAAGATGAAATTGCTTAATACTCTGTTTTAATAACTGCATATAGAGAAAGAAACTGAAGGTGCTCCTCTTTAAGGCTTGTGCATATTACTGAATGTTTAATTGTTTTATATTGAAAAATTAGATTTTTACCTGGATAATCTTCTTTCTATTAAAGGACATAGGAGTCACATCTTTCAGCTCCTCCTCCTTCACCAATGGAGTATAGTGTCCTCTTCAGTTTGTACCAAAGCAATCGATATGTTATATTATGTTAATCGAATTTTCTATTCCGCCTTTACCTATTCAGTTACATAAGAACATAAGAATTGACGCTGCTGGGTCAGACCAGTGGTCCATCGTGCCCAGCAGTCCGCTCACGTGGCGGCCCTCTGGTCAAAGACCAGCGCCCTAACTGAGACCAGCCCTACCCAAGTACATTCCGGTTCAGCAGGAACTTGTCTAACTTGGTCTCGAATCCCTAGAGGGTGATTTCCCCTATGACAGACTCTGGAAGAGCGTTCCAGTTCTCTACAACTCTCTGGGTGAAGAAGAACTTCCTTATGTTCGTATGGAATCTATCCCCTTTTAACTTTAGAGAGTGCCCTCTCATTCTCCCTACTTTGGAGAGGGTGAACAACCTGTCCTTATCAACTGAGTCTATTCCCTTCAGTATCTTGAATGTTTCGATCATGTCCCCTCTCAATCTCCTCTGTTCAAGGGAGAAGAGGTCCAGTTTCTCTAATCTTTCGCTATACGGTAACTTCTCCAGCCCTTTAACCATCTTAGTCGCTCTTCTCTGGACCCTTTCGAGTAGTACCGTGTCTTTCATGTACGGCGACCAGTGCTGGACGCAGTACTCCAGGTGAGGACGCACCATGGCCCGGTACAGCGGCATGATAACCTTCTCCGATCTGTTCGTGATCCCCTTCTTTATCATTCCTAGCATTCTGTTCGCCCTTTTCGCCGCCACCGCACATTGCACAGACGATTTCATCAATTTGTCGATCACAACTCCCAAGTCTCTTTCCTGGGAGGCCTCTCCAAGTACCGCCCCGGACATCCTGTATTCGTGCATGAGATTTTTGTTACCTACATGCATCACTTTACACTTATCCATGTTGAACCTCATCTGCCATGTTGATGCCCATTCCTCGAGCCCTAATTATGTCACGTTGCAAGTCTTCGCAATCCCCCTGCATTTTCACTACTCTGAATAACTTTGTATCGTCCACAAATTTAATCACCTCACTTGTCGTACCAATGTCCAGATTGTTTATAAAGATGTTGAAGATTACATATTTTTCCAAATGACAGGAGAAAAACTCCAGTTCACTATAGAATGATCTGAGGCAGTAAGAAGGTGCAAAGAAAACTGACAGGTTGAGCCATACTTGTCAATGTCCTTTAACAGAAAGAAGATTATCCAGGTAAGAACCTAGTCTTCCATTCTGTTGCAAGGAAATATGAATCTGTACTCTAGGTGATGTACCAAAGCAGTGGCAGATGCCTAGGGTGAGACAGATGAGCTTGCCCGCAAAACCAAAAGCAGGACTCAAAAACAGCATCCTCACAACCACTTAATATTTCAACAATCCTGGAACTCTCAGATAGGAAAGTGGCAACAGAAGTGACTTCTTCTCTCAGTTGCTTTAGCACCAGATAAGAATTGGTTACTTACGGCCTCTTATACAAAGCAACAGCCTCGAAGCCCTTTAAATCTATATGGGCTTCAGGGCCGTTAGCGCAGCACAGCCGCTAGCGCGGCTTTGTAAAAGAGGCCGTTAGACTTTTCTTTAAAAATAAACAAAAAGAATTTCTTGGGCACAAAATATTAATGTTTCCAGATCTGGCAAGGGACACACAAAAATGTCGATGTGAATTTTTGACATTAAAGCCCGGTGTTATTGCTCTTGGTGTGACTTTTTTCCTTTGTCACCCATGTAAATATGTAATATTGTATCATATGAAAAAATATGTTTTCTTTGACCCTAGCCAATTGACAACTTTTTTGTCAGGGGCTCACCTGGAAGAAGGGAAAATGAGTGCTTTTTGAATTGTTTGATATCCTATCTCAGCTAATTAAATCCTTTTTCTTTTTATGTTCTTCATTAATACGGCTTGCTGATTCTACTTGTTGGATCCTATATTGAGGACTTGAGTTGAGGTTAAGCTATAATTTTCTTATTATGGATGATTATTTTGCATAATCTGTATTGTATTTCACTTTTTACTTAACTTTACTTTTCTGTACAAGTGGATACTTGATATGTTATTGGAAAACAATAAATAAATAATGATTAAAGTTCCCCACTGAAATTGGCAAGGTACCTACCAGCGCTTACATAAAAAGTAGGCATGGTTATGGATGGAGTTTGAGCGTAGAAAGACAGGAGCTTTAAGAAAATGTTGAATACCATGCTGTTTGTAGACGCATACTTTTGATCTGTCTTTCCTAACGTTGTTTAAGCATTTTTGTAACATTTTTTAATACGTTACTGAGGAATTTGTAGGCTTTGTTTTCACATGTGTTGATATTATTTTGAAGAATGGTTTGTATTGTTTTTGTTCTTAGTTTTTGTATGTTTATTTGGAAACCACTGTGACTCCAGGCGGCATATTAAGGGCTCTTTTTACTAAGCTGCATTAGGGCATTAACGCGCAGAATAGCGCACGCTGAATTGCCCCGCACGCTAGACCTTAACGTCAGCATTGAGCTGGTGTTAGTTCTAGCTGTGTAGCACGCAGTAATATCCTGCGTGCGCTAAAAACACTAGCGCACCTTAGTAAAAGGAGCCCTAAGTTTTTAAATAAATAAATATTTTAGGCCAGGAAAAACATGGCCTAACATACCGGTGCCTAAGCTGTAGACGCCTACAGGTACCTAATTTAATTTATGCACTAGTAGGCGTGATTCTTACAAATAGTGCCTAAATATGATTGACATGCAGTAGGCACTTCCTTTTTGTAGTTTTACAATCACAGTCAAAGCAGTTTACAAACAGGTACTTCTAGCATTTTAGGGAAGAGGATTGACGGGGTTCAAAAGGAGTCTTCATGAGAATCGTGAAGATGAAATTAACTCAGGGCACTGGAGAGGGCTTGATTAGGGGGGGGGGTTATGAATCAGGCTTTTCATGAACGGATGAATAGTGTGGCGGGGTCCAGGGATAAGCCTAGCGCTGGCAACCCGGCTCCCGCCCCAGGCGTAGGACGGAGCGCTCCCAGGAGGACTCCCACTGGATAATCAGTAGAATAATTAGTAGATTGCTTTTTGGGTAAAGTTCAGCTTTTATCTTTATTACCCCCAGTTCACAGCACTGGGGTTCCAGTAGTCCCTCTGGTTGAGTGGACTTAACACAAATCATACATTCACAAGGTCTCTTCTTTATAATACAGTCCAGCCTGCTGCTTAGGCAAAAAGCCCAAAATAAACCAAAACGTTTTCTCTTTAGTTTTACTGCTTTTGTCTGCAAACACTTCAGGAAGCTTTAGACCTGACCCACCTGAAGCCCAATGCCCTCACTACCCCTATGCTCCTGGGTAGGGGCTAGGGAACTTTATATAACCCAACCTTTTAAGACTGGTGTAAGTCCCCTCCCAAAAGTTCCCTGCTTCAGGGTTATGCTATCAGGTCTCTGAGTTAGAGAGTTGCGCGGGGACAGAAATCCCACCCGTCCCCACCCGTCCCCGCCAAAATCCCACCCATCCCCACCCGTCCCCGTGAGGAATCCCTCCGTCCCCACCCGTCCCCGTGAGGAATCCCTCCGTCCCCACCCGTCCCCGCGAGGAATCCCCTCCGTCCCCACCCGTCCCCGCGAGGAATCCCCTCCGTCCCCACCCGTCCCCGCGAGGAATCCCCTCCGTCACCATCCTTCCCTATAAACTTCAGAAAATAGTTATTTTATTTAATTATGCTACTGAATTAAAGGCTCTGGTAGAGACCCATTTACAAATAAGCAAAGAGACTATTAATTTGGAAATATTAATTGGGAAGAATACATACTTTGTAAATGGGTTTCTACCAAAACCTCTAATGTAAATATAAAATATAAATACTCAGCTGATGAGAACCCACAAACTGTCAGCTGAGGACTTCCTTTGCAGTTGGCCTGGGGTCCCTTTTGCCAAGCTTGGCAGGCAGCAGTAGCGTCCCTGAGTCACAGATGCTGGCACCTCAGTGGCTCATGGATGCTGCCAGCGACTGCTGCGCTTGGTGGAGGGGAGTTCTGACCATCTCTAGAGGAGGTCCTCTGCTGGCGGTGCTTGGGGATCCCCACCAGTCACAGCAAGGGCCAACAAGTACTTCAACACTGTAGAAATAAAACCAGAAATGCATTTCCTTTTCTTTTGAACACAAAACAAAGATATCTGCCATATACATTTCCCAAGGCAGATGACTCTATGCAATGTCACCTCGGTAACAAAATACAAAAATAGACAAATACACCCCCTCCCTTTTTACTAAACCACAATAGTAGGTTTTAGCACAGGGAGTTACGCTGAATGCCTCGCGCTGCTCTCAATGCTCATAGGCTCCCTGCGCTAAAAAACAATATTGCGGTTTAGTAAAAGGGAGCCATAGTGCAAAATATAGACAGCAGATATAAATTCTCAAAACAGACACATTTTGATCACTAAATTGAAAATAAAATCATTTTTCCTATCTTTGCTGTTTGGTGATTTCATGAGTCTCTGGTTGCACTTTCTTCTTCTGACTGTGCATCCAATCTTTCTTCCTTTCTTTCAGCCTCCTGTATGTTTCCTCTCCTCCAGACCTCATTCTCTCCCCCAACTTTTTCTTTCTGTCTCCCTGTTCCCCCTTCTTTCTGTCTCTCTGTCTGCCCCCTTTCTTTCTTTCTCCGTGCCCTCCCCCAAGCCACTCGGTTTGCTGCCACCGCCATCGGGGAATAGTCCCCAAGCCACCGCTGTCCCAAGCTTTCCCTGCAGAAGCGTCGCGCTGACCAGCATTCCGCTCCCTGACGTCAATTCTGACGTAGGAGAGGAAGTTCCGGGCCAACAAGGCATTTCTCCTCATTCCATCCAGCCTGAGCCCCATCTCTCCTTGATCCAGCATTTCCCTTCTGTGTCTGTCAGAATTACCATTCCACCTATTTTCCAGCATCACCCTTCTTTGTGTCCATCTCACCTATATCCGTATCTCACCACTTTTTCAGAATCTTCATTTGTCTCTGTCCTTGTCTTTACCCCATATTCACCATTTGCCCTTTCAATGTCTTTATCTCCCCCCCCCACACACACTTTTTCAGCATTACTTCTATGTCTCTATTTCACCTCCTCTTCATGTCCCCTCTGTATCTCTATCCTTATTCAGAAGGTCCTGCTTACCCTTTCTCTTCTTTGTGTCACTATCTCCATTTTCAGCTTTCCCCCCTTTTCCTTTGTTACTGCACCCTGTAGCCAGAATCTTTCCACCCTCTCTCCACTCCGGCCCAGCCCAGTATGAAATATTTCCTTTTGTTTCTCTCCCCTCTCTCTTCTCCTCCCTCACCCACGAGTCCTGCATCTGGCCCTCTCCCTTCTACCTGCACCTGGCAACACCCCCCTGCTCCGCGGCTCTCTTAAGCAACTCGTCAGCAGCGGTGATCAAGACAAGCTGCCGACATCGAGGCCTTCCCTCTACGAGTCCCACCTTTGTGGAAAAAGGAAGTTGAAACAAGCGGGACTCGCAGAGGGTAGGCCCCGACGCCAGAAGCTTGTGTCGATCGTTGCTGCTGAGTTGCCGAAGAGAGCCGCAGGTAGAAGGGAGAGGGAGATAGGAAGGCTGTAGAAGCTCCGGAGCATGACACCGAACCCGGCCAGGATGATTTCTTTTTCAGGCTGCTGCTGCCGCTGCCATCCCCCACCCGAAATGACAAAAAACAGCCTAATGCCCGCGTCGGGAAATAGCCATGCTGAGCAGTGAGCTCAGCACGTACACAGATGAAAGCCTTGCTTGCTGATTGGTCCGGCGGCACGGTGGGGCGGGGCCGCCGGACCAATCAGCAAGCAAGGCTTTCATCTGTGTACGTGCTGAGCTCACTGCTCAACAAGGCTATTTCCCGACCCGACGCCAGACTT
The DNA here is from genome assembly GCF_902459505.1 of Geotrypetes seraphini. NCBI lineage: Eukaryota > Metazoa > Chordata > Amphibia > Gymnophiona > Dermophiidae > Geotrypetes > Geotrypetes seraphini. The sequence continues at coordinate 215,823,857 of NC_047088.1, read as the reverse complement.
GTAAGCTGCATGCTTGCATCGCCAGAATTTAGGTAGGTTGTTTTCATCCCCGTGGGAGTCCCGTGGGCAAGGGGGCGTCCCCGTGGGAGTCCCGTGGGTCAGGGGGGCATCCCCGTGGGAGTCCCGTGGGCCAGGGGGCGTCCCCGTGGGAGTCCCGTGGGCCAGGGGGGGAACCCGCGGGATCCCCGCGGGACCCGCGGGATCCCCGCGATCCCCGTTCCCGTGCAGACCTCTACTCTGAGTTCCGTTCAAGCTTCTCGGGAAAGCTAATTATGGTTCTCACCTCCTTCCCTTTATTTACACGGCCTCTCTCTCAGGCTCTAATTGATTCACTCACACATGCTTACAGTTCTGCCCAAGGGAGAAAGAACGCTACACAAAATATATTCACTTTCATTCCCCTCCCCCATTCATACCTCATTAACTGTGTTTCTACAGGAGATCCCAGGCTGCTAAATCGCATTCCATTTCACTGCTTCCTGATAGCTCTCCCCCTAATTCCATTAGGGACTCTTCGCTTTCTGAGACCGGGTAAGAACTTCCTTCAGGGGCAGCTAACAGCTGTGGCAGCCTTTCTCCTCTCTGGAACTTCTGCTTAGGAGTCAGAAGTCTGCTAGCTCGGGAGGATTGTAAGACAGCCTGTGCTTTAGGCTCCTTCCTGCTCAGCACGGCAATTCTTGTTCTAGCAGTTCCTGAATTCTCTCCTGCTTTACAGTCTTCTGAGTGTTCCCACCTGTGCTGATTTTATGCTGCAGGCTTGTTCTCACTCTCCCTCTGGGTTCGTCCTGTCTGTCAGCCCCACCCCTCTCATTAACCATGCCTGTGCTGGTTTTCTTTACTAGAGGTTTTGTTGCAGAACTGCCCAAGGTGTTATAAAAGGGATTATAGTGCCCTAAACCAGATGTTGTGGTTTATGCCTTTCTCTCATTGCCTTGCCCTGCCTGTTGGCTCTTGGTGATAGGAACAGGGTTATTGGGCAGCTTCCTAGGCTTAGGAATAGGGGCAGCCCTTTGCAAGGCAGGGTTTAAACCGGGTTTAAACTGCTGACAGGCGCTTCCCTGTCACAATAGATACTGGCTTATCATTAATCCTTGAGTGGAAAGCCCTAATTACACTCAGGTGTATCTTTACTGAGTTAGGTTTAGTTCAAAATTAGAACGATGGAGGAGGTATTCCAGAAGAGAAGGAAGAAAGCAAGTGGTAGAGTTAAGTGCTCCGACTATACACCAGAGGGGAAATGTTACCATCTAACATGGTAACATTTCAGTGTTGAAGGTTTTCAAAAAGCTGTAAGTATTCTGGATATGTCTTCTGTAAGGTTCAAACAGACTAGATTACATTACATTACATTAATGGCTTATATTCCGCCTGTACCTTGCAGTTCTAAGCGGATTACATCAAAAAGATAACTGGACATTTCCAGGAAGAGAAATACAATTAAAGACGTTGGACCTAGTACATCAAAAAGATAGCTGGACTTTTCCAAGAAGAGGAATATAATTAAAGGCGTAAGGTCTAAAACTATTTTGAAGTAAGGATGCTAAGAGGGGGCGAGAGGGGAAAAGGAAGGGGTTAGGACATTTGTGTGTATTTCTTCAATAGTAGGGTCTTGATTTCTTTGCGGAAAGCCTTGAGGTCAGTTGAAGCTGTTAGTAGGTTGGTGATGGTGGGGTCCAATTTAGCTGCATGTGTTGCTAGTAAGTTGTCATACATCTTTTTGCGTTTAGTTCCTTTAAAAGGGGGGTAGGAGAAAGGGGATTGGGTTCTCCTCTGTCTGGTTGAGTGTTCCTGTTTAGACGGTTGTTTAGGTGGGTGGGTGCCGTTCCGTTTAATGTTTTGAATAACATGCAGTATAATTTGAATTGGATGCGGGCTTGTATTGGAAGCCAGTGTGAATCTAGGAAGGCGTTGGTGATGTGGTCAAATTTTCCAAGGGAATAGATCATTCTGAGGGCAGTGTTCTGCACGGTCTGTAGTTGTTTTATTAAGTAGGTGGGACAAGAAAGGTAGAGGATATTGCAATAATCCATTAGACTTAGGACTAGGTATTGGACTATGAGTCTGAATTGTTCTTTGTCGAAGAATTTTCTAATTTTGCGAATGCTGCTGGAACAAAGTGCCTTCTAAATCTGGCGGTTTCAAGATTTAGAAGGCACTTTGTTCCAGCAGCATTTTCTTCAGCTGCATGTCACCACAGCAAATTTTACCAGCATGAAAGTAATGGAACCTGTTTAGAGAATCAGCAATCGGGTCCCCTGAAGCAGGGATCGAAACGGGGCCGCGTTGGGACCCCTTCAAACCTTCTTATAAGTTAAGTAAACCTGTTAGAACTTGCCACAGGTGCAGTGACAATTGCAAGTTTAAAACCAGTACCTTGTTTGGACATTTTTTTAAGTTTCTTGAAGTGTTTTTTTGCATAATACCTTTGAATGAGTGATTAAACATTTTTCATAAGAGGACTATGACTGGAAGGTAAACTCTTTCCCTAAAGGAGGCCTCAAAACCTTCCCTTCAGAGTTTCAAATCTCTGAGCTTTCTTATAATTTTGTTTGATCACCCTTCACTGGTTTACTATTTATAAGGCCAGTTTTTTGGTGTGTATACATCTATCTTTAGCATTAACTTTTAACATTCAACTTTCTTACATTTTTCTGCTTTCTTCTCAAAATCTACTTTTCCATGCCTTCCCTTCCCATCTATTCATGTGTACAATCTCCTCCTTCTTTCTTCTCCCCTACTCCCATCTATCCATAAGAAGCATTTCTTCTTATCTCTTCTCTGCCGCACCCTTTGCTGTGCAATCCGTAACGCCACTGGAGGGACCTGCTGTGACAACTATAGATCCAAAGACAGTGACAAAAGACCAGGCTTCCACAAAGAAACAAGAGACGTCCACAAAGCACACCACATGGAGCCTGTTCCTAGACACAGAAGTGTAAATTTCAAATGCTTTATTTTCAATTTAAAATTACACCAATGAACACTGGAGCCTAGACCCAACACGGGCCGTGTTTCAGCAATTTAAGCCTTCCTCAGGGGTCCTGTAAAGCTTGCAAATGGAAAAACCTGGCGTTGGTGATTATGCTGTAATCGCCGTGGAAGCTTCAGTGTTCAGAATGTCTCAATATGGAGCCATATGGTAACCCTAACATGGTGTAAAATCTTAGTATAGGTTAGTAAATAGGAATCCAATTATTTTTCACTTTATAGCTTTTCTGTGAACATTAGTATTTTAACTTTTGACCTTTTTTTTGCAAATGGTGTAAAGGAGAAATAAAAGCATTGCAATTTTAAAAACACAAACCACACAACTTAAACTGGTAACTAAACTGAATGATATAATGACATATACATACTTATATCTCTGGTTCTGTGAATTGTAATGAAAGTTCGCAAGTCCCTTCCACTCATATTTGCTTAATCTGGAAGTAGAGGAAGAGAAAGGTTAAACATGATTTGAGTGAATTGTGGGGACAATAAGTTCTAACCATAAGTAAATAAGACAAACAATGTTCAGAGATCTACTTTTATAATTTTTTTTCAAATTTCGTATTGTGCGCTAAATGTAACTTACACACCACACACTGCTTTCTACACTAAATAAGAATATGTTACACAGTAAAGCAAATGATAGCAGATAAACAACTATACAGTCTATCCAGCCTGCTCAACAAGATGGCCAGAGTTGTATCTCACATTCTGTGTAAGTTACACTTCTTCACAATTAAAAACTGCCATCAAAACAGGACAGAGAGCAACTTGCAATCTTAATAACCTCATAGGCAGTTATATGATATAATCTTGAAACATAATATCATGATACCTTTGTTTTCAACCCTAAGAATGACTTCTTCTCCCCCAGCATTTACTAGCATATTTATGTTTATGCTTGTTTGCATTTGTTAAAATTGCCTTTTTTGTAAAATAAATCAAAGTGATACACAATAAAATCTTTAAGGTTGGAAAAGAACTACAAATAAGATATGAGGGCGTCTCATAAAATGACAGCAAATTGAATATTCTGAGATATATAATTCAATTAGAGATACAAATTATATGTAATTTTTCTACATAAGCACTCTCCTTTTCAACCCACTTCTCATACCGTTGCACCAACTTCTTTGGTCCACTGAAAAAAAACATTTTTGGTTGTGCCTTTGGCCAGGAATGTACCGCTTCTTTGACCTTGTCATAGCTTCCAAATCATCGTCCTCTCAAAATATCCTTCAAGGGTCCAAACATATGTTAATCAGAGGGAGCAAGATCAGGGCTGTGTAGAGGATGCTGTAAGATCTGAAATCTCAATTTCCAAATGGTGTAAAGAGTTGCAGTGGCTGTATGAGGGTGTTATGAAGGAGAAGAATGCCTTTAGGCAAAAGTCCTCTGTGACGGCTCTGTATTTTTTGCTTCAGCTTCATTTCCAACATTGCATTACATCAGGCACTGTTCACCGTTTCACCCTTTTCCTGATAGTGCTCCAAAATTGGTCCATTCATAATCTAGATGAGTGTGAACAAGACTTTTCCAGCGGATGGTTGAGACTTGAACTGTTTCTTGACTGTAGATGATATGTGATGCCATTGTAAAGACTGCCTCTTGCTTTCAGGCTCATAGTGATGCAGCCAGGTTTCGTCCCCTGTAACAATAAGTGCCAGGAAACCTTCTTCACCATTATACTGTGCCAAAAAGGCTGTGGAAGTCTGCACACAAATCATCTTATGCTCCTCAGTCAGCATCCTAGGCATCCACCATGCACACAACTTGTGATACTTGAGAACCTCCATGACAATGGTATGTGTGGATTCGATACTCACATCCAATTCCTTGGCCAAAACTTCTAAAGAAATGCACCTGTTTTCATGAATAATGGTATCAGCATGATCCACCTTCTAATCAATGACAGCCTTGCTTGGATGACAAGAGTGTTCACCCATTTTTAAATGCATCTACCCACTTGTACACTCTTCTCTCACCAATGCAGGCATCTCCATACTGTTACAGCATTCTTCTATGAATTTCATGAGGTTTCACACCCTCCAACCACAAAAATCTGATGACTGCTTGCTGCTCCTCTGTCGTGCAAACAGCTAAGGGCGCCACCATTTTGTATATGGTGCCCTATCAATTAAGCACTTTAGGAGGATTTGGGAAAACAAGTCTATGGTCATTGATGGAGCGTAGGTAGTGTAGCGGATAATAGGAGATTGTAAGCTGGTCAAGGTAGTCAAGTAAACTTGTATGAAGAGCCTTTTGAATTAATTATAAAATGTTAAGTGCAAAAGTGGCATTGTGAGACTCAAAGGTGAAGGAGAGAAATATGTAGAAGCTGATACAGAAAAGGCTGAATTGCTTAACAAATATTTCTGTTCTGTGTTTACAGCTGAAGCGCCGGGACCGGGACTGCAAAAGACAAACATAAATAGGGATGGAGGAGTGGTGGACCCTGATCAATTTTCAGAGGGTTGTGTTCGGGAGGAGCTAGTTAATATAAAAGTAGACAAAGCGATTGGGCCGGATGGTGTATATCCAAGGGTGCTGAAGGAACTTAGGGAAGTTCTGGTGGCTCCACTGACTGACCTTTTCAATGAGTCTCTAGAATCAAGAGTGGTACCGGAGGACTGGAGGAGGGCAGATATGGTCCCTCTCCACAAAAGTGGAAGTAAGGAAGAAGTAGGGAATTACAGGCCGGTAAGTCTGTGGTAAGCAAATTAATGAAAACGCTTTTAAAACAGAGAATGGTGAAGGTTCTGAAATCCTGTGGATTACAGGACCAGAGGCAACATGGATTCACTAGAGGTAGGTCTTGTCAGACAAATCTAATCAATTTCTTTGACTGGGTGAGATAGAGAAAGTACGCTAGATGTGGTGTATTTAGATTTTACCAAAGCCTTTGATAGTGTTCCACACAGGCATCTAATAATTAAAATGAATGCCCTCGGTATGTGCCCCAGTGACAGACTGGGTCAGGAACTGGTTGAGTGGAAGGTGATAGAGGGAATCACTTACTTTTCTTTGTCTCAGTCAGTGAAGATCTACTCTTTCAAGGTGAACAATGTTACCTGCTGGAGATCACATCGGGGTCACAAATTGAGTAGGTTAGGGTACAATACCCTACTAAACAGAGAATGACCACCAGAGACTCAAACAAGTATAATGAAATTTATCTTTTTTTTAACAATTTAAATATTAAGCATTAAGCAATTTAAATGATATTAAGCCAATTATAAATTATATACAGCTAATATATTTTGCATATAGTTGTGCCAGGGAGATGTCTCTCTAAATCTCAGAGCTGACTATCTCGATTCTGTAGTGCAGTACTGTCTTATAATTTTCTCTAACCTATCTATGACGTGGCTTAGCATGCACAAATTTGTCAAGTGTCACTGCCTAGTACAGACTAAAATTTCCTTTGCTTACTGGAATTTTCTACCTTCACATTTCTCTATTACCTAAACGTATTCTATAGTAATAGTTTAACTTTATTGACTTTATTTCCATAATTATTAACTTATCTACTTTTGCAGAGCATTTGGCTTCTCATAAGATGTGCTTGCTTTTCCTCAGGTGTTCTCAATCATTGTCATCTCTGTACTTTGATTCCCCTACATACTATTGGGTTTATTTTTCTATCTCTGTCAGTAACTAATTGTGTTTCTTAAATTTTTATTGTGCTCATGTCGGTGCTCTCAGGGCTTCATTCTTCTCTCATCAAAAATCTCAGGAGCTCACTATAACTTCACTGTAACTATTGTCTTACTTTCTTACAGCATGATCTCTTGCTAGCCCCTCATCTCCCAGCAGAGAAAGTGGAGACAAAGAATGTATCTGATTTCAAGAAACATGGGACAGGCATGTAGGATCTCTTAGGGAGTGGAAGAGGAGATAATAGATGCTACAGATGGGCAGACTGAATGGGCCATTTGTCCCTTATCTGCTATCATGTTTCTATGTGACACAAAAGAAAACAAAACAAGGAGGAACTAACAAACCACCTACCTGAGCGCAACCAGCACTAACACTTATGGCGATCCCAGAAGTACTCCTATGACTAACAATTGAGAAGTTACAATGCTCTTCAAATACTTCTGACAAGCAGAAATCTAGCTTCTAGATACATATACCTGTCTGAGACAGAAAGCAGGCTAAATGGAAATTCAACAGGGCAGGCCATCAAGACTCCTGTACTTTTTCAAGAAAAAAAATTATCAAGGCAAGAACCTAATCTTCTCTTCTGTTCCAAAGGGTACAGGAGTCTTGACAAGTGGGATGTATTATAACAGTCCCTGGAGTGTAGGGTGGGATAGATGAGTCTGCTTCAGCACCAATGACCAAAAGTGGTGTCCATATATGCTGCCATGTTCACTCTGTAAAATTTTATAAAAATATGAAGGATGGCCTGCGTAGCCGCCCTAAAAATCTCTTCAGGCATTATCATTTGGGCCTCCGCCCATGAAGCCGCCACACTTCTAGTGGAGTGAGCTTTCAAAGATATCAGTGGTTGTTTACCATAGCCAACATATGCAGAGCAATCGCCATGCAAAACAATCTGGAGACAGATGCCTTAGCTGTCTTTCCCTGCTTGCCAATATTTGTTAAACAAAAAGATGATATGAAAATCGAAATTCATTCATCACTTCTAGGTAATGGAGAAGAACTCTCCTAACATCCAGCAACTCTAACATTTTATCTTTTTTCTTCAAACCTGTGGCCTAGAATGCGGGAAGTTGCACTTCCTGATTAACATTGAAGGCTGATGCTACCTTTGACAAAAACAAGGGAACTATACAGAGCAGGGGTGCCCACACTTTATGGGCTTGCGAGCTACTTTTATAATGACTAAGTCAAAATGATCTACCAACAATAAAATTTAAAAAAAACCACAAAGCACACTGAAAGGCAGAGAAAATGTTAATTATTCATATTCCGGGTTTTTTCAAAGAGGTCACGGCAGATGACTCTATGCAATGTCACCTCAGTAACAAAATACAAAAATAGACAAATACACCCCCTCCCTTTTTACTAAACCACAATAGTAGGTTTTAGCACAGGGAGTTACGCTGAATGCCTCGTGCTGCTCTCAATGCTCATAGGCTCCCTGCGCTAAAAAACGCTATTGCGGTTTAGTAAAAGGGAGCCATAGTGCAAAATATAGACAGCAGATATAAATTCTCAAAACCGACACATTTTGATCACTAAATTGAAAATAAAATCATTTTTCCTACCTTTGCTGTTTGGTGATTTCATGAGTCTCTGGTTGCACTTTCTTCTTCTGACTGTGCATCCAATCTTTCTTCCTTTCTTTCAGCCTCCTGTATGTTTCCTCTCCTCCAGACCTCATTCTCTCCCCCAACTTTTTCTTTCTGTCTCCCTGTTCCCCCTTCTTTCTGTCTCCCTGTCTGCCCCCTTTCTTTCTTTCTCCGTGCCCTCCCCAAGCCACTCGGTTTGCTGCCACCGCCATCGGGGAACAGCCCCCAAGCCACCGCCATCCCAAGCTTTCCCTGCAGAAGCGTCGCGCTGACCAGCATTCCGCTCCCTGAAGTCAATTCTGACGTAGGAGAGGAAGTTCCGGGCCAACAAGGCATTTCTTCTCATTCCATCCAGCCTGAGCCCCATCTCTCCTTGATCCAGCATTTCCCTTCTGTGTCTGTCAGAATTACCATTCCACCTATTTTCCAGCATCACCCTTCTTTGTGTCCATCTCACCTATATCCCTATCTCACCACTTTTTCAGAATCTTCATTTGTCTCTGTCCTTGTCTTTACCCCACGTTCACCATTTGCCCTTTCAATGTCTTTATCTCCCCCCCCCACTTTTTCAGCATTACTTCTATGTCTCTATTTCACCTCCTCTTCATGTCCCCTCTGTATCTCTATCCTTATTCAGTAGGTCCTGCTTACTCTTTCTCTTCTTTGTGTCACTATCTCCATTTTCAGCTTTCCCCCCTTTTCCTTTGGCCCAGCCCAGTATGAAATATTTCCTTTTGTTTCCCTCCCCTCTCTCTTTCTCTCTCTCTTCTGCTCCCTCACCCATGAGTCCTGCATCTGGCCCTCTCCCTTCTACCTGCACCTGGCAAAACCCCCCTGCTCCGCGGCTCTCTTAAGCAACTCGTCAGTAGCGGTGATCAAGACAAGCTGCCGACATCGAGGCCTTCCCTCTACGAGTCCCGCCTTTGTGGAAAAAGGAAGTTGAAACAAGCGGAACTCGCAGAGGGTAGGCCCCGACGTCAGAAGCTTGTGTCGATCGCTGCTGCTGAGTTGCCGAAGAGAGCCGCGGAGCAGGGGGTGTGGCCGGAAGCAGGTAGAAGGGAGAGGGCTGCTGGAAGAGGTAGAAGTTCCGGAGTATGATACCGACCCGGGCCAGGATGATTTCTTTTTCAGGCTGTTGCTGCTGACGCCACCACGCCCCCCCCCCCCCCCGAAATGACAAAAACAGCCTAATGCCCGGCATCGGCGTCTTTGACATCGGGGAGAGGAAGGCTGATAGGCCCGGTAGATCGGGACGGCTCTGCGATCGACTCACGTTGCCTTCCTGAGCTACAGGTCGATCGCGATCAACGCGTTGGGCACCCCTGATACAGAGTATAACCCTGGTCTCCATAAGCTTGTACTTCTGAAACTCTTCACACTGAGGTGATAGCCACTAGGAAAACCGTTTTTATGGTCAGATCCATCAGAGAAGGCAGGTGGCTCACAATTCTGCGAATGACCCAGCCTATCATGGGCCGTGGGGGAAATACATAAAATAGACTCTTTTACAGCCACAGGTATACTAGAGCTTCCATTCTGGCCCTTCTGGGTTTGCATTAGAGGTCTGCACGGGAATGGGGATCATGGAAATCCCACGGGGTTCCCCCCCAGGTATGTGGAACTCCCACGGGGACCCCTCAAGGTCCATGGGACTCTCACGGGGACCCCACCAAAGCCCACGGGACTCCCACAGGGATGGAACCAGGGTTCCTTAGGCCTACCTAATGCTCCGTCTATCCACTTTAAATTTAATGAAGAAACCGGTCCGGTTGTGGCACCACGGCGAGAACAGCCATGCTGAGCAGTGAGCTCAGCACGTACGCACACGTCGGGAAGAAATGCTGCTGATTGGTCAGGAGGCATAACATGCAAGGCTAGAGTGGGAAGACAGACTATATTAATTTAGCCACTCGATCCCCCCAAAGGCCCCGACTGAGAGAGAGAGATCTGAGGAGGAGACAAAGCCTTCAGAGGAGGAGGAGACCGGACTTGAGGAGGAGACTGGACCCAAGGAGGACCCCCCCGAGCCGAGGAGGATCAGGCCCCCAAAGGCCCCAATTGAAAGACTCGAAGAGGAGACGAAGCCCGAAGCCTTTAGAGACCTGAGCTGAGGACTGTCACCCGAGCCGATCCCCCCAAAGGCCCCGACTAAGAGAGGAGAAGGAGAAGACTGGAGTAAACTTTACACCATGTTGTGATAGATCAGGTATGAGAAATAAAAGTCCTGGCACATCAGAACACACAAGGCTAGAGTTTAGGCAACTCCTCAGCTTTCCATTAAATTTTATCAAAGGCACCCGAACCTGTTGCAGTTGAAATATTGATACATATGCTAGTAATGGTTAACCTTTGTCCCTCAGTGATTCTTTTCAGCAGAAAACTAAGCCTAAGGAATGTTTGGGTTTTTTTTTACCTTACAATGTAAGTACTATCTGCACATCTTTCTCAGCCTAAATGTATAGACTCTATACATTTAGGCTGAGAAAGATGTGCAGATAGTACTTACATTGTAAGGTTAAAAAAACAAAATTCCTTAAGACTTAGTTTTTATCGAAGGCACCCGAACCTGTTGCAGTACACTCACAATACAAATCACGATGGTACTGACTATTTGATGTCAACTTGTTATTTATGCATTATTGAATATTTATGATTTTTTTTGTAAGGAGAAAAATTGTGTATATTGCGACCAAGTAGGGTCTGTCCTGCTTTGGTCACGGTGTTTTCATGTGTGTGCACTAGGTGGAGCCAATAGGGCTAAGAACTCATCAGGCATAAGATATTCATGTCACCACCGGGGGAGCCCAAGAGCTGTTTTAGTGCCTGCTGACTCAGCTAGATCAGGGCATTGCCCTGCTCTAGAAAAGGCAGCAAGTTGGGTGAAACAATTATGCAAGCTAGGGAGAAGGATCAGGTTCCTTTCCTAGGATGACTCCCCTGGTCCAGGCAGAGGTGAGACCAGTACACCCATGGAGGTAATATTATTAGGATTTTATATACCGCCTATCAAGGTTATCTAAGCGGTTTTTACAATCAGGTACTCAAGCATTTTCCCTCTCTGTCCCGGTGGGCTCACAATCTCTCTAACATACCTGGGGCTATGGAGGATTAAGTGACTTGCCCAGGGTCACAAGGAGCAGCGCAGGGTTTGAACCCACAACCCCAGGGTGCTGAGGCTGTAGATCCAACCACTGCGCCATACACTTTGAATCTGCAAGCTGTGGATGAAGAAACTCCTATGGATTTACAAGAGAGCTTGCCTGAAGAGTTCCTTCAATATCCTGAACCGATGGAGGTTGGATTTACTTCCAGGTGCCAGTAATGATTTTCAACACTGTGAGTTTTTGTTTGGACTTTCTGTTTTTGGAACTTTGCATTTTGTGTGTGAATATTTGAAGCTGAGAGTGTTTGATTGGGGTGAGGTTTGCAAACACCCTGGGAGGGAATTTTGATAGCTATTTGAAAAGCTGTTTTTGTAAGGCAAACCTGGGACACTCTGAATTTACCCAGCAGTGCTGTCAAAGCTGCTGGAGGCTTCTATTTGAAAACTGTAAGCATTGCACAGAACTGAGCAGAGAACTGAATTGTGGGTGTTATAACCTGCTTGGGAGCAGGCTGAGAGCACATTGTATCAATTAGCTCTGAGGAGAGTAGGAGCTCAAGGACATTGTTTTTCCCTTGTTGGAAAGGAGAGAAAACTTGAACTTTTATTTTGCTATTTTGTTTTGACTTTAGGATTCTTTTGACCAAGCTCCTTGACCATTTTGCGTATGACCATCTTGACTTTATTTTTGATAGTAAAATTCATTATTATTATTATACAACTTTGGTTGTGTGTTTTGCTAAGTTCCTCTGATCACTCCAGTCCTGCAGGGTGACTCCAGGCCGGGTCACACGTCAGTGTACTTCTTTAGGCTAACCACTAGTAGTGCTGTTGAGTCCCAATCTCGGGCAGCAGAGTGGTTACAATATAGAGTACTTCCTTTTGGAAGATAATTCCTTTAACCACAGACTTTAAAAAAAATCAAAACTTTCTGAAGTAATTGCTGCTTTTTATGGGGGCAGGTAACTTTTATGGGGTACGGGCGGGGATGGAGGGGATTCCTCGCAGGGACGGGCGGGGATGGAGGGGATTCTTTTGGGGACGGAGGGATTCCAGCGGGGACAGGTGGGATTTCTGTCCCTGCGCAACTCTCTACTTTAGAGGTCTGTCTAGGTGCCTGGACTTTTTTTTTTAAAGGTGGGAGTCTGTCCAGGTTTTGCCGGCTCTCCCGACTCCCCCACCTACTTCCTCCCCAGCCACTGCACTGAATCTTCAGGCAAGCTGGCAGCAGGAGCAATAAGGGAAGCCTGCTGCTGCCAGCCTGTCCCGGAAGGCTCCTCTCTGCAGTAACTTCCTGTTCCCGCATAGGCGGGACTTGCAGAGGCAGCTTCCAGGGCAGGCCGGCAGCAGCAGGTTTCCCATGATGCAGCTGTTTGCCTGCCCAAAGATTCAGTGCAACAGCTAGGGAGGAGTTGGGAGCTGGAGAGAGTCTGTGGATCCCGCAAAAGGGGTGGGGTTTGAACTGGTGCAGGTTCTGGTGTTGGGGTGCAGGTGGGTGAAGAGGGAGAGTGGCAGATGCTGGAATAGGGAGGGGGAAGGTTGCGGTACCATAGGGAGCAGCAGGGGGAGAGAAAAGAGAGATATTGGTCCTGGGGTGGGGTACAGGAAAAAGGGTAAAGAAGGAAGAGAAGCTGGGTGGGAGTGGAATATGGGGACAGGGATATTAGAATGGCTATGGAGGCAAGGGAAGGAAGGATAGATAGGGATGGAGCAGGGACTGAGAGGGAGATGAGATGCAGTGGAGGATAGATAAGGGCCAAATGGGTACAGAGGATGGGAAGGGGGACTAAGGAATGGGTGAAAGATGGGGGTGGGGCAGGGCTGGGGCGGGGCTGTGACTGGAGGGAGGAAGGGACAGCACCTGGTGGAGGTGAAGTGTGGGTGGGGCCAGGGGCGGGATCAGGGTCATGTATCCTCTTCTTTTTTTTGTTTGTTTTGTCATCACAAATATGGTAACTCTAGTCTAAATTTCCAATCTGCCTCAACTCGTTAGATTCGAGAAACTAGAATTAATATAGCACAAATCTATTCTAATAATAAAAGAAATCCGAGCCACATTATACCTTTTTTTACCGGCTGGAAAAATTATCAACAACTAAAAATATAATTACCAGAAAGCTTAAATGGTTTTGTTTGTTGTAATCAAAGCGCCACACCGCAGAATTCAGCAAGAGCACCAGAAACTAGACGAGATCACATGCTTCCCAACATAGCATCATTTGCGGATTCCAAAGATCACTTTACATCCACCTCTTTATATGGCCCATGAATTGTTCGTAGCTGCACCGCAGCGCTTTATTCCACAGAGCAGTTTAGTAGCTTTCGCTCGCCCTCCTTCAGACTAACAGCATCGATAACCATGGTTACCTCAATTCCCGATTTTATTGGTCTGTTCAATAAATCGGCCTTCCCAATAATACTATCTGGCTTCCATCGTTTCTCCAATCCAATGGCTACGCAGGTAACGGTGGCGTCATGACGTCACCCAGACTTCTGCACTACTGCCTGGTGCGAAAGGAGTGGGGTTCGGGCGCTGCTGTACCATGGAGATGGGATAGGTTTATTTTAAGGGAGGGGGGTTTAATGACCATTTTAATACGGTTTGTGCCTCATGCTAAGCGTGCACGAACATCTACGATACGTTCTCTGCTGATCGTCGGAGCGGGTTTGTTATGCGAAGTAAGTATGTGAGGTTCTTTTTCTTTTTTTTTTTTTTGGTGAGTCAAACGTGTCGTAAAGAGGTATTGCGTTTTTCTTCTCTTTTCTCGTTTGGGGGTTGTTTACCACAAGGTGGGGATCGCAGTGTGCCTGTTAAGTGCTCTGCGTGGAGGTAATTTCTTCCGTTTCTCCCTGAACTCCCGCTTAGTCTCGGCGGCCGCATTCCCGAATGAGGGAGCGCGGAGGACATGTTAAAGGTTGCTCAACCTCCCTGCGGCTGTAAGGATTAGTGTTACGGAGTTTCAGGTAGAAGACGGAAGGAGGACTGGCCGGATTATCGCGCCGTCGTGCTTGAAAAGAGAGAGAAGTTATCCGGTCCTGGACTCTTTTTTTTTTTAATTATTATTTTGCTGCTTTCAATTGAGAGGTGCGAGTTTTGTGTTTGTCTGGCTGCATGTAAGAAAAATGTGAGAGTAAGAGACAAACCTTGGTGTAGCGAGAGAGGCTCTGCTGCTAGATCTCAGCAGGCAGGTGTGCTTATACTGTATGCACCAAATACTGTACATACGTTCTCTGGGCCAATGTATGTGATAGCATAGCAGGCGGCGGCGGCGGCAGCTCTCTGGCTGCGAAGCACCCCAATATTGAACAAGCTCCTTCAGGAGGTCCAGGGAAGAGTAACTTGTGCTGTGTTTGGCACGCCGAATCATTTTGAAATGTTGGCACCTATGTGTGTGTCTGTGATCACTTTTATCTATAGGGATGTATAGATTTTGTGGTTGTATATATGTGTGCAAATGTTTTTCATGTGGTATATAAGCATTAAATATAGTGCACGTCTATTAATATGTATCCAGATGTAATATTTTCTGTATGCCATATAGATGTGTAATCATTTCTGTATATTTGGAAGCAATGTGTATGCCTTGCATATATCGAGTATACGCATTGATGTATGTATGGCTACTGGGTTGATTGTAGAGGTGTGAACGGAACCTTGTATGCGCATTTTATAGATAGAAATAAATGTTTGGGTTTTCCCTTCCTGGTAATTGTGCAGGAATGCGAGGAATGCATAGGGGATTTTAGTCGCTGTTACAGTTCACTCCCGCTTTACAAAAAGATCATTAGATCTCAAGTATAGCAAATCTGCTTTTTCCTGCAGCAACCGCGATTCCCCCCCCCCCCCCCCCCCCACACACTGAATTTCACAGCATTTCGGCTCATTTCTTGGCGCTGGCATATATGTTGCTCTTTGCTACAGCTTCCGGACGCTTTTTTTTCCCCCATTCTTTCAGTTTGGCACTAACTTTTGGATTCTAGCCTTGTTTTCTGATCAGTACAATATGGCAGAAGAGAGAGGAGCATGTTCAAAAGACATAATTTTTTGATCAGACCAATTGGTGCTTGTCTGTTTTATAGTGCTCTCTTGAGTTATGAATACAGTAGTTCTTTAATATTTGCATTCCACAACTGTCTTACTATGCTAGTTTGATTTGAGGTCTTTTAAACTGCTTAGTGATGAAAAGAAACAGAGAATCAGTGTTTGGGAAGTGATGGGGGCAGCTAGAACTGTCTGGTACTGTTAAATTACTGGGCGTGTCCAATTAGCATCTGAAATACAGAAACCCAGCAGGATAGGGCAGTCCCCCCTGGTTTTCTTGATATTGAAAATTAATTGTACTAGGACAAGATTTTCTTGTTGATGTGTCACACGCCCCCCACCCCTTTTAGTCTGTTAGAGGAGGGGAAACAGTTCAAAAGAATTAAAGCAACAAAAAAGGAAATGCTTGTGACATGAAAAGATAGAATTAAATATAGCCCAGTGTTTTTGTGTGGCACTTTATGGAAAAACTTGTATTGCATAAAGCTCTTGCAAGTTTGTATTTTTCTACCTTGAATTCAGGCACTAGAAGTCTGTGTTTTAAGGCTTTGCCGTGTTCTGTTGCCACTGGAAAGCTGCCTTTAAAATCAAGGCCATCTCTTGTAGACGGGTTTCAGGAAGTAGTGATTTTTTTTTTCCCCCCAAAACATAATAAAAATATCTGTCCTCATTGTTCAGATGCCTTTGGAAGAGTTTTCCTGGGGGTTTTTGTTTTTAGTGCACTAGTTAGTCAAACTAAACATTTCCAATACATATATATGCCTTCCTGTCTAGAAGGAAAGTCCTCAGTATTTCCTCATTAAGGCCCTACTAAGCGGCAGTTAGAGGTTTCTACTGCAGCACAGGGCTTAGTTAAAAAAGGGGGAGGGGTGTAAGGAAGGTATCCTAATAATTTTTCTTGAACTGTATCTTCCAGGGGTCCACAGCTATTCTAATGAGAAGGCCTGTGACTGTAATGTAATAATGGACTACTACTCTAATTTTGAAGTACTGTCTTTTATTGACAAAGCTAAATATAGATATACAGAATTGCCCACAATTTCCTGGTCTGGTGGTGATCTGTATTTATTGTGGTTTCTCTTTGTTGGTGCAGGGTTTACATTTTTTTTTCTGGTTTGGATTATATTAGTATATGACAGACTAGAAATTCAAGTTAATTTGTGGGACTGTGGCATCCGTACATTTCATCTATTGTCTTGTTAAAGAGCATTACATTACATTGTTTTTTATAGACCGTGTAGCCATTAGTTCAACGCAGTTTACAAAAGATTACTAACAATGGTCACAATGGGAGAAATAAAATAAGTTAAGTAGTCGGATATTTTGTAAAAAGATAGGTCTTCAGTTGTGTTCTAAACTGTATGTTAAGAATAAAAAGCCCAAGAGCTAGTCTCGATGGGCGAACTTAACGCGGGACTGGGTGGCCCGCCGGATCGCCCATCGGACTAGTTAGGCCGAAGGAGGGGTAGGGGTAGCGGGCCCAAAGGGGGTCGGTCGATAAGAAGGGATCGCATTGGCTGTCGCGGCCGAATGGAATTGTGGGGGAGGGAAGGGTTAAAAGGCAGGGCTCGCGGAGGACCCGAACAGTTTGGGTCCTCCGAAGCAGCTTTAGGCAGGGTTCAGCTTTCCGGCCGGGTTCGAACGCGGGTGAGGCCTACCTCGTCGCTCGCTTCGGGTCGGGCCTGCGGGCCATCTCGCCGGCGCGCGCGGCCAAGGTATAATTTAAAAAAAAAAAAAAAAAAATTTTGCTGCCACGTGGCCGGCGAGCATGGCGAGCTCACAGGCCGCCGCCGCGGACCCGGCGGAAATCTCCTGACTGGCAAGCGACTCCCTCGACGAGGACCTCTTGGTGAGTGCGGCGGTGGGGAGGGGCAGGCAGCTGCCTCCGAGGCGCTCCCGTGCATCGGCACGGGCTGATATAGCGCGGGAGGTGGTGGGGGTGGCGCTGGGTGCACGCCGCGGTGTGGGGTCTACCCGCAGGGGCAGGAGCCGGAATCCGGCCGCGGGAAGGGGGGGAGCGATGCGGCTATAGCGGGTTGTTTCCTTTCCTCCCGTGCTAGGATGTTTGTATTTGGAAACCTTTGCTACCTTGCACTAATGAATCCTGGGTTCGGCTCCCGTGCTAGGATGTTTGTATTTAGGAATTCTTTGTTACCTTGCACCAAAGAGTCCTGGGTTCGGCTCCCGTGTCAGGATTTTTATATTTTGGCTCTTTCAAGCTAGCTAGCTCAAGGGTTGAGTGCTGGGTTAGTAACCGGAGGTTGAGGGTTCAAACCTCAGCTAAGGAGTAGGGCTGACACTGCTCCAAGAGGAGAGGCTGAGGGTTCAAGAGAAGAGGGTAAGAGGAAGTTAAGGGTTCAAATCTTTGTGCCGATCCTGGATATTAACCAAAAACAATATTTCAACATTTCAACGTAACTTCAGAAATGGAAATTTGTATGTAGGGGTCCCGGGGGCGGTGGCCCTGGGAGCTTGCCCATCTTGAGCCCTCTCCCGGGGGGGTGGAGGGCCGCGGAGAGAGCCGGCGGCGGCGCCCGAGTTCCCCATGAGATCGGGCTGGGGGGGTATGCGCCCGGGTCTGCCGCTGTTCCTGGCACTCCCTCGACATCAGGAATGGGGGGAGGTGGGCCAACGGGCCCAGCGGGCTGGTGGGCTCCCTGGTCTACAGGTCCCTGGCGCGCGCCCTGGAGTGGAACCCCCTGGGTGTTGGTCCCTCCACCATTTCCTCCTCATCCTTGGGGACCGGGTGTGCTTGGGGGTGGCGGGGGACCTCATGTTGGGGCTGGTTCTACGGGGCTTACTACCCTTCTGCTGTGCCGGTTGCTGGCCCCTGTTCGGATTTCTTCCCACAGGACATCGCTGCGGGACCTGTCGAGATGGCTGGGACTTCTGATACGGGACAGTCTAGCGGAGGAACGGCTGCAATTCCACAGATCGGTGGTGGAGAGCATGCTCGAGACCGGCAGCGTCCAGCTACAGTGGCTGCTGCGGAAGGCGCCACTTCGGGAGCGGCGGGAGGCGGACACAGACCTGGAGACGACCGGATCACGGGTAACATGGCCCTAGGGGCTGGGGTTAGTGTTCGGGGAAACCGGGGGAAGAAAAAGGGTAAGGGTAAAAAGAGACGGGGGGGGCAGAGATTCTTCTTTGTCTTCCTCTTCCTCCTCTGCAACCTCTTCTTCCTCTTCTTCGTCTTCCTCCTCTGGGTCACGTCGGCGGGGAGAGGGAGAGGATCGGGCGCGAGAGGGCACAGATCGGGGCCCCCCTGCGCTCGTTGCGTTGTAAGTGGACGGCGCTTGGTGTGTGCAGTGGGGCTCATGCTTGCTGCCCCTCTCCCGGCCACCTTAGCAAAGGATCCTGGATCACTGGGGGCAGGAGTGGGGGTGCTCGTTGTGTGCTGCCTGTTTCTTCGCAGGGTTGCCGGGCCGCTGTTTTTGACTGCCTCATGTTGTGGTGAGGCGGTGGGGCGGATATGGCCCCCTTTTTCCTCTGTACCAATATGTTATACTAAAATATCACTATAATTAAATTAAATTAAATAAAACCGAAATCTAACCTCATTGAATCAGGTTCCTCAGTCTGTGCCTGACTGGGGGGGAGCTTGGGGCGCGGTGGATACAGATTCTGCCTCGGCCCCTGCAGTGGGGGGGTTTCCTGCCCTGTGGCTCCTCTCAGTTGCTCTTGCGCGTGGGTGCTGCTCTTACGCGCTGGCTTCGTGTCCGTGCGGAGGGAGGCTGGGTCCTTCTGTGGGAGGGCGGGTGCCTTGGTGGCAGGTGGGGGAGTTCGCTCTGGTGGCTCCTCTAGGGCTCTAGGGCCTTGTTCCCTCTTCTTTATGGTCTTGCGGTCTCCTGGTGAGTTGGCTCCTTCTCCTCCTTTTCCTTCTTCCTGGGGCAGGGGTCCGGATGGG
The DNA here is from genome assembly GCF_902459505.1 of Geotrypetes seraphini. NCBI lineage: Eukaryota > Metazoa > Chordata > Amphibia > Gymnophiona > Dermophiidae > Geotrypetes > Geotrypetes seraphini. Next base: position 215,804,556 of record NC_047088.1, on the reverse strand, counting down.
GGGGGGGGCTTGGCCTGGAGGTGGGGATGTCAGTAGGGGCTGAGGCCACTGACGGGTGTTCTATCGGGTGGGGATGCTTTGGGGGTTTGCTGCTGCTCTTTTGGTTTTGTTTCAGGTCTGGTGATGGCAGTCTCCGGGGATCGTCTCTTCTTCACTGGTGGTCCATGGACGGAATTTCGGATACGTTGGAGCCAGCGTGTGACGGGGTCCAAAAGACTTGGTGGTAGCTTCGGATGGCGCCACTGCTGCGGTGGCATGCCCTTTTGCCGGCTGTCTGCAGGACATGGAGTTGTTCTGTAGCAGCGAAATGTGGCTTGGAGGTGGCCTAGCTTCCCCTTGGGGGATTGGGCTGATCTGGTGCTGTGGACCCTCCGGGAGAACAGGACCGTGCGGTTCTGGGGTCTCTCTGGGGGGCAGTGCTAGGACGGTTCTGTGGACCCCCCGGGGGGGCAGGACCGAGGTGGTTCTGTGGACTCCCCGGGGGGGCAGGACCGGGGTGGTTCTGTGGACTCTCCGGGGTGGCAGGACCAGGGTGGTTCGGTGGACTCCCCGGGGGGGCAGGACTGGGGTGATTCTGTGGACTCCCCGGGGGTGACGGGACTAGAGTGGTTCTGTGGCCTCCATGGGAGGGCAAGATCGGGGTGGTTCTGCGGCTCCTCGGGGGGAACACCCAGGGTGGTTCTGTGGACTCCCCAGGGGGACAGGACCAGGGTGATTCTGTGGACTCCCCGGGGGGGGGGCAGGACGGGGGTGATTCAGTGGACTCCACGGGGGTTACTGGACTGAGGTGGTTCTGTGGCTCCCTGGGGGTGACAGGTCCAGGGAGGGGTTCGGCGGTCTCCCTGAGGTGGGAGGACTGGGGTGGTTCTGTGGACTCCCCGGGGGGGGGGGCAGAACGAAGGTAGTTCTGGGCCTCCCCTGGGGGGCGGGGCCGGGGTGGTTCTGTTACCTCTTGGAGGGGAGGATCCGGGCAACGGTTCTGGGGACTCCCGGGAGGGGCTAATTCTGGCTTAGTTTGGATGGTTTCCTTGGGGCTAGCTGGGGTAGGTTCATTGGTATCCAAGGAGGGGGCGAGATTGAGTGGTTCTGGTAATCTCCTTTGAGCACGATGGTTTAGAGACCTCCTAGGGAGGACTTGGTCAGTCTGGGGGTTTTCCAGTGCGGGCTGGGTGGTGCTGGTGCCACGCTGCTGGTGGTGCATGGCATCGGCCTGAGTACCATGGGTTTGCAGTGCCCTCCCCTAGGGCGAGGGGTGGTGATGGATGGTTGGTGCTTGTCCCAGATGGAGCGGGTGCTCCTGGTGGAGGGGGGTGCTGTAGTGCGGGGCGCTGAGGGGCCCTGGTTTCAATGCTGAAGGACTTTATTCCCCTGCCCTGCAACGTGGGGCTGTTTCGGGGTGCCTCGGTGGCGGGTTGTGGTTGGACTAGGTGTTTGGTGGTGTTTGGTGGTTGTCTAGGTGTTTGGTGTTTCTTAGGGGCAGGGGACTAGGTGTTGCGTGGGCTAGTTGCTGGTAGGAGGGTGTTACGGAGTTGCTATCATGGTTCCTCTGGTGATTGGCTCCTGCTTGGTTGTTTTCATATTTCGGTCGTGCGCTGACTTGCGGTTGGTCTGGTGGTGGCAGGATTGGGTGGTCCTGGTTCTTTGGGGCGCGGGCTGTATGGGGGCCGGTGTGATATAGGGTGCGGTCCAGGTGCCTCGGTCTGCGTCCCTTTCTCTCCCCTTCCTCCTTTGGCTGGCTTGCCGCTGTTCGTGACGCTTGTCTTGGGTCGTTTTGGGTGGGCAGGGCTAGGGTGGTCCTGCAGTATCTCGCATTAGCTCTGGGAATATCTGTTCGTTATCTGGTGGTGGGTCCCGTCCTGTGTTTATGGCCATCCCCTTTTGGACCTGGGGGTTTTAATCGGTGGCCCCGTTGGGTTGGAGTAGAGTTGTGCAGTGCATGCTCGTGCGGGGCTGTGTCGGGAGGAGGCCCATTTTGGATTAGGTTAGTCTCAGTCGGTTCCTTCTGGGACTTCTGGGTCAAGACTAGTTTGCTGGATTCGGAGCCGGATGCGGGCGTGTTATTCCTTGTCGCCCCTCTGGTGTATAGGTGCGAGTTGGGCTTGGGGTCTTAGTCCTGGTTCTTCGGATTCTCCTGGCGCCTTGTTGGCGTAGTTGCAATCGGTCGGATCGGCTCTCTTTACGCTTGGTGCCGTTGGGGGTGTATCTGGGTGTGGGTCGGCTGCTTCCTGTGGGGGGTTGTCCTGCGGCTGTGTTATGTGGTGCCTTCCCTCCAGTTTTTCCAAGCTGCTATGCTGGCGGTTGCTGCCTTGGGTTACAGTCTGGAGATTCAGGGGCAGGGGGCTGTTCTGGTGAGGTCCAGGGCTGTCGTCTTGATTTGTCTCGCTTGGGCTTGGTGGACTGTTCAGGGGGTTCCTCCGTGGGGGAGGGGTGGGGCGAGCAGGGTCCTTGCCGTCCGGTTAATGGGGTGGTTTCGGCAGGGTTTGGGTCTCGTCCTTGGGGGTCCGATTCTGGGTTTCGCCTGGGGGCTTTGGGGTTGAGCTTGGAGGTCAATTGGTCTGGGTTGTGTCTTGCTGGGCTTCTGCTTCGTTGAGCCTCACGATGGGCTAGCAGTTGTGATTTGCTGTTGGACGACTTCGCCTCTTGTTGCGAGCGAGTGTTGGTCTTCTGGCCGCAGCCCTGTTTTCCTTTTATTGGGGGGGGCCTGTAACGCGTTACAGGCCTGTGGCGGTATCCCGAGCTACTGGCTAATGGGCTCATCAAGGGATGAGCGGTGGGCCGGCTGGGAGCTGTGCCTGGTGGGTCGGATGACCCTGGATAATGGGGCATGTGTGGGACATGCCACCCCTCGGACCCTTGCTTAGACGGCAGGGTCGGGGGCCAATTACATCTAATGGTAGCTCGGGATCAAGGTCACAATGGTGATACCATTGTTATGGGTTATTGTTAATGTGTTATTTATGGCTGTTAATTTATATATTGATTTATGTAAATGTTATCTGAATATGTTAATATTCAATAAACAGGGCTGCGGCCAGGTATTACCAACAAAGTGTCTTGTCTCATTGAGATAGGTGAAAGGTAGGTTGGGAAGGGGGTAATGTGTTATATAGAGGCGGGTCACTCCAGGTCCCGCTGTTATAAGCTGTAAGCAGGAATGTTCGAAATTCTTTATCATGAAGAGCTGCTTGGGATGCTAACGTGTGATATAGAAATGTCTTACTTTTGCAGCCCTGAACAGGAGAGTTAAACAAGGGATGAGTTTTTCTACTATGTCTATAAGAAGCTAAAGAAAATCTGATAACCAAGTAAAGAGGAGCTGTACTATAAAGAACCTTGTAACAAAACACCCGAGTCTCAATAGGCAGCCAATGTAGCTCACAATAAAAGGGGGTGATATGATCATATTTCTTCGAGCCGTAAATCATTCTAACTGCTGTGTTTTATATTAATACATGTTTTGCTAGTTCTTTCTTGGTACTTGTGAAATAAATAATATTACAATAGTCAAGAAGGCTCAGTAATAGCGATTGAACCAATAATCTAAAGGCAGTAAATTCAAAATAAGCTCTAATGGTTTGTAGCTTCCACAAAGTAAAATAGCTCTTACGTACTACTGCATCTATCTGGGACTTAAGGTGCTGATTAAGATGACTCCCATCTTAATCGTTGGATGGATTGTATAAGAAATTGAATTTATACTAATGGAGGATTCAAAAGAAACTTTTCTAGAAGATGCCACGAAAAACTTACGGCCTCTTTTACAAAGCTGCGCAGCAACAGCCCCGAAGCCCTTTAAATCTCTATGGGCTTCGGGGCCGCTAGCACGGCTTTGTAAAAGAGGCCATAAGTTTTGTCTGAATTGAGTTTAAGTTTAAATTTTTGCATCCATGCATTCGTCTAAAACATTACGGTTTCGATTTTGGCGGTGATCTGAGACGGAGCTGACTTGAAAGGTATGACTATTGTAATGTCATCGGCGTAACTAAACATTCCTATGTCCAGGTTATTCAAATACGAGCTTAGCGATGAAAGGTAAACATTAAATAATTTAGGTGAGAGAGGAGAACCCTGGGGAACACTACATGGGTTCTTCCAGGTAGAAGAAAGTTGAGTCCTGAACCTAACTTGATAAAGTCTAGCTTCTAGAAATCCTTTGAACCATGAATAAACATTTCTTTGGAAACCCAGAGCATCCAAGTAAATTAGTGTGATCCACAAGATCAAAAGCGCTATTAAGATCAAACTGGAGTATCAGGGCACTGCTGCCCTTACTTAATAGACTTGTTAAATAATCCAACAAGGCAGCTATTAATGTTTCAGTTAAAATTAGATCTAAATCCTGATTGTGAATTATGGAGTAATGAGGGTTGCTCAAGAAACGTAATCAATTGAATATGAACCAGACCTTCAGTAATTTTAACAAAGAAGGGAATGTATGCTATTGGTCTATAATTGGATAGTAATGAAATTGATTCTTTAGTATTTTTAATTATTGGAGTGATAATTATATTGCCATCCTCTGATGGAAATTTCCCTGCATCTAAGGAATCAGTGATGGAATAGGAACTTATTTTAATTTAAATAATTTGTATTAATTTTAAATCTGAATTTTAAAAATGTGCTTGAACAATCTTATGAAAAAGTGAACCTAACTCGTCTCGGATGAATTCAGATTTTACAAGCATCCTCAGAGGTTTCATCTCAACATAACTGCTGATTTATAAAATTCTGATGATACTTTCTAAGTACATTCATACACACGTAGTCAAACTCTTGCTCTTTTTTTAAAGACAAGAGGAAGGATTTTTGGAGTTGGAATAAGATCTGAACAAAGGGGAACCTTAATGCAAATAAGGGGCAGGAATAGAAAGTCTTTTGGAAACAAACAGCTTAGTTGAATTAAAAAATATTTTTGATCTGATTATTTTAGTGCTGTTGTGCAAGCATTAGTGCTAGCACAGTTAGATTACTGCAATGTGTTTATATGTGGGCTGTTCTGTAAAAACTACCGCAGTCGCTTCCTAACTAAACCTTACGTTTATATACCGCATCCTCTCCATAATCATGGTGCTCGGCACGGTTTACAAGAACTTAATATAACACCTTAGTAGGCATGCACAGATGCGGGAGCCGGTAACTACTTTTTGAGAACTTGCCATTGGTTGATGTTAGAAGTTTGTTATTTAGAATTAGCCATAGTATGGTCTTTTTTATTTATCATCTTTAGTACCTTATCCATTGCAAATCAGTTGGTTATTTCTTATTGTGAGCTCACCAGTGGGCTACACTCCATTCTCGTTAATTTGCACATTCCTGATTTGTGATTTTGCCTGTCTGCAGTTGCATGCATTGTGACCGCTATTTGCACCATGTGTTTGCATATTCACAGACCTGTGACCTTAGAAAAAAGGCTGTTTCCTTTCTCTTTCACTTCGGATTTTGGCTTTGCTTACAGATATGGCCACCAAGCGTCGAGAGTAAGTTACAGGCATCTGTGGGTACATCTCCAAAGTGAGGACTGGATACACAAAAATTGTAGTCAAAATCCTGTGGGTTGCTATGGGGCCGATTAATTGTCTGTTTTGAAAATGGCGATTGATGTTCAAACAATTTCGCATGCAAATGAGTTTCTCAGAGTTCTACTGTAATCTCATCTGATCAGTCATTGGAGAAAGTGACTGACATGCGTAGAGATGACAGAGGAAGACTTGAACAGATGAGCAGCAGGGGAAGCCTTGAAGCAACCTCCTGCCACTCAAATATTCGGGGCAGGAAGAGTAGTTTTCTTTTTATGGGCACATGTATGTGTGTGTGTGTTACACTTGCACAACATCTGTGCTCATTGAAAAAAAAAAAAAGATGGTGTAGGCCCACATCCCCAAACTTAAAAAAAAAAAAAAAATTGGCAGTAGGGAAGCCCAATCCCTTCTGCCTTGGCCATCTGGATACCCCCCCACCACTGCTGCCCCCTCCTTGAAATTAAGAGCAGCAGGAAGGAGGCCCACTGCCGCCTGGGCCCCCTCGATCCCACAACCCCATACCTTTTAGATGACAATCTGGCAGGAGGGAAGCCTACTCTCTCCTGCCGGCAGACCTGCCTCTTCAAAATGGCAGGCCTTCTCCTTCCAGGTGTATCCTGGGATGCACTGGGTGGGACCTAAGACTCCGATTTGCCCTGGCACCTAAGGCTGTTGGGCGGGGGGGGGGGCAGCAGACAGATGGAGTGGGCATCTCTCCTGCCTCTGTTTAAAGATGGGGGGGTCGGGAGGTGGCCCCAGTGGCACGAGGGAGTAGGCATCCCTTCTGCCACTCTTTAATTTAAAGGTGGGGGGAGTCGGGGGTGTGGGGGTTCAGGTGGCCGAGGCAGGAGATGAGTGGGCTTCCTTCCTGCCGTGTCTTTTTTTTTTTTTTTTTTTTTTTAAGTTCAGAGGATGTGGGCCGTTGGGGGAGGGGGAAGGGAAGCCTGGTACGAGGGTTTAAAAAAAAACCCACATTTTTTAATGGGGACAGATATTGTGCGTGATAAGCACAACATTTATGCCCAGTAAATAAAGCTCTTGTTCAGTGTTTGTTTTTTAAAATTTTTTTAACGCTACCAGCACTTACAGACCTGTTGGAGATTTCAGTGTTAAAAAAAATGGCGCTTCATTTTTGTGCATCGTGTGGGCATTGATCGGAGTGCTCATTTTAATATTGATGAGCTTGTTGTAATACATTTACATATGATTATCGTAGGCTGCTATAAACCACAGAAAAGGCCGTGATTTGCCATTTTGTGCATCAATAGATGCTATACTTTGTCGCTAAACCTGTCAAAATTGGTTTGGTGATGATTGTTATGATTGTTAAAGGCACAGTGAGTTTTGTGCATATCTCCCATGAGTTACAAGCATCTGCAGATACAGCTACAAAGAGAAAGAAGCATGTCCATGAGTCTGAGTGAGTAACAAAATACTGTTTTAGACAGACAGGCTTCGTTCTGGCAAGTCTGTTTTCAATATGAATGAATCCACAATCCAGTCCATTTGGCAAAAAAAGGGAGATATTCGTCAATCTGTTTGTGAAGCTGCACCGGGAAGTTACAAAACAAAATCTGTGGTTTGTGATCAATTGATGGAAAAGATGGAGAAGCAGGTAAATTTGTGGATAATGCAAATGGTGAATGAGGAAAAAAAGCACAGTGGACAGCATCGTTGTCAGGATGAAAGGCAGAGACATTTACAAACATGTCACCTAGGAGCAGGAAAACGTGAAACCCTTTTCTGAGAGTTCAGGTTGGCTAGTGCATTTTAAAAAGCAAAAAGCTAAAAATGTAAGCCTTTCCTGTTAGACTGGTTCAGCTTACACCAAAGCTGTTGAGGAATTTAAAACGTACCTGCTAAGTGTAATTGAAGAAAAGGGATTCCGGAACTTGGAGGCTTGGTGATGGCTGCCTAGCAGTTGAGCTCCCTCCTTTGAACATCAATTAGACTTAAAGGTTTCATTAGTGGCCAGATCGGGAGCCCTTTTTCCAGCAGGGTACCTAACATCTTCTACACCCCTTCCCCGTTCCAGCAGGGGAGAGAACTACATGAGGAGCAACGCTGACGGTGTTCGGTACCAACTGCCAGCTTCACTAGTTGGCCAGATCGGGAGCCCTTTCCAGCAGGGCACCTAGCATCATCTACTCCCCTCCCCTGTTCCAGCAGGGGAGAGAACTATAGTTGGGGCAGCGCTGCCGGTGCTCGGCACCAACTGCCAGTTTCACTAGTGGCCAAATCAGGAGCCCTTTCCAGCAGGGCACCTAGCATCATCTACTCCCCTCCCCTGTTCCAGCAGGGGAGAGAACTACAAGAAGAGCATCGCTGACGGTGCTCGGCACCAACTGCCAGTTTCAATAGTGGCCAAATCGGGAGCCCGTTTCAGCAGGGCACCTAACATCATCTACACCCCTCCCCCGTTCCAGCAGGGGAGAGAACTACAGTAGGGGCAGCACTGACGGTGCTCAGTACCAACTGCCAGTTTCACTAGTAGCCAGATCGGGAGCCCGTTCTAGCAGTGCACCTAGCATCATCTACACCCCTCCCCCGATCCAGCAGGGGAGAGATATACATGAGGAGCAGCGCTGACGATGCTCGGCACCAACCGCCAGTTTCACTAGTGGCCAGATCGGGAGCCCTTTCCAGAAGGGCACCTATCATCATCTTCACCCCTCCCCCGTTCCAACAGAGGAGAGCTGCAGTCTGACGCTCAAACCAACTGGCTCCTTTCTGACTAACTCGCCGCCTTCCCCCTCCTTGGCTTATCGAGATTCATTGGGGGCCAAATTTTATTATTGTCTATACTCTTGTTTTAGCTTCATATTTTTTATTATTGTCCATGCTCTTGTTTTAGATGCCTAAGTTTATTATTGTCTATACTCTTGTTTTAGCTTCATATTTTTTATTATTGTCCATGCTCTTGTTTTAGATGCCTAAGTTTATTACTGTCTATGCTTTTGTTCAGTGCCAAACTGTATTACTGCCAAAGGTTTCACCTTTTTTTCCCTACTCTTGGCTATGCACTCAGCCAGCCTAATTAAGTCCCCTGCCCCTTCCTTAGCTAACACTAATTCCCCCCTGCTGCAGACTCTCACACACCAACCATCTGGCCCTAACCCTGCCATGAATCCTTTCTTCTGGTTCCTTCTCCTCCTATTCTGCTCACCTCTCTATTCTTCCCTCTGTCTGATACCCCCCACCCTCAACCTACTCGACCCACCAAACATCAATAATATGTGCCCTGGCCTCAGAATCCCCACGCTGATACGCATCAGAATTCCTCCTTTCAAGAAAAACCCCCGAAAAGCCAACCTAAACTCACTAAAGCCCCTGCCTCCCAGCCAATCTTCCCAATGCTGTCTGACTCACCCCAGTCCCGACTCTTTATTGTAATGCCAGATCAGCATGCAATAAGACCCAAATCTTGAAGGACCTTCTAGACGAGTTCGACCCTGGATTCCTGTGCATCACGGAATCATGGATCGCCAAAGATGATCATTTTACACAAAATGAACCCCTCCCCCATGGTTATCAAGGCCTCTTCTCCCCCAGATCCAACCGAAAAGGAGGCGGACTGGCACTGCTCTACAAATCTTTCTTTGACGTCCAGCTCCTCGAGAAGGGTACTCACGCCGCTCTAGAATATATGCTTGCCTCTGTCAATGATGAACTCCTCACTCACCTATTGGGCATCTTGTTACTATACCGCCCACCTACCCTTTGGAACAACTCCAATCTCGTCTTTGAGGCTATAACAAACGCCTTTCTTAAATTTCAAAGACTACTGATTGTTGGCGATATTAATCTCCACCTTGATGACACCAATAGCAAGGACACGATCGAATTTAACAATTTCCTTACCTTTCTAGGTTTCCCCTCACCTACCTCTTCTCCACCCCACGAAAAAGGACATACATTAGACTTCACCACTTTCCTCGATCTTACTGCCTTCAAAACTTCAATTGATGACACCCATTGGGAACAAATCCCTTGGTCTGACCACTTCCTAGGGGCTACTTGCTTCCCCATTTTCATGTCGCACCTTGAACCCCCATCCCATTCCTCCCATTCAATAACCTTCTGCAAGAAAATTTCAAGTAATCTTTTCTGGTCCAAATTTCTCAACCAACTCTCCTCCAATCCTAAGCCTACAGACTCTGAATCCTACTGGTGCAATTGGATCTCCCTCTCCGAATCCATCTATCACTCCCTCGTTCCAATATCCACAAAAACCATCTCCTACCCCCGAAAGGCTCCTTGGTATCTACCGCTCCATAGAGAGCTGAAACAGAAATGTCGCACTTTGGAGCGCAAATGGAAAAAATCTAAATCTCCCTCAGATAGATAGACCTGGAGGGTCAATATTAAACGTTACAATTCATTACTAAAAAAAGCCAGGAAAAACTTCTTCGGAGATAAAATCTCCTAATCCAACAACCAGATCAGTGCGTTGTTTAACATTTGGCGCTCCTTAACTACAAAAAAGGACCCATCTTTGCTCCCCTCGTCGCTATCAGCAGATGCCCTTGCAAAATTCTTCAATGAAAAGGTTACCACCCTAAGATGCTCCTTCCCGCCTACAGTCTCCTACAACTCCCTAATCTCTACTGACCTCAACCCTTCCCTACCTGTCTCCAATCCCATTCCAGCTGACAGATCCTGGACCGTTTTTGAGCTTGTTTCCGAATTGCAAGTCTCGAAACTCTGCCTCAAACTAAAATCTTGCAAGTGTACCTTGGACCCTTTCCCCTCCTACCTATTCGAGAATATTTCTACACAGGCCATCGCTTCCCTCATCAAACTTATAAACGCTGCTCTAACATCGGGCCTTTTTTCCTCCGAAATGGGACATATTGCATTAACCCCTCTACAGAAAAAGACCGACCTTGATCCCTCTATTCCCTCCAATTACTGTCCAATAGCAAACATCCCTCTCCTAACCAAGATGTTAGAATCCATCATATCCACTCAACTCTCATCCTACCTAGAAAGATTCTCTATTCTCCTACCCTACTAATTCGGCTTCAGACACAACTTCAGCACTGAATCCCTATTAGCCTCACTAATCTCTAAGGTACAACAACTTCATTCTCGCAACAAATTCGCTGTACTTCTACAATTCGATCTCTCCGCAGCTTTTGACATCGTCCATCATGATATCTTAATCTTCCAACTCTCTGAAATAGGCATAAGTTCCACAGTCCTAGACTGGTTCTCAAAATTCCTACGTTTATGCTCCTACACCGTTAACATAAACGGTACCTCATCCCCTCCCTGGAAGCCGATATGTGGAGTCCCGCAAGGCTCACCTCTCTCTCCTATCCTTTTCAATATTTACATGTCTTGTCTGAAACTGCTTCACCTATCCCCCCGGGAAACTCTCTACACCTATGCCGAAGATATCCTCATCCTCCTCGAGACTGACTCGAACCTCACTAATCTCGCTGAGAACATATCCGCATGTATAATGAACCTCCATTCCTGGGCACATTCTGTACAAATGAAATTGAATGAGTCCAAAACAAAATTACTTTGGCTCGGCCCAATATTAGATCATTTACCCACCTCCATCCCATTATATTCCGGCTCCACTCTTCAGCTTGAGTTTTCAAGCAAAATCCTTGGCATCACCATAGACTCTTCTCTCTCCTTCAATGACCACCTCAACTTCTTGGTAAAAAAAATGCTTCTTTAGTCTTCATATGCTGAGGAAAGTGAGATCGTACTTTCATCATTCTCACTTCATCGTCCTTGTTCAATCCACCATCCTCTCTAGACTGGATTATTGCAACTCCATCTATTTAAGCCTAACTAAAAAAAAAACTCCATAGACTTCAGCTAATCCAGAATGCCGTGGCCAAGCTTGTTTTCGCAAAAGGCAAGTTCAACCACGTCTCCCCACTCCTGTCCAAACTTCACTGGCTCCCAGTTCACTCCAGAGTCCTCTTTAAATGTGCCTGTTTAGCCTTCAAGATCCTACATGGCATCCTCCCTCCCGTTATCCCACTCTTCTGGAATTCCTCTAATCCTAATTCCACTAGATCCTCCCAAAAACTGAAACTATCATTCCCCTCTACAAAAGGTATATCCCGTGTAGGAAAACTAGGAACATCCCTCCCCTTTAGAACTACAGAACTCTGGAATAACCTCACATCCCCGCTCAGAGTTTCAAGTTCCCTCCAATCCTTCCGCAAACACCTGAAAACTTGGCTCTTTTCAAAAATCTAACACTTCCCGCTTTTTGGTTCCCTGTCCCTCTTTATCTTCCTAGCTCCTTTCCTATAACCCTTCATTGTAGCTCCTTTTCAACCTAACCCTGTAAACCGTGCCGAGCTCTATGCTTGTGGAGATGGCACGGTATACAAACCTAAGGTTTAGTTTAGTTTAGTGCATGTACCAGAGGAGGCATTCAGTTTGGATGAGACTGGCTTGTTTTACAAACAGACTGGGAAATGGAACATATCTAATGAAAATGGCAGCAAAAGTGCCAGGATTCAAAGATCGCATTGCCCTGCTACTGTGTACCAATGCCAAGGTTAGTTTCAAATGCAAACCTCTTATGGTTTACAGAGCCCAAAATCCTCACGCACTTAAAGGAAAGAACCTGAACTGCATGCCAAGCTGGGCATTAAAATTGTGAAAAACTGTTCAGTGACATGGAAGAATATGAACCCATGCTGGAGCGCAGTCTAAAACTCAAGCATCTGACATGCTTTGTGTTTGCCCCTTACACTGAGACTTGACTTGAGAAGGAAAGCCAAGCAGACAAGGCTGACACAGGTTTTTCAATAAACACTAGAGGTTGATCAAACTGAATGGGAGGGGCCTTAAGTATCTGGGCCAATCAGGTCCTTAGGCCACCTTCCCGGTGCATCCTGGAATGCACTGTGTGTGTATGTGGGGGGGGGGGGGTGGCCTGACTCTGGCCTGGGTACCTAAGGCCCCTCCATAGGAGGAGCATAAGATATCCAGGCCAATCAGAGCCTTAGGCCCCTGTCCAGTGCACCCCAGAATGAACCAGGAAGGGGAAATTCCCACCATTTTGAAGAGGCAGGCCTGCTAGCAAGAGGGAGTGGGCATCCCTCTTGCCAACTTCTACAACGAGGTACGGGGGAAGGGCTGGGGGTTTCTAAGCTGACCCCAGCAGACCATCAGGGCTGTCTTTTGGGGTCTTGTTGGTGAAATGGTGGGAGGGGGATCGTTGGGTGGGAGGGGGGTTATCAGGGAGAGTGTCTGGGGGGATGTTTTAGGTGGCCCAGTTGTACACTGGATTGCTGAGGCAGGAGGGAGTGGGCATCCTTCCTGTCTCTTTGGGTACATCACTGTTGCGGTGTCAGCCATCAAGGGTTCGGGGATCCGCGGTTGTTGTTGGAGGTGTGTGCGGTGGCTCATCATTGGGGGGGGGGGGGGCTTGTCTCGTCTCGTGGTGTTCTTTTTTTTTTTTTAATGAGCACATATGCTGTGCATATGTTACACATGCACAATATCTGTTCCATAAAAAAAAGTATGGTATGTTATAAATACTGTATATTAATTTCAGAGCTGAATGTAGAATAGGTAGACAACTGGTCTTGACTAGTAACTTTTTTTTTTTTTTTTTTTGTGGATCGCAAAACATGGCAAGATTGTAGAATGAGTGATTGTGCAGAAAACCACACAGTGAGCCATTTTCTGCATCGGGTTGGCAAATTTGATCGTCTCTAAACCAGTCAAAATCGGTTTAGCAACAATTGTTAGACGATCACTGACTTTAGTGCATCTGGGCCTCAGACTAGTAGGGCTGGCATTCGGGGCCTTGTCTTCTCCCACCCACTAGATATGCTTCAGTGCATTTGTGTAGAATGGCGAGCTGGCTCTAAGAGAGGAGAAATTATGCTTTTCCTGATAATTTTCTTTTGTCTGTGAAATCGTTCTGCAATCCTGCCCTTGAAAGACCTTGGTTCGGGGTTCTAGGCGTGCTCTGTATTTTCTCAGTTGCTCAAAAACAATTTTCTTTTGATTTGTAGTCTGTTTGGCTTTTCTCTGGTAGTTGCTTGCTGCTCATTGTGTTTGATGTGGCATAGGTGCATTATGAAGGGACCTTCTGGTTGTCAGACAAATATTGGATTTTTCCGGCGGTCACCACAGCTTATTTATCCAGTGATATCACTGGTAGAACACAGTGTTTTTTCTGTCTCCACCTACTGGTAGGAAGGGATAGCCCTATTTATGCAGAATGGTTTTGCTGACAAAAGGAAAATTTATCAGGTAAGACATAATTTCTCCTTCTCTTTCATCTGCAGTGAATCTAAACAAACTTAAGCAGCCAAGATGTGGAATTCTTTGCCAGATGTTAAATTAGAAGCGGACTACATGAGTTTTGAGCAAATGTGCCTTCAACTTTTTTCTAAGTAATAGTTGATTTATTTATCTCTTAATGTATCTTTTGAAGATTAATAAATTAAATCTAGACAAGTTTATCTAATATCTAGCTTTTCAGGACTTATCTGATTAATTTTGTTGTAATCTACATTGAACTACTTGGATGGAATTTGCGGTATATAAGCTATTTAATTGTAAGTGAAACAAAGTTAAGGACAATCTTCAAGACTGCAGCAGTAATAAATTTTTGAGTAATCTTATGGTTAGAGCAGCAGGCTGAGGACCAGGGAAGCTAGGATTTAAATCTTGCTGGCACTCCTTATGATGCTGGTGAAGTCACTTTAACCCTCTTGCCTTAGGTACGAGCTGAGACTGCATGAAAAATACCTACTATAACTTGCCTTGAGTTGCTAAAAAAGAAGAGCAAATGATCAGATATATTTATTTTTGAATTTGCTGTATATTAAAGACATTGTAGAAGGGGGAAAGCTGTTCTGGGGCCCTTGAAGCATTTTTTTTTTTTTTTTACTTCATAAGGCGCTATCCTGCTCGATGCTATCACTTGATACTGGATGAAGGGGAGGGGTCCATTCGAGGGGACTCAATGAAGCACCCGACAAGGAGGAATTCATATTTAGTGGTACCACAGAAGGATTTTCAGTTAATAAAAGTTAAATGCCTATCCATAGGGCCAGATACAGCTGGAGTTGAGCTCTTAGGTTTAATTTTCCTTTTCCCCATAGTCAATCTAAACCACTAAATGTATATATAATTAAATACTTGCTTAAGTTCTGGCTCCCTGGCTCCTCGTGGCTCCAAGGGGCTCCCTAGGGGCCTAACGAACCTCTTTGGGCACGCCCCTGCGGCTGCGGCTTTGCTTTAAACAGTTGGAGACGGACCTGATGACGTCACGGGTCCATCTCAGTCAATGCCTGCCCGAAGGGCCAAAAAGAACAGGAGTCGCTGCTGAAGTGGGCTCGGGGGCAGCCCAGAAAGTCTCCTCCTGCTTCCCTGTAAGTAATCCTCAAGCTCCCGAGTTGACTGCGGCAGCGGCTTTGCTTTAAACAGTTGGAGACGGACCCGATGACGTCAGGGGTCCGTCTCAGTCAATGCCTGCCCGAAAGGCCGAAAAGAAAAGGAGCCGCTGCTGCAGTGGGCTCGGGGGCAGCCCAGAAAGTCTCCTCCTGCTTCCCTGTAAGTAATTCTCAAGCTCCCCCAAACACTTTAAAATCATAAGTGTTCGAGACTTGTGTGGTTAAGGCAGAGCTTATAGGATTAATTTGTCCCCATGTCATTCTCTACTCTGGATGTCTTGCACAGCTTCATAGATGGGGACCGGGTACACCTCTCTTCTGGATTGCAGCTCGGATTTAGGCGGTCATACGCAGTGTGGTTTTGACAGATTTTCCTCCTTAATGATAATAACAGTTTACATACCGTAGGACCGTGAAGTTCTATGTGGTTTACAATGATTAAAAATGTTACAGATTGAGTAGAACTAACAAAGTTAAGTTTAGCGGTGTTATTGTGGGGATTGTGCAGAGCAGCAAATTCACTGGGGTCCTGTGTAACCCCTGGTAGGATTGGTAGGCCTGTTCCCTGGAGACTGCTATGTGGACACCCTCCTGGGTTGTCAAGTTTCAAGTTTTATTTAAAATTTGATGTAAACGCTTATCAGTTTTCTAAGCAATATATTATTATTTTTAAAAAAAGGGGAAATTAACAAACATGGACATGTCAAGGGTGTCTGCCTTTCCTGTGGGGGTTGTCTACCCTACTGGTCTTCGAAGCTCAGATGCAGTGCTTCCTTTCCACTGGTTTTAGGGGCTCCTTAGATCCCATTACTTGACATATATCTGGAGTGGGCTTACTCCCTTGCATTGCAGGTCCCTGGTTTCGCTCTTTGGGTGGTTTTGGGGAGACAGCAAATCTCCCTTAGCCCATCCTTCGTCTCTGTTGAGGATACTGAACCATGAGCTTTTTGGTATCCTTTGCTACATCCCACTTGTTTGGATTCATCTGCCATGACAAGCTAGGAGAGCAGCAGAGCTGGAACAAATCACTAAGAGGAAGATCTACAGTGAAAGCACTTCTACCTGATGCACAGAGGCCAGTAAGGAGCTGTACCCAGGACAGGGAAGATAACACCTTCAAATCCTGAGGCAGCTGAAATTTTAGCAAAACGCTGGCCATCGTGCAAGGCCAGCCGAAGGGAGACTGTAGGAGCTGTGCCTAGTCCTGAGCACATGGCAGAACAGTGAGCGGAGAGTGTGCTAGCAGGAAGAAGCAGAGAGAGGAGCAGAGAAGGCGGTGCTAGCAGGGGAAGAGGCGAGAGCTAACTCCGCCCACCTCTGACATCACCAGTCAAACTCCCCCCATAAAAGGGGACGAGCCAACGGCAACCCTCTCAGACATCTCAAACTCTCAGTCTCTCAGACACCCTTATCTTTCAAGCACTAGATACCCCAATCTTCCAACTCTCAGACACCCTAATCTTTCAAAATCTTACACCTGCTCACAGACAGATTTTTCTAATTTTCCTAATTCTCTACCTTACTGACAGGCAGACCTCAATTACAACTCAGCAATGGCAGGGAGGACAAGAAGCGTGAAGTCTACAATCAAGACCAGTATTCCAGTCGCTATGGGGATCCAAGAAGTGACCACGGACTGCGTGCAGAAGGAGGAGGACCCAGGACGGTGGACAGAGGTCTCTGTGCAGCCCGAGACCATCCCCCAGCGCTACACTACAGTCTCTACACAGACAGAGGAGGCCGCGTAGCTGGATGGAGATCTCATGCAGGAACTAAGGAGCCTCAGGGAGGAGGTGATACGCCTGAGAAGCATCCGAGAGGACGAGGCCTACATCGACAGAGTCGTCCAGGAGCTGTCTCAAATCACAGAGCAGGCCCATGACAAGTCCATCCTCGAGACGCCCAAATCATCAGCTTTGAAACCAACAATTGGGATACAGGAAATGGCTAGCGGCACCGACTCCTGGCAGCTGGTGACCTCCTCCATGGGTAAACATAGGAGACCCCCCCTCCCTTTTTCAATCTCTTCATCTTCTCCTTCTTCTTACAAACAGGGCAGCTATACATCAACCCCTCAACTCACCCTGCAGAACAGATTCCAGATTCTTCAGGAAGGAACTGCCGATGAGGAACAGGAGCAGGCCCAACACACAGCTCCATTTCCAGGGACAACTGACCAGCTCCCCCCAAAGAAGCGCAGAGTAATAGTCATCGGGGATTCCATGCTGAGGGGCACCGAGGGACCAATTTATAGACCGGATATGCAATCTAGGGAGGTCTGCTGTCTGCCTGGAGCCAGGATACGAGATGTCACCACCGGTCTGGATAGACGATTCACGTCCCGAGACCACTTTCCTATGCTTCTTGTCCACATAGGAACCAACGACACTGCCAGGAACACGCCGGATACCATCACCAGAGACTTTGGAGCACTGGGTGAGAGGCTGAAGCGGACAGGAGCGCAGGTGGTTTTCTCATCGATCCTCCCAGTTAGAGGCAAGGGAAGAGCCAGAGATGAACGTATCCTGAGGACGAACGAGTGGCTAAGGGATGGTGCTGGGATATGAACTTCGGATTCCTAAACCATGGGGAAGAGCTACAAGGACTTCAGGGACCAGACGGACTCCATCTGACCAGTAGGGGTAAGAACATCTTCGGACACCGACTAACCCGCCTGTTTCACAGGGCTTTAAACTAGGTAAGTCGGGGGAGGGTACCCATTCACATATTAGTGCAGAAAGGAATTATTCTGATGAGGTGAATCGAAACTCCGCTTCCATGTCCAAGGTAAGTACCCACATTGCAAACAGTTCTTTAGGAGTCACACCGACTCGGGTAGGATACGCCTCACAGGGACTTAGCAAACACAAGATATGGAGGGCCATGTATGTCAATGCACACAGTTTAGGTAACAAAATTCTAGAATTGGAGACTGAAATAAGGAATGCCGACCTAGATGTGGTGGCAATATCTGAAACTTGGTTCACGGACTCACAAGGGTGGGATATGACTATACCGGGCTACAGTCTACTTCGTCAGGACAGAGAGGGCAGGTTAGGAGGGGGGGTTGCTCTATACATTAAAGAGGACATCAAAACCACCAGGATCACAGATGTCAAGTACACTGGGGAGTCCCTCTGGGTAAACCTGGCAAGAGGCAGAGAAAAATGCCTGCATCTAGGTGTGGTATACAGACTCCCAAGACAACTGGAAGACATGGACGCAGAATTAATTGAAGACATAGAGAATATCACTCTACGAGGAGAAGCTGTACTGCTAGGGGACTTCAATATGCCTGATGCAGACTGGAACTCATTTTCAGCGACAACCAGTGGTAGCAGGAGGCTCTTAACCTCCATAAAGGGAGCACGTCTCAAACAAATGGTAACGGACCTGGTCCTCACCAACAACAAATGGTCCTCGACCTGGTACTCACCAACGGGGAAAGCGTCTCAGAGGTCATACGCTAGCCTCCAGCGACCACAACATAGTATGGTTCAACCTTAGGAAAGGCTTCCCTAGATCAAACACGAAAACAAAGGCACTCAATTTCCGGGGCACAGACTTCGCACGCAAGGGAGATTTCGTCCATCGGACGCTGCAGGACCAAGCGGAGACCGATGATGTAGAAGCTAAGTGGTTAACACTGAAATCAACCATACATGAAGCAACTAGCCGCTTCATAAAATCAGTAAATAAACGACAAAGAAACAATAAACCCCAATGGTTCACCGCGGAGATCTTGCACCTCATTAAGGAGAAGAAAAAAGCGTTTCTTTCCTACAAGCGCACGGAGAAAAGAGAGGCAAAGGTAGAATATAGGACCAGGTCTACAGCGGTCAAAATGGCAGTTAGGGAGGCAAAACTTCAAGTGGAAGAAATTCTGGCAAAAACATTAAAAAGGGGGACAAATCCTTCTTCAGGTATATTAGTGACAGAAAAAGGAACACAGGCGAGATAGTACGCCTTAGAAGGCCGGACGGAAGTTACGTGGAAGCAGATTCCGATAAAGCCGAACTACTGAATGAATACTTTTGCTCAGTCTTCACCTGTGAGGCACCGGGACACGGTCCGCAGTTGAAGGCAACACAAAGCACAGAAGACCCGTTTCAGAATTTTGAGTTCACACCAGGTGAAGTTTACAGTGAACTGGCAAGACTCAAGGTGAACAAAGCCATGGGACCAGACAATTTGCACCCAAGAGTGCTCAGAGAATTGAGCGATGTCCTGGTGAAACCGTTGGCTGAGCTATTCAATCTCTCCCTAAGTAAGGGGAAAGTTCCCCTGGACTGGAAATTAGCTAATGTAGTTCCTCTGCATAAAAAGGGTTGCAGGGCAGAGGCTGCGAATTATAGACCGGTGAGTCTCACATCAATAGTGTGCAAACTCATGGAAACACTAATTAAAAGCAAATTGGACACGATCTTGAATGAAGGGAATCTTCAAGATCCCAGTCAGCATGGATTCACCAAGGGTAGGTCCTGCCAATCCAATCTCATCAGCTTCTTTGACTGGGTAACAAGAAAGTTGGACTTGGGAGAGTCTTTGGACGTCGTGTACCTGGACTTCAGTAAAGCTTTTGACAGTGTCCCACACCGCAGGCTGCTAAGCAAGATGGAATCGATGGGGTTAGGAGAGACACTAACTGCATGGGTCAATGATTGGCTGAGTGGCAGACTTCAGAGGGTGGTGGTTAATGATACCTTCTCTAAAACATCGGAGGTGACCAGTGGAGTGCCGCAGGGCTCGGTCCTGGGTCCACTCCTTTTCAACATATTCATAGGGGATCTGACTCAAGGGCTTCAAGGTAAAATAACACTATTCGCCGATGACGCCAAACTATGTAATATAGTAAGTGAATGCAGTTTACAGAATTATATGGCGCAGGACCTGCTTACATTGGAAAATTGGTCCTCAACATGGTAGCTAGGCTTCAATGCTAAAAAATGTAAGGTCATGCACCTCGGAAACGGAAATCCATGCAAGATGTACTTCTTGAACGGAGAAACTTTAACTAGGACTTCAGCAGAACAAGATTTAGGGGTAATCATTAGTGAAGACATGAAAACTGCCAATCAAGTGGAGAAGGCTTCATCTAAGGCAAGGCAGATATTGGGTTGTATCAATAGAAGTTTCGTCAGCCGAAAGCCTGAAGTCATAATGCCGTTGTAGAGGGCCATGGTGAGACCTCATCTGGAGTACTGTGTGCAATTCTGGAGGCCACATTACAGTAAAGATGTGCGCAGAATTGAATCGGTTCAGCGGACGGCCACCAGGATGATCTCGGGGCTCAAGGGTCTCTCGTACGAAGAGAGACTGAACAAATTGCAGCTCTACACTCTCGAGGAACGTAGGGAGAGGGGAGACATGATCGAAACATTTAACTACCTCACGGGACGTGTCGAAGTGGAAGATGATATTTTCTTTCTCAAGGGACCCTCGGCCACAAGAGGGCATCCGCTCAAACTCAGGGGGGGAAAATTTCATGGCGACACCTGAAAGTATTTCTTCACAGAGAGAGTTGTTGATCATTGGAACAAGCTTCCAGTGCAGGTGATCGAGGCAGACAGTGTGCCAGACTTTAAGAATAAATGGGATACCCATGTGGGATCCCTACGAGGGTCAAGATAAGGAAATTGGGTCATTAGGGCATAGACAGGGGGTGGGTAAGCAGAGTGGGCAGACTTGATGGGATGTAGCCCTTTTCTGCCATCATCTTCTATGTTTCTATGGTTTCAACTCCAGATAAGTATTTAATGATATAATATTCTGTGGTGGCTAAAAACCCACTTATTTTACAAATTTACCTGATTCTTCAATTCTACTCATCACTTACTTCTTCCTACGCTCCTTCCTCCACCCCATTTACTCAACTGTCTTCTACTCCTTCCCAAATGTAACTGATGTAACCTCGCTGTCCTTACAGCACCTCTTGTTGTACACCGTCTTGAACTGAAAAGGTATGACGGGATATAAATAAAGCTATTATTTACTAGTCTTTAAGCCCGTTACATTAACGGGTGCTAGAATATATGTATGTCTGTCTTTCTTTCTTTCTGTCTCACTCCCTGCCCTTGTGTCTTTCTTCTTTTCTTTCTGTCTCCCTCCCTCCTATTATTTGTCTTTCTTTCTATTTGTCTCTCTTTCTGCCCCCTATGCAGCATTTATGTCAAGCCCGTTACATTAACGGGTGCTAGAATAGATGTGTCTGTCTGTGTTTCTTTATCTCTCCTTGGCCGCTGTCTGTATCTTTCTGTCACCCACCTCCCCGCCAAATGTCTCTCCATGGCCCTCTTCTCTCTTCCCCCCCAGAGCAAAGCTGTCTGTCCCCTTTCCCTATCTCTCCATGGCCCCTTCTGTCTCCCCCCAGCACACCCCTCCCCCCAAAGTAGCCCCATATCCCTCTCCCTATCTCTCCATGGCTGTTTACCCCAAGCACACCCCTTCCCCAAAGCAGCCCCCTTTCCCTCTCCCGCTGACTCTCTCTCTGGCCCCCTTTCTCTGTCTGTCTTTCTGTCCCTCTCCCTGCCCCTGTCATTTTCCCCATTTCCCTGTGCAGCAGCATTTCCATCCCATTTCCCTATGCAGCAGCAATAGCATTTCCCTCCTATCCCCCCCTTTCCTGTATAGAAGCAGTAGCAGGATTTTCCGCCACTCCCCCTTTCCCTTTTCTTACCTTCTCTTCCCTGCTCCGTTCGGCCCCTCCCCCTTCTTTTACTGGCGTTGTCGATCCGGCCTGCTCCTGACCCTCCCACCGCCGACAAACCTCGGGTCTCCAGCCGCATAGGCAGCACTTTAAACACGCTGCTTAGCGGCCTTCAACTGGCGATTTCCTCTGCCGCATCTGTCTCCGATGATGTCATAAGAGACCCGGCAGAGAAGGGCGCGAAGCAGCGTGTTTATAGTGCTGCCTACGTTCAAGAGAGGAGCCAGGGGTGAGGAAGGCCGCCGCAGTTGTGTACCTGTTTTTTTTTTATTTGAAAGCCGCCGCCGCAGACTCGGATAGAGTCCTTGGGCCCCCCCTTCCCTTGTAAGTCGGCGATTCAAGCAGCCTGTGCAGCAGTCTTCACACGCTGCTTCGGGTCCTTCTACTGCGCTTATTTGCTCTGCTGTGTCTCCGCGGCAGAGCAAATCAGAGCAGTAGAAGGACCCGAAGCAGCGTGTGAAGACTACTGCACAGGCTTCTTGAATCGCCGGGTAGGTATTCGGGTCAGCGGCAAGGGAAGGGGGGTGAGCAACAAAGAACTCCTCTGGTCTGTTGCGGAGGACGGCCCGGCTCGATTTATTGATTCGTTGGGGGGGGGGGGGAAATTCGCTGTGTTGGGGGGAAGGGTAGGCAGACGCGGGGACCGTCCAGTTCGAAAGAGGAGCCGGGGGTGAGGAAGGCCGCCGCAGCTATGGAAATTTTTTTTTTATTTGAAAGCCGCCGCCGGGGCCGCGCATGCGCACTCGTGTTTCCGCGACGGGATCAGGGAACACGATTTTTTTAGTGCGCATGCGCGTCCTACCATTTTATTATATTAGATTCAAAACCAGAAGTTCTGCATGCACAAGGCTTTTTTTTGTTTAAATATCCACTCAAGGAGGTTTTTTTTTTAATGCCAGTGAAGTAACTTTAACCCATTGAGTTCTCTATTTGATGTAGCCGTATTATCAGTTGGTGGAGGAGGGGTTCTGAGGCTTTTTGCTATCTCAAAGTGATTTGGGTGTGAAAGCCGTTTTAAGTGCTAGACCTCTGGATATTGAACATCTCCGTGGTTACTGCTTTTCTCTTATGCGAGGCTCATTATTACTCTTTGTGACTATATGTATGCTATAAATATTTTGAGAGTGTTATAGTGATTGATATTTCTATCTCATATACTTGAGTTGTTTGAACCTATGACAAGCAAAGAAACATTATGCATGCCACATGATAATGTGTGTTCCTTTAGTCACAGCAGATGAACCCAGAGCCCCACCCTTTGGGTTGCTTTCTGTTTTTCCTTTGCTCTATAGACATTGGCCTTGAGAAGGATTGAACAGCTGTGAGGAGGGAGTCCTCTGCCAATGGGCAAGTTCAGTTGATCCTACTGCTTTGTTAAAGGAATACCAGTGAGCAGACCATAGCATATATGGCAGAACTCAACTTTGTGCTATCTACACCTGCTGGTAGGTGGATTTAACCCACTTGTCTGGATTCATTTGCTGTGACTAAAGGAATGAACATTATCGGGTAGGATACATAACGCTTCTTTAGGATATGATTGCCCTTACTATATGATCCCTGTATATTATTTTTATAACAGCACACATTAATAGTATTAACTCTTTGGAAAATGTTATCATGTTTGCAGTGCCGGGTCTGTTTGGTCTTGTGGGCAGTATTAGCAGCTATGCTTAAGCCCCTTGCATGTATTGTGTCTCATTATAAAGCCTTTCTTGAGCTACTCATAACTGGCAAACAAGTGGAAGTCATATTGAAGATAGTGAAAACAAAAGTGTCCTGAACATAAGTAAAAATGATCATTTTAAGGAAGATCGAAGGAACCAGGCGAAGAGAGCAATCTGCAATCAGATGGCTGGACACATTGAAAAAAATCATAGGGATGATGCTGGAGGACCTTTCCGGACTAGCACAAAACAGATTTCTTTTTAGATTCTCAATTCAAGTCACTAGGATTTGAACATGAGTCGATGGCACCTAACAGCAACATATAGATAGATAGATATAGATAGGCTGATTGAATGAAACTGCTAGTAAATTATTCCTAGACCAGTGATTTGTAAACTATGGGCCATAACCTTAAATGAGATCACGCAAACTGCATTTGAGGTCACAACTTGGGGGCGGTATCTATATAGGTGCATTATTACTGTAGCTGTGATCATGAGATCACAACCTAAAAATGTTAGGTAAGTACTACCCTAGACCAAGTTTGAAGACTGCTTTTAAGGTTGTATGCTTGAGGATTTGGGTTTTTTTTTTTTTTGTGGGGGTGGGTTTTAAGTCTGAAGATCAATATTTTATCTGACTTGGTGTTGGGAGTGAAGAAAGCATCTCTGCAATTAGCTTTCTCCTGATGCCTTTGTTTTCTACAGTATCTCTTAAAGAAAACATTAGTTTGAAAGGCCTATTTTGCAGAAAAGGTACAATATTGGAGCTGTGCTAGCATTAAATTGTCTGTAACATTCTTCATTTATAGGATGTTACTAGACATTAGCAGGAAGTTAGTTTCATTCATGGTTGCTATGAAAACATACTATAATCTTAAACCTGCCAAGATTTTGACAAGTTCAACCTGTTCATGTTTTACATTGTTTACACTTCACAACATATGGCATGCGGAAAAGAATTGCATAAAAAGTATCAATGTCTAGTAGTCTTTTGAAAGTCCTCTTCAAAAAAGGACAGATTTGCCAAGGTTGGAATGTGGAAAGAAAATGTGAGGATATTGGACCACTTCATAAATTTAGTGGGTTTCAGAGAACTCAACTTCCAAAAGAAAATGTCCCACTTCTTTCTATTATAAATAGTTCAAAACTGCATAATGTTGACAATGCCCCCTTACGAAGCACTCCTGCCCCTATCTTTTCTAACACTTTGTCAGAGAGCAACAGAAGGAAGCGGAGAAAAAATGAAAGTTGGCACAGAATAGTGCCAAAAGGCAACTTTACACCATCTTGCCTCCCACCTCACATCCATTTTTAACCATCTGCAACAAAAAAGGTGTTATAACTGATGTGTGGTATTAGACACCTTACTTAGCCATAGAAACAGGGGAAAAAATGAAGACTGGTAAAGACCATATAGCCTATCTAGTCTGCCTAACCATGCTGTCTGCTATCCCCTCCTCTCCCTTAGAGATCCTATGTACATATCAGAGCTTTTTTGAATTCGAATATACTTTGTCTCCATCATATTTTGTCTTCCAAGCATTCACCGTAAAGTATTTTCTGAGGTTACTTCTGAATTTATTTCCTTTCACCTTCATCATACACCCCCTCATTCCAGAGTTTTCTTTCAGTTGAAAGAAACTCGCCTCTTGCACATTTATGCCACATGGGTATTTAAACATCTCTATCATATCTTCCCCCTCCTGCTTATCCTCCAAAGTATACATATTGAGATCTTTATGTCTCAAAAATATTAACTGAGACCACTGACCATTTTAGTAGCCTTTCTCTGGACTAGTGCTGCCCAATTCACGATTTGAATCGATTCACCAATTCACTTCAGGTGAATTGATTTGGTTTGGCAAAAAATCAAACTCACCGATTCAAGACCCATTCACGGCATTCATGCTTTCCCTCTGCCACCCGCCGAAGTTGTCCCCATCTAAAGTAACTTACGGTTTTGCAAAACCGGAAGTTACATCAGAAGGACTTGGTAGGGCTGAGCGGACGTCGTGCTGGCTCTCTCCTTTGCGCTGCAAAAACATTTCTCCTCTCCTCCACGCGATTCCCAGTATAAGTTTGAGAATCAGGCAGGGGGGCTGGGGAAAGCTGAGAATTGGGTAGGGAGACTGGGGAAGCTGAGAATCGAGCAGGGGGGCTGGGGAAAATTAGAATCGGGCAGGGGGGCTGGGGAAGCTGAGAATTGGGCTGGGGAAACTGAGAATCAGGCAAGGGAGCTGGGGAAGCTAAGAATTGGGTAGGGAGGCTGAGAATCGGGCTGCCCAATTCACGATTCGAATCAATTTACACAACAAATCGGCCTCCCGATTCGTTGACTGACCCTCCCCCATAAAGCAGGAGCGGCAGCACTGCCTCTTGCTGGCCTGCCGCTCAGCAGCCTTCCCTGCAGAAGATTGCTGGCTCTAGCGATCTTTGCAAGCTGCCATATGTCATCTGAGTTGTCTTCTCTCTGCCGCGGTCCCGTCCCTTCTCTGATGTCAGAGAAGGGGCAGGACCGCGGCAGAGAGAAGACAACTCGTCAGAGAGCTGTACTCTGATACTCAAGTTTCAAGTTTTATTAGATTTTTGTATACCGCCTATCAAGGTTATCCGACAATCAGCGAGCGAAGATACCCCTCTCCCCCAGACAAGGAAAACCAATGGCCCCTTCCAGCAGGTCTTCCCTCATATCTATCCCCCTTTAAATGAACCAAGTATACCACAGCCATACCTTCCCACTCATACCATCTGCATTCCCCACCCCCAAACACCCTACGGTAAGTACCCAAGAATGACAGAAAAAAAAAAGAAGGAAAGAAAGAGTCCCCAAGTTAGATTGAATTCAAAACTAAGCTCCGAGCCCTAAGAGACAAAAACAGATTATACGTTTAAAGGTGATACGGTCATTTCATTCCAGTATCATCAGCCCATGGAAACAATTTCGCCAGGCCCAAAAAGCAAGTGCAGTCTCCAGCATCCAAACAGCAAGAATTATTTTCTTACCCAGAACAGCAGCCTTCCGTAACAGCATCCGATGACCCCTGTTGGAGACGCGAAAAGATTTGTAACGATCCAGTAGTAATCCAACAGGGGACAACAGTAGAGATTAGCAAAAGAGCCTCTCTAAAAATCGAAGAATAGCCCTCCAAAATGCCTTAACCTTTGGGCAAGCCCAAAAAGCGTGGAAAAAGGAATTAACCCCCTGTTGACACTTAGGGCATATCGGAGTAGGAACTCCATCTGCCTTATGTACTGCTCCTGAGAAAAATAAGCTCTGTGAAACACCCGGAACTGGCACTCCCTAAGTTCAACACTGATAGAAATCCCCGAGATATGATTAATGAGGGAAGAAAAATCCAGGAATTAAACAGGCACGCCTAGACCTCCTCCCCCACTGCTGGCCCAAGGTCCCATAGGACCTAAGAGGGCCCAGTACACTCAGAGCACCATGCAACGCAGACACCGACAGCCTATCCTCAGAAAACTGATCCAAAAAAAGTACAGATCTTATGACCAAACCAAACTTCAGACCATTCATTGATAAGGAACCTACATAATGATGTATCTACTTATAAGTGAAAATTCCTCCAGACCAGAGTAGTGCAAGTCCAGAAAAGCAGCCCAAGGTTTGATTTTTGCCCTCCCCATCCAAGAGATGTTCAAGAAGTAGCAACTTGGCTATATTTTTAAGATCATCACATACTATCACACCCAAGTTCCACTCATCTTATGTGCACAGAAGTTTTTCACCCCTAAACTACCATTCCCTCAATTTTGCAGACCAAATGCATGACCTTGCATTTTGTAGCATTAAAGAGGCAAATCTTACCTGTCAGCCCTTCAGAAATATCGCTTACAAAATGTTAAAAAAGAACAGGCCCATGAACTGAATGAACCTTGAGGCACAGCACTGGTAACATCCCTTTCCTCAGAGCAATCTCCATTGACCACTACCCTCTTTTGCCTTCCATTCAACCCATTCCTGACCCGGTCCATCCCGAAAGTACTCAATTTATTTATTAGACATCTATGTGGAACACTGTCGAAGGCTTTACTAAAATCTAAGTACACTACGTCTAGTGCACTCCCTCTATCCAGTTCTCTGGTCACCCAGTCAAATAAATTGATCAGATTTGTCTGACAAGACCTACCTCTAGTGAATCCATGTTACCTCAGGTCCTGTAATCCATTGGATTCCAGAAACTTCACTATTATGTTTTAAAAGCATTCTATTAATTTACTTGCCGCAGAAGTCAGACTTACTGGCCTGTAGTTCCCTATCTCTTTCTTGTTTCCACTTTTGTGGAGAGGGACCATTGAAAAGGTCGGACAGCAGAGCATATCAGAACTTCCCTCAGTTCCTTCTGTACCCTCGGATGTATACCATCCAGCCCCATTGTTTTGTCCACCTTTAGCTAGTTCCTCACGAACGCAGTCCTCTGAAAATTGTTCAGGGTCTACCACACCTCCATCCCTATTTGCGTTTGTCTTCTGTGGTCCTGCTTCTGGCACTTCAATTGTGAACAGAAATATTTTGTTAAGCAATTCAGTCTTTCCAGACAAATCCAGGTGCATGGGTTAAGTCCATCCACCAGCAGGCAGAGAGAGAGAACACCAAAGCTATGATCCGTTATCTTGGATGGCATGCTCCTTCTCTCTTGATCTCTCTTGAACCTTGCTGGCAGGTGGCAGCAGGGACAGCAAAGCCTCTTCTTTTAGGGTTGGGAGGGAGCTTTGTTTACCTTTAACACAGCTTTCCTTGCATCCGCTTTGGTCCATGGATTCCTGCTAGTGCTCAGAGGCGTGCCAGGTTGGGGCTTCTCTTAGATAGTGGGGAGGTTGGGCCAGTACTGTGTGGCACTTGTTCACAACAAAACATGACTGAAGCTGCCAAATGCTGTTCCTGTTGTGGAAAGTGGAGAACATTTGACGGGAAAGTGCTCCGCTTGTTAGCAAACAGAGGTGCAAGCTCGCTTACTGGCTTCAACTTTCGCCTCTTCACTCACGGCCTCGAGCATGGCGTCCCCCTCTGAATCTCCCCATAGCTTAGCCATGTCACACTTATGAGGAGCCGGTACGATCTGTTTCCTGGGATGGTCAGGTCCCTAAGGTCTCCGACGTGACTGGATCCATTCATATGGGGATGGGTGTGGACTACCCGTCTCCACTGAGTTTATTTTATTACTGCATGAGACCTATTTATTTAAACAGGCCCAGCCTCCGTTGCATCAGCTCTTTTCTATGTCTCGGGCATCTGTAGAGTCTCGGGCAGGGCTCGTGACTTTGCCAGACTTCTTTGCTAGTCCAGGACCTCCAATCTTTGGGGTTGCAGTCGGTCAAGGGCATTGCATCCAAAAAACAGATGAGACGGTTGCTCCTGCTTTCTCTCTGGACCCTTCCACTGCTGGAAGTTGTTACCTCTTTGGCAGTGGCTTCTCTTGTGGAACTTGAAGTGGGATTTACCTCTAGATCTGGCAGATGATCCCACAGCCTGAGGGTCTTTCATAAGGAGGAATTTCCCTCTTTAATTGTTAAAATTGTTAACTGTTAACAAAATGTATTCATGAAAGTGCTGTTTGTTTTTCATGTATTTTATGTCTTTTATTATGTATGTTTATATTGTGAGCTGCCTTGGGAAAGGCGGGTTATAAATAAAATAAAAACAAACAAAACAAAAAGATGCTAGATGCTCTCAACATTGAATCCCTGGAGGTTGCCCCTTCAGAGGTCCTTAACTCCAAAATGGCGCGCACTAGGAAGCCCTCTAGGGCTTTCCGGTTCATGCGGCCATGCAGGAACTTCTGTCTGTGTAGCAGTTCCTTACTGGTCCAAGTCGCAGCATTGGTGTGCTTTCGAGGGCAAGTTCAACATTTTTCACTGGCAGCTCATCCCGATATTCACTTCCTCAAAAGGGACAAGTCGCCTGCGACCTCGTTTATGGCGGACATGCCCAGAGTGGAAGCTGAACCTTTTGGCACTGCTCCAACAAAGGAGCAACTCCTACTAGGCTAATGAACTTGTAGCATTTAATACAAACTCACTCCTATACCATTGCCATGCGTGGAGAGTAAATGAGCCAAACCAGAGGGAAGGAAAAGCCTCAGAATTTTAACAGGAGATATGCAAAGAAATTCTCCACACTCCATAGCTCAGTCACTGGCATAAAAACCTCCCCTCTGGTAGTCAAAAACTTTAAATATTTTCAAAACATTTCAAACAATGTAACTGCTATTCAATTAAATCGGCTACTCACACCGTGAAAATATCTATACACTCTTTAAACAGTCCAACAGAGAACACTGGTTTGCATACAATACTTGCTGTGGTAATTGTAGACTTTTTACATTTTTTTACACCAAGCTTCCCAGAATATCTTTGCTTAATCTTTCAGCTCTCCGACCCTGACAGCGTTTCATGGCTGTAAAATGCCGCTGCGTCCTCAGGGAAATCACACTCCTTATTCCCCAAAGATAATCTCCCAGCTCATCCTTACTTCACACAAAGTCCTTTAATCCCAGCCGATCAATTTTTACTACTCACTATTAGCTTCTTCAATATATACTGTATTGTATTATCTCCACATCCTGGCTTCACATCCTTGAACCTTCAAATCATAACATTAGAAGGGGGAGGGGAAAAGCAAAACTTTCCCTGAATGTTGAGAGACTTTATTACTACCCCTTCTGGGAACACTTTCTTTTTACTCAATGCTATATTCACACCTACCCCAAACTTCTCAAAAAATCTTTCAGAAAAAATGTTGCCATTCAATCCTTGAGATTCAATCGATTTTAAACTGTATATCCATGGTATGTCCCCGGATAGGATAGTAATAGTTTTTTAACATTCAAGGAAAGTTTTGCTTTTTCCCTCCCCCTACAAGAGTTTTGTTTAGAATTTGACATGGATTGCTTGAATTGAAAGTTGTAACATTTCATTGAAAATAGGAGTTCATAAATGTTAAAACCTTTCTTAAAGTAGAGGGTGTACATACCCTTATTTTTGATTTCCTTACTATTTTATTAAGATTTTTCTCTCCCCAAAATGTGGGCTCGATGGGATTTCTTTGTTGATTATTCATGATTTATGTTGTATACATAAGTTTTTATTCCTATCTAAATACATATACAGTACTTGATTGATGTAAATTGATAAATCTGCAAAAAAAAAAAAAAAAAGAATTTGACATGGAACCTTTGTTCCTACCTGTGGTGGACTCCTGATGCAGGCACCCTAGCTGAAACACGGCCCGTGTCAAGTCCATGCTCAACAATATACTTGTTTTATATTTGTTCTACTGGGTCCATCGGACTTTTATGATCAGTTGCCAGTAAAGTACTCTCTTGTTTTTTTTAGTCCTAAGACATAATTTTTCCACATCCTACCCCACCCCCTTTCCTTTTCCCTTAAAATGGTGGTCAATAGATGTAGCTTTTGGAAAATTAGTTATGTCAAGCCACAGTGAAATTGTTCCTTTTTTAAAATGTTTGATTTAGTCCACTTGGATGGACCACACTCCTCCCTCAATATTCGTGAGGGTTAGGGGCAGCGAATATTGAAAATTCACAAATAATTTTTGGGCCGGCTCTGACCCACCTCTGCCGTGAGTTCCCATATTCTCTCGAGACTACAACAGGAACTCATGGCAGCCATTTTGTATGAGTGATCTGCACGGGGCAGGAGCATAGGAAGGTCGCTCCTGCCCCGAAAGACTGCTAGACTTCCAGAGAGGTGGGGGTGATTCCGGTTTTAGGATATCACAAATAATTGAAATCGCGAGTCCTAAAATTGCGAATCGGGAGGGGGAAGTGTACTGTGAAAATACTAAAGATGTGATTTTTTTTTTTTTTTTTTTCTTCTTCTTGGGTGTCCTGTTCTATTAATAAGTAATATGTAGAATGGTATAACGGATCTTAAATAAAATGTTATTTTGCCTCTCTGGACACCTTCAATATTCAGTCAGGCGCCCTTCTATCCCCCCTCCTATTCAACCTCTACATCAGACCTGTCATTGATATAGCGCAGAAATATAGCATTAAAATCCACTCTTATGCAGATGACATCCAGCTGCTCCTCCCACTAGGCGAGAACCGATCGTCCCAAATTACTAACCTCCAACATTGCCTCTCTGATATGAAAACTTGGATGTCAAACAACAAACTTCAACTA
Organism: Geotrypetes seraphini; assembly: GCF_902459505.1. Lineage (NCBI taxonomy): Eukaryota > Metazoa > Chordata > Amphibia > Gymnophiona > Dermophiidae > Geotrypetes > Geotrypetes seraphini. The sequence continues at coordinate 215,773,097 of NC_047088.1, read as the reverse complement.
AACGCCAGTAAAACAGAACTCTTATGGATCAGGAAAAAAAGCACCAAATTCACACGTCCTACCCTAGCATGGGACTCCACTCTACTAACGGCAACAGATCAGGTACGCAGCCTAGGAGTAACTTTAGATGGACACTTATCCCTATCTGCCCACATATCCCAAGTAATCTCCACCTCCTTCTACTACCTCCGCCAACTGAAAAGGATCAAACCCTACATCTCCACACCTGACCTCGCCCAACTCCTCTACGCATATGTCCTCTCCAGAATGGATTACTGTAACTCCCTATTTAATGGACTAACCAAAAATAATCTCAAACGCCTCCAACGTGTCCAAAATGCAGCTATCCGCCTCCTACACAACCTCAACTACCATGATCCCGTCTCCCCAGCACTCCGCGCTGAACACTGGCTCCCAATTAGCCAGCGCTGTGCTTTCAAGGCCCTAGCAGTAACCCACAAGAGAATTTATGCCACCACCCCCTCCTACATAAAATCTAAGCTTCCCATCTACACCCCCACTCGCTCCCTCCGCTCAAAATCGGAAATACGCCTATGCATTCCCCCTGGAAGGTCCCTCCTCTCAGAAACTGCCCACAAACAATCCTACAGCCACTTCATCCCACATCTCTGGAATAAACTCCCCCCCCAACTCAGGCAACAGAACTCTTTATTGACATTCCGTAAAATGGTAAAGACCCTCCTCTTCAACTAAAGATCTCCCTCAGTCTACACCCCCCCTTAAACCCCACCTCACTCTTCTCTCCCCTATTTAACTTCTCCTAAATTTCAGTATAGTCCTCTCTTAGTCTGTACTCTGATAAATTGTCTGTACTCTGAAAAATTGTTTGTACCCTGATAAATACTGCACAATTTTGTATGTCCAAGCACCTAAACCTATTGTACATCTTATTTGCCTAATTACTTCTACTGTGTATGTTTACTTGTAGACCGTTCTGAGCTACTGGGAGAACGGGATATAAATCTAAATAAATAAAATAAAAATAAATAAATAAATAAATAAAGTTAAATTAGTTTAATTCATTGTTTGTTTTCTATCCCTTGGAGCTTCCAGTTCAATCAGAACCAGAGTAGAGATTTAGAACCAGACATTTTCTTCCTATCCTCTTTCTCCTCTCAATTTATGATCAGCTTATCATTTGTTGTCAGCTGTGAGCAGTTTTTGAAATTAGTGAGTCATAAATGCTTCTAAATCAAATTAAAAGTTTGGTTTAGTTAATAGCAGCAGTCTTTGACATTGGGGGGTGGGGGGGCATGCTCCTGGGTTTCATCTGGAATCCTGCAGGTTTATCAGATTTATAGCTCAACCTCCTCTCCCCCATACCTACACCTCCATCTTCCCAGAAGGGACTATGTAGCAGCTCTTGCCCTTAGTTGACTGGTTGCAGCATATAGCACTAGTTTTAGGCTAGCCTAGTTACTGATATTTGTAAATCCAGTTTATAAGCCACCTTTTGTTTGCAGTGTGTGACATGTGCAACTACCATATCAATATGCATGAAAATTGTTATAATTGTACATTGAGAGTTGTTGCAGGTTGGTCCAGTTTGGGATTTCTTACTATGTTGCTGAGTGCATTTCTTTTTTAACTTTGTATTTCTCTGTCATTTTACTAGATGCTGTTTGTGGTTGAAGTACTTTGGAGAGAAGTGTTTCAGGGTGAAAGATTTGGAATCATCATGAAAGCTAGTGGATATCTCGGTCTTCAGTCCTGCAGGAGAATATCAATTTCTTATGGTTCAGAGACTTGGGTGAATTAACAGAAAAAGGTAGATAATTCTTGTAAATTACTAACTTGTTTGTATGTCTTTAAGCCCGATTAAAGAAATAGCTGTCTAAGGCAGTGTTCTTAAACCGCCGGTCCGCAGAAATTTTCTGCCAGTCCACAGGGCCGGCACGTCCATTGGGCCCAAAGCAGTGTTCTTCATCCGCCGGTCCATGGTGCGATCAACGCGGAATCTTTGGGTCGGCTCTCTGAGTGCTGCAGTGCACAAAGCTGTGGTGAACTTGGAAGCTTCTCTCTGACGTCGGAACGTCAGAGGGCAGGCTTCCAGATGAGGCGCGGGACACACGCGAGAAGCCGCTGCCCACAGCTTCGTGCACTGCAGCACTCAGGGAGCCGGCCCGAAGACTCCGCATTGATTGCACCATGGACTGGCCCGAAGATAACACCCGGGGGTCAGGCCAGAAGGCAAGGTACAGCATGGAGGAAATGCATTTGTTTCTTTTTCTCTGGGGTTGTACTGTTTGCAGAGTCTTGCATCTTAGGGTTTGTTTGTAAATATTAGTACTTTTAGTTTTTGGTCCTGCATTTGCATGGAGTTATCTGTTTTCTGGTAGGAATGAATGTTGAGAAGCATAGTGTGCTTTCTGTATTTTAATTTTGTGGTTAACCATTATGTGTTGTTAATATGATTATAATGTGTGTGTGTGTGTGTATATATATATGATAAATGAATGGAAAAAATGATGTTACAATTTGTACTATTATGGGGCGGAGATTGGGTGGAGATGGGCTAACTTAGCTCAGTGTTCTTCAACTGCTGGTCTGCGGACCGGTGCCGGTCCACAAAATAATTATTTTATTTCCGCCGGTCCATAGGTGTCAAAAGGTTGAAGAACACTGGTCTAAGGTACTGCTTCCTCAAAGCTGAAAGGGTTTTTATTAGCACCCAAGGAAAAGACTGCTGAGCTCAGTGTGTCGAAATACTCTGCTTTTCTGATATAGCTATAGATATGCCGGCAGCTGATGGTCATAGTTGCCGCAAAGTATAGGAGCAGATTCACAAGATGTCAGAGCTTCAGCAATGCCCAGACTGCGGTTCCATTGACATCATGGGGGATGCTTATTACTCACAGAACCAGCTGGTGTGTGCCGATTGTGGCTATGCATTGACAGAGGGACTCCTAACTCTCAGGTTCACGGAGGAAGGATTCTTGCATGAAGTTAGATTTACAGATAGCACTGGCCAAAATGAATCCCTGAGCAAGAGGAAACTATATGGTCTGAAATGTGTGCGTGATCTATTCAAAGTTCTACATCTTCCATCAACCTTTGAAGACAAAGCATAGTCAAGGAGATCCTGATTGGGGGCTGTGTATATGTGACCTGCTGCCAGCACAACTGGCCCCTGACAATAGGATCCATTTGCTCCTTGATCTATGCAGACCAGGCAAAATTTGCCTGCATCTACCTCCATATGCAGACATTAAAGCTGGATGTTCCAGTGCTAAGTCTGAAGGATTTAGTAACCATACAATACAAAAATTTCAGACTGTTCAAGCAGTCATTTTCTATTCCCGCCCACTTTTTAAAGGCATGGAGAGAGTGGTGGAGAGGACCCTGCCCACCACCCTGAACCCATCATTACTGCTGCTGCCTACCTTGCCTGGCAATTATTGTGCCCTTCAAAGCGTCTGAGTTGTACTTTACATTAAAGAATGACATAGGAAAAAAATTTGTCCTCATCTCCACCCCATCCCCGCGATCTCACCCCGTCCCGTGAGTTTGGTCCCCGTCCTTGCCCCCGCAAACCTAGAGAGAAGATTGTTCTTTAAGTAGAAGGAGTTAACCAAAGTGGATGGGATTGGGGAAGGGAGATGGGGAGGTAAGGATAAAAGGCAGGGGAGATTGATAGGGAAGAGTCAAAAAGGGATAGCGATTCAAATATTCTTAATCTATCTTCTTCCCAGCGTCTTCTCCCCACTCTCTCCTCCCCAGTTCCCTTCAGGCTGTTTCAACGTCTTCTCCTCTCCATCGCCCCCCCCCCCCCACACACACCCACCCCCTTTGCGTGGTCCAGCAGCTCCCTCCCACCGGCCGGCCGGCCATGCATCTCCCTACCTCCATTCCCCTTACCTTCTCTTTGTGGCAATTTCTATAAGGCTATGCGATGTATTGCAACTGTAGCCTTGAAGTTGCGTCACGTTGGCTGCTGGAAAAGTCTTTTCCGATGCAACTGGAAACAGGAAGTTGTGTCAGAGGAGACTTTTCCAGCAGTCACACACGACGCGACTTTAAGGTTCCAGCTGCAATACAAAGCATAGCCTCATAGAAATTGCCACGAAGAGAAGGTAAGGGAGGGAGGGAGATGTACGGCCAGATGGATGGCGGGAGAGAGGGGGCTGCTGGACCGTGCACTTGTTCACCGTGTGTGTTCACTCCTTTTACTGTGGAGACAAGACCATTCACCGCTCCATCGGGCGGTGAATGGCCTTGTGCCCGTAGTCGCGGTGACCTTTTTTTTTTTTGTCACCGTTTCGGCGGGTTACCCGTGGCTAGCCGCAGGTAATGACCACCGTGTCATTCTCTACTTTACATCACTTTTGCAAGCTGGCAAATATGGGCATGCCCTCACCAACACAGTAGCGGCTTAAAGAAATCCATGTTGTCCTCTTAAAGATGGCCTCCCAGTTTCCTGGCTGAGTGTGCTTGGCATTAGCAAAAAGACAGTGGTCCAGCATGTTGGAGAAATCCTCTAACATCGCAGGTCTGTGCAGAAGTCACCCAGGATAAAAGCCATGCTCTGGAAGCAGGAGACCCTGGAAATTTGGCAGTAGCAGTGGTAGGGAAAACTTCAGAAGCTGTCCACCAGGGAGACTTGTGCAAGAATCGAAAGGCTGCAGTTAAGAGGTCCTTTCTGCCTCTGTGTCTAACAGACCTGAAGAGAATGCGAACCACAGCCAGTATTCACTGGAGAGGAGGACATTTCTGATAGTGAAATAGAACAGTGTTTGCGCATCCCCAGGGAAATGGAGGAATTTCAGCAGGCATACCCCTGAGACTGACCTATATCAAGTCCAGGTCTGCAGCATTTCAGACACACACTAAGGGCCCTATCTGATATTCAGAAGTTTAAAAAAATGCTTAAAGCTACACGTTTTATAGAAGCATCTCAATAAAAGATGTTTTGCCTAATGCTGGTTTTAGGATAAACTGTACTGTGAGGATCTACGAAACTATGGCTTTTTAAGATGTAACTACTAATCTGCAATTTAGGATGTTTGAATAAGTCTTGTTTATTCTATATTGTGTGTTACTTTTGTAAGGCTGCCTAGGAATAGACGGTTGATAAAATTTTAAATAAAATATTAAAAATAAAAAAAATTGCAATGGATCTATCAAATTTTATGAGTTTGAATCAAGAATTAAAGGCAATTGTTAAATTATGTGATAACTGGAACAGAGCTAGCAAAATGCAACATATGTACTCGTACATTGCCTGTTGGATAGTTCTTCCATGCACAGCGCAGCTTGTGGCAGCCATGAGGTCAGAAACATGAATGTTCCATTCAAGGTTGCACCATCAAAGAACAACATGCAATAATGTGCTTTCTTTGGGCAGAGGGAGTGAAACCTGTGGAAATTCACAGTTGAAAAGGAGGGGGTAGACAGCAACCACTGGGGAATTGATGAGATCTCATACTTTAATCCCTCCAGTGGTCAGCTGTTCAGAGCACCTTTTGTATCCTGAATGTGACTGAAACAGATCTAACTTAGAATACCCTTCTTTTTAGGCTTGGACTTTAATTCCCATTCAGTAATTGCTGATGTCCTGATTTTGGACCTACCCTAGTCCCACCAAAAATAAGCCCCCCTGATTTTTGGATATATTATAGTGTTGGATATCCTTTTTTCTTCATTTGCAAAATTGGGATGTGGATGTTCATTTGGGCATTTTGAGATTTCCATATGCTTCAAAAATAAGCTTCTAAGACATACAAAAACATAATATTTTTAAAATTAGACTGATAACTTTTCAGTCAGTCTCAATACCACAATAAAGCAGGATGGAATAATGTAGTAAAATGCCCAGCAAGAGCTTATTTAAACAGAAAGGCATTAAGATTTTCCTAAAGGAAAGTATGGAATTAATTTGCCTTAACTGGGTTGAACATTGTTTCACATAGTTGGACCTGCAATTTAAAAAAACAAAACACTTGCTTGATCATTTTTGAGATGACAATGGTGAAATATTTATCCTGAGATCTTAAAGGTCTGGCTGGGTGATAACTCGTTAGGGTGTTGTAATACTCAAAGGTATATCATTTTGCAAAGCTTGAAAAACTATAACCAAGATCTTAAACTGGATTTGCCAATTAATGGGCAACCAATGAAGATTTAAAAGTAAATGAGTAATATGGTCCAACATAGACCCCTAACAAAATCTAAGAGGTGTCAGCATTTTGGACAACTTGAAGAGCCTTCAAATTTGGGGCAAATTGCAGAACAAAGCATTGCAATAATCCATGACATAACCAAACTTCACATCACCCATGCAAAAAGTCTCAGCAGATAAAAGGATCTTCAATTGGGATGCTATTCAGATCTTGGGGGGAGGGGGGAGGAAAAAATATTTTTATAGCATGCAAATCTTGGACGTGAAGGAGAAAGGAATCAGGTAACAATGAACCTTTAATGTTTTATACTTGTAATATATACATAAATTAAAGACACATGGCATTGAGTAGATTCAAACAAATTTGGGATTTAGTTTAACTTTAAGGATAAACAATTAGCTGTCTTCCAAGCATGAATAATTTTGATATAAAGTGTGATTAATTTTAAGGTAGTTTGGCTAGTCAGGAATTGAAGTTCCTTAACAACAGCAGCAGATGAATCCAGATTCTAGTGGGATAGCACACATCTACTAGTGGAATAGCACACATCTACTAGTGGAATAGCACACATCTACCAGCTGGTGGAGATAGAGAACTGATTTACAGGTGCACCTCTTGGATGGAACATTCCCTGTACCTTCGGTATCATCTATCTCTAGCAGGCGGATGGCCGCTATTTCACGTATTTCCAGATTTTCTTCTTCAGACTACTGTTGAGTGTTTCTCTTAAGAGAGATAGGGGTGTCTGGCTGAGCGGTGCCAGCTTTAGGAGTTACATCTGGGGCCCCCCGGGTCCCTGCTTCACCCTCCCCTCTGGTGGATTGAGACTCTTTTTTTTTTCTTTTTTCCCTTAAAAAAAAAAGAGTTCAACATTTGTTTAGCTAGGCTGTACTTTTCTGTCAGTTTACAGCTTACAACTGCCAGCCATAACGAGTGTTCCTGCCTCAGTCAGGTAAGCAGACTTTCCCTTTACTTTTCTGTGGTGATTTATTCCACCGGCTTTAGTAGTGCTATGCGCGCGGTTTGCAGGCAAATGGCAGCAGAGGCGGTTAAGGGGTGTTTGCTTTGTGGGAAGCGCTGAACACCGTCGGGGTTGTGTGCGGCCAGTTGCATGAATGCTGCGGTGGAGGAGGGCAACATGGCGCCGGGCGAGTCTGCTGTTTTCGGTGCAGATGAAGGTTGCCCGCGCTCCCCTTCTCTCTCGGCGATGCGACTTCGGCTCCAATCGAGTCGGAAGTTGTGAGAAGTCAGGATTCAGTACTCGGGCTTCCTTGTCTGTCGGGAACGACTGTGATGCAGGGGCAGTTTTCTGCTCTGCCGGTGGGAACACTGGTGACTCATTTTTCCCCGGAGTTTGTAGTACTTTTGCACCAGGCCTCGCAGATTCTTTCTTGGTGTCTCCGTGCACGAGGGTGGCCAAGCGGGAATCTGTACAAGCCACCCTTCGGGTTCTTCTCGAGGCAAGGCATTAGCAGATCTGCTATCTTTCTCCTCTTTTCTTCGTCAGATGGCTGCTGACCTGGACCTTCAATTGGATGCTGGTTCTAAATACTCTAAGGAATATCTCAAAGTCATGCATCTTCCTCAACCTCCTGCAGAGTCACTTAAGCTTCCTCTTCACAAACTTTTGTCTCAGACCTTTACACGATGCCTGGAGACTCCTTATGCAATTCCTGCTGTTCCAGGCAAGTTGGACTCCAGGTATAAAACTCTACATTGCAAAGGATTTGAGAATTCGCAGTTGTCTCACCAATCCTTACTTGTGGTGTCCTCCTTGAAAAGGTCCCATCCTTCCAAGGTTTATGCTACTGTTCCTCCTGGAAGGGAAGGGAAAACTATGGACAAGTTTGGACGTCGCCTCTACCAAAATGCCATGATGTCCTCTAAAGTCCTCAATTACAATTTCCATTTTGTCACTTATTTCAAGTTCCTCATTGATCTTCTTCCTAAATTTCTCAGTTATCTAGATACTCAAAAGGACTTTGAATTTCAAGAAGTCATAGCTACTCTGTCACAACTCAGATTACATCTACTTCAGTCTTCTTATGATGCCTTTGAGTTGTCCGCCAGGGTGACTGCTTGTTCTGTAGAAATGCGCCGCCTAGCCTGGCGTCACACCATTGACATGGACCCTAATCTTCAGGACCGCTTGGCTAATGTTCCTTGTGCAGGCAGTGACCTCTTCGATGAATCTATTGAGGCAGCCACTAAGAAATTGTTTGAACATGAAAAATCCATTGCTTCTATTGTCAGACCAAAGCCCAAGCCAGCTCCTGCCAAGCCTACACGCCCTCCTCCAATCTTCCAGAGGCGTTTTGCTCCGAGAGCAGCTCCTTACACTCGCCCTCCTCAAGAAACAGCAGAATCAGAAGCAACAGAAATCTCAACCTTCTGCTGCACCTAAGGCTACACAGCCTTTTTTAACTGTTTAACACAGAGCATAACCTCCACCGTTCTGTCTCTGACCTATCTTCCCCCTATTGGAGGTCATCTCCATCATTTTTACCACCGATGGGAGACCATCACTTCTGACTTCTGGGTGCTGTCAATCATCAGGGAAGGATACTCTCTTCATTTCACTCAGGTTCTACCAGAGCTTCCTCCAAGAGAGTATCCTTCCAGATGGCCCTTCTTCAGGAAGCTCAAGCTCTGCTTTGTCTGTATGCCATCAAACCAGTTCCTTTGGACCAGCAGAACAGGGGGTTTTACTCACGTTACTTCCTTGTTCCGAATAAGAAGGGCGATCTGCGACCCATTCTGGATCTCAGGGCTCTCAACAAATTTTTAGTCAAGGAAAAATTTTGAATGTTGTCCCTGGCATCCCTTTATCCCCTTCTCGAGCAGAATGACTGGTTATGCTCTCTGGATCTCAAAGGAGGCCTATACTCATATTCCCATTCATCCGGCCTCCTGGAAATATCTCAGATTTCGGGTGGGGAATCTGCATTATCAATATAGAGTGCTGCCCTTTAGCCTAGCTTCCTCTCCCAGAGTATTCACCAAGTGCCTGGTAGTGGTAGCAGTAGCTCTAAGGAATCATGGTCTTCAGGTATTTCCCTACCTAGACGACTGGCTCATCAAAGATTCAACATCTCAGGGGGTTATTGTAGTGACCCAACGGACTACGTGGTTCCTACAAAGTTTGGGATTTGAAATCAACTTTCCCAAATCACAACTTCAACCCTCTCAGAATCTACAATTCATAAGAGCTGTTCCGGACACTATCCAACTCGTTGCATTCCTTCCGCAACCACGTCTGGAAGCTCTCCTTCAACTCTGTCATACAGAATCTTCCCGCTCTTCCATCTCAGCGAGACACATGATGGTGCTACTGGGTCACATGGCCTCCACAGTACACGTGACTCCTTTTGCCAGACTTCAATTCAGAATTCCTCAGTGGACCCTGGCATCTCAGTGGACGCAGGTTTGTGACTCACTTTCTCGACACATTGCAGTCACTCTTTCATTGAGACAGTCTCTCCGCTGGTGGATGCTCTCTTCCAATCTCTCCAGAGGCTTGCTGTTTCAAACCCCCCCCCCCATCAGAAAGTCCTCACAACAGATTCCTCAACCTAAGCTTGGGGCGCTCATCTCGATGGACTCCTTACTCAAGGCCACTGGACCAGTACGGATCGTCAATGTCACATCAATCTGTTGGAACTCAGAATGATCTTCAAGGCTCTCAGCTTTTCAACATCTTCTTCACGACCAGTTAGTCCTTAATCGGACGGACAACTAAGTCGCCATGTACTATGTCAACAAAAAAGGAGGGACAGGATCTTCCTCCCTTTGTCAAGAAGCTCTGAAGGTTTGGGACTGGGCAATTTGCCACAACACCTTCCTCAAAGCTGTCTACATCCAAGGGGTGAAAAATTGCTTGGCGGATGACTTGAGTCATCTTCTGCAACCTCACGAATGGACACTCCATTCCTCGCCTCTTCATCACATTTTTTCACAGTGGGAATGCCTCAGATAGATCTCTTTGCAGCTCCCCACAACCACAAACTGCCTCAGTTCTGCTCCAGGATATATTCTCCTCATCACCTCAAGGCAGATGCTTTTCTTCTGGAATGGACGAATCTCTTCCTGTACGCATTCCCTCCATTCCCTCTAATTCTCAAGACTCTTGTCAAGTTGAAGAACGATCATGCCATCATGATTCTGATTGTTCCTCGGTGGCCAAGACAACCTTGGTACTCCCTTCTACTTCAACTCAGCAGCAGGGAGCCATTTCTTCTACCAGTTTTTCCATCTCTGTTTAAACAGAGTCAGGGTTCTCCGCTTCATCTCAACCTGCAGTCTCTACACCTGACAGCTTGGTATCTCTCAACATAACTCCTCTTCAGTTTTCTCAACCTGTAAGAGACATTTTAGAGGCTTCTAGGAAGCCTACCACTAGACAATGCTATCACCAAAATGGACTAGATTTTCTACGTGGTGTTTTTCTCACGATAAGGAGCCTCAACATTCCTCCTTATCTTCTGTTTTAGATTACCTTTTACACTTATCCACCTCTGGCCTCAAGTCTACATCGATCTGAGTCCATCTCAGTGCAATTGCTGTTTTCTATCAGCCTATTGAAGGGAAACCCCTCTCTGCTCATCCGGTGGTTTCCAGATTCATGAAAGGACTTTTCAATGTCAAACCTCCTCCCAAACCGCCTCCAGTGGTTTGGGTCCTCAATATTGTTATTGCTCAATTGATGAAGCCTCCATTTGAACCAATGTCTACGGCTCATCTGAAGTATCTCACTTGGAAAGTGGTGTTTCTCATTGCCCTCACTTCTGCTTGAAGAGTCAGTGAGCTGCAAGCTTTAGTTGCTGATCCACCTTTCACTGTGTTCCATCATGACAAGGTGGTCCTCCTTACTCATCCTAAATTCCTCCCTAAAGTGGTTTCACAATTTCATCTCAACCAATCCATTGTTCTTCCAGTATTCTTTCCAAAGCCTCATTCTCATCCTGGAGAATCAGCTCTTCATACTCTGGACTTTAAACGTGCTTTGGCCTTCTATTTGGAAATTCACCAAACCACACAGAACTGCTCCTTAACTTTTTGTCTCCTTCGATCCAAACAAGTTGGGACATCCAATCTCTAAGCATACCATCTCCAACTGGATGGCGGCTTGTATCTCATTCTGCTATGCCCAGGCTGGATTACACCTACAGAGTATAGTCACAGCCCATAAAGTCAGAGCAATGGCAGCTTCAGTAGCTTTCCTCAGATCTACACCTATTGAGGAAATTTGCAAAGCTGCTACTTGGTCCTCGGTTCATACTTTCACTTCTCACTATTGTCTTGATGTTTTCTCCAGACGGGATGGCCATTTTGGCCAGAGAGTATTACAAAATTTATTCTCCTAATTTGCCAACGCTCCCACCATCCCATTCTGGTTAGCTTAGAGGTCACCCATATGTGAGAATAGGCTGCCTGCTTGTTCTGGGATAAAGCACAGTTACTTACCGTAACGGGTGTTATCCAGGGGCAGTAGGCAGCTATTCTCACAACCCACCCACCTCCCCTGGTTGCCTTCTCTGCTAGCTATCTGAACTGAGGAGATGCGCCCTGCACTGTGTGGTAAGGCACTCGTGCATGCGCAGTGCGGCTGATTCGAAACTTCTAGTTTCTACAAGCAAGTCTGCTTGCAAGGCTTCCGTATCCGGGCTCCGTCAGTGATGTCACCCATATGCGAGAATAGCTGCCTGCTGTCCCTGGATAATATCCGTTACGGTAAATAACTGTGCTTTCTGATGGCTCCAGATTGGCCATGCTGTCCATGGTATGCAGATCTGATTGTTCTGTCGGTGGGCAAACCGTTGCGGTTCCAGGTGACTCCGGATTTGCTCACCCAGGTTCCCACTTTGGTTTTACAGTCTGGCTCTTGAAAGTTTGCGGCTGAGGCGTAAGGGATATTCAAAACAGGTTATTTCTACTCTTCTCCAGGCGAAAAAGAGATCTACGTCCGTGTCTTATGCAAGAGTTTGGAGGATTTTCAATACTTGGTGGTGTTCTCATAAGAACATAAGAAGTTGCCTCCGCTGAGGCGTAAGGGGTATTCAAAACAGGTTATTTCTACTCTTCTCCAGGCGAAAAAGAGATCTACGTCCGTGTCTTATGCAAGAGTTTGGAGGATTTTCAATACTTGGTGGTGTTCTCATAAGAACATAAGAAGTTGCCTCCGCTGAGTCAGACCAGAGGTCCATCCTGCCCAGCAGTCCGCTCCCGCGGCGGCCCCTCAGGCCTAATTGCCTGAACAGTGTCCCTGACTAATTTTGTAACTGCCTCTAATCCTATCCCTATTTCCTACCTCTACTCCTATCTGTACCCCTCAATCCCTTTGTCCTACAGGTACCTGTCCAGACCTTCTTTGAATCCCTGTAGCGTGCTTCTGCTTATCACATCCTCCGGTAGCGCGTTCCATGTATCCACCACCCTCTGGGTGAAAAAGAACTTCCTGGCGTTTGTTCTAAACCTTTCCCCTTTCAATTTCTCTGAGTGTCCCCTTGTACTTGTGGTTCCCCATAATTTGAAAAATCTGTCCCTGTCTACTCTTTCTATGCCCTTCATGATCTTGAAGGTTTCTATCATGTCTCCTCTAAGCCTCCGCTTTTCCAGGGAGAAAAGCCCCAGCTTCTTCAGTCTGTCAGTATATGAGAGATCTTCCATATCCTTTATTAGCTTAGTTGCTCTTCTCTGGACTCTCTCAAGTACCGCCATGTCCTTCTTGAGGTACGGCGACCAGTACTGAACACAGTACTCCAGGTGCGGGCGCACCATTGCACGATACAGTGGCAGGATGACTTCCTTCGTCCTGGTCGTGATACCCTTCTTAATGATACCCAACATTTTGTTTGCCTTCCTTGAGGCTGTGGCGCACTGCGCCGACGCCTTCAATGATGTGTCTACCATCACTCCCAGGTCTCTTTCAAGGTTACTCACCCCTAGCGGTGATCCCCCCCCATTTTGTAAGTGAACATCGGGTTCTTTTTCCCTACATTTCCCTATGTTGAAGCTCATTTGCCACTTTTTGGCCCATTCTTCCAGCGCTGTCAGATCTTTTTGGAGATTTATGCAGTCCTCCTTGTTTTCAACCCTGCTGTATAGTTTGGTGTCATCCGCAAATTTAATAACTTCACATTTTGTTCCTGCCTCCAGGTCGTTAATAAATATATTGAACAGGAGCGGTCCCAGCACCGACCCCTGCGGAACTCCGCTCGTGACCCATTGCCAGTCTAAGTAATGGCCCTTTATTCCAACCCTCTGTTTCCTGTCTGCCAGCCAGTTTTTGATCCATCGGTGGACCTCCCCTTGCACCCCGTGGTTCCATAGCTTCCTTAGCAGTCTTTCATGTGGTACCTTGTCAAAGGCTTTTTGGAAGTCAAGGTAAATGATGTCTATTGATTCCCCTTTATCCACCTGGCTGTTTACCCCCTCAAAGAAGTATAATAAGTTAGTGAGGCATGACCTGCCCTTGCAGAAGCCATGCTGGCTCGGCTTTAGCTGCCCAGTGTTTTCGATGTGTTCCCAGACGCTGTCTTTAATCAGCGCTTCCATCATCTTTCCCGGGACCGAGGTCAAGCTCACCGGCTTGTAGTTTCCTTGGTCTCCCCTTGAGCCTTTCTTGAAGATGGGCGTGACATTTGCTATTTTCCAGTCTTCCGGAATCTCTCCAGTTTTTAAGGATAGGTTGCATATATGTCTAAGTGGCTCAGCTATTTCGTTCCTTAGTTCCTTGAGTACCCTTGGGTGAATGCCGTCCGGACCTGGCGATTTGTCGCTTTTTAGCCTGTCTATCTGCCTAAGGACATCCACTTTGCTCACCTCTAGATGGACCAGATTTTCATCCTGATCTCCTTTTACGATCTCCTAGGGTTCCGGGATGTTCGTTGTGTCCTCCCTCGTGAAAACTGAAGTGAAGAACTCATTTAGCCTGTCAGCTGAGTTCTCAGGGTATTTCACCCTTCCAGGCTTCTCTTTCTCACATTCTTTCCTTTTTACAGGATGTTGTGGCCAAGGGCTTGGTGTATAATTCCCTTAAAGTGCAAGTGACTGCCATTGCTTGTAACAGGAACCAGGTCTCTCACTCTTTCCAAGCTTCTCAGCCTGATATTGTTCGGTTTCTGAAAGGAGTACAACGTATTCATCCACCTGTTAAAAAGCCCTGTCCTGGGTGCTTGGGGGGGTTACAGAAGGCCCCATTTGAACCTTTGTCTAATGCGACTCTTAAGGATGCAATGGTGAAAACAGTGTGTCTGGTGGCTAATGCTTCAGCCCGGCAGGTTTCTGAGTTGCAGGCATTGTCCTGCAGGGATCCTTTTTTGCGAATTACAGATTCTGGGGTGTCAGTTCGGACTGTTCCATCATTTCTTCCTAAGGTGGTATCGTCCTTTCATGTCAACCAGTCTCTCTTCCGTCCTGCATTTCTCTTCCCTGCGTTTGCTCGATGTGCATAGGATGCTTCTGCACTATCTGCAGATTACTAACTATTTTAGACGTTCAGATCACCTCTTTGTCTTATTCGCGGGACGCAAAAAGGGTATGGTGGCGTCCAAAGCTTCCATCACCCGCTGGGTCAGGGAGGCAGTTACTTCCGCTTACTTGATGTCAGGGAGGTTATTGCTGCAGGAACTTCTTGCTCACTCAACCAGAGCGATGGCTACTTCATGGGCTGAATCCAGAGGTTTTTCCTTGGAGGACATTTGTCATACGGCTACTTGGTCTTCCAAGAATATCTTCTCTAAGCATTATCAGTTGGCTGTGGTGGCGCGTGCGGAGGCTGCATTTGGTGCATCGGTCATTGCGGAGGTGGCATTTGCTTCCCACCCAGATTGAGGATTGCTTTGCTATATCCCACTAGTCTGTTGCTAAGGAAGGAAAAATTATGTTCTTACCTGTTAATTTTCTTTCCAGTTCAGATGAATCCTCTAATCAGATGGCATGTCTGACCAAGATAACAGAACAAGACAGCTTATAGCAGGGGTGTCCAACCTGCAGCCCAGTGAAGTATTTTGTGCGGCCCCGGTCGAGGGCGATGCAGTGTGTTCCTCTGCTGCCCCTGGGTGTTTACCGTCTTGCCGTCTCCCTCCTCTGTCTTGTTGCAGCATTTGCGCGTTTGTGCGGCCCCAGAAACTTTTTTCCCAGACAATGCGGCCCAGGGAAGCCAAAAGGTTGGACACCCCTGGCTTATAGCATTTCCTGCAAACACGCTCCTACACGTCTTCACAGAGCAAGAGGGGCCCAGCGCTGGTAGATGACTTTGAGTATGAACATACATATCTTGTAAACAATTCTTCTGGAGAGAAAAAAGGATTCATGGCTTGATTTAGGCCTCCAAGTCTCCAGGGATACGTTAGTATTCTTCTTCTCCTGGGGTCAGCTAATGCCTGAACCGGGACTTCATAGTTTCATAGTTTATTTAAATTTTGATTAAACGCTTATCCAAAGGTACAAAGCATTGTACATAGTAATTTAAAATAGCTGGGAGACAAACATTTTAAATAATTAGACATACACCAACTAATCAAACATACTTATAGCCAGAGAACATTGGGGGAAAAAAGGGAAGAACTACAATTTCTTAGAAAGAATACATAAAAGGAAAACACAATAGGAAAGGGGGGGGGGAAGTTAAGTAGTGCACAAGTATGTACTTGTGTAAAAAAAAATTCAGTTATAGGCGTCTTTAAAAAGAAAGCATTTTAGGCTGCTTTTAAATTTCTGCAAGTTTTGTTAAGCTCTAAGGTGTAGAGGGAGAGAGTTCCAAATTAAAGGGGCAGTCTTGATTAAATCATCTGTTCAAGTTTATGAGCTGGATTAAAGAAGTTGATAACATATAAGTCACTAATATGATTGTTACTTATGATTCAGTAGTGTATGAGCTTATGAGGAAACGATAGCGGCAAAGAGCTCCATGAATTTGATATTACTGTATATATGTCTGGAGTACCGCTTCTGATGGCTCTTTAAACACGTCTGATAAATCTTCAGTATCATTGAGAACATTTTGTTGTAAAGTTGTGGATATGAGAACATCTATTTAAGAACTGGAATGATTTGCATATCATTGTGGAAAGTGGCTTCTTCTGGAGCATCTATTACCAAAAGCATTGGCTAAGTCCCACCCTCTGTGAATAGAACTGCTTTGCTACATCCCAACGCTGCAATTTTTCACAGTCCGCATGTGTTTTAACAACTTTGAACAGTTTAGTGTCATCTGCAAATTTAATCACCTCACTTGTCATTCCAATTTCCAGATCATTTATAAATAAGTTAAATAGCACCGGTCCCAGTACTTATATGCATTAAGACAAGTTGAAACATTGCAGCTCTGTCATCTAACAGAAGCGCTGATGTCTTCTGTTTTTCCTGCTGTTATCCATGGCAGTTGTCTAACCATTAACACTTTTCTTATTTATCCTAAACCTTTTCCCAGTTGCTTGGAAAAAAATTCTTTATTGGCTTGAATAGTGTTCAGTAATTGCCTTCTTTATTCTGCAGCTGTGAATTGCACTGTATGCATCACTTCACAAATGAATTTCACAAGTTGTCCTTGCTGGCTGTGTTTTGCAGGTTATTCGTTTTTCTTCCAGTGCATATAGCTTGATTTTCAGTGCTGTTGCTAAGGAGGGAGGACTGGTGCTACAGTTTGTTCCTGTTCATTCTGCTTTGATATGGATAATACAGGGCAGCCAGGGAGCATACCATCCTATATCACGGAAGACAGCTCAGTGCTCTCTATCTCCCTCCGCCAGCTGGTGAATGGATACAACCCATTTGTCTGCTGTGACTAAGGAAAAGAAAATTATCAGGTAATACATAAAGCTTCTGATTTTACTTAATTCATAAGGTAAAATTATGGTTTTATTCTGAGTGCTATGCATTCAGTTTAATTTAGCAGCCATTTAAGTTGTGTGTTTGTGATGTCTTAACTAATAGATCTACTGTTGAATCATATGAAAAACCTTGTGAAATTCATTTGTGAAGTGATGCATACAGTGCAATTCACAGCTGCAGAATAAAGAAGGCAATTACTGAACACTATTCAAGCCAATAAAGAATTTTTTTCCAAGCAACTGGGAAAAGGTTTAGGATAAATGAGAAAAGTGTTAATGGTTAGACAACTGCCATGGATAACAGCAGGAAAAACAGAAGACCTCAGCGCTTCTGTTGGATGACAGAGCTGCAATGTTTCAACTTGTCTTAATGCATATAAGTACTGGGACCGGTGCTATTTAACTTATTTATAAATGATCTGGAAATTGGAATGACAAGTGAGGTGATTAAATTTGCAGATGATACTAAACTGTTCAAAGTTGTTAAAACGCATGCGGATTGTGAAAAATTGCAGCGGACCTTATGAAATTGGAAGACTGGGCATCCAAATGGCAGATGCAAACTGATGCACATTGGGAAGAATAACTTGAAACACAGTTACCGGATGCTAGGGTCCACCTTGGGGATTAGCACCCAAGAAAAGGATCTGGGTGTCATCATAGACAATACGATGAAATCTTCGGCCCAATGTGCGGTGGCAGCCTAGAAAACGAATTGGATGCTAGGAATTATTAAGAAAGGGATGGTTAACAAGACTAAGAATGTTATAATGCCCCTGTATCGCTCCATGGTGCGACCTCATCTGGAGTATTGCGTTCAATTCTGGTCTCCTTATCTCAAGAAAGATACAAGGGCGCTAGAAAAGGTTCAAAGAAGAGAGACCAAGATGATAAAGGGGATGGAACTCCTCTCGTATGAGGAAAGACTAAAACGGTTAGGTTCTTCAGCTTGGAAAAGAGACGGCAGAGGGGAGATATGATTGAAGTCTACAAAATCCTGAGTGGAGTAGAATGGATACAAGTGTATCAATTTTTCACTCCGTCAAAAATTACAAAGACTAGGTGACACTTGATGAAGTTACAGGGAAATACTTTTAAAACCAATTGGAGGAAATTTTTTTCACTCGGAGAATAGTTAAGCTCTGGAATGTGTTGCTAGAGGATATGGTAAGAGCGGATAGCATAGCTGGTTTTTAGAGAGGCTTGGACAAGTTCCTGGAGGAAAAGTCCATAGTCTGTTATTGAGAGAGACATGGGGGAAGCCACTGCTTGCCCTGCAATCGGTAGCATGGAAAATTGCCACACCTTGGGTTTTGGCTAGGTACTAGTGACCTGGGGTGGCCACCATGAGAGCAGGCTACTGGGCTTGTTGGACTATTGGTCTGACCCAGTAAGGCTGTTCTTATGTTGTTATGTAAATATGTGGCTAACTGGGTTGGATTTAATTGGGTGAATGGGGTATAGACAAGATTCCCAAACCGTCTTGAAAGGGGCATTTATTATGACTTTGGTCAAGCAAGAGACTTACAAAAAAAAGAAAAGAAATCAAAGGTTCAGATGAGATGGAAGGCCCTAGGAATATGCTCTCACTCTGAAGAAGCTATTATACTGTTTGAATCCTGCAAAGGAAAGGGAAGGCAGACCGTTCTTTGTGTGTTATAAGGAAAGATTTTGCTTTTGTGTGTAACTTGGGTTCAGCTAGCAATTTTGTGAAGAGGCGCTGCTGACAGTGTCACAAATTAATTTAGCATTAGCCAGTGATACGTTATACTAGCTGGATTTTAAGAATGCATTTGACAAAAGCCTTCATTAGGTATTCTTGAGGAAATTTGTTATACGATAGAAGGCAATGCCTTACTATGGATTGTGAATTGGTAAAAGATAAGTGATTACCGTAGGTCTAAATGATCAGTTTTCATGGAGAATGGTTGATAATGGAGTGTCCAAAAAAACACTGTGGAGTGACGATGTTCCTGAAATGGACTTTACTGAAGATATAAAAGTTCCAAAAGTCAACGTAACAAATCCACATAAAAACCACGATTGCTTTTGGTTTTTGCAGAGCGTTCTACGTGAACCTCCATGAACCGCAATGCAATGATTGCTTTTGTTTTTTTCAGCGTGTTCTATGTGAACCTCCATGAACCGTTCTTTTGGATTGATTAGTTTTTCCACATATCTACTACCATAGGACTGTCAAGGACCCCTGAGGAAGACCACCTTGGCGAAACACGGACCGTGTTGGGTCCTACACTTTCAGCGGACTTGGGTCCTTAAAATTTTTATGTAGATTATCCTGTTTTCATGTGGATTGTTACGTTGACTTTTGGAACTTTTATATCTTAAAATAAGTCCATTTCAGGAACATCGTCACTCCACAGTGTTTTTTTGGTTTCTCTTGGATTTTTTTCTCTGTGGATTTCCAAGGGTCAATCTCTTTGTTTTGATAGTGGAATGTTCCAACAATATTTGTGGGCCTGTTGATATGGAAAAGGGAATAATGACAGGTGACGAGACATATAAAATCTATGAGCAGATTGTGTGAGCATTTGCAGGAGGATCTGAGCAGTTGGATACATAAGAATAGCCTTACTGGGTCAGACCAGTGGTCCATCAAGCCCAGTGGCCCGATCTAATGGTGGCCAATCCAGGTCACTAGTACCTGGCCAAAACCCAAGGAGTAGCAATATTCCATGCTACCAATCCAGGGCAAGCAGTGGCTTCCCCCATCTTTTATAACATATATTGCAAGTCCCATTATTCTCATTGGGTCCTATTTACTTACTAAGTGCATAACACCACTTTAACCTTCATTAGTAAATAAGGGCTTACAGTCTATGGGCTTCAAAGGACAGGGATATTTCTACACATGAATGTAACTACTAATGAAAAGGTGTAAGATAATTCAAACTGTGCGTAGATGATGCTAGGTTCCATATTTTGAGTTGCCATCCAGGAAAAAGATCTTCTTTAGCATCAGCTTGCATTATTCTAAACAAGGAGGTATTACTCCTTTCTTGCAGCAGACGAAGGCAGAGAAAAAAAAATCTTTTTAGTAATCTCATCAGTATAAGGTCTAGTGCTCAGACAAAAGTATTTTTTCTACTTTTAGTAGATGGTAGGTCTCTCGGGACCAGATTCTCAAAACTTTAACACGGTTGCTAAACTGGTTTCCAACGGTTTAGCCTGCACGCATTTTAGCGACAGACTATCAAAACGGCTTATCTCTGTCTTTAGCAAGCTTTCTAGCAGTCTCCAACACTGCCATGCAAATGGGATCTTCAACATTAAAATGAGCACGCCGGTTGATTATAAAAAAAATCATTGAGTTATTTTCTAAGACTGGCGTCAGCTTTTGGCAAAAAAAATCAACGCCTGCTCCAGGGGTGCCAGTACAGTGACAGCACTGTTTAAAACTCTGGCAGTACTGTTTTAAACCCCAGCAGTGGGAGAGAGGCCCACTCTCTCCCACTACCACACAACCCCCTTGCCCCACCAAACAGCAGGAGAGATGCCCACTCTATCCCGCTGCCAAGTGAACCCCTCAGCAGCGGGAGAGATGCTTCCCCCCCAGCAGCGAGAGAGATGTTTCTCCTCCAGCAGCCGGAGAGATGCTTCCTCCCCCCCCTCTTCCAGCAGCCGGAGAGATGCTTCCTCCCCCCCCTCTTCCAGCAGCCGGAGAGATGCTTCCTCCCCCCTCTTCCAGCAGCCGGAGAGATGCTTCCTCCCCCCCTCTTCCAGCAGCCGGAGAGATGCTTCCTCCCCCCCTCTTCCAGCAGCCGGAGAGATGCTTCCTCCCCCCCTCTTCCAGCAGCCAGAGAGATGCTTCCTCACCCCCTCTTCCAGCAGCCAGAGAGATGCTTCCTCACCCCCCTCCTCCAGCAGCCGGAGAGATGCTTCCTCCCTCTCTAGCAGCCGGAGAGATGCTTCCTCCCTCTCTAGCAGCCGGAGAGATGCTTCCTCCCCTCTAGCAGCGGGAGAGATGCTTCCTCCCCCCTCTAGCAGCGGGAGAGATGGTTCCTCCCCTAGCAGCGGGAGAGATGCTTCCTCCCCCCTAGCAGCGGGAGAGATGCTTCCTCCTCTCCCCTAGCAGCAGGAGAGATGCTTCCTCCACCCCCCCAGCAGCGGAAGAGGTGCTTCCTCCACCCCCCCCACCCCCAGCAGCGGGAGAAGTGCTTCCTCCACCCCCCCCAGCAGCGGGAGAGATGCTTTCTCCACCCCCCCCCAGCAGCAGGAGAGATGCTTCCTCCACCCCCCCCCAGCAGCGGGAGAGATTCTTCCTCCACCCCCCCAGCAGCGGGAGAGATGCTTCCTCCACCCCCCCAGCAGCGGGAGAGATGCTTCCTCCACCCCCCCCCAGCAGCGGGAGAGATGTTTCCTCCACCCCCCCGAGCAGCGGGAGAGATGCTTCCTCCACCCCCTCCCCCCCAGCAGCGGGAGAGATGCTTCCTCCACCCCACCCCCCCCAGCAGCGGGAGAGATGCTTCCTCCATCACCACCCTCAGCAGCGGGAGAGGTGCTTTCTCCACCCTCCCCCCCCCCAGCAGCGGGAGAGGTGCTTCCTCCACCCCCCCAGAAGCAGGAGAGATGTTTCCTACACCCCCCCAGCAGCAGGAGAGATGCTTCCTCCACCCCCCCAGCAGCAGCGGGAAAGATGATTCCTCCACCCCCCCAGCAGCAGCGGGAAAGATGCTTCCTCCACCCCCCCCCAGCAGCAGCAGGAGAGATGCTTCCTCCACCCACCCCCCAACAGCAGCAGGAGAGATGCCTATTCTCTCCCTCTGCCACACAACATCCCCCTCCCTCCGACCCTTCTCCTCTGTACCTTAAATTAGATGGCTAACCAGAAGGATGCCTACTCACTCTGGCCAGCTGGCCCGCCTCTTCAAAATGGTCCTTCCCAGTGCATCCTGGGATTCATTGGGGAGGGGCCTGAGGCTCTGATTGGTCTGTACGCCTAAGTCACCTTCTATGGGGCGTTCGGGCCAATCAGAGCCTTAGGCTCCTTCCCGGTGCATCATGGGAGGGGCCTGAGGCTCTGATTGGCCCAGGTTGTCCCCACCTGCTGCATCCCAGGATGCACCGGGGAGGGGAATGCCCATTTTGAAGAGGCGGGCCAGCTGGCTTGAAGGAGTAGGCATTCCTCCAGTCAGCCAACTATTTTAAGGTACGGGGAAGAAGTGTCGCAGACAGGGGGGGTGTTGTGTGGCAGCAGGAGAAATTAGGCATCTCTCCTGCTGCCAAGCGAACCTTTTCCCCCCCCCCTTAGGAGTGGGAGAGAGTGGGCATCCCTCCCATTGCGGTGGGGGATTTGTTTAGCAGCAGGAGAGTGGGCATCTTTCCTTCTGCTTGGTGGTGGGGGGGGGAGTTGTTGGTTGGCTGCAGGAGAGATTGAACATTTCTCCTGCTATTCTGTTGTGTGTTTGTGTTTTTCTGCGCTTGTGCACATCGCTATCACCAACGATGGGCACATGCAAATTTAGCGAGTCTTCGCTACTCTCCACCAACCTCATTTACATGAGCATTTTTTGGGGAGAATGACTCACTTTTTTAAATTTGCTACCAGAATGGCTGCAATAGCAGCCCATCCTTTGACAATCTAAGCCTCAGGCTGGTGCTCCTGTCTTTGGCCTAGCTTCTCGTTCTGTTGGCTCTAAGCCACACAG
Source organism: Geotrypetes seraphini (assembly GCF_902459505.1). NCBI lineage: Eukaryota > Metazoa > Chordata > Amphibia > Gymnophiona > Dermophiidae > Geotrypetes > Geotrypetes seraphini. The sequence continues at coordinate 215,750,459 of NC_047088.1, read as the reverse complement.
TGAGTTTGAGCTTAATGATCACTCAAAGCCTCTGACCAGACCTGGTCAAGTGCAGAGCTTGACTCCACTGCCCTCAGTTGTGCTTCTTAGTGCCCACTGGGTGAGGTGTTGGCTTGGCCTCGTGGGACCTTGCTAGAGGGAAGCAAGTTCCCCCTCACCTTGTTTAGGTGCGATTCTAACAGGCTTCCCTGCAGCATTCAGGTAGTTTCATTAATTCTGCCTATTTTAGTAGTATTCTCTGGTACAGGGAATAGATCTGTTAAAAGTCTGCTTTTACAGCCATGATAAAAATACCCAAGGAAACTTATTTGGAGCACACCCAAGCGAATAGGGGAACTGCTGAGGCCACTGGAGCCCCAGGTCTGAATTGGACCGAGCATGCAGGCCTGCCCATGCTAGCCACATAGAGGGCATGGCTGCAGGTAAATGCTGATTCTGTTTGCCCTTCCTTTGACACACTGTTTCTGGCTTAAGAAATGGTTCCAGGGGGGCTGCCAAGTCATAGGTTCCTGCTTGGAAGTATTAGGAGCTGTGGCCCGATGTCTTTGACACTTCTACCTCCATGCTTCACAGTTGGTATGAAGTTCTTTTCCTGGAATGCTTGGTGTACGCCAAACATGTCCTCTTTTCTGGTGTCCAAATAATTCAATTTTAGACTCCTCTTTCCATAGAACACTATTCCAGAAGTCCTGGTGTTTGTCTACATTCTCTCTGGCAAACTTCAGTCTGGCCTTGATGTTTCTCTTAGAGAGCAAAGGTTTCCTCCTTGCACATCTCCCATGCAAGTTAAATTTGTGTAGTCTCTTTCTGATTGTAGAGGCATGCACAGGAGCCTGCTGTAGGTCCCATGATGACATTTTATGGTTTTTGGAGACTTCTTTTAGCATCTTGTGGTCTGCTCTTGGGGTCAACTTGCTTGGATGACCAGACCTGGGCATGTTGGCAGTTGTTTGGAAAGTCCTCCACTTGTACACTATTTTCCGGACCGTGGAATGGCTAATATCAATTTTTTTTCTGAGATCTTTTTAAATCTTTTACCAGGCTTATAAGCTGCTACAGTCTTCTTTCTGAAAGCCTCAGGCAGCTCTTTTGATTTCACCATGGTATTCACTCTTACTGCAGCAGTCATGAGCACACCAAACTAATGTCTGAGGTTTATGTAGGGCAAACCTCCTTCAAAATGCTGAGTAACAGTGTTCTAATCATGTGCACCTGATGTGATACACCTGTGTGTGACTTGAGCCAATTTAATTGGGGAGGATATGTGGGGGTGTCCTAACTTATTCCTCAGAATACACATTTTTGTGGCTATCTTTTGATTCATGATTAAATCAAGGAAAAATTTAGTTGTTTACCTGCAATTACATCACTTTCTTTTCCAGAGGGGGGAAAAAAAAGATTTGACATCGATATGTGAACATTTCTTAAGAAAGAACTGAATGTTTCATGGGGTGTCCCAATTTTTTCACATGACTGTATATATATAATGCTCTTTTTGAAAAAAACATTTTAAGTACGGTACCATGTCTGATTCTCAGAGGTAAAGGGTGTGGATTGGGGCATTAAGGTTATGTTTGAGGTTAGAGTGTTTCAATGCTATATGGATAGTCTGTTTATACATGATATGTGCTCAGTAATATAATACTGTTCAATTTAGCTACTATGTGCTTTCTTTTCTGGTTGGGCCACTGTTTGTGGCTGGCATGGCCATACTGGGGAGGGCCTTACCTTTCATCGCTATACATGGTTTCTATGTATGATTTAATTGTTTTCTTTGTTATTACTTGTATGATAATTTTCAATAAAAATTTATGATTAAAAAGGTCCTAGTTATTAATTGGCCTTCACTGAGTCCCTCTTGATGAGTTGAAGAATAGTTTCTTATATCTTAGTGAGGCAGTCTTGGGCTAGAATCCTTAAGTGATTTTTATCTTGTTAGAACAATGTGAAAAGGTATTACTCTCTCTTCACCCTGGTACTTAGATTGCCTAGAGTGTCATCTAGTCCAGATATCTTTTCTGTTTGAATTCTGGCTTACACTATGGCTATATGTGGTGATTATTCACTAGCCTTTCTTTTAGAGATCGGTCTCATAGGGCTCTTCCAGGGAGAATTATAAAGTTCTATATGCTGGGGTACAATTTAGGTAATATTGTACATCTGCCACTTGGAAGTGTTGTACAAAGTAGATTTATATAACTAATCTATATTGCTCAGTTGTTTCAGATCTGGTTTATCAATAGAATACAGGCAAGTTCTAGGTCATACCATCTCTTATCCTGATAATGTCACTGAAATGTCTGAGTTATCTGCCTCTATCTGCTGGATTGGTCTGGACTACTCATAAATATTCTTTGTTCATAAAATCTATAATTGAAAATGACATGTTTGTTGTATATTACTACAAAAGGAAATATTGAAAAAGTATAAGTAGCTATAATCAATTATTATTTTTGCAACAGAAATGCCAGCTCCAGAGCAGGTTCCATTGGTGGAGGAAGTAGTACCACAGACCACCCAGGAAGTATCCACAGTTCCAGGCATGGAGCCTGAGACGACTGCAACCACTATATTAGCTTCTGTAAAAGAGCAGGTACTATTTTCATCTCTTATGATCTATTTTAAAAGTAAATGAAGCAAAGTAACACTTTTGTGTTCCATCTTTTAAGTGTAGTGTCGGGTAGAAACTATAAAGTTGGTTCCTGTAATTTTATAATTTTATTTCAGTCATACATCTAGTATTTAATGATGGTTGTTTGTTTTTTTGTTTTTTTGCAACTGGAACTTACTGATTTGAACAAGTAATATTTGATGTAAAGGAAAAAATATCAGTGTTCAGCTGTTGTCTGGGCTTTGTAATACACCTGATTTTAAGAATCTTTTTGATTGCTAACCACGAATCAATGCTTCTGCCCCTTCCACTGATGAGGAAATTCACAGATTAAAGTTGAGGTTTAGAATGGTCATCATAGATTGCTAAAGCTGTTTGGAAAAACTACAGAAACTGATGAGTAAACCCACGTTGGAATTGGTCATGTCTATGATGTCATTTTCATGACGTAAGAGGGGATTGAAAGGACACATATATCGTAGAAGTCTTCTGTCTCTGTCTGTGCTGGGGGAGCTCAAACACAGACAGTGTTTGTGTTATGTCCAAAGGAATTCTAGGTATTCTTGATATCCTGCAAAGACCTATTAAGACATTGAGGGGAGGAGCATCAAGCACAGGAGCTGAACTGCAACAGAAGAGATATATGATACCAAATCCTGCAGGCAGAGAAGCCAATTTATAAAAATTTTTTCTTTTATTTTAGTACCTTCAGTTGATCTTATTCTTTTTTTAATACAAAGGATCAAGGGTCATGGATTTGATATGCTGCCGTTCTGTGGGTACAAGCAAAGCTGTTTATGTATATTACATGCAGGCGCTTTTTCTTTACCTAGTAGGTTCTCATTCTAAGTCTTTTACCTGGGGCAGTGGAGGGTTAAGAGACTTATCCAGAACAAATACAGCAGTTTACAAAAGTTTCAGTTCAGTATACGTATGACCAATACTCCCCCTAAGGATTGGACAGGTGCGTGCAAATTTTTTGTCATCTGAGCGACAAGTTCTAAAAAATGCGTTTTGTGTGAGCAAGTTCTAAAAACCCACAATTTTCCAGATTTGCAAATATTTCACCACATCAGAACAAAAGAATTGCCACTGCTGGGTCAGACCAGTGGTCCATCGTGCCCAGCAGTCCACTCCCGTGGCTATTTTTGTGAGTGACCATCTAAAATCTGTGAGCACTTGGTCAACCAATGGCCTTTGTTATGTGCGGGACGTGGTAACGGCACAGGGCCTTCCAGTTTCCTTCCCTGCTCTCCAGGCTCGGGGTGTTGTACAGGCTCGGGATTGGCTTTCCTATGGTCAAGTCAGTCACTATCTGCACTCCCTGGATCGCTCTACTTTGCATGAAGATAAGGCGGACATGGTTTGGGAGACTTTGACCCTGTCCCGTTCGACCAGTATGAGTATCTCCTTTCATCAGATCAGCTTGGGCAGTTTTTCGGCACCTTGGAATTATGATGCAGTGGCTGTTGTTTGGAATCTGGACCTTGCCTCTACAGAGCAGATCACTGGTGAGGATTTGCGTCTCCTCATGCGACATCGTCCGAGACTGACTCGCTCAGTGGTGTTGCAGGAACAGCACTAAATTCTTGTTGAGACTTTACATTTCCCCTTATAAGGCCTTGGTGGCTGGTATTGCTACTCATGCTGAATGCCCTAAATGCCGTTCTGCCCCTGCTGGTTTGTTTCATATGTTTTGGTCCTGTGACAGAATACAAACCTTCTAGTCTTTTGTTGGGCTTCATCTACAGACGATCTTAAAGAAACGACTTCCCCTTGGAGCAAAGGTTTTTCTTTTTTATCACTTTACCTCTTTGGGACTTTCTAGGGGTAATTCCCTGTTGCTGAAGAAGGCTTTTTTGTTATCTCGTAAATGTATCCTCTTGTTATGGAGGCAGGCTGAGGTGCCTACCCTCACAATGTGGAAAAATGAACTGTTTACTTTGTTGAAGTATGAATATTTGGATACTAAGAAAAGTGGCCCTGGTCAATGGAAGAAATTCCGAGCGATTTGGGCTCCGGTCTGGGACAATTTGTCTCCGGGTGCCCGAAGTGCTCTTCTGAATTTCTGACTCTGGAGTGCTTGGGGGGTGAGGGGTGGGGTTGGGGGGGGCTTGGGGGGGTGGGTTGTTCTTGGCTTTTGATGAGTATCTTTTGTCTCCGCGCAGAAACCACGCAGTAGACCCTTTTGGCTTGTGTTTTGATTTGTTCCTGGTTCTTTGTATTCAGATTGTGGTTTACTTCTTTGTATTCTTCTTTTCTTAATAAAAGAAAATTTAAACAAATAAAAAAAAATCTGTGAGCGATACTCTTAGAATGTATGAAAAATTGCTCACGTGCTCATCTTAGAGGGAACATAGCTTATGACATGGGTCAGGATCCAAGATTTTGCTAGGGACCTGAAAAGCTAATGAGAAAAGAGGTTTTATGGCACTTTCTGAAATTATAGCTGAAGTAGGCCTTAATAGTAGATGTGGCAAAAAGTTCACATGGCTGATGCTTGGTTAAAAAAAAAAAAAGCTGATTCTCTAGTAGAATCCAGTCTTCCTCTAAACAGAGATCTGAGATCACTAAGTACAAGTGCAACAATGGGTCACCCTGGAGTGGAGATAGGTAGGCAATACCAGTAGGAGAGGTCCCCATCTGGTTTTGGACCTAAGGCGAGGTTAGAAGAAAAGTAGCAGGCTGTATGATATAGTATAATTACTATATGGCCGTATGAAGAATAACTTTATTCATTATACTCCTAAGATACAGTGCCCAATGTGGCCACGTTTTGCCAGAGATGGCTGTGTCTGGAAAGGTAAGTTCATTTAGCAGTGACTTTTCTCTAGGCACTGCTGACTTGTTCCTTTTATCGTCAACTCCAGTCCAGTCCAGTTTAATGCAGCAGAAATAAACCTTATAATCCAAAAAATAAAGGTAAGTTTGTACAGCTGTGGCTTTTCAGAAACTTACACTTTCTAAAGCATTTCCTTCCATTGTTTAGCAACAGCGCATTCCATCTCCTCCACTTCATTCCAAGTGTCCTCTGCCTGCTCAGCCCATTTCATTGGCTCAGGCTTTGGTTCACCACCATTCTGTTCCAGCTGTGTGTCTCTTATCTGCGAGTCTACAGCTGATGAGAGATGGTTGGACTTCACAAGTCAGAAGCAGTAGAAACATGGTGTGACCTGCTACATTGTCTATGGAGCCAAGGATATTGTGCTGCTGTCTCTAGCTCCCTCTTTTGTTGTGAACGCAAATAATCTATGGTGGAATTAGCACTTGAAGCTTCCTGCAGGAGTGGACTCCCTAGTGAATTAGCTTGCTGAATTCTTTATAACAAAGTATCCAAAGGAGGAGGAGCTTCTCATTTTGGGTTCCTGTCAGACTCTGGGGAATCTCCATCACAACACACATACATACATACATACATACATACATACACAGAGTATATGTGTATATATATATATATATATATATATATATATATATATATATATATATATATACACATATACTCTGTGTTCCTTGCCTCCATAGTGCCGTTATCCCACATGCGCAGTAGGACCCTGCGGTGGTTTCTCTTATTGGCCTCCATTATGCGCATACGCCGCAATGGCTTCCCCCCTCCCACATCCCAGCCAACCTGCGCCTCGAATGGAAAATGTCCAGGTCTCTAGGGGTCAAGGCACTGCTGCCAGGCACACAGACAGGGATTAGCGGGGTTTCCCCAGCCCGAGGCCAGACCAGCAGCAGCAGCTGCGGTTTCATCAAGCAGCTGCAGGGCATTTGCTAGGCCGGCCCACTTTGATAATGCAAGGCGGAAGGGCCTAGCAAAATCCCTGAGGCTGCTCGGTCTAGCGGATGCTGCACAGGGAGAGCAGGTAAGGGAGAAGGGGTACTTCTGGACAGGGAGGAGGTAAAAGTAAGAGAGAAGGGCTACTGCTGGAGAGGGGAAGCAGAGAAGGGGTGCTGCTGGACAGGGGGGAGGTAAAAGGAATGGAGAAGGGGTGCTGCTGGACAGGGGGGAGGTAAAAGTAAAGGAGAAGGGCTACTGTTGGACAAGGGGAGCAAAGAAGGGATGCTGCTGGACAAAGGGGGAGGTAAAAGTAAGGGAGAATTGATGGACCTTCAGTCTGTTCCAGTATGGCAATTCTTATGTTTTTATTGGGAACTTATTCTTAGGAATAGATCAAAGGATACAGGCACTAAGTGTTCTGAAGCTAAAGACGGTTAATGTTTTGTTAAATGTTTCCAGGTTTTCCAGACATTTTTTTTATCTTTCAAGTCCAGTGTTGTGAACTCCTCCTCCTTTTTTTTAATTTTTTTTTTTGTAAATAGTTGAGGAATGTTAATTAAACAGTGTGTCTATTATTGTAAAATATTTTAAATGTTTTGTAATTGTGTAGGTTTTAATGTCTGGACATTTGCATCCATAGAAACGAGTTTGAATGAATTTCAGTGTTCACACCCTTCCTGTATGGCAGAATGCCTAGATCTGAAGTTTTCCCAAGGTAGTAATTTAAGACCTCAGATCCAAAAAGGCTAGTATACTGTAGAACACCTTACCTGTTTGTAGCTTCCTTATATTAAACACTAGTGTTTAAGCCCGTTACATTAACGGGTGCTAGAGTACATGTCTGTGGTTTTGGTTTTTTTTTATTTGCCTCTCTCCTTGGATGCTGTCTGTCTGTCATTCTTTCTGTCTGTCTCTCCCTGGCCCCCTGTCTATCTTTATTTCTAACTCTATCCTCTTCCCTCAATCCTGCATGTGCCCTTTTTTCTTTCTCCTCCCCACTTCCTTCCAACGTCTGCTCCTCCTGTCCCTCAGACTTCCATTCAGTGGCTGTCCCTCCTCTCCCTCACACTTCCATTCAGTGTCTGTCTCCCTCTGTCTACCCCTTCTATCTACTGTTCGCCCTCTGTCTTGCCCCTTCCATTCACTGCCCTGTCTTTTTCCATCCAGCGTCCGCCCTCTCTCTCTCTGTTCCATATGGCATCTCCTCCTTCCTTTCCCCTTTCCTTTTCCCTTGGTCTGGCATACAATCCTACTTCCCTCCATGCCCTGCCATATCTTCTTCCCTCCAAGCCATTCTCTCCCCCTCTGCTTCCTTTCCTCCTTGAACTTCATCGGGCAGCAGCAGCAGCATTCACAATTCATTGCTGTTGCCAGCTTCAGGTCTTCCTCTCTGTCGGGTCATCTTCCTGAAACAGAAAGTAGGCAGGACCTGCCAGAGAGGAAGGCCTAAAGCCGGCAACAGCAGCGAATTGTAAACGCTGCTGCTGCCCGAAGAAGCCAGACCTTGAAAAACCCGAGGCAGACCGCTTCTCTTCCCTCCCAGCCCAAACCCGCTGACTCGGCTCCCTTACCCTTTCCTATCCCCGCCTGCGTCACGGAAGCGGCAATCGGGATGGCGAGGACGCTAAGGAGACTGAAGGTGTTGGCGTGCGGTGGCGCTCCACGAAGCCCTCCTCCCGGCAGCCGCCACCAGCACCAATCGGGGCGGCGAGGACGCGGGCAGGGAGAGAGCTTGCCTGCGCTTCCTCCAGCGATTGATGAGTGAGGGCGGGAGGAGGGGAGTGGCCAGAATTTTCCCTGCCGCCGGATTGGCTGCCACGGATCAGAAATCACGGCGGCAGGGATCACGAAATTTCAAGAGCGCATGAGCGCTCTAGGGTTTTATTATATAGGATGTACACCTGAAGTAATCCTTGATTCATAAGAAAATTAAAGTTGCCACACCTTGGCAACGAGTCTTCTATTCCTTTCAAAGGATTAACAACTAATTGTAACCGAATAGTAATTCTGAGGCTCCAAATGTTAGTGCCTAGAATGAATGATACCATGCACAATGCTGAATTTTATTATTTAATAAAAATTAGTTCTCTCATAATTAAAGCTGCATCTCCAGTCACCAGGTTAGTAGTTTGTTTTTTTTCCTACTCACATTTTCAGATCAAGAACACAAATGCAGATTTTTTTTCCCTTTCTTGAGCTTGAAATGGTAACATCTTAATTAATCTAAAATTTAAAAAAAATTAGGTGATGAATTTCTTTTTTAAAAGTGCTATGGATTGATAAATCGTTATAAAGAATTCACATTTCTAAACATTCTGAGTCATTTGACATCTTAGTGCACACTATTATATTATATAGAAAACTTGTGTATTGTGGCATGATCTTGAGTACTACTAGCTGTTAATTAAACTTTAAAGATATGACACTAGAAGAAGGTTTTAACCCTTAGCTAATGCCGATTAATGGGATGTTAATGAGTTAAATAGTTGAGCCATATTATAGGAATCAGAATCCAATGGACTTTAACTACTGCATCCCAGATGAGAATCAATGATAGAAAATATCATGCAAGTGACACTGTGTACCAGTAAAAGGGATTCTTCATAGACAGTAGGATAAATGAGGCATATTAGTGGGTGCTGATATTGACTTGCTCTCTTTCCTCAAAAAGACCAAGACCTTTTCTGAGCCTATTTGGGAGTTCTTGTGCACATGGCTGCTATTGTGGTTCCTTTTTCTTATTTTCAGTGCCATGGAAAACTTCTCAAAATGGTGGATGGCTTTGTGCATTTGTCTGTTCTCCATGAACTTGTGTTAAAGGAAAGCAGCATTGCTTTCTCCATTGATAACAAACAGTTAGTGTGGCTGATTCATAATACCTGGCAGGACCATTTCATCTGGGCAAGGATGTGCTATTGTGGAGTGTAAGTGCACTATCACCAGGGTGATACATTATCTGGAGATTGAATGTCCTATACTTAGTAGCTTTCATATCGGCATGCAAAGTGAGCAAGCTATAGGCACTGGTTTTGTATCCAACATTATCTCTAGTTCTTCCAGAAAGCAGAGTTACTTACCGTAACAGTTGTTATCCAGGGACAGCAGGCAGATATTCTGAACAGGTGGGTGATGTCACCGACGGAGCCCCGCAGCGAACAGCCTCGCAAGCAGATCTTTGTAAGAGCTTACGAGTGCTGCACTGCGCATGCGCGAGTGCCCTCCCGTCCGAGTCGGGGCGCGCGTCTCCTGTGAGGTATCTCCGTTCAGATAACTAGCTTAAGAAGCCAACCAGGGGAGGAGGATGGGTTGTGAGAATATCTGCCTACTTACACTCCACAATAGCGGTGTACCCTGGAGAGTCTAAGGCCTAAAGAACAGTGAGGAGGAGCCAAGTGAAAGTCAAGAACCAGGAACAGTAGTAGAGCCAGGTTTATGTCAGGAACAAAGGCCAGCCAATGTCCATAGGGCAAAATGCAAGTGTCACTGTTTCATTAGCAAAGATGCATCTTTCTAGCATTCCTTAGAATCTGTCATTAATCAGAATGGGATCTTCTGAAGCTGTCTCCTTTTATGCTGCTCAAAAGATAACTATCCCTTGGTTTCTATACTTTGTGCAGCTCCTGTGGCTGTACTGCAGGCTTCTAGCTTCAACTCTTAGCCACATACTACCTTGATAAGAACTTTAGACACCCAGAAATTTGAGAGATGGCATTGTATGTTGAATGAGAACTACAGTCAGATTCCAGGACACTGGAAGATTGTTTATTAAAGTTTTCTATGCAAATACCCCTGAAATGTTGATACGAGAAGCTGCTTTGGTGTTTAGATGAGGTCAAAAGAGGATAGGTTAAACAATGTACAGTGAATGGGATCCAGATGTCTCTGATCACACTACAAGGAGAATCCTTTCTATTTACCAAACTACCTGAATAACCGCCTCATCCACAACACCGCAACCAGACATAGGAAAACTCACACCCCATTCTCATACCCCCCCAATTAAGGAGGTCAAACGGAAAAAACTATATGATGGCCTCCTGGCCACTCAAGCAGCCAAACTAGACAACCAAATCGCCAATCTACTGACGGCATCCCTCGACTACAAGACTTTTAGAAAAGAAATAAAGACCATACTCTTCAAGAAAACTCTGAAAAAAGAAATAATACCGCAAGTCTCAAACTCCACCTCTCACTAAAGCCAACTACCTCAAACAAATAACCTAACCCATTTCTTACTCTCTTTGAAAATGACCAATTTTTTTTAATGTAAGTTCTTGTTGTAATACATCTTGGATAATTCTTTTGTAATCCGCCTTGAACTGCAAGGTAATGGCAGAATAGAAATCCCTAATGTAATGTAATTTACACATCACAATTTCCTTATAGAGGCTTTCAAAACCATAATGAGAATGTCCTTTGTTTTCTAAGAACAATGGAGAGAAGATAATCTGGCATTCTACATCCCCCACTTAAAAAAAATGGGAGGGAAATTTTTAACTAAAAATGTAAATACTCCTGGAACCATCTGGTATCGGGTGTTTTTTATATCTAGACCTGGTAATTCCAGTATATCATGAATTTAAGATATTATCTTTGTTTATATCAAATCATGTGTGAAAATATGATCAAAAATGATAAAGCGCCAGAGTACCCGCCAATGTCCATCATTGCACTGTTCAAAATTATGCTTGTCAATTTTGTCTGAATTAATATTCATAATAGATTTTTATAAAGTAACAATTAGCTGCTTATCTGAATATCAGACTGTCTGTCTGTCTCTCCCAGTTTGGCCAGAAATTGGTAATATTTTATCATTTCTGAGCACACCTTCACATTCTTATGATTTGATTTAAAAAAAAAAAAAATCCTATACTATAAAGAGAGCAATAATTGTATGTTGGAAATTTTTTTCCTTGAAAATGGCTCTAAGGATTTTGATGTAATTGGGAGAAGTTACATTTTAGAAAGTGATTTAGCTAGATGTCAAGTTTGGGAAAATTCATTGAGGAGGAGATTTTTTTTTTTTTGGGGGGGGGGGGGTGCAGCACCAGAATAAGGCTTTGAAACACATCAAGAAACTGTTGGAGCACCAGAGTGAGGTTTGGAATGCACTGAGACAGACTATTGAAACACCAGAATGAGACTTGGAACAAAAACTGCTGGAGCCACCAGAGAGATTTGAAAGGCTATTGGAGCACCAGAATGAGGCTTAGAAAACAATGAGAAATTTTCAACTCTGAACCTGAGGAAAAAGATAGGAGAGAAGTTTGACTGATAAAACCATGAGGTTGGACAATTTTCACAAACACACAGGAGGGAATGCACAAAACACTCAGTTCACAAACACACAGGAGGGAAGTTAGGCTGATAAAAGAATGATTTCAAGAACAATTAACAATACCTGCCTGAGTGAAGCTTTGTCTTCCAGGTACTAATAAACCAAAGTATATTTTAAATTAATTGTATAATATAATTTCTGGACATAGATATAAAAAATTCAATTACATGCTAATTTGATTGGAGAACTATAGTAATCTTTGCTATTGAGAGACTTAATAGGGAGGCTCCCCAGATGCCATGTACACCTCATGGCAAGAATAGATTGAACAGGAAACTAAATACAGTACTCCCTGATATTTGCGGAGGTTCCAGGAACCCCCGCGAATGTCGAAAAACCGCAAATATGGTTTTTAGGCAGGAGAGGGCAGCCAGAACGCCAGCGAGTGAAGGAAATCACTTTGACACGCAGCTCCTGATTGGTGAGGCCCAACTTTAGTACAGGAAGAGGCGGTCGGAGCATATCGCGAGTGATTTCCTTCACTCGCCGATGCTCTGGCTGCCCTCTCCTGCCTCCCCTTCGCGGTCGGAAAATACCGCGAATTACCGGGACCACGGATAAAGGTATAAAGGTCACTAAACTTCTGAGCCATCTTCTGAATGGTCTTGGGACTCTGTGGAATTGAGGAAGTGAAAAGGAGTGGAACATAAATCGGGGCAGTATTTCAGTCCTGTGAAAATGTCTGCTGCGAGCTGACGTCTCTTGGTCTTCTGGAGTATGAAGAAGGAGTTTCGCATTCCCTTTATTTTAAAGAGAACTAGTGAAGTCCCTTCAAAGCAAGAATGTGGACTTTTATCTTCTGACTTATTCATAAGGTTTTAATTTCTGACAACACTGTCAGCTATCCCATTCTTGGATGCATGGTGTTAAAAAAAATGTCTGTTAGATCCAGTATGGGATGGCCCCTTAAGTTTTCAACATTTTTCTGACAATGTGTAGTAGAAGTCCATTTCACTTTGCTTATTTAGGTAGAATATTGCTATCTGGTGTCTGTCTACTAGAACTTTTTTTCCCCCAAAGATTAAGGATAAGTCATCTTTCATTGCATTGAAAACTGCTCTACTTGGCTGCAGGAGATTTTTCTGATTCAAGGCTTCCCTCCTGAAAAGGTGCTGAATGAGAATCTGCTAAGGGGAGAAAAACTCCAATGGAATATCTTACCTGCTCATTCAAACCTGGAAAGGTAAAAACTTGGGCTTCGATAGGTTAATTCATTGGCCTTCTCTTTTACTTTTGTACTTCAGTACACTTCTCCCTCTATATTCGCGGGGGCTTAGGGGCAAAGCCGGCCCACAAATACCAAAAATCCGCAAATAACTTTTTCTATTTTATTCGCAGTATTTTGGTTAAATTTATTTATTCAATTTTCTATACCGTTCTCCCAGGAGAGCTCAGAACAGTTTATATGAATTTATTCAGGTACTCAAGCATTTTTCCCTATCTGTCCCGGTGGGCTCATAATCTATCTAGTGTACCTGGAGCAATGGGGGGATTAAGTGACTTGCCCAGGGTCACAAGATGCAGCGTGGGTTTGAACTCGCAACCCCAGGGTGCTGAGGCTGTAGCTTTAACCACTGTGCCACACTCCCCCTTGCAAATACTGTGAAATTGCAAATAAAACTTGAAGTCTTACGCTTTGTAGCCATACTGCGAATGTGGAGGGAGATATGACCTGTTCCTGAAAGAGAAGCAGTACTGTACCAGATATGGATATCGTATACAGTATCTCTGGTTTGCTGAACTCTTCTATCTGCACTCCAGCAACAACAGCAGGATTAATTAGGCATACAAGCTTTCCCACCATGCTGAAACAAGTGCTGAAAAAAAGCAAAAATAATTTTCTGCATGTTCAAGCAAGTGCTGAAAAAAGTGCCAAATATTTTCTCGGCACTCCAGGATGATGTCATGGGGGGGCTAGTGAACAATAGATAGGAAGACCCAGGCCCATAAGCCACTCTAACCACTACATTTATGGTGGAACATGTACACCCCCCTAAAACCCTACTCTACTGCCATATAGGTGTCACCTTAAGCCATAAGGGCTATTGGGGTTGGAGACAGGTGAGTATAGTGTGTTTTGGGGGGACTCACCATATCCTATAAGGAAGTTCTGGTGAGATGTTTATGTGGCACCCTTTTTGTGAAGTTCACAGCAATGCCCTGTAAGGTGCCCCACTGCTCTGTTGCCATATATGGGTGGCCAGTTCATCACAATGCCAGGTCTTGTTCTGGGTGTTTGAGACTTGGACAAATTTGTGGTCGAGAATGTGGTATAAAGATAGACATACTGGTGGTCTGGACGATCAAACATCTGGATGTCCAAATATACGATTAAAAAAAAAAAAAAAAATTTAGACATACTTTTTGAGAATGGACATTTTCCTGCTGCCGACTTTGAGCGACTAGCGCCCTATGTCCAAAATGGACTTAGACGTATCTTTTGATTATGCCCCTCCATATACAGTGGTATTAGATCCCTAGTATGTGTCGAATTAGGTTAAAACTTGTATCAAAAAAGCTTGTACTGTAACTATGGCAAATTGTAATCTATTAACTGTATATTATGTATGTCAACCTGTAACCCGTTCTGAGCTCTTTGGGGAGAATGGGATAGAAATGAAATAAATAAACAAATTAGGGAGGCTATCAATAATGGGTGATTTCAACTACCTTGATATTGACTGGGTAAATGTAATATCAGGGCAAGCTTGGGACATGATATTCCTTGATAAAATGAAGGGACGGCTTTATGGAGCAGCTGGTTCAGCAACCGACAAGAGGTGAAGTAATTCTAGATCTAGTTCTAGATTCTGATTTCTACTGTACGCAATTCTTAAACTTTTCTCTTTGAAAATAGGGTGCGATTATATTATTGACCAATGTTTTCACCAGTCTGCTGCTACTCCTCCAATGCCCTTCCCAAACTTTAAAACACAATTTAGATTCCTTTCCTTATCCTCTGTTCGTTTATCTAAGAACAAAAGATCTCTGTTCACATATTTAGCTCTAGTGTAGGCTTAGTCTGGATAACCCCTATTTAATAGTCTATTTCTAAGTTCCTTTACTTGTCTTTTATACATCATTAAGGTGGAACATTTCTGTCTACCTTAAAAACTGTAAAAAGGGGAGACTTTTCTTCAATGCCTCAGGATGACAACTGTCAAAATGCAGGAAAGTGTTTGTGGATTTTTGAAAAATACACATTTCACATTAGTGAGTACTAAATTTCAAGTGCAAAGTAGGTGCTCGTATCATGGAAAGAATGCTGCTGTTATGTTGAGAAAGTGAAAATAACAGTTTTCTTTTCCTGTTTACCAGTTTGATGGGTTCTAAGCCCTAACTCAGCATTAAGCAAAACGCTGGCTTGCCTTCGCCGTTGGTGGACGGTGGATATGATTTAAACAAGCTTGAGAGCAAGAGTTTAAAAGTGAAGAAATCTGGTTGGAGTTGACTGGGTGTGTGGCAGAGGGAACTTTGCTTTCTTCGGATACAGCTGTAGCTTTCTATTTTACTTTTCCTGCTTCTATTTCCTGCCTGTAACTGGTGCCATGTTTGGGCAGGCATCTGGATAGACAGACGGTGACGTCAGCTGGGTCCATCTGAAAAGAGCGCTGCAGCTGAACTGACTTTGTGGAGTTACTGGACTGGGTGTGCGGCAGAGGGAACTATGCCTACTTCGGAGACAGCTGCAGCTTCTATTTTACTTTTCCTGCTTCTATCTCCTGCCTGTAACTGGTGCTGTGTTCAGGCAGGCATCTGGGGTGACGTCAGCTGGGTCTGTCTCCTCCATCTGAAAAGAGTGCTTCTTCTGCTGCTGCATATGGCCGCAGGATGTGGCCAAGGGGCATGTCTGGCCCCTTAGGAGCCCCTTGGAGTAACGAGGAGTTGCGAGGACAGCGGGAAGTTCTTTAAGCTTGGGTAAGAACTATTTTATGAGTGTTTTCATGGGCAAAAGGAAGGTGAAACCTAAAAGTTCTACCCCAGCTTTGGCTGGCCCTATGGACCGCTACCTGATTGTACTACCACCAGTTCCTGTAACTCAGGACTCATTATCTACATTGAGGGCATTGTTGAGTCCCCTCAATAGAACTCCTCCCCCTCCACCAATGTCAGGAGCTATGGGACCTATTCGGAACCTATAGCATCCTCAGATGGATCTTCAAAATCGCCCACTACCTCAAAATTGCAATTTACAATATTGCCTGAAGTGATTTCTGTATTGGAGGGTAATGGGGGTGAGTTGAGTCTACCTGAGGAACCTAAGGACATTACTTTGAAGGATTTATGGCAAGTAAATATGAGGATGGAGGGATTATTAAGATCAGCAATTAAACAGTCTTTCAGATTTTTCATCAGATGTTGTAAAAAAAAATTTGAGAATGTTGATTCTAATTTACTATTATTGGATAATAGAATAATGACAATGGAGTCATAGGTTTCTACACCGCTGCAAGTTTCTATGTCTGCAGTTAAAAACTCATGTATTATCCATTCAAAGTTTGAATAAATGGAAAACACAGCTAGATCAAAGAATCTCCGCTTTGTTAATTTTCCCAAGACCCACTTGATTTCTGCTGAAATATTGCTTAGAAAATACTTTAAAGAGGTATTAGGATTAACAAATGCGGAGTCCTTACAAATATTGAATTGTTATTATATACCTTAGAAAAAGAAGGTAATATCTGATCAAGGGACAGACCTATTAGTATCTACAGAGTTTTGATTTAACAAATTTCTTGGAGGATTCCCAAGATACTATATTAACTAGGTCTATTCTCTTGATCACTTGTTTAAGTGAATTGGATAAAGATTGGATAATGAGACTATAGGCTCCTTTTACGAAGGCGCATTAGGGCCTTAACGCGTGGAATAGCGCGCGCTAGTCGCTACCGCCTCTTGAGCAGTCTGTAGTTTTATGGTTAGCGCGCGCTAATCTGGTGCATGCGCTAAAAACGCTAGTGCACCTTCGTAAAAGGAGCCCTATATTTTAAGAATAGAACTATGAAATTTTGTGGTGATCTCGTATCAATATTTCCTGATGTTGCTACAGCAACACAATATCGAAGAAAATAATTTCTTAAGCTAAAATCTCGGGTATTAGCTTTGAATGCTGTATTTTTCTTAGTTTCCCTGCAAGTGCATTATTAAATTGCAACAAAAAGAATTTATATTTTGGGATCCTTTGCACCTGCAACAATTTTTAAGTAAATAGGAACAAAGTAAGGATAAGGATGCTGAAAAATAAATGCTGATCTTTATTAGGAGTTAAAGTAAATACAGCACACAAGAAGGCTTAGCTCAGGTTTATTCTGAGTTAAATATTTTCTTTGTAATATTATGTAAAATGTTTTGTAACTCCTCCATTATGGTGGGCTAGAAAGATTATATTGTGAGAAAAGGGGTTGTTTATTTGAATGTTATTTGATTTTATCTTTAATCTTTACTGTTTTGTTTGAACTGTAATATGAAAAAAATTATATTAAAAAAGAAGGGTGAAGTAATCAGTCCTGTATTACATATTAAGTTATAGCATTGATAAAAATGATTAAGATGTCAGTAATTGTATAGGGGTTGAAGAGGCTGGAGGTTTTTTTTGTTTTGTTTTTTTATTACCGATGAGGTGGTTTCCCTTTCTAGTTTGCATGCAAAAATAAATTCTGGTGGCAAATGGGAATCTGAGGCTCTTTCCTCCTTTTAAACAGATTTATTTACGCCAGAGAGCTGCATGGAAACGGGGACGACAGGAATCCCGCGGGGATGCCCCTTGGGTCGCGGGGATCCCATGGGGACTTCCCTCATGGTATCGGGGATCCCGCGGGATTAGAGGCAGCTTGAGCCGAGAGGCTCGTCTTCTTCTTTTTTTTTCCTTCCTGCAGCATGCCACATGTAACTGACCCGGAAGTCTTCCTCCGAAGTTAGAGGAAAGGCTTCGCATCAGTCGCTTGCAGGGCCGAACGTGGACACTGCTAAGCTCTGCGACTTGCCGACCTGCATAGCTTTTGTCTTCTAACGTAGCAGTTTGAAAGTTCCGGCAGCAGGTAAAAAGGGCAGGGACTGGGAGTAGAACCCAGAACCCCACCCCCATAGAATGCATCGATCGGAGTAGCATGTGATGCGATGGGAGGTTCTCTGTGAAAGAAACTTCATGAAAAACCCTCTGCCATGCAGGTTTTTAATGTCACTTCCTTCACAGAGTCGGCTGCTGTTACTACTAGAAAAGGGGACATAGACATTGAGAGAGCCTTCAAATTAATATTTTCCGATTTCACAAGGCTTGGACATAGGGCCTAGCTACAACACAGCGAACCCGGCTAATTGCCCAGGGCTGCCTAACTTAGAAACTGCACTGAGTGGGCGGAATTTTATGCTCGAGGAGAAGGCAAAGTGCTAGTACAGAGAAGGAGCGCTCCGCCTCCTCAAATCTACCTCTCTGCTCTCTCCTTTAGTATGAAACTCCGCCCACTCAATGCTGCTCCGTATGGGGTTGGGTAGAATTTCTATACATCAAGAACCAAAGAAATAAGTTACTGATAGCTGTGCTGTGCATTGATTGCACAGTTTTAGAATATGGTCTGACCCAGAATAAATTTTTGAAGTTTCATCTGGTGATCCCATGTTTCGCTGCATATGACTGACGCGAAGCCTTCCCTCAGACGATGGGGGAAGACTTCCGGGTCAGCTACGTGTGGCATGCTGCAGGCAGGAAAAGAAGACGAGCCTCTCGGCTCGAACTGCCTCCAGCCCCTGCTGTTATCTGGACTCGAATGTGGGAGGCCAGCACGGGACACAGAAGGGAGGGGTTGAAGAGGGAGTGCATTTTTGGACACAGAAGGCATGAACTTGGGAGAAAGGAAGGGAGGGAAAGAGATGCTGAGGTGGGGGAGGGAATAGAAAGGGAGAATTGGCCGTGGGTGTGTCAGTGAGAGGGAAAGAGATGGTCATGTACACAAGGGATGGAAGAAAAAGGAGAATTTTTGGTCATAGGGAGAGAATGAGGTACAGATGAAAGGGAAGAGAAAGATGAGAGGGAGAAATGTGGTGGAAAGGGAACAGTGGGACAGATTGAAAGGTATGCAAAAGGGAGGAATGTTGGACATAGTGGTGAAGGGAATGGAGGGAGAGATGTGGCATGGTGCTGGAGAGGGGTGATAGAACAGAAGGAGAAATGTCAGGTATGGGGCTGGTGGGCAGGAGCGAAAGATGAGAAAGGGATAAATGCTGGACCATGGTAGGAGTAACCAATGGATAGTAACAGAAGAATTTACAGAAGATGGAATAGCGTGAAAAAAAACTGGGACCAACTTGATGGAAAAATAAGTTTCCAGACAACAAAGATAAAAAACGGAATTTATTGACTAAAATATATTAGCTTTGGGAAATGTATATAGCAGATGTCTTTGTATTGTGTTCAAAAGAAAAGGAAATGCATTTCTGGTTTTATTTCTATAGTGTTGAAGTAATTGCTGGCCCTTGCTGTGGTTGGTGGGAATCCCCAAGCTCCGCCAGCAGAGGACCTCCTCTAGAGACGGCCAGAGCTCCCCTCCACCAAGCGCAGCAGTCGCTGGCAACATCCATGAGCCACTGAGGTGCCAGCATCTGTGACTCAGATCCAACTGCTGCCTGCCAATCTTGGCAAAAGGGACCCCCAGCCAACTGAAGAGGAAGTCCTCAGCTGACAGCTTGAGGATTCTCATCAGCTGAGTATTTATATTTTATATTTACATTAGAAGCTCTAGTAGAAAACCATTTACAAAGTATGTATTCTTCCCAATTAACATTTCCAAATTAATAAAGTGTCTTTGTTTACATGTAAATGGGTCTCTACCAGAGCCTTTAATTCAGTAGTATAATTAAATGAAAACTACTTCTGAAGTTTATAGGGACGGGTGGGGACGGATTTGATTCCAGCGGGGACAGATGGGGACGGATTTGATTTCTGTCCTCGCGCAACTCTCTAATTTACGCTCTTTGACATGTTGTTTTCCCTTTAATGGTATGAACATTCAGTGATCGTTAAAGAATAATAAGAATATTTAATTTGGGAGAATATTAAAGATATATAAATAGTAGGGTTCCCCAGGATTCTATGCTGGGACCGCTGCTTTGTAATATATTGGTGATTTAAAGATGGGAATAACTAGTGAGATAATTAAATTTGCTGATGACACAAAGTTGTTAAATTGCAAGAAGATTGTGAAAAATTGCAAGAGGAGCTTGTGAGACTTGACATCAAAATGGCAGATGTTTAATGTGAGCAAGTGTAAAGTGATGCATGTGGGAAAGAGGCACCCGAACAATAGATAAGTGATGCTGTGTTCTTTTTTTTTTTATTTATAATTTTTATTCATTTTCAAATTTTACATAAAGTGTACAAAATATTAAAATACAATTGATGAATACACAATATCACTTTTATATCTAATACATCATATTTTAAATATATTTTTATCCCCTCTCCCTCCCCCCACCCTTCTAGTACTTTCCAATCATACATTACATATTGTATATCATATTATATCATATTGTGTAAAAATTATTTTCACTACCCTCCCCTTCATGTGTGTCACAAAGAAGATATTGAAAAGAAGAAAAGAAGAAGAGAAATCCTACTATTTATTCATTGCAATATTTTGTCAATGGCCCCCATATTTTTATAAATTTAGTATATGTCCCTCTTTGTATTGCTATTGCTCTTTCCATTTTAAATATATGACATATTGTATTCCACCAAAATGTATAATTTAGGTTATTATAATTCTTCCAATTGTTGGTTATATGCTGAATGGCAACCCCTGTCATGATTAATAAAAGCTTGTTATTTTCTGGTGAAATTTGACTTTTTTTTCTCATCATCATTCCAAATAACACTGTATCATATGATATTGCTATATGATTTTCCATCAATTTATTAATTTGTGGCCAAATTGCATTCCAAAAACTTTTAATGTAGGGACAATGATACAGTAAATGATCCAACGTCCCTGGTTCCAGATTACAGTGCCAGCATTTATTGGACTTAGAGCTATCTAATTTTTGTAAACGTGTAGGGGTCCAAAAAGCTCTATGTAATAAAAAGAACCAAGTTTGTCTCATAGATGCTGACAATGTACATCTCATTCTCCAAGACCAAATTAGTGGCCATTGAGATGCATTAATTTGATGCTTAATCTCAATGCTCCAAATATCTCTTAGACCATTTTTTGGTTTTTTATTCAAATATCCAGATATTAATTTATACCACAATGCGGCTTGATGTCCTAGGAAGTCTGTTTGAAAACATAAGAACTTTAAACTATATTGATTATTCAATGTTTTCCATTCAGGGAACCCAACCTGAATGGCCTGCTTCAATTGCAACCATTTAAAACTTTGTGTTTTACTAAGACCAAATCTATGTTGCAATTGTGAAAATTCCAGCAGTTTACCTTCTGAAATAACATCATCTAGAGATCTAATGCCTGTGTTCTATGTTAGGAATCATTGCTTTGGAAAAGGCTCTAGGTGTCATTGTTGAGGATACGTTGAAAACCTCAGCTCAATGTGTGGTAGCTGCTAAGAAAGCAAATAGAATGTTAGGAATTATCAGGAAAGAAATGGAAAACAAAGGTGAACATGTTATAATGCCATTTTATTGCTCTATGATATGGCCGCACCTCGAATATTGTGTTAAATTCTGGTCACTGTGTCTCAAAAAAGATGTTGCAGAATTAGAAAAGGTACAGAGAAGAGCAATAAAAATGATAAAAGGGATGGGATGGCTTCCCTATGAGGAAAGGCTAAAATGGCTAGTGGGCTCTTCAGCTTGGAGAAGAGACTGCTCAGGGGTGATATGATAGCTGCCTTTGAAATACTGAATAGAGTGGAAAGGGTAGATATGATTCGCTTGTTTACTCATTCCAAAAATACTAGGACTAGGGACATACGATGAAGTATGTAGTAGATTTAAAACAAACAGGACAAAATATATTCTTTACAGTACAATGTGTAATTAAACTCTGGAATTCGTTGCCAGAGAATGTAACAAAAATCTTATACACAAATACAGGATGTCCTGGCCGGTACTTGGAGAGACCCCCCAGGAAAGAGAATTAGGAGTACTGGTCGACAATTTGATGAAGCCGTCCGTGCAATGCGTGGCGGCAGCGAAAAGGGCGAACAGAATGCTAGGAATGATTAAGAAGGAGATCACAAACAGATCAGAGAAGGTTATCATGCCGCTGTACCTGGCCATGGTATGCCCTCACGTGGAATACTGCGTCCAGCACTGGTCTCCGTACATGAAGAAGAACACAGTACTACTTGAAAGAGTCCAGAGAAGAGTGATTAAAATGGTTAAGGGGCTGGAGGAGTTGCCGTACAGCAAGAGATTAGCAAAACTGGGCCTCTTCTCCCTTGAAAAGAGGAGACTGAGAGGGGACATGATCGAAACATTCAAGATACTGAAGGGAATAGACTTAGTACAGGGGTCTCAAAGTCCCTCCTTGAGGGCCGCAATCCAGTCAGGTTTTCAGGATTTCGCCAATGAATATGCATGAGATCTATGTGCATGCACTGCTTTCAATGCATATTCATTGGGGAAATCCTGAAAATCCGACTGGATTGCGGCCCTCAAGGAGGGACTTTGAGATCCCTGACTTAGATAAAGACAGGTTATTCACCCTCTCTAAGGTAGGGAGAACGAGAAGGCACTCTCTAAAGTTAAAAGGGGATAGATTCCCAGAGAGTGGTGGAAAACTGGAACACTCTTCTGGAGGCTGTTATAGGGGAAAACACCCTCCAGGGATTCAAGACAAAGTTAGACAAGTTTCTGCTGAACCGGAACATATGCAAGTTGGGCTGGACTCAGGGCACTGGTCTTTGACCTAAGGGCCGCTGCAGGAGCGGACTGCTGTGCACGATGGACCACTGGTCTGATTCAGCAGTGGCAATTCTTATGTAGTGAAATCAGTTTACCGGGGTTTAAAAAATGTTTGGATAATTTCCTAAAAGAGAAATCCATAGGCCATTATTGAGATGGCTTGAGGAAATCCACTGCTTATTCCTGGGATAAGCAGCATAAAATCTGTTTTACTACTTGGGATCTAGCCAGGTACTTGGGACCTGGGATGGCCACTTTTGGAAACAGAATACTGGGCTTGATGGACCTTGGTCTGTCGCAGAATGGCAATTCTTATGTTCTTATGACCACTTGCTCCTGCATGGCTTAGTTCTTGATTGGTTCTCACAGTTTTTACAAAATAGGTCTTATGAAGTATGGAAAGATGGGGGGGGGGGGGAATCCCAAAAGCTCACTCTAGAGTCCCACAAAGCTCCCCACCATCACCTTTTTTGTTCAATATCTACTTAAGAGCAGTGGGTAAAATTCTCTCCCCCTCAGGTTCACATCCTTTCATACATCCTACTCCTAAGTTAACACATTACATCTCCTAAAATTAATCATTGATAACCTGAGTGCTTGGACATAGGCAAACTTTCTCAAGCTTAACAAACTAAAGACCAAGGTGTTCTGGTTTGGGGAATATGACTCGCTGCCTTGCAAGGAACTGGAGCTATGCATGGGTGATAAACTCATGATACAGAAATCCTCCAAGGTGCTAGGAGTTACACTGGATTTCACGCTCTCCTTTTGTAACCAAATTATATCCTTCGATAAGAAATTCTTCAGAGTAAGGCAACTGAGAGTGATCAGACTGGCCCTAACACAAGACAACTTCAGGCAAGTGGCACAGGCTATCCTTCTTCCATACCTTTACTGCAACTCCCTATACTATGGCATTACAGAGAGGGAACTAAAGCGATTGCAACTCCGCCAAAACACAGCAACCAGACTAATTTTTCCTTCAAGTCGGTTTGAGAGGATTAGTCCACTTCTGGAAAAATTACATTGGTTATCAGTAAAGAGGATATCTCTATAAACCTTACAAGTTAGCTACAGAGAGAACCCTAATGGATTAGTGTCTAGTATTAGTCTCAATTCAAGACCTACACAGCAGAGAATGACACAGGGGAAAAAATTTGTCCCCGTCACTGCCCCGTCCCCACGACCACTGTCCCCACCCTGTCCCCGCAGCATCCATACAAGCCTCAGTACTGCAGTATGTAGCTTATTCCTTCCTTATAAATCAAAGTTCTGGCTGCTGAACTAGAGAAAGAGATGCTCAGCTGACAGGGCTTTGTTTATACATTTTTATCAACACAACTAATTTACTACTTTATTCTAAAGCAAAAAATAAAATAAATTTTTTTTTTCTACCTTTGTTGTCTGGTTTCTGCTTTCCTCATCTTCTCATTCATTTCCTTCTATCCACTGTCTGCCTTCTCTGTCTCTTCCATATGCTCTATTACTGTGCCTCTCTCTTCCATCTCTCCCTCCACCCCCACCCCAATTGGTCTGCCACCCATCTTCTTCCCTCCGCTCCCCCCATAGTCTGGAATATCTCTCTTCTCCATTTCCCTTCAGCATCTGTTCCTCCACACCCTACCTTCCCCAGTTCCCTTCAGCGTCTGTTCCTCCCCAGCCCACCTTCCCCAGGTCCCTTCAGCGTCTGTTCCTCTCCTCTCCTCCCCACCCCACCCCACCTTCTCCAGGTCCCTTCAGCGTCTGTTTATCCCAACCCCACCTTTCCTCCCTTTCTCCCTCCCTGCTCCTTACCTTCACAGTAGGCAATTTCTCTAAATGTGCTTCCTACCAACAGCCGGCGCGTTGAAATAGCGTGTGGCTGCAGGAAAGGTTTCTGATGCAACTTCTGATAGGAAGCACATTTAGAGAAATTGCCTGCCGCGAAGGTAAGGAGCAGGGAGGAAGATGCACAGTCGGTGATCGGGCGGCAGCAATCAGGAGGGATGGAGGGAGGGAGCGCAATCGGTGACCGTGCGCGTTCCCTCCCTTCACTGCGGAGACAAGACCATTCACTGCTCCACGGGGCGGTGAATGGCCTTCTCCCCGTACCCGCGGCAACCACTTCTTTTCTCTTCCTCGTTTCAGCAGGTTACCAGCGGCTAGCCACAGGTAACAGCCACCGTGTCATTCTCTACTACACAGCGCTTCAAGATACCCTTCCCATCTTCTCAACAGGTATGCTGGAAAAAGACTGCAGTTTCTATTATATATTAAATTATCCATGTAACTCTTCAAAACAAAAGATGGAGCATTAACCTGAGCTAGTGTATCTCAGCTCCAACACAGTCGGTGTTTCGCTAGAACTGCATTAGGAAGCCAAATTTGAAGTTTCTTTTATATTATATTTTTCTTTTCTTTAATGTGGTGCCCGAGTCCTCTGACACTTATTGGGAGGTACGCAGCCACACAGCTTAGAGGTAACGTTGCTGGGAAGGTGAGGGGAAGAAAGGGAGGGAGATGAATAGAAGGAGAAGAGATGCCTTGATGGACTGCATGCCAACTCTGATCACATGAGGTCCCATAAATATTGGGGATTCTCAGGAACCCACAGAACTGGCACCTATGCCAATGGCTTTCCCAAGCTCTACTTCTGAAAATGTCTAGATATGAATCATGTAAAAGTATGTGCCTTCTCTGCACAATATGTAGCCTTGTGCTCTTAACTCTTGGGGTAACTTTATAAAAGCACTTTTATATGTGTAAAAAAGCCTTTTTTGAAAAAATATTTTATAAAATTGCACAATTTGAAACTGCCAATAATGATTATGTAGTCTCCGCTTTTAATTTTATTTGTCAATTTACCGTATTTGCCGGCATATAAGACGACTGGGCGTATAAGACGACCCCCCAACTTTTACAGTTAAAATATAGAGTTTGTTATACTCGCCGTATAAGACTACCCCTTCTTCCGCACACCTTCTGCACAACCTTCTGCCTGCCTGTCCCCCCCTTGAAGGTCTGCACCCCCCGAAGGCCTGCACCCCCCCGAAGGCCTGTCCCCCCCCTTGTAGGCCTGTCCCCCCCTTATAGGCCTGTCTCCCCCTTGAAGGCCTGCCTGCCTGCCTTTCCCCCCTTGAAGGCCTGTCCCCCCTTGAAGGCCTGCCTGCCTGCCTGTCACCCCCCTCCCCCTTGAAAGCCTGCCTGCCTGCCCGCCCGCCCCACCCTGAAGGCCTGATGCCCCGACCCACCCCGAAGGACCGCTCGCCCCCCTGGCCTCCCCGCACCACCTATGAAGCAGCCACAGCAGGATCGCGAAGTCAGCGTCAGCGATCCCTGCGCTGCTTCCTGCGCCACGGTCCCGCCCCTCCTCTGACGTCAGAGAAGGGGCGGGATCGCGGCGCAGGAATCAGCGCAGGGATCGCTGACGCTGACTTCGCGATCCTGCTGCGGGCTGCTTCACAGGTGGTGCAGGAAGGTCAGTGGGGCGAGCGGTCCTTCTGGGGTGGCGGGGGACTGAACGGCAAGGCCGGGAACACCCCTTTAGGGCTGGCACCCGGGACGCACCGCCCCCTCTGCCCCCCCCCTTGGTACGCCACTGCATGTAAACAGTACCCGGCGTATAAGACGACCCCCGACTTTGGGGAGGATTTTAAGGTACTGAAAAGTCGTCTTATACGCCGGCAAATACGGTACTTTGTGCATATATCAATCTTTTTCCATTTTATCTAGCAACAAGTTCATGAAGAGTGGGTTATGTCCGCCTAACAGCAGGTGGCGATAGAGGATAAAGGTTGAACTCTGCATACTTTCAGGACAGTTCCTACCTCAGCCAGTCCGTATTCTATCTCCTAGCAAGTTGTGGATGGTTGCCCAGCTCTGGTATATACAGGGTTTCCCAGTCTAGTTGAACATAGGGGGGCCTGACTGTTGGAGGTGTTGGCTTTGGAGGTACACCTGGTAGGGCCAGTCCCTCCCCCCCCTTATCCCCCTCTCTCTCACTCTTCCTTGAATTCGTATTATCCCAGGACAAGCAGGCAGGTATTCTCACTAGTGGGTGATGTCATCCGACAGAGCCCCGATACGGACGTCTCACAAGCATGTCTTGCTTGAAGAAACTTAGAAGTTTCGAGATGCCCGCACCGCGCATGCGCCATTGCCTTCCCGCCCTCTGCAAGGACCAATATATTTACTTAATGCTGGCATAAATCTCTGAAATCAATTGCTGGTAGGTTTGAGGGAGAGAAATTTGTACTTTAAAAACTTTCTTTCCCTCCAGATTTATGCTCTTTTTTATTAATTTTGTTTACTGTATGCATATTGCCTAAGAGGTAGAATAATAAATATGCATTATGAAATAAATGAAACATGGACAAACCTTTTCACTGCTTGGCAGAGCGGTGAAAAGGTTTATCATGCTGTCGGTGAGCAGATAACGATTTTATCCGTTCCTGAGGTTTTACTGCGGTCACCTGCTGTTAGCCATGGGAATGGGTCACCGTGTCATTCTCTAGTGTAAACTTGGCAAGCCACACCTGAGTACATCATGCTTTGCCTTCCACATGTCCGATAGTTTGTCTGGAACTGTTTGTTATGGCACAGTATGGGGTATAGTATTAGTTAGGCCTATTTTTAATAGTAACTCTCAAGCAACCAGAAACTACATTTATCCAACATCTATCAATCCCCATGGGTGCTGGTTAATTGAGAGTCTACTGTACTGAGTAATCAAATAGCTCCCAAATCCTCATTAAACTGCTAGAAAGGCCTGGCCTAATTCTAAAAGCCAATTTTCAACTTTTC
Source organism: Geotrypetes seraphini (assembly GCF_902459505.1). Taxonomy (NCBI): domain Eukaryota; kingdom Metazoa; phylum Chordata; class Amphibia; order Gymnophiona; family Dermophiidae; genus Geotrypetes; species Geotrypetes seraphini. The sequence continues at coordinate 215,723,086 of NC_047088.1, read as the reverse complement.
TCATCAAGCATCATATTTGACTGTAAATAAATGCTCGAGAGCTTTACTTAGTGCATCATTTTAAAACTCTAAATATGTAAATCCACCATAGCTAATGGGGTTTGTTATCCATGGCAATATTGTAATGCCTTCAAGGCAATTCAAAAGGTTAGATATGATTGTACCTTTCTAAAATGGTATTGGCAAATTATGTATTTAATGAAAAGTACTGTAGATAGCAAAGAGAGGTTACTGAAATACTTTTGGTCTAATGTATGGTTGTAGAACAGGAAAGAAATTAAATGCTGCATTTATATTGAGGACTGTACAAAAGCCAAGGCAATTGCCTCTCAGTGCAGCTGACTTTCTGCCCCTGTGCTTCACCTATTCAAATTCGTAACATTTTCCAGCCAGTGAAGTCAAGCAAATTTCCTGTTAAGCTTTATCGTCCTGTTCTTCCCCTTCCTCAGAATTGAAAAGTATCAAGGATGTCGGGGAATGCAAACATGTTAGAGGACCAGAAATGTTTCTGTTGGATATATATCATGTGAAACTTGTTTGTTGCTCATTTGGAAAGAATTATATAAGTCTAATAAATGTGATTTAATTATTCTTCTTTAACTAATCATAGAACATTTGTATCCACATTTGGATATTATGTTAACTGTGCTTTTTAAAATGATCTTGCACATTATCTTGGTTTTTTTAAAAAATTTAGAATTTAATACTAGCTGCTTCATTTTGCTTCTTAAGTGTTTATGTTGGATGTTGGTACTGCTTTGTTCAGAGAATGTGAGCCAGATTCCAGATGGGCGTATATGTTCACTGACAGCCTAATGTTAGTCTTATAAAGGGTCTGTGTGCAGTAAAAGTATCCAAGTAGCAAAGATTTTCAGATACTATAGAGAAGCTATATATTTAGAGCAGAGGAGTGTGTGGCACAGTGGTTGAAGCTACAGCCTCAGTACCCTGGGGTGTGGGTTCAAACCCCACGCTGCTCCTTGTGGCCCTGGGCAAGTCACTCAGTCCTCCATAGCCCACCAGGACAGAAAGGGAAAATACTTGAGTACCTGATTGTAAAAACTGCTTAGATAACCTTGATAGGCAGTATATAAAAACCTAATAAACTTGAAACTAGAAGCCTTCAGTTCTACCTGTATTACATGGATGGTCAGTGCTGCTGATTTATATGTAGTAGTGCTGAATATATCAGGATGCCATATTTTAAATGCTGATACTGCTGCTGAAAATTCATCCTGTGTTTGTTTCTTTGACCTTAAGCTTGCCTTTCTGCCCAGTACCCTAATTTTTCAAATTCATTTTACTTTTAATTGCTTGTAATAGGTTCTGAAGATCAAATCTGCATCTAAAGCTTTACGCTTACTAACTTCAGCTTTTTCTTTTCAGGGTAAATATGACAGGTGCAGAATTTACTCAAAGTTGTGAAAATTTCTCCTCCCCCCCCCCCCCCCAGACAGAGCTAGAGCCATATATTGTACAGTTTCAATTTCTGCAAGCAACCCAAGCAGAAGTCTTTTGAATTGCCCTGCTTTTTCTTTTTCGCTTAAAGTTCGGACTTTTTATTTGACTTCAGCGCCGTGAGATCCCTTTCTGGTGATTGCCTTTTGGAGAAAAGGTTGCAGTCCCACGAGTCTGGTTTCTGCTTCATGAAGAAACTTTGGTAGATCTGTGGAGCCTGCCTGCCTTGTGCCACCATTCTTTGACTCTGGGTCCATTCCCCTGGGATTTCGCTTGCCTGCTGACCTTGTCAGGGGTTTAAACGCAGGCTGTATGTGTCCTGAATGAAAATCCCCTGGGTTTCAGGGTGCAGACTGCATTTCCCACCCCCGATTGCATAGAGCGAATCCGGGGGTGGGGGGGGGCGCATAGGTTACAGTCAGTGTTTGGCTGATTGGCAGTCTGATGATCTTCAAGTCTAGTCAATTTTGAACTATTCTGAGGCAGAAAATCCTTTTCTCCATTAAGCTGCTTCTTGGAAGTTGCATTAGAGGGGGTGGAATACGGCCTAAGGAAAGAGGTTGCGTCAGAGGGGGCAGAACCCTGGAGAAGGAAAAGTGCAGCAGTGATTTTGAAGTTTAATATGTCCTACGCCAGACACAGCATTAAGCAAAACACTGGCTTGCCTTCATCGGCGGTGGACAGCGGATATGATTTAAACAGACTTGAGAGCAAGAATTTAAAACTTAAGTAATCTGTCCTCTTCTGCATAGTAAGTTTCACATTGACAGAATTTATTAAGACTTGAGTAACTGCATAGGGGTTTAGGAGCATGGAGGTTTGTTTTTTTAATAGCCGATGTATTTAAGCTCCTTAACAATGTGTTGTGCTCCCTTTAATGGTATGAACATTTAGTGATTATTAAGGAATAATAAGAATATTTAATTTGGGAGAGTATTGCAGATATAATTTGATTTTGCCTTCTCTCAGTTGTCTACATATATTGCTGTGCTAGGATGAACCCCACTATTTACCCTTTTCCATTGAGAATATTGACCATTTAAACCTACTCTCTATTTTCTGTCTTTCAACCAGTTCTTAATCCATAATAGGCTATTACCTCCTATCCCATAACTTTCTGATTTTCTCTGAAGTCTTTCATGAGGTACACTGTCAAATGCCTTTTGAAAATCCAAATACATAATATCAACTAGCTCACTATTATCCACATGTTCATTCACCCCTTCAAAGAAATGCAGTAGATTGGTGCAGGCAAGATTTCACTAGGCTAAATCCATGTTGGCTTTCTCTCATTAATCCATTCTTATGTATATGTTCTGTAATTTTGTTCTTTATAATAGTCTCTACCATTTTGCCCGGCACCAACATCAGACTCACCAGTCTGTAATTTCCAATATCATCTCTAGAACCCTGTTTAAAAAAAAATAAAAAAAAAATCGGCATCACATTGGCCACCCTCCAGTCTTCTGGTACTAAACAGGATTTTAGAGAAAATTTACTAATAGCTCTGCAATTTCATTTTTCAGTTCTATCAGATTGACACATTATATCTAGTATCACAGAAATTTGTTTTGAGTTTCTCTGATTCTTCAGAATTGCATACCATTTCTAGCACTAGTAACTCACTCACATCTCCCTTGGTAAAGACGAAGCAAAGAATTCATTTAATCTCTCCACTATAGCCTTGTCTTTGAGAGCCCCTTTTATCCCTCGGTTGTTTAGTGGTCCAACCAATTCTCTTCTCGACTTCTTGCTTTTAATATACCTAACAAAGTTTTACTGTGTGTGTCTGCTTCCAGCAGAGACTTGTTTTCAAGGTCTCATTGCATTTCTTATTAGTGCCTTGCATTTGACTTGACATCCCTTGTGCTGTTTACAATTATTTTCAGTCGGACCCAAGAAATTATAGACCAGTGAGTGTGATGTCGAAGTCGGTGCCGGGCAAAATGGTAGAGACTATTTATAAAGAACAAAATGGCAGAATGTGTACATAAGCATGGATTAATAAGAGAAAGCCAACATGATTTTAGTCAAGGGAAATCTTACCTCACTAATCTGCATTTCTTTGAAGGGGTGAATGAACATGTGGATAAAGGTGAATCGGTTGGTATTGTCTATTTTGATTTTCAAAAGGCATTTGACAAAATACCTCATGAAAGATTTCTGAGGAAATTAGAAAGTCATGGGATAGGAGGTAGTATCATATTATGGATTAAGAACAGGTTGAAAGACAGAAACAGAGTGAGTTTAAAGGGTCAATATTCTTAATGGATAAGGGCAACTATTTGGTTTCCCAGGGGTCTGAGCTGGGACCACTGCTTTTTAACATTTATCATTGATCTAGAGATGGGAATAACTAGTGAGATAATTAAATTTGCTGATGACACAACGTTGTTTAAAGTTGTTAAAATCGCAAGAAGTTTGTGAAAAATTGCAAGATAGGGAGAACGAGAGGGCACTCTCTAAAGTTGAAAGGGGATAGATTCTGTACAAACGTAAGGAAATTCTTCTTCACGCAGAGAGTGGTGGAAAACTGGAACGCTCTTCCAGAGTCTGTCATAGGGGAAACACCCTCCAGGGATTCAAGACAAAGTTAGACAAGTTCCTGCTCAACAAGGACTGTACGCTGATATGGCTAGTCTCAGTTAGGGCGCTGGTCTTTGACCAGAGGGCCGCTGCGTGAGCAGACTGCTGGGCATGTTGGACCAGCAGCGGCAATTCTTATGTTCTTAGGACCTTGTGAGACTGGAAGACTGGGCATCAAAATGGCAGATGACGTTTAATGTGAGCAAGTGCAAAGTGATGTATGTGGGAAAGAGGAACCTGAACTATATAGCTATGTGATGCTGGGTTCTGTGTTAGGAGTCACTGTCCAGGTAAAGGATCTAGATGTCATTGTTGAGGATACATTGAAACACTCAGCTCAATGTGCGGTGGCGGCTGCTAAGAAAGCAAATAGAATGTTAAGAATTATAAGGAAAGGAATGAAGAACAAAGATGAAAATGTTATAATGGCCCTTGTATCGCTCTATGGTGCGGCCACACCTCGAATACAGTGTGTAGTTCTGGTCACATTATCTTAAAAAAGATATAGCAGAATTTAAAAGATACAGAGAAGGGCAGCTAGGGCTCTTCAGCTTGGAGAAGAGACGGCTCGGGTGATATGATAGAGGTCTATAAAATAATGAGTAGAGTGGAAAGGGTAGATGTGAATCTTTTGTTCACTCTTTCCAAAAATATTAGGACTAGGGGACATGCGATAAAACTACTAAGTAGTTGATTTAAAATAAACTGGAGAAAATATTTCTTCACACATCATGTAATTAAACTCTGGAATTCATGGCTGGAGAATGTGGTGAAATCAGTTAGCTTAGCAGGGTTTAAAAAAGGTTTGGATAATTTCCTAAAAGAGAAGTCTATAGGAAATTATTGAGATGGCTTGGGAAAATGCTTATTCCTAGGATAAGCAGCATAGAATCTGTTTTACTACTTGGGATTTAGGTAGGTTCTTGGGACCTCGGTTGGCCACTGTTGGAAACAGGATACTGGGCTTGATACTGTCCCAGTATGGCAATTCTTATGTTCTTATGTTGAATGCTCTCTGTTGTCTCTGTTATAAAACATATAAAAACTGGATTGGGGGCGGGGGGTTGCTGAAATTATACCCTGCAAGTGCACTTAATGCTCATATATTTCTTCTCTTATCTAGTTTGCAGTAACCATGTTGCTGTGATTTAATTACAGGAGCTCCAGTTCCAACGACTTACAAGAGAGCTTGAAGTGGAGAGGCAAATTGTTGCAAGTCAGCTAGAAAAATGTAGGCTCGATGCAGAATCACCAAGCATTGCCAGCATAAGGTAAAGACCTTGATAAGTCTATACATTCCACCAAATCTGAACATTTTTGATGCCTACATTTATTTCAGTTAGATTATGGAATTATAAGTTATGCCGACATTGCTGTATTTCGTAATCAGGTTGCTAGGTAATGCCCATAAATATTATCACAATACACCATTACATAAGCATTGTCATGGGCTATCAGTCCTTTAGGATTACCTTTAAGATCCTGAAAATAGTTTATAATGCCTGTTATAAGCAACATCATATCCACATTCATTAGTCACCCTCTACACATATTCCAGAGTGTTGAGATCACTACAGAACCAAAGAATGGACTTACCATATCCTAATAGAGCATCAGGCGATTGGACAAAGAAAAGAGTCTTTCTTTGGTTAACGCTATTCCTCTAACAATCTACCGATGTCGATACTTGAGGAAATAAAACTACTTTGATTTTCTTAAATTTTAAACTCATTTATAGACTCAAGCATTTGAAGGAATTTAGTAATACAGAATATGTATGGACTATCATGAAACACCTTCAATATCACAGCTCTAAAAACTGGTTAATAAATAAATCTAATTAATATTATGTAAAGTGCTCATACCCTTCAACCAAAATGTTTAGTGATAACACCAAACTGTGGCTGCCATTGGGACCATCATTGCCTTTACAGTCCCATTACCACACACTTGCTATTATAACCAAAAAAGTAAAATCACTTATCTTGGATGTTACTTGGGTGGCTTGTTGTTTGTATTATCGACTGCCACAGATGAAAAAATAAATGAAGTGCTGGTGCTTAAACGTGTTCATAGTAAAAATTGCTGTACGCCATGTCTAGAACCTAGGCCCCCTGAGTTGAGTTTCGCAATCTTCCTCAGGAGGGATCACTGCTATTTAAAATGTGAAAACATATAATTAATAATAATTAATGTTCCTATTGTTATTAACTTTCATTCACTATAACAGTTACAACCGCTATTCTACTACTTTCCAAATCTCTATTAAATACTTTTATTTATTATCCTAACAATTCATATATTACATACCTTCTCATGGCTTTTACCAACCCTGAGGGCAAAGTAGCCCGAACTACATGAGAGTACTAATTAAAACTTGTCTGGCTTTAATACTCTCTAAAGAGGCCCCGGAAATGACATCATCCCCCCCCCCCCCCCGAATACTAGAATATCATTGGTGGATCTTACATTATACCTCGTAACTCATAACTGGAACCAATCTATTTCTGCATTTAATCAGAGTGGGGACAACGTCTGCCAATAAAAATAAACCTATGTTCTTTAATTGGTAAAAATTTTGACAAGTCTCCTGAATAACCCTGAGCATGGAATAGGACCGTGTATCTGAGAGCATCAGTGGGGTGTGCCTCTTCTAACCAATGAGCCACCAAGGGGGCGGTAACTCTACACCTTCGCATATTACTTAGATGTTCTTTTAGGCGAACCTTAATTTTTCTAGTAGTGTGGCCAATATAATACTGGCCACATGGACAGATTATACAATATACAACCCCACTTGAATCACAGTTGGTGCCGGTGGAAAGAAAATACCATTTACCACGACTATGAGGTATCTCTAACGTTTGCTCCTCTACAACATACTTGCAATAATGACAACTGCCGCAACTCTCATGAGGAGGAAGTCATTGGCCCATACTTTCCATTTTTTTATGTTTAAGCATTTCGCCCAAATTGCGTGCCCTAGAGAACGCAAATTTAGGATTCTGAGAAAATATTGCATGATATTGTAAAACAGGCCAATGATTTTTTTGATAGAATTGCTTTTGCCAGGATAAGGTAAGACACAAGCAAGGTTGTCACTCGGTTTATGAATGACCGGGTGTAAAAGCCACTGACGCTGACAATGCTTGGCTCTCTTCCATGCTCTTTTAATTATCTTCTCTGGGTATCCTCTCTCCTTAAACTTTTATTACATCACTCTGGCCTGTGTGTTGCAATCTCCATCATCAGAGCAGATTCTCCGTAAACGAAGGAACTGACCTGTGGGAATACTGTTCCTGAGAGCTCGGGAATGAAAACTGTGATATTGTAGTAAGGAATTCCGATCAGACGTCTTTCTGTGTAGACTGGTGGAGAAGCAGTTACCTTGTTTACTTATACTGATGTCCAAAAAGGTAATTTGCTGTTTATCCATTACACTGGTAAATTTAATATTAATATCCTGTATGTTAATTTCATCCATAAACTGCTTCAATTCCACTTCTCTACCAGTCCACACTATCATGAACACACATTTAGAAAACATAGGTGAATGGATAATATGAATGGAGTTTTTATTTATTTTTGTTTTTTTATGAGGTTTATTAGCTTATTTTGTTTTATGATATTGATTTTACATTTGTATAATTTTATCAGATTGTAAACCACTTTGATCTGTATAAGTAAAGTGGTATATAAAATACAATAAAACAAACATAAAACATTTTAAATTGTAATTTTTATTTACACATCTCTTGGTCCCATGTTTGAGATTGAAACAGAGAACAAGATAGCAAAAATATCCCATACAGCCTATCTATTCTTTCCATCCAAAATAGCCCAGTCTCTACAATCATTGTGTCTTCTCATATTTTTATGCTTGGTCATGCTGTCTTGAATTCTGATAATATCCTTATCTCTGTAGCATCTACTGGTAAGGTATATCATGTATCCATTATCCTTTCTGTAAAGAAATATTTTCTTAGGTTACTCATGAGTCTATTCCCTTTACATAGGAATATAAGTCAATCAATGTTGAATGAAACAGAGGTCCATTAAGCCCAGCATCAGGCATCACTCTGAATTACGGTGTCAGGTCAAAAGCGCGCCGGGACAAAGGCGCGCCCAGACAATTGAGCGCAGCGCGGAGGCGCACACCGCTCTAAATTACTGTTTTTAGGGCTCCGATGAGGGGGCGTGGGGGGGAACCCCCCCCTCTTTACTTAATAGACATCGCGTCGCGTTGTGGGGGGTTGTAACCCCCCACATTTTACTGAAAACTTCACTTTTTCCCTGTTTTTAGGGAAAAAGTTAAGTTTACAGTAAAATGTGGAGAGTTACAACCCCCCATAACGCCGGCGTGATGTCTATTAAGTAAAGTGGGGTGGTTTCCCCCCCACGCCCCCCTGTCGGAGCCCTAAAAACAGTAATTTAGAGCGGCGCATGCCTCCGCGCTGCGCTCAATTGTCCGGGCGCGCCTTTGTCTTTCACGCCGTTGTCTATGAACCCTGAATTACAAATGCCTGGAATTTCCCAAAAAGTAAATCCATGTTCTCCAAGCACAACAATGCATGCAGTTTTTCCATTTGTCATGTTATGCATGAACTCCTCAGTCTTTGTTTTTTTTTCCTGTAGAACCTAATGGATGTTTCCCACTGCACGCTAATTTAATTCCTTACTGTTTTGTGGATCTTTTAAAATTTAGTGTTTCTACCTGTTACTTATCCAAGTTAATGGTCTGTGATAAGTTGGGGTTTTTTTTTTTAACATGTCTGCCTATTCAAGCCGGTTTTGGGTATCTGTGTTGGACCAGTTTAAAAAAAATAAATAAATAAAGGTTGTTTTGATTTTGCTGTAGTTACATTTTTCAACAACATGTCCAGAAAAGAGCCCCCCTCCCATTTGCTTTGGTTTGAAAACACAATTGATACTTGCAGTGCCTTGAGCTTGATCACATGCCCTCTCAATAGCATCTATGTTCTCAAATGACAAAAAGGAATTCATAGCCATGAAGAATAATACAAAAGAATATTCAGTGCATTTAAGTCAGATCCATCAACTTCAGCATCAGAGACATCTGTTTTGCCTGAGAGCTGTACTAAATGCAGAAGAGACTAGGGGACACTCGAAGTTATAAGGAAATACTTTTAAAACCAATAGGAGGAAATTTTTTTTCACTCAGAGAATAGTTAAGATCTGGTATGTGTTGCCAGAGGTTGTGGTAAGAGCGAATAGCGTAGCTGGTTTTAAGAAAGGTTTGAACAATTTCCATAGTCTGTTATTGAGAAAGACATTGGGGAAGACATTGCTTGCCCTGGATTGGTAGCATGGAATATTGCTATTTCTTGGGTTTTGGCCAGGTATTAGATTGGCCACCTTGAGAACAGGCTACTGGGCTTGATGGACCATTGATCTGACCCAGTAAGGCTATTCTTATGTTATGTACTGGAGTCAATGCAGTTGAGTAGTCTTCCATGTGAGGATCACTTTGAAGGTACAACAATTGCTTGTACACTTCTCCCTCTGTATTCGCAGTTTCCGCATCTGCGGATTCGCTTATTCGCGTTGTTTTGGCCACTGGCTCCACCCCCTAAAATTTCATCATCATTAAAGTACTTTTTCCTTTTATTGTACCGTACTGAACTGATAAAAAAGTTTATTGCTTACCATTAACTCTGAAAATCGCTGCTTATAAACTTCCATGCTTCCCAGTGTGCACTGAGAAAAACACTGCTTCCCAGCATCCATAGAAAGAAAGGCTTCTCCCAGCATGCATGGAGAAAATCGCTGGGACTCGTGGTGAGTGGGAACCTCCGGAGGCTGACCACCCTCCTGCCGCTCCTCCTGCTCGTGCTCGGGCAGAGCCAGGCTCAGAAAGGTGCGTCCCCCCTCCCCCTCGTCCACCACAGTGCAGTTACTGGCATCATTTGCATGTTGGAGCATTGCTTGTTGCGCGTCTTTCTCAAGCTATTGTGCAATCGGGAAATCTGAAACGGAGTGCCCGCTTCAGATACCGACAGAAGCTTTTCCTCTGTCCCGGGTTGGAGGGGTTCCTGCTAGAAGGAGCTTTTCCTTGCTCAGGTTCTCTTCTGCTTGTTGCTTTCTTGGTCGGGGTCGAGGACTGACTGGTGATCGGAACTCAGGTTGAGAAAAACTGTAGCAGTAATAGTGGCTTGTTTAAAAAAAAACTGCGAATAACATTAGATAAGTTATTTGCGGTTTCAAACAAAAAATGACAGCTTTTCCTAAAAACCATGAATAACGTTAGTTATCCCAGGACAAGCAGGCATGATATTCTCACATGTGGGTGACGTCATCTACGGAGCCCCAGCGCGGACAGCTTTTCAAGCAAACTTGATTGAAGTTTCAAGTTTGCACACTGCACCACGCATGTGCGTGCCTTCTCGCCCACTAGAGGGCGCATCCCACCTCGTGGTCCTCAGTTCAAATTTTTCCGCGGAGCAAGAAAGCCCTGTGGATCTGAGCTCCAGTGTTTTGCCTTCTAGCTGCCGCGTTTAGTTTGTTTTTCCATCGAATTAGTTCGCGGTGCTGCTTTCTTTTCTGTTCTTTTCTTAAAAAAAAAAAAAAAAAAAATATTTTGTTTTTCGTTGGGCTCCGGGGGCTCCCGGAAGCCGTGGCCGCGGGACGTCGGTCGTTCCCGGCCTTCTTCTTTTTCTTCACTTGATGTCCCGTCCTGTTACGGGATTCAAAAAATGCAGCTGGTGTGAGAGGTTACTTTCCATCACTGACCCTCACCGGTGGTGCATTGTCTGTCTTGGGCCCGAACATCCGACAGCGTCGTGTGATCGTTGTGCAACTTTCCAAAACAGGGCCCTCCGCCGCCGTAAGGCCAGAATGGCTGAATTGTTCGCCGTCGACGCGCCGCCTAAGGCCTCGACGTCGGCCTCGGCTTCGGCCCCGGCCTTGACCTCGGCCTCGGCGTCCTCGGGGGCCTCGGCTTCGCCTCGGCCCTCGTCTTCGAAGGCGGCGTCAGCGAAGCCAGCTTCGGGTAAGTCCTCTGTTCCATCCCCTTCAGCAAAGAAGCCATCCTCGACTCAGGCCAAGGCGGGTGGGTCGACCCCGACCCCGCATCGGACCTCGACTTCGCACACCCCGAGGGAATACTCGAGACCGAGGTCGCCCTCCAGGGAGTGTGCCCCGGACTCGGAACTCCCCACCTTCGTGGGGATTCCGGCCTTCCAGGATCTCCTCCGAGCCCTGATCTCATCGGAGCTGTCGGGAGCCCTGGAAGTGTTGCAGCGTGCTGCGGTTCCGGCGGCCTCGACCTCGGCCGGGGCGCCTTCGGTCTCGGAGGCCCCGGCCTCGGCCCCCTCGACCTCGGGAGCCCCGGCCTCGGCGACCTCGGTCTCGGGTACTGTGGCCCCGTTCACCTCGGTCTCGGCCCCGCCCCTGACCTCGACCTCGGGGGAGCCTCCTGAGCGGAGTGTGAGGCCCAAAGAAAAGTTGCGCAGAGTGCGCCGTCTTTCCTCCTCTTCCTCCGGGTCTTCCCGGGACGCCTCGCCCTCGACGCGACCTCGGACGAGTCGCCGATCGAGGAAGTCTAAGCGGCCCCGAGGCTCGCCTCGGCGCGATCGTTCCTCGTCGTTCGGGGGCGAGGCGCTGCAGGTGTCGGAGTTGCGCCTCGACAACCCAAGGCTCCTCCGCTCACCTCGTGGGAAGTCTTCCCGTGCCGCCTCGCCGAGGAAATGGGAGAGTGTTCCACGGACCCCGGGGTCCTCGCCCAAGGGTTCTGCGAGGAGGATAAATTCCCCTTCCCCCTCGAGGGCTTTGGAGAGGGGATCCTGGGATTCGGGATCTGTTAGGGATCCTCATTATTCTCATGAGGCCTCCCCCCTCTCCTCGGTGGGGCGGTCGAGAACCCCGTCTCCCCAGGCTAGGCCGTCCTCATTTTCATCCTTTGTTCAGGACATGGCTCAAGCCCTGGGGATTGACCTGATGGTAGGTTCTCGGTATTCCAAAGAATTTTTGGAGGAACAGGACCTTCCCACTCCTCCTAGAGAGGTGCCTAGACTCCCTCTCAACAGTGTCCTTCTGCAGACCTGGCTGAAGAACTTGTCAAACCCTCTTACAGTCACGTCTGTGCCTTCAAAAATGGAATCGAAGTATAGGACGATTCCCCCTAAGGGGTTCGATAAGGCGCAGCTCTCCCACCAGTCTCTTCTGGTGGAGTCTGCTCTTAAAAAATCACAGCCCTCACGGGTTTCTGCGACGGTTCCACCCGGCAGGGAGGGGCGGACCCTGGACAAGTTTGGCCGTCGCCTCTATTCAAATTCCCTGATGGCCACCAGGGTTCTAAATTACGCCTTCACCTTTTCCTCCTACTTGCGTGGTATGGTGAAGGACCTTCCTCAATATCGAAACTCGTTACCGGACTCCCAAAGAGCAGGATTCGAGAAGTTTATGTCCAACCTGTCTCAATTGCGGTTGTACCTATTCCATGCAGTGTACGACGCCTTTGAGCTGGTTTCGAGGGTGTCGGCCTTCGCAGTGGCCATGCGCCGCTTGGCCTGGCTTCGCACCCTCGACATGGACCCAAACCTGCAGGAACGTCTTGCAGACTTGCCTTGTGTGGGGTCCGAGTTATTTGACGAGTCATTGGATGCGGCGACCAAGCGGTTGTCGGAGCAGGAGCGCTCTTTAGCATCCCTGGTCCGCCCCAAACCTAGGCCCCCGCCGCAGAAACCTTTTCGGCCTCCGCCGCGCCGATACCCTCAGAAGTCGACCCCGGCTTTCTCGAGACCGCCTCCGAGACGTCCGTCTCAGCGAGGCAGAGGGGGACAAACCCAAGCCCCGGCGCAGGGCCCTTCTAAGCCCGCGCCTTCCTTTTGACGGGCTGAGCGGACGGGGCGGGTTCCCCTCCGCACTTTCACAGGAACCCCTTCCTATCGGGGGGCGTCTTCGGTCCTTCCGGGAGGCATGGACCGGGATTACCTCAGACGCTTGGGTGCTCCGGACCGTCTCCGAGGGCTACTCGCTCAACTTTGTGTCCTCGCCGCCGGACAGTCCCCCAAGTTTAGTCTCTTGCAACCGTTCGCAGTTACCGACCCTTCTGACCGAAGCCAAAGCCCTCTTGAAGCTTCGGGCGGTCGAGCCGGTCCCCAAGGACCAGTGGGGAACGGGGTTTTACTCCCGTTACTTTTTGGTCCCAAAAAAGACCGGGGACCTGCGCCCCATACTGGACCTCAGGAAGCTCAACAAATTCCTGGTCCGGGAGAAGTTTCGAATGCTATCTCTCCCGGTTTTGTACCCTCTCTTGGAGGAAGGGGACTGGATGTGCTCCCTCGACTTGAAGGAAGCATATACCCATGTTCCGGTGCACCCCGCCTGCCGAAGATTTTTACGATTCCAGGTGGGGGACCTCCACCTCCAGTACAGGGTACTGCCCTTCGGCCTGGCCGCGTCCCCACGAGTATTCACGAAGTGCATGGTGGTGGTTGCGGCAGCCCTGAGGTCTCGTGGACTCCATGTGTTCCCTTACCTGGACGATTGGCTCATCAAAGCCCCGACCAGGGAGGGGGTTATCTCAGCGACCCGACAGTCTATTGCCTTCCTGCAAACCCTCGGGTTCGAGATAAACTTTCCAAAGTCTCAGTTGAGGCCGGCTCAGTCTCTTCAATTCATAGGTGCGGTGCTGGACACGGTGCGCCTGCGCTCCTACCTTCCGACCCAGCGGTTGGAAGCCTTGGTACGGATGGGCCGCCAGGTCTCTCAACTATCAATGGTGTCGGCCAAGCGCATGATGATGCTGCTCGGCCATATGGCCTCGACGGTACACGTCACGCCATTTGCGAGGCTGCATCTGAGGATCCCTCAGTGGACCCTCGCGTCCCAGTGGCGTCAGGAGTGCGATCCGGTGTCTCGCCTCATTTCGGTGACCCCGCTTTTGCGGAAATCGCTGCGTTGGTGGACAGACTCTTCAAATCTGTCCATGGGGCTACTGTTTCGCACTCCTCCTTTTCGCAAGGTCCTGACCACGGACTCCTCGGAGTACGCGTGGGGAGCCCACCTCGACGGTCTTCGCACGCAGGGCCTGTGGTCGGCAGAAGACCGTCGGTATCATATCAACGTGCTAGAGCTGCGGGCCATCTTCCTAGCACTTCGAGCCTTCGTTCACATATTGCAGGACCAGGTGGTCCTCGTCCGCACGGACAATCAGGTGGCAATGTACTATGTGAACAAGCAGGGGGGAACGGGGTCTTGGCCCCTCTGTTCCGAGGCTCTTCGCCTTTGGGAGTGGGCGGTCTCCCGAAACATCTTCCTCCGGGCGGTCTACATCCAAGGAGAACTGAATTGTCTGGCGGACAAACTCAGTCGACTTCTGCAACCGCACGAGTGGACTCTACACTCAGCAGTTCTGCGCGAGGTTTTCGCTCGCTGGGGAACGCCTCAGGTGGATCTGTTTGCCTCTCCGGAGACACACAAACTACCACTGTATTGTTCTCGGATGTACTCGCGGGATCGTCTGGAAGCGGATGCCTTCCTCCTCGATTGGGAAGGGAGGTTCCTGTATGCATTCCCTCCTTTCCCTCTGATCATGCGAACGTTAGTACATCTAAAATCGTCCACGGCCACGATGATTCTCATAGCACCTCGGTGGCCGCGTCAGCACTGGTTCTCCCTGCTACTTCAGCTCAGTGCCAGGGAGCCTCTTCCTCTGCCTGTCTTTCCTTCTCTGCTGTCTCAGAGTCAAGGATCCATGTTACATCCAAATCTGCAGTCATTGCACCTGACAGCTTGGTTTCTTGTTCCCTGACTCCTCCGGACCTGTCTCAATCGGTGAGGGAGGTGTTGGAAGCCTCCCGCAAGATCTCGACGAGGCTTTGCTATTCGCAGAAATGGACCAGGTTTTCCACCTGGTGTTCGTCTTTTCACCTGGATCCGGTATCGGTTCAGATATCCTCGGTTTTGGACTATTTATTCCATTTGTCGCGCTCTGGCTTGAAAACCACTTCGGTGCGTGTTCATCTTAGTGCGATTTCTGCTTTCCACCAACCTCTGGATGGACGCCCTCTGTCACTCCATCCCTTGGTGACACGCTTCATGAAAGGGTTACTCAGGGTTTGTCCCCCTCTTAAGCCTCCTTCTGTCGTGTGGAATTTGAATGTGGTTTTGGCTCAACTGATGAAACCCCCTTTTGAGCCACTCAACAAGTCCCTCTTGAAATTTCTGACTTGGAAGGTGGTTTTTCTGATTGCCCTCACCTCCGCTAGGCGGATTGGGGAGTTGCAAGCCTTGGTTGCGGATCCCCCTTTTACCGTCTTCCATCACGACAAGGTGGTTCTCCGCACCCATCCTAAGTTTGTCCCTAAGGTGGTTTCTGATTTCCACCTCAATCAGTCCATTGTCCTTCCTGTGTTCTTTCCCAAGCCCCACTCCCATCCTGGCGAGGCGGCGCTCCACACGCTTGACTGTAAGAGGGCGTTGGCGTATTACCTTCAACGCACCAGGTCTCATCGGAAGGTCCCTCAATTGTTTTTGTCCTTCGATCCCAATCGATTAGGGCATCCAGTTTCCAAGCGCACTCTGTCTAACTGGTTGGCCGCTTGCATTTCCTTTTGCTATGCTCAGGCTGGCCTTCCTCCCCCGGGTCGAGTCACGGGGCACAAGGTCCGAGCGATGGCAGCTTCGATAGCCTTCCTCCGATCCACTCCGATGGAGGACATATGTAAGGCTGCCACTTGGTCTTCGGTTCATACATTCACCTCTCATTACTGTCTGGACACTTTATCCAGGAGTGACGGCCGGTTTGGCCAGTCAGTTTTGCAAAATCTGTTTTCCTAAATTGCCATCCTCCCACCTGCCCTTTTTTGGTTGGCTTGGAGGTCACCCACATGTGAGAATATCATGCCTGCTTGTCCTGGGATAAAACACAGTTACTTACCGTAACAGGTGTTATCCAGGGACAGCAGGCATATATTCTCACAACCCGCCCGCCTCCCCGGGGATGGCTTCCTTGCTAGTTATGGAACTGAGGACCACGAGGTGGGATGCGCCCTCTAGTGGGCGAGAAGGCACGCACATGCGTGGTGCAGTGTGCAAACTTGAAACTTCAATCAAGTTTGCTTGAAAAGCTGTCCGCGCTGGGGCTCCGTAGATGACGTCACCCACATGTGAGAATATATGCCTGCTGTCCCTGGATAACACCTGTTACGGTAAGTAACTGTGTTTTATTCGCGGTTTTTCCATATTCGCGCCTATATTCTACCCGCATCCCCGTGAATACCTTAATTTTAATGACACTGCATCAAATGAGTACAATGTCAGTGCTTCCTGGTTGTCGCCTAATGCTCAGTGTCGACAGCCCTCATGTCAATGGAGAACAGGGTAATCTATTCTCTTCTAAAGGCAAGACTTGGCTGTGTTGAATGTGATTGAAAACACTTGTGGTGCTAACACATCTTCAATGAAAAACCAAGAGGACTGGAGGGAACAATGACAAACAAAAAATCTAGTCAACACTCCAGAGTCAAAAACACTACACAAAAGCCAGGCATTATAATTCCTAAAGTGAAATAAAAGAATAGTTAAGCTCTGGAACTCATTGCCAGAGGATGTAGTAACAGTGGTTAGCAAGCTGGATTTAAGAACGGTTTGGACAAGTTCCTGAAGGAAAAGTCCATAGTCTTCCATTGCATAGGCAGTGGAATGTTGTTGGTTTTTTATGGGGGAGGAGGGGGGGGGACAAAAGTTCCACACCAGATCCTGCCCAAGATGTCTCACTCTCTCTCACTGTCCACAATCTCCCTCATCTCTCTGTTCCCTATATATCTCTACCTCACTCCTCTCTCACCACCACGTCCAACAATTCTTCCTTTCTATTCCCTCCCCCACCTCAGCATCCAAGTTTCCAAGTTTTATTTAAAATTTGATAAAACACTTACATAATATTTTCAAAGCGATGTACATTGGTAAAATAGAAACATATAATAGACAGATTTTAAAACATCACGAACTAGAAAGTGGGGTAAAAGGGAAGAACTACAATTCCATTAAAAAAAAGAACGAGCAAGGGAAAAAAACAATGAGGGATGGAGTAGCTAACAGTGTAATGTTAAAGAGCGATGTAAATCTGTTGTTCAGGGCTTAAGGAGTGTATGGTGCAGTGGTTGGATCTACAGCCTCAGCACCCTGGGGTTGTGGGTTCAAACCCCGCGCTGCTCCTTCTGACCCTGGGCAAGTCACTCAGTCCTCCATAGCCCCTGGTACTGGGACAGATAGGGAAAATACTTGAGTACCTGATTGTAAAACTGGTTAGATAAACCTTGATAGGCGGTATATAAATACCTACTAAACTTGAAAAAAAAACTTAATTTCCAAAGGCATCTTTCCCTCCTTCCATCCCAAGTTTGTGCCATTTCCCATCCTCCCTTCTGTCCCAACACACTCCCTCCCTTCTGTGCTCCCTCTTCCTTTCTTCATTCTATCCTTTGTCCCAAATTCATGATGCCTTCTTCTGTGTCCCAACATGCCCCTCTCCCATCCCCACCATGGGTGTGTACCTCTGGCCAGCTCCAAGACGGCTGTGTACGCCTCCTTGTCCTCCTTCCTTTTAGAGCCTCAAGGAAAGCAAACAAAATGTTGGGTATCATTAAGAAAGGTATCACGACCAGGACGAAGGAAGTCATCCTGCCACTGTATCGTGCAATGGTGCGCCCGCATCTGGAGTACTGTGTTCAGTACTGGTCGCCGTACCTCAAGAAGGACATGGCGGTACTTGAGAGAGTCCAGAGAAGAGCTACTAAACTAATAAAGGGTATGGGGGACCTTTCATATACTGACAGACTGAAAAAGCTGGGGCTTTTCTCGCTGGAAAAGCGACGACTTAGAGGAGACATGATAGAAACCTTCAAGATCATGAAGGGCATAGAAAAAGTGGACAGGGACAGATTTTTCAAACTATGGGGAACCACAAGTACAAGGGGACACTCAGAGAAATTGAAAGGGGAGAGGCTTAGAACAAACGCCAGGAAATTCTTTTTCACCCAGAGGGTGGTGGATACATGGAACGCACTACCTGAGGATGTGATAAGCAGAAGCACGCTACAGGGCTTCAAAGAAGGTCTGGACAGGTACCTGGAGGACAAAGGGATAGAGGGGTACAGATAAGAGTAGAGGTAAGGTTATAAGAATAGGATTAGAGGTAATTTATAAAATTAGTCAGAGACCATTGTTCAGGCAGTGGGCCTGATGGGCTGCCGCGGGAGCGGACCGCTGGGCGAGATGGACCGCTGGTCTGCCTCAGCGGAGGCAACTTCTTATGTTCTTAGAGCTCACTTCTTCACAAAGCTGCAGGAAGCAATTCTTACACACTTCCTACAACTGACCCAGAAGCCTTCCCCCTAAGGTCAGAGGGAAGGTTTCCGAGTAGTAGGTACTCCTGTCACCCCCATTCCCATGCAATTTTTTCGGATGTCATGGCCCGCTGTTCAGACACCTATGTGCTATTTAGTCAGAGATGGAGGAAACCACTGCTTGCCCTGGATGGAATGTTGCTGCTTTTTGGGTTTCTGCCAGGTACTGTGACCTGGATTGGCCACTGTTAGAAACTGGACTCAGTCTAGAGGGCTTCTACAGAATTGGGCTAGGATGGACTCAATCTAGAGCAGTGGTTCCCAAACTTGTCCTGGGGGACCCCCAGCCAGTCAGGTTTTCAAGATATCCCTAATGAATATGCATGGAAGTGACAGGTATGCAAATCTTTCTCATGCATATTCATTAGGGATATCTGAAAAACCTGACTGGCTGGGGGTCCCCCAGGACAGGTTTGGGAACCACTGGTCTAGAGGGCTGCTACAGAATTGGTTAGTCGAGGAGGGGAAGCCAGTTGGTGCAGGTTTATTCTTTTATGTATTTTTGATTGACCACTTTTGGCTTTTAGTCATGCTGGTATCTTCAATCTACACTAGAATATATTAGAGCTTTGACTCCTGAAGAAGGCTCCTGTATGGTACTGAAACAGTGGCCGTGTAGAGTCAGTATTGCCTCAGAGTTTAAATAAAAATCCCATTGGAAACATCTCTCTATCTCTACTCTGTATTTTAGTTATAAAGTATATGGGGATAGACTTGGAGACTTCAATGTGTATACTCTGGAAGAAAGGCAGGAGAGAGAGGATATGATAGAGATGTTTAAATATCTCTGTGGCATTAATGTACAGTAATAAGCGTTTTTCAAATGAAGGAACTCCAGAGTGACTTGTGTCAGAGAAATGGGCGGAGAAATGGCAGATGAAGTTTAATGTGGAAAAGTGCAAAGTAATGCATTTAGGCAGAAAGAACAAGGAACACGAGTATAGAATGTCAGGTGGAACTCTGGGTAAGAGCTAACAAGAAAAGGACCTGGGTGTACTGATAGATAGGACCCTGAAACCGTCGGCACAATGCGCGGCAGCGGTCAAGAAAGCAAATAGAATGTTAGGCATGATAAAGAAAGGAATCGCGAGTAGATCGGAGAAAGTTATAATGCCGCTTTATAGGGCAATGGTCAGACCACACTCAGAATACTGTATCCAACATTGGTCTCCCAACCTAAAGAAAGATATAAAACTGCTGGAGAGGGTGCAGAGACGAGCAACGAAGCTAATAAAAGGTATGGAAAACTTGGAATACGAGGAACGACTTAAGAGACTGGGATTGTTCTCCCTTGAGGAAAGGAGACTGCGAGGGGATATGATCAAGACTTTCAAAATACTGAAAGGAATCGACAAAATAGAGCAGGAAGAAAAATATTATTTACAATGTTCAATGTGACGAGGACATGGACTGAAGCTAAGGGGGACAAGTTCAGGACAAATATCAGGAAGTTCTGCTTCATGCAACGAGTGGTGGACACCTGGAATGCTCTCCCAAGGAGGTTATTGTGGAATCCACCGTTCTAGGATTTAAAAGCAAACTAGATGCACATCTCCTTATGAGAGGCATAGAGGGATATGGGTGACTAAAATTACGCCAGGTGTACACTTGGCTGGGCCTCCGCGTATGCGGATCACCGGACTTGATGTAGGAACACTCCGGATTGAGAGGACATAGGATGAAATTTAGAGGTGAAAGGCTCTAGAGTAATCTAAGGAGAATCCTTTTTACAGAAAGGGTGATAGATGCACAGAATAGTCCCCCAACAGAGGTGGTTGAGACAGACTATGTTTGAATTTAAGAAAGCATGGGATAGGCATTTGGGATCTCTTAGAGAGAGGAAGAGATATTGGATGCTGCAGATGGGCCATTTGGCCTTTTATCTGCTGTCTGCTGTCATGTTTCTTTCATGACAGCAGACAGCAGATAAAAGGCCAAATGGCCCATCTGCAGCATCCAATATCTCTTCCTCTCTCTAAGAGATCCCAAATGCCTATCCCATGCTTTCTTAAATTCAAACATAGTCTGTCTCAACCACCTCTGTTGGGGGACTATTCTGTGCATCTATCACCCTTTCTGTAAAAAGGATTCTCCTTAGATTACTCTAGAGCCTTTCACCTCTAAATTTCATCCTATGTCCTCTCAATCCGGAGTGTTCCTACATCAAGTCCGGTGATCCGCATACGCGGAGGCCCAGCCAAGTGTACACCTGGCGTAATTTTAGTCACCCATATCCCTCTATGCCTCTCATAAGGAGATGTGCATCTAGTTTGCTTTTAAATCCTAGAACGGTGGATTCCACAATAACCTCCTTGGGAGAGCATTCCAGGCTCTTATGTTCTTAAGGCTGCAAAACCTGGAAAAATTCACTTCACAACTTATGCTAAGATCCAAAAACCTGAAGGAGACAAAATGACAAATCATTAAGGATTGTAATTATATGTGTATAATTATATATGATAACTGAAGTCTGAGTTTGACTTGTGGTGAGATGTCTGGCCATTTCAATAATTTAAAGTATTGGAAGAAGTGGGGGCAGGGAACAGAATTCTCGGTGATGTGGCAGATTAAGGGCTTCTTTTACTAAGCTGTGTTAGCGGTTTTAGTGCGCGCTAGATGCTAACGCTAGCATTGATCTGGCGTTAGTTCTTGATGTGTAGCACAGGGTTAGTGCACACGGCAATGCAGCGCGTGCTAAAAACGCTAGCACACCTTAGTAAAAGGAGCCCTAAGTGTTGGAAATCAACTTGATATTCAAAGCTGCTTATCTGGGTAGAGGTGCTGCCACCTAGATAAGTGGTACTGGCTGGGACCAAACCTTGATTTTCAGTGGCATTATCCAGCAAATATGATAAGAATATAAGAGTTGCATTTCTGGGGCAGACTGAAGGTCCATCAGGTCCAGTATCCTATTTCGAACAGTAGCCAACCTATGTCACAAGTTCCTGGCAAGATCCCAAGGAGAAAAACAGATTTTATGCTGCTTATCCTAGAAATAGGCACTGGATTTCCCCAAGCCATCTTAATAATGGCTTATGGACTTCTCTTTTAGGAAATTATCCAAATCTTTCCTAAACCCTGCTAAGCTCCACAACTGGTTAACATTTATAGTTTAAAAAATAAAACCCCTAAACTACTTATGTTTGGCAGCATTGTCCCCTGGTTTTTCTTTTCCTGCAACTGCTCCCTCAGATGTGGGGATGAGTATGACCCTCACCTCAACCCATTTTTTTATTCCTCTTCATTTTCTCACCCTCTTTCCCTTTCTAGCACAACCTCTTCCTTACTACCCTCCTTTCACTTCACTATAATGTCCTTTTCCCTTTCATCTACCTATTTTGTGTGTTGTCTTGACTTTCTGCTGCTGGAGTCTGACCTCCTCGCTGATGGCTCTCCTTCCTGGTGTGGGTCTGCTGGTCACTTCTACTTATGATGGAGTTGCCTGTCCTCCCTACCAGTAGTTGCTCTTAATAGTTAGGCCTGGTAAACACCATCAGCTTGTTCCTTCCATGCATAAACATTCCTTCATGGGCTACATCTGGCCCCAAGAGAAAGAAGATAAGCTAGGAAAATAAGTGTTTTGGGCTGGATCTAAACTGTAGGCTGTAGTTTGGGAACCCCTGGTCTGGAATATTTTTGTGTGTTTGCCTAGACTATTTTTGAGCTTGCTTTTCAGAAGCTAGCATTTTTATTTTTTGGAAAGATGATTAAGATGACATTAGTTACATAGTAGAGATGATTTGCTCAAATGCTTTAGAAATGCATCAAATGAAAACTTCATTGGATTTGTGACTTTAATAAACAGCCTCTAGGTACTCTAATAAATTTGGATGCTCTCACAATTGTAATGCTGCAGTGAGTTTACAAGCTTGTTAACGGATAGCTTCATCATTTTCCATGTAAGGGTTCTTCACATCAGCACTCAAACTAAAATAAGTATTCAACTGCAAGTATTACACACTCCTTGCATTTGCAAAATGTAATTTAACTTTTGGAGGAGGAGAGCACTACCATAGCTAGAATTTAGAATGTGTTCAATAACCTTAAAATATATTTTTAATTACTTTGCCAGTCATTACTTATGTGTTAGCACACAGGAAAATATAAAAGATTTTTTTATTTTTTTTTTTTTTATTTTCAAATTAAATTACCAAGCATAACTTGTACAGAAAGCAATATTAGCTATTATATTTACATAAAAGAATATATAAAGACCAAAGGAATAATAAATCTTCGTTAATTATGTTCAAGTCCTCAAATAGGATCCAGGATAATACTATTTAGCGAGAAAGTAAGAAAAATTAACTAAACGTACACTTCAAAACATAATAATGGCTATAATGCTGAGTACAGGAGTTACATTCCTTAATCAATAGGGCTTAAGATTTTTCTACCTCCAGATGGGACAATGCCAAGAAAGAAGTCAACTGGTTTGGCTCAAAGAAAATGTATTTAACAGTACGGTAACACACTATACGCTTATAAGGATGTCGTAAGTAAAAAGTAGCACCCAAAGATACAACCCCAGGTTTCATCAAAAGAAATTCAGTGACGCTTTTGCGTCTCCTGTGAAAGATCAAGGAACATCTGTATTTTAAATCCCATGAATTCTTTGTCTATTTTTAAAGAAAAGTTTTAGCAACCAAACTATCAATAGAAAGAGCTACAGATATAATCAAAGTAGTTGGCACTGCTGCCTCATTATCTGATTTCTTCAATAATACTGATACATTCAATAATTCTTGGTCAGGAGACCTTTCTTGAGATTGATTTTTGTCAGGCAAATAATTCACTTGGGATAGTGGGGGTAACAAATCTTCTGAAACTCCCAACACTTCAAGTTAATACCTCTTAAATATTTCCCTAGGCGTTACTAACGTTAGCCTAGGAAAATTGATCATCCTTAAGTTATTATATCTAGAATGATTTTCCAGGTTTTCAATCTTCCTCCTAAGACTAATATTGTCTTTCATTAAACTTTCTTGTAGTTGTCTGAAAATTTTTATTTCCTGTTCAAGTTTCTGAATAGAGGAATTAGAAGCAGTCACTTCACTTTTCAAATCTTTCAACTCTTTTGTATGTTCACGTAATTTCCCTTCAATTTGTTGAAAGTTTGGGCTTATGGTCTTCACCAGATCGGCCATAAGATCCCATAAAGACTTCAGGGTTACCTCTGAAGGTTTCTCCAAAGAAATTAAAGTTTAAGTAGTGAAATAGTGCTCACCGGACTGTTGTATAACTTGTCATTGTCACGGCTGACTCAATCCACCCTCTGACATTGAAATTGCCCCAGAAACTTCAATAGGGCTCACAATTACATGGGCACCTTACTTCCAAACTCTCCAATATACTGTTGCTTGGCTCAGGAGAGTGAATAACCCCGACCTGTGGGGTTTCCGTGCCCCTTGGAGAGCTGGTAGTCTGAGGCTGCGGGGGCAGCGCCCTTACGTTGGGGCTTAGAGTTGTTTCTAGCCCAAGAGGAACTGCCAAGGTCTCGCTCATTCCCTGCGTCCTCTGCGGGCTGCTCTCCGACACCAACAAAACTCCTTGAATCTGCCTGTAGAGTTCTTCAATATTGCCAAAAACAGGGATCTCAGTGCACTGCGAGGTGCCAGCAGTGCTCCGGCCTCTTTGTTTCGGCATTCTGGTAAGAAAAATGTTCCACCGCAAAGAATCAATTTTTCAGAAGAGCAGTTCTCCAGAGCAGTTCCTCAGCACGTCTAGCCTGACGCTATCTTGGATCTGCCTGCTTTTCTGAATTAACTGCCTGTACCCCAAAAATATTAAAGATTTGATAAATTTCTCATGAGCTGGCTCAAATAAGTGGCTGTGTTATGGTAGTACTCTTTGTTTACTACTCCAGTCAGCTATGGTGTCTGTGTCATTAAAATACAGTACTATTTTTTTAGGGTTGATAATGGATTCTCCACCAGTTATTCCTCAGATTCTTGTCCCTAGAGTCCTGTTTGACTCCTATAGTGTTTCTTGTATAGGCTGAGAGTGAGGATGTTGCATCTAAGATCTGAGATAGACAATACACCTCAGGACATGCTAATGCCCCGTAGAATACACATAAAGGGGAAAAAAAAGACTTTTCATGTGTGTTTCACCCTTGACTGAAGCAGAGGGATATAATGGTTCCTACTAAGGTGCGACAGCATGTTACGTTACCTTCCTATCGGCACCAGTTTTGTTGCTGGCCTATCAGGAAGAAACACTTTTTTTTTTCCTTTGTCTTCAGCCAAGTTACATCTTTGCCTTTGTTATGAATCACTACATTGCCTTAGTATGCCCAAAACACATTGGCCTCTTTAGATGGAGACTTCAGCATGAATCTTCTGCACAGCTGTGCTATTGCCAGCCTTTGGGGCAACCTGTTTTGATGTGTTGAAAAGAGAAATATATCACTGAGTTTTGGATATTGTTCCAAGATGAATCTCTGTTTACATTTCTCTTAATTTTTGTGCTCTTGAGTTTGAAAACAAAATTTATCGATGGAATTTGTTGTTTATTAAAAAATCTTTTTATTAACAAAATAGAACAGAAAACAATACACTTGTAATAATGTTATCCACATATACAATGGAAGAAGTACAAAGTAAACGCAACTTGCAATGACAGTCATACAATCAAGGACAAACATACATGATATAGTAAAAAAAGTGAGAAAAGTACAGTGCATTGCCTGTGCTCCACCTCTCCATTTTCTAATTTATCCCCTATCACACCACACAGAAGAAGAGAAATAAAGAGAACCCCTTTCCCATCCTTCCCCCTACCCCTCATTCAGCCCGTCTTGTATCCTCAAAGATCTAAACATAAAAAGAAAAGAGATAAAAATCCACAACTTGACATGTCCTGAACCCGATGTTCCTGCAAGAGCAATGTTAACTGGAACCTAATGGAAAAGTAAACCAAAGGGATCGGTATAATCTGGTAGCAAGGCTCGTTAGACCATGCAACCGCTGCTGTTCCCAGTCAGCCATCTGCCTCATAAGGATGTGCCATCTGTTCACCTGGGCCAGTGTGTCTCCAATCCAGTATAGAAACATGATGGTAGATAATAATAATAATAACTTTGTTCTTCTATACCACCATAGTCAGACGACTTCTAGGCGGTTCACACCAAAGAGAGCTGGACAATCAGTGAATTGCAATGTACACATTATAAGATTATAAGAGTACTAGTGTTTTAGCCTATTACATTAACGGGTGCTAGTAAAGCCTCCTTCCCTCACATGTTCCCTTCCATAGTTTGTCCCACCCCCAACCTCCGAAGCCAGCTTGCCTGCCTGCCATCCCCCTGTGCAGTAGAACTCCCCCCCCCCCCCGCCAACAGCACCTCTTCCCTGCTCTCCCTATCCAGCAGCACCTCTTACCTATTCCCCTGGTCCCTCTTCCCTGCTCCCTCGGTCCAGCAGCACCTCTTCCCTGCTGCCCCTCACTGATGTCCCTCTCGCACCCTCCGAAGCCAACCTGCCTGCTAGCCATCCCCCTGTGCAGTAGAACCCTCTCCCCCCACTATCTCTGCCGTGCAGCCAACCCCATTGACCCTCCCACCGTGAGACAGAGTGCCAGATGGGCTAGTGCTGGGACGGATCCAGTCTTACCAGTACATAATTTGCATTAATATAGTCGGTTCTGGGGTCACTTCCTATATATTGAAGCCTCACCCTATAATGATCATCTGAAAGGAGAAGGGAGAGGTGATTGAGAAAGGTGCAAATGGAGGGGCTGTGAAGAGGAGGAAGAGACGCGGTGTGTACTCGCAGGGCAGGACATTGGTGCATCTGTTCTTGGTCCTGTTCACTGGCTGCTCCGCTGCTGTCCTTGATTGGGTTGTGCCCACCCTCTCCCACCGCAAGACAACTGTTAAACCTCCAGCTCCAGCAGCGGCCGCATCACATTAAAGACGCTGCTTCGCAGCCTTCCCATAATCTGATTTCTTCTGCCATGCCGGCAGAAGGTGGGAGGGTCAATGGGGTTTCGTATGCGCCGGGAAACTGCCCCATCTACCTCCTTGTAACCGCGCCTGAGCAAATCATCATCTGGATCACCAACCTTCTCAATACCTTCCTAAACCAAGGTCAATTACCAGAAACAATGGGAAAAATAGCACTTACTCCCATACTAAAAAAATCCAAAGGCAGATCTCTCCATGACCTCCAACTACAGACCCATCGCTGGCATACCTATTCTAACAAAAATCATCGAGACCCACATAAGTAAACAACTTGCAACCTACATCGAGCAATATTCATGTCTCCACCCGACCCAATTAGGATTCCGTCAACAACACACTACTGAACTTCTCATCCTCAATCACAAAAAACAAACAACTACTCAGTACGGGACGTCAAGCAATACTCCTGCAATTTGACATTTCAGCTGCCTTTGACTCCATGGATCATCACCTTCTATTAACAAAACTGTCAGAAACTGGTATAACTGGAACAGTGCTAAAAAGGTTCTCTGACTTCCTACAAAACAGAATAAATTGTCAAAAAGAGTGAAGAGATCTCCAGCCCCTGGAAGGCCTTCTGTGGGATGCCTCGAGGCTCTCCACTATCCCCCATCCAGGGCTGGATTAATGAATAGGCCCAGTAGGCACATGCCTAGGGCCCAAAACTGTGAGGGTAACTCGCTGAAGGAGGACAACTCACCTTGCCTTTTTTTAAAATCAGTAACGGGCCCCTCCCTCCCCCCCGGCATCAACAGCAATGGCCCCCTCCCGGCGATGGCAACGTGGCCGGCTCTGTTGCAGAAAGGTCTCGCAATGACTGCGTCTTCCAGCCCATCCCCTTCCGACGTCGATTGCTCCGGAAGAATTGATGTCGGAGGGGGATGGACCGACACAGTCATCGCGAGACCTTCCTGTAACAGATCCGGCCGTTGATGCGGGGGGGGGGGGCTGTTACCGTTAGCTTTTCTAATTCTGCTTTCGGGGCTGCCTTTTGCAAAGGAGCTCAGAGTGCAGAGCCGGCAGCTGCAATGTTTAGAGGAGGAGAGAGAAAGGAGCATGGAAGGGTGGTGGAGGGAGAGAAAGGGGGCAAGGTGGTATGGAAGGGTGGTGGGAAGGATGGGATGGAAGGGTGGTGGGAAGGGTGCAAAAAGACCCCTAGGTACTTCAAAGGTCTCCTTGACCACCAAAGTGGAAATGAAGAGTTAGAAGTGGCAGACACCGCCATGACCTTCGGCTTTTCGAGAAGAGGGTTAAACAAAAAAATGGGAAGGGGGAACCACTCTGATTCCAACCCAAGTGTAACATTTATTATGCATCCACGAAAACAATTCAACGCAGAACTGCATTTGGCACAGAGCAGCTGTCTCAGCAATCAGTCAGTTTTAATGGAACTGTTCAATAACAGTGTTATAGTAATGGGTTTTTCAGTTAACAAGTGTATTCTGTTTCTGCCACTGCTTATTCAAGATTTTGTGGGTGGTGCTTGTTACACTTACCATATATACTTGAATATAAGTCGATCCGAATATTAAGTCGAGACCCCATTTTCCCCCCCAAAAAGGAGGAAAAATGGTTGACTCGAATATAAGTGGGGTGGCTTAATATTCAAGTGCCCTGGCCTGTCAGGCTCTGCACCCAGCCTCCTTTCTGCCAGGCACTTCACCCAGCACTTTTCCCTCCCTCCCCTGTCCGGCATTACACCCAGCTCCCTTTCTGCCAGGCACAGCACCCTTCCCTCCCTCCCCTGTCAGGCATTGCACCCAGCTCCCTTTCTGCCAGGCCCAGCACCCTTCCCTCCCTCCCTTCCCTGTCAGACATTGCACCCAGCTCCCTTTCTGCCAGGCCCAGAACCCTTCCCTCCCTCCCCTGCCAGGCATTGCACCCAGCTTCCTTTCTGCCAGGCACTGCACTCAGTACCCTCCCCTGTCAGGCATTGCACCCAACCTCTTTCCTTCCTTCCTTCCCTCCCTTCCCTGTCAGACTCTGCACCCAGCACCCTTCCTTCCCTCTCTCCTTCTCCTGTCAGGCACTGCACCAGGCTCCCTTTCTGTCAGGCATTGCATATAGCCCCCTTCCTTCTTTCCCTCCCCTGTCAAGCATCGCACTCAGCTCCCTTCCTTCCCTCCCTAACTCCCAGGCTCTGCACCCTGTTGCCGCAGCCGTGCACCCTGCCGCCCTCCCTGTCATAGACTCAGGCTCATACCTCTACTGATTATCGTCGGTGGAGGTGCAGCGTGCAGTAGCGAACTTTTCAAGTTTGTTCCTCGCTGTTAAGAGGCTTCTGTGAGTGTCTTCGGCTGCGCTGAGAAGCACGAACAGGCAAGTGATTTTGCGATGCTGCTCAGTGCTGAGCGGCTTCCTTAATGGCTCCTGCGAATTCTTTTAGGGCCAATTTTTTGGCCCTAAAATCCCGGTTTATATTTGAGTATTTACAGCAGGGGTGCCCAGTAGTTTGCAAAGGCAACGTGAGTCAATTGGGAGCTCAACCCGGGCTCCGTGATAGACTCGCTTTGCCTTCTGTTCTACCTGCCTCCTGACCCTGTAAAGAGGACGCTGAAGCGCCAGGCTGACCAACGTTCCTCACTAGATGTCAATTCTGACGTTGGAGAGAAAGTTCCGGGCCAGCCAATCACTGCAAATCATTTTTGTTTATCATTGCAAACTTTTATTCATGTCATATTCTAAACATTTAGAATATGATTTATCCAAAATCTTTGTGGCTGCTGGACCTTAAAATGTGGAAAAAAAACTTGATGATATTGACTGCTTTAAAAGTAGATATCTGGAGGCACTCCTAAATTCACCTCCTTTGATCCTCATACTAGGACTTCTCTTGCTCTAGAACTTTTCCCTCAGTTATTTATATCTTATGTCTTACACACAACCCACAGCCATACCCAGAAAACCATTTTTACTCAAATATATCTATCTTGTATTTACTTCCTGTAGCACTTAAAACCTAAATATGTTTTCTTGCTTACAAGGCTGGTATAAATGCAAGCCAAACCAGTCTCAGTACAAAAGTTTTAGGTACCCTAGGCAAACCTTCAGCCTTGCCCCTTGCACCACTCCCTTCCTTGACTTTCTAGTGATTAAAGTCACTAATCATGAACATGCCAATACTTCTCCTTTAAAAGCAATTCTGTAATTGTGTAATTGTACATCATACTTTGAAATCAGGTTTGTCCAAGTTTAGTCTCAAGAAGCCACATATAGGCCAGATTTTCAGGATACCTTTAATGAATGTTGTGTACAAATATTTTTCATATGCATATTCATTAGGAATATCCTGAAAATCCCTTGAAGACTGAACTTGCACAAGCCTGTTTTAAGTATATATCCCTGCTTGCTGAGCTCCACAGAAATTGACAGTGAATCTGCCTTGATAGTGTGACCAACCACTAGGCTACTCCTCCACAAGTTGAACCTTGAATACTACTGATCTCATTAGTGAACGCTGACACCCAGGCAAGTCAACCACCTTTTTTTTTTTTTCAGTTCAGTACACATAT
This sequence comes from Geotrypetes seraphini, assembly GCF_902459505.1. Taxonomy (NCBI): domain Eukaryota; kingdom Metazoa; phylum Chordata; class Amphibia; order Gymnophiona; family Dermophiidae; genus Geotrypetes; species Geotrypetes seraphini. The sequence goes on along the minus strand of NC_047088.1, from coordinate 215,693,195 downwards.
TACATGCATGGAAGTTGTTTTGAGACTTCTGCTTGTATACTACCAGCAGTCAATTTGCAGCCAGCAGTTTGTGTTTAAAGATCTTTACCTGATGCTTGACAGCAGTTGAATAGCCTGAGACGTAACCTCAGGAAAGTTGTTCATATCAGTTATTCTTCCTGCTCAGGACAGAAGTATAAAATACTTACAAATATTTCAGCATTTGCATCAGAGGGAAGATTTCTGGGTCTGCCGCCGGTAGTGAGGAGGAGGCAAGGAACTCTGCTGGCAGTCTAAAAAGAGTACAGGAGTGCATGGGACCCGACACTGGAGTAAGGTGGTACACCCGCGGGATCCCCCAAACAAAGCAGACCCATTCCCGTTGGCCCTCGTTCCTGTGCAGCTCTCTAATCTGTAACTCCCAAACTAATGTATTCCTCATATATGTTGAACTAGACTCTTTCTGTGCATGCTTTAAAACTATCTAACTACAGTATATGTGAAACTTAACATTTCTCTGGAATTGCTAATGTAAGATGAACTATCTGTATGTTAAAAATCCTCATTTATTTGCTAATTAGACGATTATCACTATAGTACGTACTGCCTTAGATATCTGTATCTCGTTTTTGTTCAGTTATTATGTATGTTAACCTTGTAACCCGTTCTGGGCTTTCTGGGGAGTACGGGATATAAATTAAATAAATAAATACACCGGATTTAAGTGGTGATAAAGCAGCTAGAGTTTTCATTTGTTAATGGTAGCCTCTAAAGAGAAAGGGGAAAGCATTGACAGGTGGTAGACGATCTTTACAATTCAAATGACCCATATATAATTATGAATGAGAAAACCAATGTTCTTAAGCTTTTTTGTTTCAAAATATATATCAATTGTGATTAATTGTAACATGTTGAGTTTTTAAAGATAAAAGGTAGACTTTAGAAACAAATTTTAAATTTCATTGTGGCATTTGTGTCTACTGCTAATGATTTGTTAAATTATGTAATGAAGTTTTATTGTACCTGAACTTGAATTTCTGAAGGTAGTAATAAAATGAACAATCTGAAAATCCATTTTCCCAAAATAGTACATCAGGAAAGTAAATCTAGTATTGAAAAGTCTTGATGTTGGTGGGTTTTGTTTTGTTTGTTTGTATTTTGCAATACTTCATGCTTAATATTTTTGAGTTAAATCTCATAAGATATTTGTTTTGAAAATCTAACACTTTTGTTTTTCTTTTTGTAGCTCTACAGAGAAGTCGTTTCCCTGGAGATCAGCAGGTATATTATTTTAATGAAAGCACTTTGTCTTCCAGTATTCTTCAAAAGTACATAAAAATAGCCATACTGGGTCAGACCAATGGTCTATGTAGCCCAGTATCCTACTTCCAAGAGTGACCAAGCCAGGTCACAAGTACTTGGCAGAAACCCAAATATTATCAACATTCCCTGCTACCAATCCCAGGTCTATGGATTATGGACTTTTTCTCCAGAATCTTGTCCAAACCTTTTATAAACCCAGATACGCTAACCACTGTTACCACATACTCTGGCAACAAGTTCCAGAGCTTAACTATTTGTTTTAAAAGCATTCCTATGTAAGAACATAAGAATAGCCTTACTGGGTCAGACCAATGGTCCAGAAGCCTGTTCTCTTGGTGGCCAATCCAGGTCCCTAGTACCTGGCCAAAACCCAAGGAGTAGCAACATTTCATGATACTGATCCAGGGCAAGCAGTGGCTTCTCCCATGTCTTTTTCAATAACAGACTATGCACTTTTCCTCCAGGAAATTGTCCATACCTTTCTTAAAACCAACTACACTATCCGCTCTTGCCACAACCTCTGGCAACGTGTTCCAGAACTTAACTATTCTCTGAGTGAAAAAATATTTCCTCCAATTGGTTTTAAAAGTATTTCCTTGTAACTTCAAGTGTCCCCTAGTCTTTGTAATTTTTGATGGAGTGAAAAATCGATCCACTTGTACCCGCTCTACTCCACTCAGGATTTTGTAGACTTCAATCATATCTCCCCTCAGCCGTCTCTTTTCCAAGCTGAAGGTCCCTAACCTTTTTAGTCTTTCCTCATACGAGAGGAGTTTCATCCCCTTTATCATCTTGGTCACTCTTTGAACCTTTTCTAGTGCCACTATATCTTTCTTTAGATAAGGAGATCAGAATTGACCGCAATACTTCAGGTGAGGTCGTACCATGGAGCGAAACAAGGGCTTTATACCATGCACATTGGGCAGAAGGTTTCATCATATTGTCTACAATGACATCCAGATCTTTTTCTTGGGCACTAACCCCCAAGGTGGACCCTAGCATCCAGTAACTGTGATTTTGGTTATTCTTCCCAATGTGCATCACTTTGCATTTGTCCACATTAAATTTCAACTGCCACTTGGACGTCCAGTCTTCCAATTTCCTAAGGTCCACCTGCAATTTTTCACAATCTTCATGCGTTTTAACAACTTTGAATAGTTTAGTGTCATCTGCAAATTTAATCAACTCACTCATCGTTCCTATTTCCAGATCATTTATAAATAAGTTAACTTCAAGTATCCCTTGTCTTTGTACTTTTTGAAAGAGTTAAAAATCGATTCACTTTTACCCATTCTACACCACTCATGAATTTGTAGACTTCAATCATATCCCCCCTCAGCTGTTTTCCAAGCTGAAGAGCCCTAGGCTCATTAGCATTTTCTCAAATGAGAGGAGTTCCATCCCCTTTATCATTTTAATCATTCTTCTCCTCTCTCCACATACTAGTTTTTCCACATACTCTGGCAACGAGTTCCAGAGCTTAACTTATTTGTTTTAAAAGTATTCCTATGTAAGAACATAAGAATAGCCTTACTGGGTCAGACCAATGGTCTAGCAGCCTGTTCTCATGGTGGCCAATCCAGGTCCTTAGTACCTGGCCAAAACCCAAGGAGTAGCAACATTTCATGCTACTAATCCAGGGTACTCCTCAAAAGAAAAATCTCCCCACTCCCCAAAGAAACAAAAGGGTAAGGGGGAGAGACAGCTCAATCAACGAACTACCACAACTCAAGGTCTTAATAATATTAATGGTGGTGGAAGAGAGCCCTCAATCAGGCTGTGTGACTGAGGGCTCTCTTCCACCACCATTAATATTATTAAGACCTTGAGTTGTGGTAGTTCATTGTTTAGGCTGTTTCTCCCCCTTACCCTTTTGTTTCTTTGGGGAGCGGGGAGATTTTTCTTTTGAGTAGTTCTTGTTTTTTCTCCCCCATTTTTGGGTTTGTTTGATGTTCTACTGATCCAGGGCAAGCAGTGGCTTCTCCCATGTCTTTTTCAATAACAGACTGTGCACTTTTCCTCCAGGAAATTAAACATAGAAGATGACGGCAGAAAAGGGCTACAGCCCATCAAGTCTGCCCACTCTGCTTACCCACCCCCTGTCTATGTCCTAATGACCCAATTTCCTTATCTTGACCCTCATAGGGATCCAACATGAGTATCCCATTTATTCTTAAAGTCTGGCACACTGTCTGCCTCGATCACCTGCCTCGATCATCTTTCTTAAAAGTTTCATCCCCTTTATCATTTTAATCATTCTTCTTCTCTCTCCACATACCAGCTTTTCCATGTACTCTGGCAACGAGTTCCAGAGCTTAACTATATCTAACACCGTAGGACTTTTAGGGACCCCTGAAGAAGACATCTTGTCGAAGCGCGGACCATGTTGGGTCCTACGCCTCCAGCAGACTAGGTCCTTTAGGTCTTTATGTGGATTATTTTGTTTTCATGTGGATTGTTTTATTGTATATTTGGAACTTTGATTCTTTCATTAAAGTCCATCTCAGGATCATCGTCACTCCACAGTGTTTTCTTGGTTTCTTTTAGGCTTTCTTCTCTGTGGATTCCCTGGGGTCAATTGTCTCTGGTTTGTCTCAGTTATGCACATACCTGGCAATATTATATAATCTGTTAAGTTCAAGGCATGTTCTTGACCTGCCATTGCCCCTTTTCCCGTTCTTACACTCTTAACAGTTATGCACTAAAGAAATTATGTGCCAAGATAATAGAATTTCAACTACCATATATATTTAAATATAAATTAACCAGAATATAAACCGAGGTAACATTTTCCCCCAAAAAAGGAAGAAAAAAAATGTTTACTCGAATATAAACCGGTGTGAGGGGTGGTTAATATTGAAATGCATTTCCTTGCCGTGCCCTGCCAGGCTCTGCACCCTGTTCCCCCTCCCTTGCTGCTTTTCATCAAGCCCCCTCACTCACTCACTCACTCACTCCCCCCCTGCCCTGCCAGTCTCTGCACCCAGCCCCACTCCCAGCACCCAGCCCTCCCTGCCATGTTCTGTACCCTGTCCCCCCTCCCTCCTGATGACTTGCAGGCTTCCACCAGGCCTGCCGTGAGACCTGATGGTCCAATGGTGACGGGACATGAGGGATCCCTCCGGCCTCCTGTCCCAGCAAATTCTAAGAATTTTTACCTACCTCCCCCGTGTATCTTTAGTACTCCTTGTGGTCTAGCGGTGAATCGTGGCAGGAGTGACCTTCCTTCGCTCCTGCCCATGCAGAGCCACTAGCTGATTTGCTGATGTGAAATCGAGACAGCCAATCAGCTAGTGGCTCTGTATGGGCAAGAGCAAAGGAAAGTCACTACTGTCACGGTTCACTACTGGTCTGCTAGGGATACTAAAGGTACACAGTGGAGGCGGGAGGGAGGTAAAAATTCTTAGAATCGGCTGGGACAGGAGGCGGGAGGGATACCTCCTGTCTCAGCCACCGCTTCACCAGCGGGTCAGCGCTGACCCAAATTTAAACAGAGATCCACATTTATGGCCCATTTTTGGGCTCAAAAATCTCGGTTTATATTCAAGTATATATGGTAAGTTCAGTTACATGTGTACCTGCAAATCAGGGCCAGTTTGCACAATTAACTTCAATTATAGCCAGTTAATGATAGTGCCAATTAGCATCTAATTTATTAAACTTATGCATGCAGCAGCCACTATTCTATAACCCATATATGGCCATTCACTTCAGGATGAGCTGGGATGGTTTAGATATGCTGGAGTGAGTTTTCATGGAGACTCCAGTAGTGGGCCCAGAAATATCTAAGAAAAAAGACGGTTGGACAGACTAGATGGACTATTCAGGTCTTTATCTGCTATCATGTATCATATGTTACTGTGTTACTCTGCAAGTTAACAAACTAAGCACAAAAATGTATACACAAGATTATAGAGTGAGAGTGATAGTGCTGCTGCTATACAGATAAGTGCTTTTAAATATTGAATCTTTAATTTCTGTATTATAGTGCAGCAGAAATATCAGTCTTGACCAATGGGTATTTGCCATCCTTTCCTTTGAAGTCTGTAGAGAGCCTAATTTGCATGTTCTTAAGCTCATCCTTTCACTCTGCAGAGTTTGGTTCTGCAGTACTTGCAGGCTCAGTTGTCCCTCCCTAGTCCCTGGTATGTTCTGTTGGTAATGACTGAAATTCCTGTTGCACTAGAATGGAAGATTAGGTTCTTACCTTTGCTAATCTTTTTCTTGTAAACAGGAATATCAGTCTTCATGCCGCCCTGTTAGTTAGTTACCTGCTTTCTGTCTCAGACATGTCTGGAGGGTCAGACGTCTTGTTTTCTTCCACTGTCCCTTATGGTCAAGGAGGAGAATAATTTATTACAGTAGTGTAAAATTTACAAATTGAGTAACTTTAGAATACGTTGTTTTAATTAAAGCTGATTTTGTTGAGCAGAATAGATTTGTGTTATCTCAGGGAAAATCCCCACATCCCCTCTCTCTCTTTTTTGAACCATTCTAGAGCTGATTCACTGCTTTGGTACAGACTGAGGAAATCTAGCCCAGCCCTGAGTGAGAGGAGGAAGAGCTGAAGAATGTTGATTAGGGTCTCTACAGACTTTGCAAGCTGATATTCCTGTTTACAATAAAGATTTGCAAAGGTAAGAACCTAATCTACAGAGAGAAATGCAACAGCAGCAGGAAGATGCTGCTGGGGGGGGTTTCGTGTGCAGAGAGAAAGTGAAGAAGGAGAGAAAACAGTCAATAGATAAGAAGGCACTGGAAACATAGTTAAAAGCACAGAAAAATAGTCACCACACAACAAAGGTAGGGAAAATAATTTTATTTTCAATATAGTGATAGAAATGTGTCAGATTTGAGAATTTATATCTGCTGTGTTTATTGTGTGTATATGAAAAATGAATGGAAAAAATTGCATTACAATTATTAAAGGAGTGGGATCTGGGGAAGAGCTTGGGTGGGTGTAGGGTGGAGCTTGGGAGGTCTGTGTTTGGGGTACTCAGTTGATATTTGTTAGACTTCCCTGCTGGCATGCCCTCTGCGCATACATGGATGTCGACATGATGATGTCATGCATGCGCATGATATCATCATGGTGATGTCCACGCACTTCCGGGTGCCTTGAGCCGTGGCCACTACCTTTAGTGTGCCCCGGCTCAAGAAAGTTTGAGAGACATACCCTATACTGAAAACAGCCCAAGCAGACCTCTCCATAGCATCTAACTACAGACCGATTGCTGGCATTCCTGTCCTCACTAAAATCCTCAAGTCCCATGTCAGCAAACAGCTAGCCACTTACATAGAGCAACACTCCTGCCTCCACACATTCCAATATGGCTTCTGAAAGCAACACAGTACCGAACTCCTCATCACTCTAATCACCAAAATCAACAGCTGCTGAGTTCTGGTCATCAGGCAATATTACTTCAATTTAGTATCTCCATGGCCTTCGACTCAGTGGACCACTAACTACTCCTAACCAAACTCTCAGAAATTGGGATAACAGGGAATGTACTGAAATGGTTTGCCGACTTCCTACAAAATCGCGAATACAGGAAGAACACTCCAACCCAAGGCATTCTGTGGTGTCCCACAAGGCTCCCCGCTATCCCCAATCCTTTTCAATTTATTCATGAGCTTGCTGGGACACATCAAACTGGAGGACGAAACCATACCGTCCTATGCCTTAGATATCCTTCTCCTCATCCCCATAACCTATAACCATTCAAATATCGCTGAAAAAAAATCTCAAATAATATAGCTAAAATCCAAACCTGGGCAACTGTCAACAAACTGAACGCCACCAAAGCCATAGGTTTCTGCACCGCACAACTGAACATCATGTTTAAGCTCACCCTTCCATCTGACATCACTCTCATAATGGAGAAATCCACCAAAGTACTCAGCTGCATCTTAGATGACACTCTCACAATGGAACCACAAATCTATTACCTTCGGAAAAAGACCATCTACATACAGCATGTGACAACTGCGACTCACAAGGCCATACTTCCACCCACATCACTTCGCACTGATCATACAGATGATGGTTTTACCTCAACTATATTGCAACTCTGCCTACTTAGGCATTAATACCACTCTTATCCACAAACTGCAGCTCATCCAGAACACAGCCATTAGACTAATCTACAAATTAAAGAAATATGATTCAGTCACAACCTTCATCAGACAACTACACTGGCTTCCAATACCTTCCCAAATAAACTTCAAAATGTCATGTATTCTATACCAGATTCTATATGAAAACTCAGCTGCTCCCCTCATCCGGCTATTCTCTACTGCTTGGTCAACATCAAGAAGAATCCTTAACAGAATTCAACTAAACCTGCCATCCACAAAGTACCTCCACTACAAGCGAATCTTCCACTCCATGCTAACTTACCTGGGAGTAAAAGCCTGAAATGACCTTCCAGAAGCAATCAGGAAGGAGACAATATACACTACATTCAGGAAAAACCTGAAGATGCACCTCTTTGACAACTAACTGTTTCAGCTTCAATCTCCTCTCTGCTTGGCCCTCCCCTTGCTTTTCCTTGCCCCCTCCTCACTCCTCTTCCCCCTTCCTCTTTGAGCTTGTATAGGTTTGTGCGACTCACAAATGGAAGATTAGATTAGATGTGGCTAACGCTGGAAATGACCTTAGGCACCTCCATATTCATAATTTATGTCAAACATAGGCACCGGAAATGCAGGCCTCAAAAAACCCTAGCCTACATTTCTAGCACCTATGTTTAAGGTAGCTGCGATTCTATAAATGGTGCCATTGTGTGATTGACATGCAATCAGCAGCCGCCAAGATTATAGACTCCGGCCCTTGGTATCTGCTTTAGATGGCAAGACATTAAACAACAGCAAATGGGCAGGTCCCATTGGGAAAATACTGGATTCTACTCCTGAACTGGAAATAAATCCTAAGATCTCTGTTGGCCCTGATCTTTCTCAGCTCAGCAAAAGACTTAGCACAGATCAAAGCTATGGCTATTGAATTTTTTTTCCCTTATTATTTTTTATTTTCAAGTTTTACATAAAGTGTACAAAATATTAAAATACAATTGATAAATACACAATATCACTTTTATATCTAATACATCATATTCTAAATATATTTTTCTCCCTCTCCCTCCCCCCACCCTTCTATTACTTTTTAATCATACATTACATATTGTATATCATGTGTGTCACAAAGAAGATATTTAAAAGAAGAGAAGAAGAAGAAAAATCCTACTATTTATTCATTGCAGTATTTTGTCAATGGCCCCCATATTTTTATAAATTTAGTATATGTCCCTCTTTGTATTGCTATTGTTCTTTCCATTTTAAATATATGACATATTGTATTCCACCAAAATGTATAATTTAGGTTATTATAATTCTTTCAATTATTGGTTATATGCTGAATGGCAACCCCTGTCATAATTAATAAAAGCTTGTTATTTTCTGGTGAAATTTGACTTTTTTTTCTCATCATCATTCCAAATAATACTGTATCATATGATATTGCTATATGATTTTCCATCAATTTATTAATTTGTGGCCAAATTGAATTCCAAAAACTTTTAATGTAGGGACAATGATACAGTAAGTGATCTAATGTCCCTGGTTCCAGATTACAGTGCCAGCATTTATTGGACTTAGAACTGTCTAATTTTTGCAAACGTGTAGGGGTCCAAAAAGCTCTATGTAATAAAAAGAACCAAGTTTGTCTCATAGATGCTGACACTGTACATCTCATTCTCCAAGACCAAATTAGTGGCCATTGAGATGCATTAATTTGATACTTAATCTCAATGCTCCAAATATCTCTTAGACCATTTTTTGGTTTTTTATTCAAATATCCAGATATTAATTTATACCACAATGCGGCTTGATGTCCTAGGAAGTCTGCTTGAAAACATAAGAACTTTAAACTATATTGATTATTCAATGTTTTCCATTCAGGGAACCCAACCTGAATGGCCTGCTTCAATTGCAACCATTTAAAACTTTGTGTTTTACTTAGACCAAATCTATGTTGCAATTGTGAAAAATCCAGCAGTTTACCTTCTGAAATAACATCATCTAGAGATCTAATGCCTGCAATAATCCAGTTCTTCCAAAGGATTTGAGTTCCGCCAATTTTAATCTTGGAGTTTATCCATAGAGATTGATTAGTTGATTTGTTTATTGGGATAGGTGTTAATTTACTAATAAATCTCAACGTTTTCCAAGTATCCATTAATATTTTATTTTCTCTGTATCTTCTAGGCATGTTAATACTTGGAAGGTAAACTAAATTTAGGGGAAACATAAGGCGCCATTCCAAATATAACCAATCTGGTGCATTATCTATAAGTTCTGGGAGGATCCAATACATACCCTGACGTAGAATATAGGCTTGATGGTACCTATAAAAATTTGGAAAATTTACCCCTCCCTCCTTAATTGATTTTTGCAAAGTTACTAAAGCTATTCTAGGTGTTCTACCAAGCCAAAGAAATTTCGTTAAAATGCTATTAATCTTTTTATAAAAGGACCCCTGAAAATAAATAGGTATCATACTCATTTGGTAGCAAACTACAGGCAAGATCATCATTTTAATAGTTTGAACTCTCCCCCACCAAGAAATATGTAAAGGGTTCCATTGCTCACATAACTCCGTAACTTTTTTTAATACAAATTTTTCATTTTCTTTTACGGTATCTTCAATTGTATTTTTAACTTGAATGCCAAGATATTTAAATCCTTCTTCCTTCCATATGAACGGAAAATCTTTAAATAGTCCTTTTACACAATGAACATTTAAGGGTATAATTTCAGATTTATTCCAATTAATTTTATAACCTGAAAATTTACCAAACTTATCAATTAATTCCAATAAAGAAGATAAGGTAGATTCCGGATTTTTCAAATAAAGCAAAATATCATCAGCATAAGCCGAAATTTTATATTCCATATCTGAATATGGAATACCCTGTATCTCCCCCGTTTGCTGTATTGCTAACAATAAGGGTTCTAATATAACATCAAATAACAAAGGAGATAAAGGACAACCCTGTCTAACTCCCCTCCGCAATTGAAATCCATCAGATATCATATTATTAATATTTAATCTTGCAATCGGGAAGCTATTCAAAGTTTTTACCATTTGTATAAATCCAGAACCTATACCAAACCATTCTAAAGCTTGATACATAAAATTCCATTCTACCCTATCAAACGCGTTTTCTGCATCCAAGGAAACTGTAAAAGTCGGTTCATCTATTTTTTTTGATAAATTTAACATATGAAACAATAATCTAGAGTTATTGGAGGAATGTCTTTTAGCAACGAAACCCGTCTGATGCATATCTATAATATGTGGGAGAGCTTTGGCTAATCTCAAAGCCAAAATTTTTGCCAAAAGTTTATTATCTACATTTATTAAAGATATAGGCCTGTAGTTTGAAACCAAAGTAGGATCTTTATTTGGCTTAGGCAGAACAATTATTATTGATTCAGCCATAGTACCTTTAATATCACCTTTTATAAGTTGTGTTTGATATAAATTTAGTAAATGTGGGGAAAGGATATTTTGAAATGTTTTATAAAATTCTACTGTATAACCATCACCACCTGGAGCGGATCCAACTCTAAGAGATCTCAATGCTGTTTCTAATTCTTTTAATGATATAGGTTCATCTAAACTCCGTTTTATATGATCAGGAACCTTAGGTCCATTAATTAAATCTAAAAAATTTTTACCATCTTTTTGTCTCTCCAAATAAGGCTCGGAAGAATACAGATCTTTATAAAATTTTAGAAATTGTTTTAAAATTATATCTGTTTGATTTGTTATTGTACCATTATCATCTTTTATCCCATTAACATTAGTTTTCCTTTTTTTTGCTTTAAGATAATTTGCCAATAATCTCCCCGCCTTATTAGAATTTCCATAATACACTGCTTGTTTGGAAAACAAATCTCTTCTTATCATTTTTGAAGATATTTCATTATATTTACCTTTTGCTTTCAAAAGAGCTTGCAATATCTCATTTTCCCATTTGTTTATCAATTTAGCTTCTAATATTTTGATTTCTTTTTCTAATTCTATATATTGAATTTTATTTTGTTTCCTAATAAAAGCTGAATATGATATAATATTACCCCTCATAGTTGCTTTAAATGCATCCCATACATTCTCAATAGATGTATCCTCCACTAAATTCATTTGAAAGAAATCATTAATTTGTGTTTTAAAATTTTCCAAAAATTTATCATCCACAAGCAGTGCATTATCAAATCTCCAAAGAGGTCTACCCTTTTCCAATTTATCCAATTGTAATTCTATCCATATTCCCGCATGATCCGAAATAATAATAGGATCTATGGAAGCTTTAATCACCTGTTGCACTTCATTTGTTGAAACAAAAATATAATCTATTCTTGAAAATGATTTATGAACCTGTGAACAAAATGAAAATTCCTGATCATTAAAATGAAGAATACGCCATATATCCTTTAAATCGCATGATTGAGCCAGATTATCTAAACCTAAAGATTTTATATTTTTACTTGGTTTTTTATCCAATAATGGATCCATTACAGCATTAAAATCTCCAGCCACCACTAAATTAGAAGCAGCCAGTGGTAATAACATATTCTGTAATTTTTTAAAAAATTCTGATTGATTCGAATTAGGGGCATATATATTAAACAACGTCAGGGCATTATTTCCCATACCTATATCAACATGTATCCATCTTCCATGTGGGTCTGAATTTATTACCTTAATCTTGGCCATACATTTTTTATTTATAAGAATTGCTACCCCTGCTTTTTTACCCTCTGCTGGAGCAAAAAAACATTCTTTTACCCACCCACCCATTAGTTTCTGTGATTCTTTTGTATTAAGATGGGTCTCCTGCAGACAGTAAATATCCGCATTTTGCTTTTTTAAAAATGCTAATATCTTTTTTCTTTTGATTACATGATTCAGGCCATTGACATTAATAGAGTATATCTTAAAAGACATTATATATTTTAAAACTTATCAGTATAATCTTTTTCCCTTCTTCTTTCATATTTAAAATCCAAAAAATATTTTCTATGACACACATATTTACCCTTGAAGTATCCATTCCCTTATTTACTTTCTCCTTAATCATTCTAATAAATACCATCTTTTTCCCTCCCTTTCCCACCCAATATATTGACTGCTTAAGAACACACATTGGAACTGCAACCCGAACATTCCCCTCCCCTCTAGGCAACCAATATTCAATCAATATCCCCTTCTATCTATCTATATTAACCTTTAATATCTTTAGTCATTTTTTACTCCTAACATTTCATTAATGTATCTTTATTCATTCATCAATTTTTAATTTATATTTCCCTAGTATTATAGTTTACATCGTAAAATTTTATCTTAAACATATATTTAATATGGTATTGATATTTTCCTATATCTTATACTTTCTTTCTTTATATTTTTATTGTCTTTTCTTTAATTCATATTTTTCTTTCTTCAGTATTTCAATGTCTCATATTTTTATAATTTTTCACAATGTCATCAAAACCTATCTTGATATTTTATGTTAAAATGACATAGGTTCTGATTTTGAGAGAAAGGTTTTTAGTTTTTCTGGATCTTCAAAATACAAAGATTTATCTCCAGATGATACTCTCATTTTTGCCGGATAATATAATCCGTATTTATATCCTTTTTCTTTTAATTGAGGTCTCATGTCTAATAATCTCTTTCTTTTATTTGCTGTGTTTTTAGCAAAATCCGGCAAAAACCATATTCTGGATCCTTTGTAATTTAGATTTTTGTCTTTCTTGGCAGCATTTAATATTTCTATTGCTTGTTTGTATCTAAGCATTTTGAATATTAGTGGTCTTGGTCTGCCTTGATTTTCTATATTTTTTATTGGGATCCTATGCGCCCTTTCTATTTCTAGTGGTTGTTTTAGATCCAGTTGTAGTATTTTTGGAATTAAGTTTTCTAGAAATTGTATAGCATTTTTCCCTTCCAAGTTTTCTTGTATTCCAAAAAGTTTAATATTTTTCCTTTTTCATAGTCTTCCAGTTGATCTTTCAATTTATTCAATTCCAGACTGTCATTTTTGCATCTGTTTGCTTCACCTTCTATGACCTCCATTTTAGTTTCTAAAACAGTTGTTCTTTTATTATTTACTTCCATTTGTCTGTGGATATTTAGTATTTCTTCTTTCATTTCAGCCATATTGGTCACAGTCTCTTTAAGCATTTGTTTAATCTGTCTCAGTTCTTCCATAACTTCTGCTTTACTCAATATATCAGGTTCTTCAGCAGGAAGTGGGATCTTACTTGGTGTAATTTGATCCTGCTTCTGTCTTTTTGCTGACATACCAGCCTCATTTTTATTTTGTCTGGTACTTGCCATATTCCTGAACTTATTTTTATATTTTTACAGATTTTACCTTTTCCACAATCTTTATGCTCAATGAGATTTTTGTCCACAACAATGTACAATAGCTCGCCTTCGATGCTATGCTGTTGAGGAAATAGCAAACTTTTTTTTTTTTTTTTTGATCCCTTCCTTCAGGGTTACTGTCTAATTTCGTTGGAAGGTAGTTTCAATTGGCACAATTTTCACCAGTTTTCTTTTTTCTTTTTCCTCACACAGTACAAAAAGAAAAATCAGCTCCTTACCCTCAGGATTTCTCTTCAAAAACGGCAGAGGAGGGCTATTTCAAACTACCTTAATTTCAGACTGACAGGCACTGTCCTCTCACCAAAATTAGTTTAAATTGAGAAAAAAGGCGCTCTTAATTTTTCTTTCTCTGTTTTGCCAGTGAGGAAATAACAGATTTTCTTTTTGGCATTTATTCCTTCAGAGCTTTATTTTAGTTTCGTCAGGTGGAGGGTAGTATCAGTTGCCACAGTTTTCGCCGGTTTTATTTCTCCTCAGTTATTTTTGATGTCATTCAGCACAGAAGAAAACAATTGGTTTTTTATCCTCAGGGCTTTGCTTTAACACCGGGGGGGGGAGGGCTACATCAAACTGCCATATTTTTATCTTTGACAGGCACCAGCCCTCTACCAAAATCAGTCTGAAGGGAGAAACTTTTTTTCTTTCTTTTCTGTTGTTGGCTAATTTAATGTTCAATAGTCTGCCTTCAGTCTTTCCAATGTCTTTCTTTATATCACAAAAAGAAACCGGCGAAGGATTAACTGATCTCCTTGACTCTCCGCCCCCAGGGCTCCGACTCAGCGCCGGCAGGAGAGGGCTGGATCAAACCGCCACAGTTCCAGAAATCAACTGACAGCGGCCTCACAACGAGATCGGTCTTTCTTTAACTTTTTTTTTACTGTTAGTCAGTTCAAATTTTCAATAGTCCGTCTTCACCTCCGTGCCGCATCAACATAGAGAAAAGCCGGCAAAAAAAAAACAACAGCCTTACTTGTCTCCTTCCCTTCAGGTCTTTCCTCAATACCGGCGGTATTATCAAATTGTCTCCGTTGATATATATTTAAGTTTTTTCAATCAGCAATTGATTTTTCTTAAAAAATCAACTCAAAGGGGAAAATTTATATTAATCTGTTGCCTAGTTGAGAGGAGCGCCGCGATCACACGTCCATTTGTGTGCGCGGTAAGCCACGCCCCCCCTATGGCTATTGAATTGAAACTTTAATTAAAAAAGGCTTCTTGCCAATGGATCTGGTTCTGTTGGAAACAGGACTGTATCACATAGCAGATGGCTCACAACAGCTCTAAGATTCATGAGAATATGGATTTCAAAACATAATCTGAAAAACTTAAGAATGATTGTAGTGTTCTGTGTTGGGGTTTATATGGTGAACTGTGTCCAATTGCTATTTATTTTTATATTGAACCAAGGTCCCAGGCATCTCCTCTTCCAGCTACAAATGTTGAAAGAACAGTGTGAAGAGGTAAGGAGATAGTCATGCCTACAGTGTAAAGGTCAGCTTGGTATGGTTACAGCAAGTCTGTTCTGCAAGTTATGTTTGGTGAAGAGGAACAGGAGAAAAGAGATGCAGTGGAGAAGATGGATCAGAGGTGAAGAAAATGACGTAGTTTGGAGACAGCAGGGAAAGACCCAGGAAAACAACATCCATCAACACTGAGGCAACTACACTCATCCAATTATTTGGCAGAAGCTTCAAAGTCTCTGAGCCTTTTCTTACCTATACCATGACAACAGCAGAGAACAAGGCATTTCTGAGCAAGCTGATGGTGGTTCCAGACTGGCCATCACACACCCAATCCCATACAAAGGTGTGTAAAAATGACAACTGAGGCTGCTGATTCTGTGTGCAATCAGGAGAGGAGGGAACTTTATATTAGTGATTAGATGGTCATCAAGGAACTTCTGAGCCGAAACAGAAGCAAGCAAGATATGGTCTCTTTGCCAGATTTTGTTAAATAACATTAAATTAACTGCATGAATGACATTTTAAAGACAATTATGTGGCTACAGATGTAGTTCAGACTATTTGTATGTTCAAATAAATATTATGCAATATCTATGTTTCAACTGTGATTTCATGCAGGTAAGGCTCAATTTAAGTAGTTTCTGAAGATATCATTAGATTTAGCATGCCCAAAACTGCATAATTTGACCAGTAGTAGATTGTAAGGATTGAAAAAATAAAAATCTAAAATTGACACACCCTACTATAATAATTAACTACAAGATTTTTTGGATCTTTGAAAAATATGATTTGAATGTTGTCCTTTTGTAATTGCAAGAACAAAATTTTCCAGTTTAGCCTAAAAAGATACTTTTACAATCTTATTGGAAATCAAGCTGCTTCATACATTTCTATTTTTTTTTTCAGATCTTTCTGAAGTGTTTTATTTAATATACAGAATCAAAGCAACAAACAATATGTGAAACTTCTAATAACTGATTCTTTTTAATGTTCTCTCTCTACAAATTAATATTAGTTTGTGTGCTGGCATTATCTGTGGGTAGTTAAAATAATTTGATTGCCCTTACTATGCTTCCAGGTCATGAGAATTGACAGTTTAAATTTTTTCTTTTAGATGTGCCAACAAGTGGTATAATCAAACCCCGCTTGTCTGATGGTGCCCACTCCACCACATATCAAATCAGATCAGAACCAGATCATATGACTCTATACTCGCCAGAGCAAACATCGCTTCATGAAAGTGAGGGTCTGTTATATATATTTTAAGTGCTTTATTTTTTTATTTTTCATCTACAACTATAGTATAAAGATATTCATGCTCATATTCTCTTCATGTCCTCAGGATCATTGGGAAACTCCAGGAGTTCAACACAAATGAATTCATATTCTGATAGTGGATACCAAGAAGCAAGTAGTTTTCGTAACAACCAGGATGTAGGCAAGACTGACAATAAGCTTCAGCACCAGCACTCTTTCTTAGGAAGTACTAATAGCCAATTGGTTAGAAGCTCAAGAGCTGAAGGACAGACTTTAGTTCAGGTATGTTGTACCACACACACGCAGTCCTGATTCTATAAATGGTGCCTAGCATTACTTGACACAGTTATTAATCAACCACTAGGCGCTGTTTACAAAATCACAGCACCTAACTTGATTTAAGCATCGCTAGGTGTTCTAATGTTAGGTGTGATCAATTACCATGCCAGTTAAGCTCATTTATTCAATTTTGAGTTCCTTGTGGATCTCGGTTAGGCATCCCCAATCGGCGTGCCTAGCGGCACCTTACCTATTCACTATATATAGAGTGTTGGTTATTAAATTTGTATGTCTGATGTATGTTTTTGAAAATTTAATGATCATTTAAAAGGGCCTGTGTTTATTTTTCATCTACCTAATGAAATGACTTTTTTTTCCCAAAGAACAGCTGTCTAACAGGAATATCTTTTATTTCAACTAACTAAGTTTTAAGGGAAGCAGATAACTAATTTGTTGCTTCTTAGTCAGATTCTTAATGGACTTAAAATCAGGTTTGTTTCAATCTACAAAATATGTATAAGAGAGTAATATTTGTTGTACTTAGTGACCTGGGACATCTGATCAAGCTTTCTAATTCATATGTGGCATTTAGGAGACATCTAAAGACATATTTGTTCTTGAAATATCTGTGTAATTAGCTTGTATGGATAATTGTAAGCTTAGTAATCTATTTAGATTTGTATAATTTTATTCTAATCATTTTATTTCTATTTCTTATTCAATTGTATTTTTAATCTTTTATAAACTGCACAGAACTGGATTATTATGGATGTACTTTGTAACCCATTCTGGGCTCCTTTGGGAGAACGGGCTAAAAAATTGAATGAATAAATAAATAAATACATTATTATTATTTATTATTGGGAAACAGATCTATTGGAAGATCTGCTGCAACTGAAATGCAATAAAACCTTCATTTTAGAGTTTGCAGGCACAACTCATCAATAGGAGTATGCTTATTTATTGTTTAATACAAATTATCCCCCCCTTTTTTTTTTTTTTTTTTTTTTACAAAACCATAGCATGCTTTTAGCGCCAGATGCGGCAATAACTCTAACGCTCATAGGAATTCTATGAGCGTCGGAGCTGTTACCATGGTTTGTTTAAAAAAAAAAAAAAAAAAAAGGCGGGGAGGGGTATATTTTGACTAAGCTACTGTAAACATACATTAATTTATTTAAATGATTGTTCTATTTGTGCTACATTTCGCAAAGTACTGTAATCCTTTAATTATCCCACGTCATTCCACTATATTTATAGCAGAAAAAAATGAGGCCAGTTCAAAGAGAAAATTGCTCTTTCTGTAAAGACCATTTCTTTTTCAAAGATCAAAAAAACCTGAAGAAAATAAGGATAAAAATAAAGGAATATTTAAGACATTCTAATCTATTTTATTACATTGAGGTATAAAATTATATTTAGAGAAAAAGTAATGTACATGGGTAAAGATAGAATATTTATATCTTCTGGGAGTAACTTTACAGCAGAATATCTATACAAGAAGACCAAAGCTGCACCTATTTTAAGCCACTTTTTAAAGAGCAACATAGGTGCTTATGTGCTTTCATAAACTAGACTTCTCAAACCAGCCCAATAGCATGGAAATGGCCACACACAAATTTCTACCTGATTCTGAAAAATGTGCCTATGTCCCAACTGTGCCTACACTCCAACCAAACTACATGTAGATCTTTCTGTATACCTTTTTTTGCATGCTTATGCAATTGTGCAGTTTTGTAAAAGCCCTTTTCTCTATATACAGATTACCCTCTCTGTGATTAGTATATTGAGTCTATTTTGCAGAATGTAAATATTAGCTAAATAAAAATTAGTTTAATATATAAAATGTTAATAATGAAATGTTAAAAATAAGTTAAACTTATTTTTTCTTTCCTAACAGCCTTCAGTAAATGTTGCAAACAACCGAACCATGAGACGTGTTAATTCAGTTCCATCTAGAGCACAGTCTCCTTTATACTTTGTTGGCACTGGTATCTCTCCATCTAAAGGGTCACTGAGAGCTTCTGTTGGAAGTGGTTATAGCTCTCCATCTGGCACTGATTCTCGGCCACTAAATACTTCTAATGCATATTCCTCCAATACATTGCCTACACAACAGACAGCTTCTCCATACACCACACAGCGATCATCTTCACCAGCATCTGTTCGGAGAATTGGTTCCATCATTCCTAGTCATTTGGCTAACCCCAATGGAGTAACAGCACCATATCAGACCTTAGGTCCGTCAGTTAAAGTTGGCTCTCCTCTCATCTTAACAGACACACAGACAAGACTAGCATCTCCAGCCCATGTTCAAATGGGATCCTCATCTTCCCCTAAACGCACTGCAATGACTGCAGTTCCACAGCATTTCGGAACATTACAAAGACAGCTTCAGGACCTTGACCAATATGGACAGCAGCAATATGATATCTATGAAAGAATGGTACCACCACGCCCAGATAGTCTTACAGGTTAGTAAGAAGGTAAAAATCATAATTATTAAACTTTGTGCTGTGTCTTGAGTTTTTTATTCCATACTAGACTAATTTTTGTGACATATGTCCCAGTTTAAAAAAAAAAAATCATAATGTTGTGTTTGGTTATGTTTAGTATCAGGGCTGTGGAGTCGGTAGATAAATGTTCCGACTCCTCAGTTTTTTGTACTTCAGACTCCGACTCCAGGTACCCGAAATTTCCTCCGACTCCTTGACTCCGACTCCACAGCACTGGTTAATTTTCAGATCGTTAAAATGGAATGTCAAGTTGAGAGAAATGAGCATTTTCGACACCACTTTCTTTTTGCTTTTAATCAAGGTTCTAAGGCCGCAGAAGCTGCTCGCAACATTTGTGCTGTGTATATAGTGGGTGCTATAGCTGAAAGAATCGCTCGTGATTGGTTCAAAAATGGAGTCGGTAAATAAATGTTCCGACTCCAACTCCTCAGATTTTTGTACTTCTGACTCCGACTCCAGGTACCCGAAATTTCCTCCAACTCCGACTCCACAGCCCTGTTTAGTATACTTGTTTTTTATTTAAAAAGAAATTAACAGGGTAGATATTCAAACTTGATGGTCGTGTTTTTCAAAGCACTTACATCTTCAGGTTGATTTAATTCTTATTTTCAGTGCGGGACCATGTCCCGTCTCCGGCATGGAATGTAAGTTTGTAAATAAATAAATGGAGTGGTACATCATTTTATTTAATATTATTTTATTAGGAATTGTAATTTGGTATGTTACATATCTTTGCTTATTGTGGATGTGAAATTTTTCCCCACCAAGATGTGGGTTACAAATTTTTAAACAAACAAGATCTGGGTATGTCACCTAGAAGTTTCAGTAACTGAGCACTTGCCAATATTCATACTGTTTAGGTCAACCTTTTTGCTGGCCTAACTTTATTCACTTAGCCAGTTATCAGATGAAATAGTGCCACTAACCAGTTACATTCTGGACTTTACCCAGGCTTTGCCCCTAGACAGCTCCAGCAGTAACTGGACATTACCTGGGCAGTGGGCAATCACAGACAACATTTAGCAGCACAAACTGCTTAAGGGTTATTGAATATTGCTGGATGGCCAGCTCAGCAGGAATTTCATTGGGTGTTCATGAAAGGTTTTTCAATTTTTTAAATCAAAGTAATGATATTCCAATTTCTGTATCTTTATTAAATAAATGGTGGTGGTGTTTAATTCCAAATAGAACATATGATACTAGTATACAAAAATAGTGTGATGAATTGGGGATGCAGATTTCTCTACAAGATTTTAGTCAAGCTTTTTATCGTATATCCAAAATTGTTAAAGGTTATCCAGTAAATTCTCCTATTTGTATCAAATGTGAGAAAGACCCAAATTATTTATCTCATGCATTGTGGCAATGTCCTCTTATTAAATCATTTTGGTCTGCCATCTTATTATTTTTAGGTGCTTTATAATAATAATAATAATAACTTTATTTTTTCTATACCGCCATAATCTTGCGACTTCTAGGCAGTTCAGAGTGAAGAATAGCTGTACAGTCAGCGAATTACAGCGTACAGATAAAGAAGAGGTCACTGGGCGGTCAGTAATTACATGGTGCAAATTGACAAGAGGAGAGATATACATAGGTTACAATATAATTTTAACATGTTACATTGAAATATTGGAATATTCAATTAATGGAATCTGTAAGGGGGTAATATTTGGTAAAGCTGCTGCTTGTGGGGTTTTTTGGATTAGAAATAAATATTTTATTTCAGAAGGCATGCATGATTGGTCATAAGTGTATTCTACAATATTGGTTACAGAAAGATCCTCCTAGTTTTTGGCATTGGAGGAACCAATTCCATCGGTTAATTTTATTTGAGGTCTGGGAGGTTTGTAAATTTCCTAGAAGAACTAGGTATTTCTTGAAAATGTGGAATCCATATATTCAAAATCTTTCCCATAGAGCTCGTAGTATGATTCTTAATGTTTTATATTGAGGAATAAGAAACTTTCATAGCTTCTTAACACTTTGTAATATGTGTCATCTTTCATTATGAGGGTAGGGAGGGAATTTGTTTGATGATGATAATAGTTGGAATTTCTTGAATTGTATATTTATATAATTAATTTATTACATTGTTATATTTTAAAAATTTTGGAGATGTGAAGGGGAGGGGAAGGGAGGGTGGGAAAGGTATAGGGGGTATATATGGTATTATGTATAGGTAATATAGAAAATATATTTTGGAGAAATGATAAAATTATTTATGTACTATTTGAGCTTTGAATTTAATTGTAATGAGCATATATTGCATAATTGTATATTTGATTGATTTCTTCAATAAAATGTTTTAACATAAAACTTTTTTATACAGTTTACAAAAGACTAAACTTGTTTTACATCAATTAAAACACCTAAGATAAAAACAAACCATATCATAAAATCTTCATAATTAAACAATTTCTTCTCTTCAACTAGTAAATCACAAGATTACAATAGCAAACATGGCTAAGCAGATTCTTTTCTTCAAATGCTGACTAATAAATCACAAAAATGCAATAACAAACAGCTGAGTTTTTAACTGCTTCTTAAACTGAAACCAGTTTACACACAGTCGCAATTGGCCCTTCTGTCATAATCACACTTTATTCCAGGACCAGTGGGTTATGCATCTCCATCCGCCAGGCACTGTAGAAAACTTAAAATTATTGAAGTCATAACCCCTCCCCTTTGCTAGCACATCCTGGAGTGTGCTTAGTAGAATCCACATCTGGAACGTGCTCAGTAGAATCCAGTTTTAGCTTTCTACAAGCCAAGCCTGTAGAAGTTTATTTCTTCTGCTTGTTTTTTATTTGGATAGTTTCAATAATGTTTCTAGTATTTCCCTCACGGGTAGGCCATTGTGCTGTGGAAGTTCCCTGTGGGGACTTCCTTGTGGCGGGAGATTGCGGACAGTTGGAGAACATCTTCTGAGGGGGTTACCTGCGCAGCAGTAAGCCCCCTGGACAGCCTGTAGTACAGATCGGGGCTCCAGGATCAGGAGGAAGCTCATCCAAGGTTCGTCTGCTAATGGGTGCAGTGCAGGCTGAGCGGTTCCGTGAAGTGCGTCCGAGATCAGAGCTAGACTGCGTGCCTCCGCCAGATGGTTGCGCGATGAATCCGAAGGTGGCGGAGGTCACTGGCCATGATGGTTGGGCCGGTTGAGCAGTCAGAAAACTTGAAATACTGCTTCCTGAGGCATTTGATCTCCTTACATGCTATATATATAGCATTGCTTGCATTTCTCCCTGTATCTCTGTATTACAGTGAGTAAACAGGGGAACAGCCTGTCTTGGCAATTTTGGGCGGTCTTTAAAAAGGCGGTTTTGGGTGGTTTTCCATGCAATCCCCCCCTCCCCCCCCCCGGCACTCTAAAATCCTGAAATCACCATTTTTGGGAGTTCCCTTTCTTTGGCAATTTTTTTGCAAAATCGGCACCTGGGTGGCCATCTTGGATTTTCCAAATTTGAATAATGCTTTCTTTTTTTATAGCTAGGAGCTTCGTTTTTGCTCCAAACTTCACAGATGGCCTTTCCAGGTTGAGATGTTTTCATATAATGCCTCGTTTGCGGCGGATGGCTGTTGGTTGTGCAGCCGTGTTTTGCATGTGCTGCGGCCCGCGAGGAGGATTAAATTTGCATGTTAGTCAGGAGGTACGTTTGTCTGTTTTTCAGTCTACTGGTGCCAGGCCACCAGATTGCCTTTTGAAGAAACTTGATTTGCGCAGAGCATTTTTTCACTACCTGAAGGTCACTAACACCTTTCGTGTCTGTGACCATCTGTTTGTACTGACTCATTCTGTTAACCACGGCGCTTCCGCTTCCAAGGCCACCAATTCTGAATGAATCCAAAGGGCCATTTCATCAGCTTATATTCTATCCAGTCTCTGTTAAGGTGCATTCTTCTTGGAATATGGCTTCTTTGTGGGCCAAAGTTAGTGCAGTCTCTCCTGAAGAAACCTGCATGGCAGCATCATGGTCCTCTTTGCATACGTTTTGTCAAGTATTACAGAATGGATGTGGTGGCGAGACATGACTCTGCCTTCAGGTCCTCAGTTTTTCGAGTCAGCACAGTTAGTCCGCCCTGGCATTCTTGTTCCTTCCTACTGCCGTTTATTCTTCTCCAAGTTGATTATTGGATGCTTGGGCTGGGAAGACTGTATATACAGGCAGTCCGAGAGTTACAGGTGCTCAACTTAAGAACGCAGTTGTGGCTTCATTTGATTTCACTGAAGAGTACTTCCAGTGGCGTAGACTCCTAAACTTTCCTCCTGCAGCATATTCAGGAATAATGCACGGCCACATTAAGAACAGTGTGTGGCTATGCATGCTGTACCTTAGAGGGAATATTGGTAGGGATAGTTGGCCCGTTTGTTAGTAGCAAGAATCTATTTTTTTTTTTTTAATTCTTTATTAATTTTTATTACCAACAAAAAGTGCAACACATTATTCACATCAGTAATAATAAATAAGCACTTAAATATAATCAGTATTAGTACAACATTATATGCCGTCCCCCCCACAATTACCTTAAAGATCACCCTGAAGATACATCAAACACACACACACACCCCTCCCCGCCGGATGTGCCTGAATTACATCAGTAAAAGAAAGCTAAATGAACTATAACAATTGTACAAAAGATGTTAATAATAATAATAACTTTATTCTTATATACCGCCAGCAATCTTGCGACTTCTAGGCGGTTTACAATACGAGAACTGTAAATACAATAAAGAGAAACTTTACATACCACGAATTAGTCGGTTTACAATACGAGAGACTGTAAATACAATAAAGAGAAACTTTACATACAACGAATTAATGATTATCCCAGGACAAGCAGGCAGGTATTCTCACTAGTGGGTGATGTCATCAGACAGAGCCCCGGTACGGACGTCTCACAAGCACGTATTGCTTGTAGAAACTTAAAAGTTTCTAGATGCCCGCACCGCGCATGCGCCGGTGCCATCCCGCCCGGAGATCCGGGCGTGTCTCCTCAGTTCTTTTCTTTCCGCGGAGCTGAGAAGTTCAACTTCATCATGCGCTAGCTGAATTCAGTTAAATTTGCCTTCCTTGTCCGCGTTTTCGCTTTCTTTTAATTACAGTTAACAGTACATTTCTTTTTCAGTTAAAAAAAAAAAAAAAAAAGAAGATTATTTCCTCCGGCGGGTCGAACGGGCCGGCCACGTGGCTCAGGCCCACAGGCTTCGACCTCGCGGCAGAGATTTTCCGGCCTATGTCCCGGCCAATCACCGGGTTTAAAAAGTGCAGCAAGTGCCAACGCGCGATTTCACTCACGGACCCTCACCGGCGCTGTTTGCAGTGTTTGGGTCCTGACCACATTCCGAAATCGTGCAGGCCTTGCTCTACCCTTACGGCACGCTCATTCAAATGGCGTTGCCTATTGTGGGAATCGATGTTCAAGATGGACGCAGCTAAGGATCCTTCAGCCTCCACTTCATCTGATACCTCCCCGGTTCGGGCGAAACCGGTATCGACCCCTCCTGCATCGAGTGTGGTGAAACCGGCATCGTTCATCCCGACAACATCCACGAGCTCGACGTCGGTGCCTGCCCCG
This sequence comes from Geotrypetes seraphini, assembly GCF_902459505.1. Taxonomy (NCBI): domain Eukaryota; kingdom Metazoa; phylum Chordata; class Amphibia; order Gymnophiona; family Dermophiidae; genus Geotrypetes; species Geotrypetes seraphini. The sequence goes on along the minus strand of NC_047088.1, from coordinate 215,668,347 downwards.
GTCTCCTCGGTTCAGGTACCTCTTCCTTCCACAGTACCACCAGTGGTCATCAAAGTGCCGAAAGCTACTAAGCAGAAGCACTCGACCTCGAAGGAGCGCTATGACCGTGCAGGAGGACCCCCTTTCGGTGCGGATCCCTCCTTATCGGCTTCGCTACGGTCCATGCTGGAAGCTCAATTCGTTGAGCTCATGCAGACCATCGGACCCGGGCTCATCGCTGCCATACAGGGTGACCTCCCGGTACCGGTCCAAAGGGGCGGTCCGCCCCCTCCCCCTCCTCCACACCGTTCGACCTCGAAAACCGACGAGGACGAACGGGGGAGGGCGGCGATGCCCATGCGGCAAGCCTCGCTTACCGATATGCCGCCATTAGAGCCCATTACGCCTCCGCGCCAACATGGGACCAGACCTCCGATCGATACTCAAAGCCCTGGGCATAGTCAGGAAGAGTTCTTCCGTACTCCTTACCAGACTTGGGTAGCATCGCAAGAATCTGCATCGCAACCCCAGTTGCGATCCACCGCTTCCAGCCCTATCCACCACTTGGGGGCCTCGGGAGACCATGCGATGCACAGACGATCCCGATCCCCGTCCCGCCACCGAGACGGGCACCGATCAAGACACTCATCCTGGCACTCTTCACGCCATTCGGAGGTGTCACCGCAGAAAAAACTGCAACGTATGGGATACTCCTCATCAGAGGTGTCCCCTCCGGAGGGACCGGAGTACGAGGAGACAGCCGTACCCGATTCTCCTTGCCACTCCCCGATGTCCATGGATCCGGAGGCCTCTTCCTCCTCCAGCCCGTCCCACAGACCGACGCTGGCGGATCAATTGTCTTTCTCATCATTCCTCCGACAAATGGCGGATGATCTGGATGTGACCCTTGACACGGGCTCCCGATACTCCAAAGAGTATCTGGACACCATGCATTTACCTAACCCTCCAACGGAGTCGCTTCGGCTCCCCCTGCATAAATTGCTGGATCAGACCTTCATGCAGTGTTTCGAAACACCGTACTCCATACCGGCGATTCCCAGCAAACTCGATGCTCGATACCGCATCGTGCACCATAAAGGGTTTGAGGGCCCTCAACTCTCCCACCAATCCCTACTGGTCGAGTCCTCTCTTAAACGCTCTCATCCCTCTCAGGTCTACGCCTCTGTACCGCCGGGCCGAGAGGGGAGAACGATGGACAAATTTGGTAGAAAATTCTATCAAAACTCCATGATGGCTTCACGGGTGCTGAACTACAATTTCTTTTTCTCTTCCTATCTGGAGTTCTTCTTGCCGGTGCTCCGCAAGTTCACTCCGTTCATAGACACCCAAGCTCGATTCGAGTTCGAGGAAGTGGTAGCCTCCCTCTCCCAATTACGCCTCCAGCTGATGCAATCCTCCTTCGATGCATTCGAACTCTCGGCACGTGCTGCCGCAAGCGCGGTAGCCATGCGTCGCCTGGCATGGCTCCGTACAATCGATATGGATCCCAACCTCCAAGACAGACTCGCCAACGTACCATGTGCGGGAGCTGACCTGTTCGATGAGTCTATCGAAACTGTTACCAAGAAACTGTCGGATCACGAAAAATCTTTTCAATCCATCCTGCGGCCCAAACCCAAACCTCAACCGTCTCGACCTTCCAGGCCACCCCTGATTTACCAGCGGCGTTACATGCCCAGACAAACGCCTGCTGCGAGACAACCTGCGAAGAGACAACCTCCCCAGAAGTCTCAGCAAAAACCTCAGCCACCGGCTGCACCTAAGGCTCCCCAGCCCTTTTGACTCCCCTCCTGGGAGCATAACCGACACCGTTCTGCACCCCTCAGCCTCTCCCATAGGGGGCCGCCTCCATCTTTTTTACCATCGATGGGAGGCCATAACCACGGACCTATGGGTCCTTACCATCATAAGAGAAGGATACTCTCTTCACTTCCATCGGGTCCCCCCGGACCATCCTCCAAGAGAGTATCCTTCAAGCTCGACACAGACCGCCCTTCTTCTTCAGGAAGTCCAAACCTTACTTCAGCTTCGGGCTGTCGAGCCGGTCCCGTCAGACCAATTGAACCGAGGGTTTTACTCCCGGTACTTCCTCGTCCCGAAGAAAACGGGTGACCTGCGACCCATTTTAGACCTTCGGGCCCTCAACAAGTTTCTGGTCAAAGAGAAGTTTCGCATGTTGACTTTGGCTTCTCTATACCCCCTCCTCGAGCAGAACGACTAGTTATGCTCCCTGGATCTCAAGGAGGCCTACACTCACATCCCCATTCACCCGGCCTCCCGAAAGTTCCTCAGATTTCGGGTGGGAAATCTGCACCTACAGTATCGAGTGCTACCATTCGGCCTCTCTTCGTCCCCCAGAGTCTTCACAAAGTGCCTGGTGGTAGTGGCCGCGGCACTCCGAGACAGGGGTCTACAGGTGTTCCCATACCTCGACGACTGGCTCATCAAGGCCCCGTCAGCCCCAGAGGTCACTTCGGCGGTCTTGGCTACAACCTACTTCCTCCAGAATTTGGGCTTCGAGATCAACTTTTCCAAGTCTCATCTACAACCCACCCAGTCCTCCCCTTCATCGGAGCGGTCCTGGACACCACTCGACTCCGAGCATTCCTGCCTCTGCAACGCATGGAGTCTCTTCTTCATCTCTGCCAGTCGGTGTCTACTCGCCAAACCCTACCGGCGAGACAACTGATGGTGCTCCTGGGCCATATGGCCTCCACAGTACATGTGACACCCTTTGCCAGACTCCATCTCAGGATCCCCCAGTGGACCCTGGCATCACAGTGGAATCAAACGTCCGATCCACTAACCAAACACATCTTAGTCACACCTGCTCTTCGGCAGTCTCTACTTTGGTGGATGACCTCTTCGAATCTATCCAGAGGTTTGCTGTTGCACTCTCCCCCCCATCAGAAAGTTCTCACAACCGATTCGTCGAACTATGCATGGGGGGCCCACCTGGATGGTCTCCGCACCCAAGGATTCTGGACCAGTGCGGAAAGACTACATCAAATCAATCTACTGGAGCTCAGAGCCATCTTCAATGCGCTCCAAGCTTTCCAACACCTACTTCACGACATGGTGATCCTCATTCGCACAGACAATCAGGCCGCCATGTATTATATCAACAAGCAAGGAGGCACGGGCTCGGCCCTCCTTTGCCAGGAAGCTCTACGAGTCTGGGACTGGGCGGTGCGCCACAACGCCTTCCTCAGAGCTGTCTACATTCAGGGGGAGAACAACGTCTTAGCAGACAAACTAAGTCGTCTGCTACAACCGCACGAATGGACTCTCCATTCCAGCCCCCTTCACCAAATCTTCACACAGTGGGGGACGCCTCAGATAGACCTCTTTGCGGCTCCCCACAACTCCAAACTGCCTCAGTTTTGCTCCAGGATCTACACTCCTCATCGCCTCGAGGCAGATGCTTTTCTACTGAACTGGGGGAAACGATTTCTATATGCGTTCCCACCATTCCCGCTGATCCAGAAGACTCTGGTCAAGCTGAAACTCGAACAGGCCACCATGATTCTAATAGCTCCTCGGTGGCCCAGACAACCTTGGTTCTCCCTCCTACTTCAACTCAGCAGCAGGGAACCAGTACCACTTCCAGTGTTTCCTTCACTACTTACTCAACATCAAGGATCACTGCTTCATCCCAACCTGCAGTCTCTCCACCTGACAGCTTGGTTCCTCTCAACGTAACCCCTCACCAATTCTCACAGGAAGTGAGGGAGGTCTTGGAAGCTTCCAGGAAGCCCGCCACTCGACAATGCTACTCCCAGAAATGGACTAGATTCTCCTCATGGTGTGTTTCTAAATCAAAGAAACCTCAGCGAGCTTCCTTATCCTCCGTGCTGGACTATCTCCTACACCTATCTCAATCTGGGCTCAAGTCTACATCCATACGAGTCCACCTGAGCGCTATTGCGGCGTTCCACCAGCCCCTACAAGGGAAACCCCTCTCGGCCCATCCGGTGGTCGCCAGATTTATGAAAGGACTCTTCCATGTTAACCCTCCTCTCAAACCACCCCCAGTAGTTTGGGACCTCAATGTAGTCCTTTCCCGTCTCATGAAGCCCCCGTTTGAACCACTCAACAGGGCCCCTCTTAAGTATCTCACCTGGAAAGTGCTTTTTCTTGTAGCCCTTACGTCCGCTCGCAGAGTCAGCGAACTCCAGGCATTGATGGCGGATCCACCATTCACAGTATTCCATCATGACAAGGTGGTCCTCCGCACTCACCCGAAATTCCTGCCTAAGGTGGTCTCCGAATTTCATCTCAACCAATCCATTGTACTTCCAGTATTCTTCCCTAAGCCCCATTCTCACCACGGAGAATCGGCCCTTCACACTCTAGACTGTAAACGTGCTTTGGCTTTCTACCTGGATCGCACCAAGCCACACAGAACCACTCCTCAACTTTTTGTCTCCTTCGATCCTAATAAGTTGGGAAGACCCGTATCAAAGCGCACCATCTCTAATTGGATGGCGGCTTGCATCTCTTTCTGCTATGCCCAGGCTGGATTATCACTTCCTTGTAAGGTCACAGCCCATAAGGTCAGAGCAATGGCAGCCTCAGTAGCATTCCTCAGATCAACACCAATCGAGGAAATTTGTAAGGCTGCCACCTGGTCCTCGGTTCACACATTCACCTCACATTATTGTCTGGATACTCTCTCCAGACGGGATGGACAGTTTGGCCAAACAGTATTGAAAAATTTATTCTCTTAAGTCGCCAACTCCCCCTCCATCCCACTGAGGTTAGCTTGGAGGTCACCCACTAGTGAGAATACCTGCCTGCTTGTCCTGGGATAAAGCAATGTTACTTACCGTAACAGTTGTTATCCAGGGACAGCAGGCAGCTATTCTCACGTCCCACCCACCTCCCCTGGGTTGGCTTCTCAGGCTAGCTACCTGAACTGAGGAGACACGCCCGGATCTCCGGGCGGGAAGGCACCGGCGCATGCGCGGTGCGGGCATCTAGAAACTTTTAAGTTTCTACAAGCAACACGTGCTTGTGAGACGTCCGTACCGGGGCTCTGTCTGATGACATCACCCACTAGTGAGAATAGCTGCCTGCTGTCCCTGGATAACAACTGTTACGGTAAGTAACATTGCTGTATAGCAGTGTGCATCTGATAACATTAATAATGTTTACGACAGTTTGTGTGCTGCAGGCCAGGAAGTGCCAGGCTGCTTACACAGAAGTAGAAATATTCCGTAAATTGAATAGAGTGTTCATGGTTGGTGATTAGGGGTTGAGGTTAACAGTTTATAAGTACAGGTATGTGATGATGTTACGAGGGGGGTTGATGTTCCGGTTCATTACTTAGGTATTTCAAGAATAGGTAAGTTTTTAGGTGTCTCCTGAATTCTTCATAGTTGTTTGTGTGTGCAATTAGTTTTTCTAGGTCTTTACCCCGTATGGCTGCTTGATATGATAGCAGTTGTTGATGGTGTCTCTTATATTTGCACCCTCTAGCCGGTGGGGAGACAAATTTCATGTGTGTTTTTCTTTCATGTCTGTTGGTTGGGAATGAGAAGAGGTCTGTAATGTATTTTGGGGCTAGACCATTTAATACTTTGAAGCAGAGACATCCTAGCTTGAACTTCGTGCGTGCCTCCATCGGCAGCCAGTGTAGGAGTCGGTAGGAAGGGGTTATGTGATCGGATTTCTTCAGTCCGAAAATCATCCTGACTGCTGCATTTTGTATTAGTTGTAGTCTTTGCATTTGCTTCTGGGGGATTGTCAGATGGGTGATGTTGCAATAGTCCAGGTGGTTTAGTATTAGGGATTGTACTAGAATTCTGAAAGCTGAGGTGTGGAAGTACGCATTAATGGACCTAAGTTTCCAGAGAGTGAAAAACCCTCTTTTGATTAGGGAGTCTATGTGGTCTTTCATGGTTAGTCCTTGGTCTAGTGTTACTCCTAGAATCTTCATCGTTGGTTGAATGGGGTAGTTTAGATTGTTAATGTGTAATGATATTGTCGTATTATGTGCGTGAGGCGAGGCTATGAAGAATTTAGTTTTATCTGAATTGAGCTTTAGTTTGAAATCTGTGGTCCATTGTTCCATCGTGTTTAGCGCTTCAGTTGCTGTGGGGGTGATTTCGGAGGGAGATGTAGTGAACGGGATTATGATTGTGAAGTCGTCTGCATAGCTGAATACTTTTATGCCTCGCTGGGTTAGCTGCGTACCTAGTGAAGCTATATAGACGTTGAAGAGTAGTGGGGATAGTGGGGACCCCTGTGGCACGCCTGATGGGTTTCTCCATGTTTTAGAGAGATTGCAATTGAAGCGTACTTGATAGGTGCGGGTCGTAAGGAAACCTCGGAACCAGTCCAGCACTTTGCCTCCGATGCCGATTGAATCTAAACATTGTAGTAGTTTTTTGTGGTCCACCAAGTCGAAGGCCGAGCTCATGTCGAATTGCATCACTAAGGCTTTGTGGCCCTTGCTGAATAAGTTACGTAGGTGTTCTAAGATTGCTGCAATCACCGTCTCAGTACTAAACAGAGGTCTGAAGCCTGACTGGGTTTCATGTAGCAGTGAGAATCGATCTAGGTAGTTCATCAGTTGGGTTTGTACCAAGCCTTCCATTATTTTTACGAAAAATGGGATGGATGCTACTGGTCTATAGTTGGTTGCTGATGTTAGGGGTAGTTTACGATTTTTTGGGATTGGGGTGATTATAATGTGTCCATTTTTTGATAGGAATTTTCCGTTTTTGAAGTTGTTGGACATATGAGTCCATAGTGTAATTTTAAAGTCTAATGGGGCTGCTTTCATTATGTTGGGTGGACAGGGATCTAGGATGCAGTTTGATTTAGTATATTTGTTGTAGAGTTTTATGAAGTTGTTCCATTCTAGGTCCTGAAAGGAGTTCCAATACATGTCCACTGGTATTTCATTTTCATGTATGTTGGCTATTTGCTGTTCATCTGTGTTGTTTGTTGGGCAGTTGTTCCTTAGGTTCACAATTTTTAAGTCAAAGTGTTGTGCTAGATCGTCTGCTGATGGAAGTTTTATGTCGTGCGTTGATTGACTGTGGCGTGTGGTGTCGAATAAATTTTTAACTAGATTGAACAATTCATGAGTGTTGATTCCTTTTGAACTTGTGTTGGATATATGTATTTTGGATGAGTAGAATGTTTTCCTTTTTTCTTTTATCAGTTGTTTATATTCCTTTATGTTTGATCTCCAATTGTTCCTATCAGATATTTCACCTGATTTGTTCCAGATCCTTTCTAATTGTCGTATTGATTGTTTCATTTTTAGTAGTTCGGAGTCGAACCAGTTGTTATATTTATTTGAGCGGTTTGTTCTGTTTCGTTTAGGAGCTATTTTGTCTAGGATAGTTGTGCTTGTTTTAGGCCACTGTTCCCAGAATTCGCCTTCTTCATTTGTCTCCTCACGCGCTTCGTTAATGGACCCCAAACTAAGTTAAATATCTTAGAATGCCCTAAAATGTCGGCATTCATCTTTTCATACCTGTAGCTTAAACATAAGCTCACCCACCAAAAGGAAAAATTAAGACGATCACAGTTTTTCCAATTTCGAGTTATCATCTGTATGGCTACCCCAGTCATAATCAGAAAAAGCCGGCATTTATAGCAAGAATCTTAAAATCTATAAGTTCTTAATTACATACAAATCCGACTTAAGAACAGCTTTAAAAAAAAAAAAAAAGTAACTCGATTTTAACCCGGAGACTGCCTGGATGTCACTGTTTTATGCAGGGGTCGTTTCTGGGCTCCTCTGCTCCATTTATTACTTGTTTCCAGTTATTGTTCTCATGGTTATTCTTGAGCAGAACAGTTTATGGGCTTCATTGCCATTGGTGTGTCTGCTTCACGTTTGTAAGGTGGCTCTTGATGCTTGGGTATTAATTGTAGGTGGAGCTAGAGAGCATACTGAAGTAGAGCAGAGTCACAGAAAAAAATCTGGCTTGGATTCCTTCTGCACGCAGCCATTGAGACATAACAGACTTGTCTAGAATGTCTCCCCTATTTACTAGAAAAGAGCTTACCAGAGTAAGTACATTTCCAGTTCACTAGGTGAGAAATTCTAGATCAGGGGTGTCAAAGTCCCTCCTCGAGGGCTGCAATCCAGTTGGGTTTTCAGGATTTCCCCAATGAATATGCATGAGACCTATTTGCATGCACTGCTTTCGTTGTATGCTAATAGATCTCATGCATATTCACTGGGGAAATCCTGAAAACCTGACTGGATTACGGCTCTCGAGGAGAGACTTTGACACCCCTGTTCTAGACCATAGGGTTATTTCCCACTACTCGCATAGTCTACAAAAGAAATCCATCACGGGTTTTTCACTCTGCCTCTAGTATACTTCACAGGCTAGTTTAGCGTCCTCTAGCAGTCTATTCTTCTGCACGCATGGCTGCAGCTGTGTAAATTCTGCTCTCCCCATTTTATTATTTTAATTGAACATAAGTTTGTCCCTTTTGCAGATATTTTTGCATTTTGAAATGGATTTGAAGCTCTGCCTGCTCGATAATTCACATACTTCAGTCTGTAGCTGTTAACCAGTCTGCTTAGTCTTCCTTGGAGTTCAGGGCCATCCCTGACCTAGTCTCATTCCCTGTTAAGCAGAGAGTCGAGCGCAGACTGTGTAGCACGCTTAGGGGGCTCAGCGGTGTTCCGCAGTGCACTGGCTGCGTTTTCACACCTCTGCCCATCCAGATGCGCATCTGGTGGTCCGCAAGGGTGGAGGCATAGTCATATAGTGGTGTTTGACTAGCAACCGGAGATCAGCTTGAAAGATGAATTTTCAGCAGTGTGGCAATGAATTCTAAACCGGCCATTGAAAAGGCTGAGATCAGAAGCAGGCTGTCTGTGTCCAGTAACTGTGAGTAAAGTAGAGCAGACAAGCTCAAAAATCATTCTCTTAAAAGTTCATTTCAAGGGGTTTTTAAGTTTTCCTAGTGTTCCTCTATGTTTACCCACCTCAAATTTATTATTTTTGTAATTTTTAAAGTTTCAGAAATGTTATTTTTGGCATGTTTTTGAAGTAAATTCGGGTCCATCTGCAATTTCAAATTTTTAATGAGCTTTTTCCAATTTTTCCCTGCTTCTGTAAAATTCAAAATTTTGCTAGGAAAACTGATTGGAATGTAGTCCTTAGGGTCTCCTTGTGTGGATTCATGCTGAATTTTGGGGAAAAATTGCCGCATTTAGAGCATTATGCACTGTGTGGCGCAGTCAGGAGGGGGTGGTAACTACTGGTTCAGCCTCCCCTTCACAGAAGCAAATGATTACACGCTCAGCTAGCTCTTTGGGGTGGCCACATTTAATTTGGGGGCTTGGTTCTACGGCTTTGTCTGTCCGCAGCGAGACGGATTCTCCGCAGTCTATGAAGCGCAAGTTGGAGTCATCTAAGGGTGCCTCTATGCCCCAGGGTACAGATACCTTCTCAGAATTTAGGAGATTTTGCGGATCCGTATTTTACTCCTAGAACTTGGCTGCTGGGTGCTTTTCCATTTCCCCTGCGACATATCTTGGCAGCTGAGTGACCTCGGGGAGGAATGTCTCTGCACCTCCATCTGCACCGTCTGTTCCTCCTTCCCAGAAAGTATCCAGGGTCCCAGTGGCTGCTCCGGACCTAACTGATCCTTTTTTGGGACAGTGCTGTAATTACCGGATTTGGGAATCAAGTGCTGGATCCGCGGATTCCTTTGGGGCTCCGAATCCTGGATAAGATTCAACTGTCAGTGCTTTTTAAGTCTGAGGCACTGCTGGATTTCATTGCTGCATCTTTACCAGAGCTGAGCATGGATTCCCAGCTTGCTCCTTTTCTTCCTTCATCTTTTTCTCCCTAGCTCTGCAGCATTTGTTCGCAATCTGCGACTTTTCCTGGCATCTGGATATGAGTTCAGAGTTTGGAGCAGTTTTACTCTCTGGAGGGTCCTTTATGGAAAGCTCGGGCTGTGTCTAGCTTGCATCCTTGAGCGCAGGAGTGTCCGCACTTTGTGGCAGCCCAAGGGAGCTTCCTTCATGGCTCAGCTGACTCGGCGCAGCTCTCTCCCTAGTGACGGGACAGTTGTATTGAAATCTATGCAAGACAGCCAGGTGGATGTGGTTCTTTGGAAAGTTTTAAACCAGCCTATTTAGCCATTGGAGCTGTGGTGCCTCTGTCCTTTGTGGCACATGCCTGTCTAGCTCAGCTACGAACGCCTTTTCCTCAGCTTTGTAGGTTGAGATGGCCTACATGGCGGATGCTTCTATGTCCTTTTGAAGGTGCTGGCTAGGATGTCCGGATTCTATTCTGGCCCGCCGAATGCTCTGGGCAACTCGGGAATGGCTACCTTTTCAGGGGCAGTTGTTGTGTAGCACAGAGCTGGTTGACCTCTTGAATTCGGTAATGGTCCGTCACCTGAAGATCTGGTCGGATAGTAGAGCACAGCCCAAGGGTGCAGGGCATCCTCCCTTGAGGTGGCTCCTGATGATATTTTCGTGTCTACAGGCAAGAGTTTCATCCTCTTTGCAGATATTTTCTCAGGATTCCAGGCTGCAGGCGCACTCTGTCTACTACCGCCTGTATGACCTAATGACACCAGAGAACCAAAGGCCCCATCTGCAGGAGGTTAAGTCCTCGCAGTTTCGGTCTGCCTGGCTGCACATTATTAAAAGTCCAGTGGGTCGTGGAATTTATTAGGAATTTAGGAAGTCAATCAAAGCTTATCTCTTTGACAAATTTCTCTGACTCCATTTCTACCATGATGTACTTCTAAAACACTTCAAAGAAAAATTGATTCATCTTACCATATTAATGTAATTTTGAAAGTTTTTTGTAATATTGCTGTCTGTATACAGTCTCTTACTCTGTAAACTGCTCTGAACTGTTTGTGGTATTGTGGTATATAAAAATAAAGTTATTATTATTATTCAGTTGGGCTACAAGCTGGTTTTACCCAACCTCTCCGACTAGTTCGTGTCTTCTCGTCGGGAGTCCTGACACAGTGAGATTTCTCCAGGCTGCTGTTCAGTACTTGTTGGATATTCAAGCAGCACTCTGTTTGTTTTATCGTTCCTAAGACAGGATCAAAAGTTTGCAGACTGATTCTGATTTTGCAACTGTTCCATGCAGCTCTTAAGCTTCCTCGGTTCTGGATGGAGACCCTGTGGTGGGTCATTCCAGCAATGGCTTTGGGGGAATTTTTGGCTTCAAAGGTGATGAAGACGGAGGTGAGGTGAAGAAACTTCTCGCATCCAAATAAATCCTCACACATAAAGGGAAATCTTCCAAAGCTTAACTTCTTTCTTTTCCAAAAAATTCAATTAGACAGAGATAAATCTTAATCCATTTCTTTATTAATCCATTATTGCTTGCTCCAATTTAAAGGCCCGACGGGACCCGTTTCGCCTCAAAAGGCTTTTTCAAGGGTACCAAGGGGAGCACTGTATAATACACAGATAAAGAACACTTAATACAATGATCACTTGTTACCCTTAAAACTGTGTAATAGCTTTAACATCTCTAATACATACAACACTCATTGTTAAGAATATATACTTATCAATGTTAACAAATCTATATGTTACATATTATATTCATTATATACTTTCAAATTTGATACTTCCATCATACACTTCAAATTAGATATCCACAATCTCCATTATCAAAACATTTTTATATAAATATAAATATAGATATAGATATAAATATATCTTCTCCTAATGTCTGCAATTCAAACAAACCTTTTAATCATCACCAAATTGACTGTCCCTTCTACTGATGTTCATTAATGGGTAAATAGCTAACATTACTAATAAAAACATTTAAACATTTAAACCCTACATATCAATTGTTAAAACTTCGATAATCTGGATGCACTTAATAGATCCATTGTGTATTTTATATTCAAGAACTAGATTTAATAATTAGGGCTTCAATAATAGTTCATACCCTATTTCAATCCTACCCTGAAATTTATAGAGAATATAAAGAAGTCTATCATTTTAAAACTGTATCTTCTTTCCACTTATTATAGTGCAAAAACTTTTTAAATACTTTTATTAAAATACTAATTCTCTGTCCTTATTTACTGGTAAATCTCTTTACACTCTAACGTGTCATAGTGTATTTGCACCCTAATTAATAAAATATAATCAAATCTAACTCAAACTACAAGGTGGCTGCCCCAAAGAAAAATAAATAAAATTTTTCTCACATCATTTAATTCACTCTACAAATCTTAATTAAACCAACATGTGACGAAGAAAGTTTTAGCGGCACTATTATCTTGTACCTTTCCCATCCCGGCACGCTAATATTCAATTTTCAAACATTCAACTAATATAGATATTACACTTTGTAGTTGTCAGCACACAAAACATACTCAGGAAGTGCTACTAAAGAAACAAGTGCTCCCTAATAAACAAGTTTATCATCTCGGGTTTTCTGCTCAACCCTTTAAAATTAAGCCTTGCCTCGGGCTGGGAAAGACTCACTACAATGGTTGCACTTTCAGGACTGTTGGATTCCGTCACCATAGAAGTGGTCGATCATTGATGGCAGTGGTCTCTATAATCGTCAGAGAGGAGCCAAGAACTCTCTCTGGGCTTAGGAGGCTTGACTTCTTTTCCTTTGCGCAGAAAGTCTTCGGGTGCTGACGGCGGCACATGTGGACATGGTGGCCAACATTCCAGCAGCCCTTTTTAGCCGTCAGTCTAAAGTTCCGGGCAAGTGGTCCCTAGCGCAGTTAGGCGTTTTGGGTGCTCGTGAGGTGCGGGGGTAGCCCCGCCTTGACCTCTTGCTCACGGTGCCAAACAAGATGGTTCCATGCTTCTTCAGTCGCAGATCTGGCTCAGAAGTGAGACTTGATGCTCTTGAGCACCTGTAGCCTTGTTTTTTTCTGCCTAGGCCGCTGTTCGGTCGGGTCCTTCGGAGGATTGCAATTTCAGAGGATTGTTTTCTGGTCACTCTCTCTTGGGTCGGTAGAGTTTCTGGATGGCAGGCGTTGTCATGTCAACACCCTTTGCTTCGAGTTCCTGAGAGCGGACAGTTCCTTCTTTCATTTTGCCAAAGGTGATTTAGGCTTTCCATGTCCATCTGGATGTGTTTCCTGGTTGTTCAGCTGACGGGTTCCAATCTCGGGATCGTCTGCTAAAGAACTTGGCCGTGCGCAGGGTGCTCCTGCATTATTAGCGACTCTCTTATGAGTTTTGCTTTCTACCCATCTGTTATGGTGGCTCATTTGCTTTCAGGGTTCTCCCTCTTCTAAGGCTACGATATCTAGATGGAGCTGTAGAACCCTTTAGTCCACTTACATTCTTGCGTGGCTACTATCTCCTATTTATGTTAAGTTACTTTCTGACATGAGTGTAGCTTTTTCATGGATGGAAACTAAATCTGTTTCTCCTAAGGAGATTTACAGGATAGCAACATGGTCTTCTTTTCTCACGTTTGCCAATTTCAGCAGTGTGGATGTTGCTGCTAGACAGGACTCTGCCATTTGGGTCCTTGGTCTTAAGGGCCAGCACAGCAAGCCTAGCCTAGTTTTCTTAGGGGACTGTTTTGTACATCCCTAGGGTCTAGAATGTATCAATGCACTGGAAAAAGAGATTATATACTTACTTTGGTAAGATCTTTTCCAGTAGGTAAGTGAGACATTCTAGACACTCACCCTGTCATTGCTGTGCCTGTCTCAGATTCAGATTTCAGTCTCCTGCTTATCCAATCTGTTTCTTGGAGACTGGTCAACCCTTTGGGGTTAACAAGAGTTTGTACATATATATAACCTGTTGTGGGGGTAGTTCTGAACTCCTTTGATGCCTCTGTTGAAGGTTACTGGTACTGTTTAGTTTGAGCAGAACATGAGTTTAGCCTGTTGTTACAGGTGCCTCTACTTCACTGACTGCTAGAAGGTGCTAAACGAGCCTATGAAGTACACTAGAGGCAGAGTGAAAAACCTGTGATGAATTTCTTCTGCAGACCATGCAAGTAGTGGGAAATAACCCTATGGTCTAAAATGTCTCACCTATCTACTGGAAAAGATCTTACCAGGGTAAGTACATAATCTCCTTTTAGTCACTTTATCCACAGAAATGGTCACATTTTATAAAAGAAACTGAAATCTTAATTATGTACTCAGCTGGTGACTAAAGCGGGCCTTTATAAAAGGACCCATAAGTGATATAAAATATTTTATGTTTTATCTATAACACACTTTATTTTCTTCCTTTCAGGGTTAAGGAGTTCATATGCCAGTCAGCAGAGCCAACTTGGACAAGAACTATGTTCGTCTGTATCTCCTGACCTTCACATTACCCCAATCTACGAAGGGAGAACATACTATAGTCCTGTATACCGCAGTCCAAATCATGGATCTGTTGATGTACGCCATGGGTGTCTGGCAGCAGTTTATCGAGCTGGGTCAGGTAAGTATATTTTCTGTAACAATAATTCTGGAATGTACTGAGCAGGACCTGCTTACCATATAAGGGAATTTCTCTCTTATATGGTAAAGTTATCCTGACCAGTGCATCTCAGGATGCACCACATGAGGCAGGTGCCACCATTTTGAAGATGATAGTGACTGAAGCCCCAATTCACAAAAGGTTTCCTTGCAAATAAGACTGGTGTTAACCAGTTTTACTTACAAGGAAATTCTCCTGATGCACAAAAGGATTACCTGTGGCTGTTACCAATCATCATAGCGGCCACCGAGAATCCTATGCTAATGCATTACAAAGAGCTCTTTAGTATTCTAATGGGCACTCCATGTAATGCACAGCAGGGAAACACATTTCCTGTGCAGATTTTAATGACAGAGTTTGAGCTATTGTAACCTTACTTTCCTGTCGGTGCCTGAGCGCTGATTTGGATCAGATACTGACAGGAAAATAAGGCTCTGTCAGCAGACCTTGCAGTTAAAGGTCCTGATGCAAAAAAAGACACCCCCCCAAATCCCTCCCACTCGCCCACCAATTCCCTTCTCCCCTGTCCATGCTCTCATCTGTTTCCCCTCCCGCTGAGTCCCCCACAGGCCCAGGACCCCCGACCCACATATTCCAAAAAATTGGCAGGAAAGATACCCATTTCCTCATGCCACAGGGCCAGGACAACACCCCCTGTCCCAATGGCACCCCCTC
Organism: Geotrypetes seraphini; assembly: GCF_902459505.1. Taxonomy (NCBI): domain Eukaryota; kingdom Metazoa; phylum Chordata; class Amphibia; order Gymnophiona; family Dermophiidae; genus Geotrypetes; species Geotrypetes seraphini. Next base: position 215,653,232 of record NC_047088.1, on the reverse strand, counting down.
CTCTCTTGACACCTCTGTGCCTTTTTTTCCAAGTCATCACTCATAAATATTCACAGTAATATGGTTTCAATTATGCATAACTGTTAATGAATCTTATGCTCAAAGAAAAGGAGATCTCAATCTAACATTTGCAGTTAATTCCAATACTCAATCTTTGCCTTGGACATTAACATTTCTTTGAATGAGGGTATGTTCCATACTACCATTTACAGAAAATCTACAGACCGTAACAACCTTTTAAGATATGAAAGTTACCACCCAAAGCATTTACGCAATAATATCCCCACAGGACAGTTCTTAAAGTTACGTCGCCTGTGTTCCTCCCTTACGGAATTTTTAAGCAAGGCAGAAGATATGAAAGATCGGTTTAGAGAAAGAGGATATCCAGATACAGTTATTAAAAAGGCATATAAAAGAGCATTGTATGCCCGATGCTCCTTACTTACATTACATTACATTACGGATTTCTATTCCGCCTATACCTTGCAGTTCAAGGCGGATTACAAAAGATTTGACTGGACATTTCCAGTGAGGATCACATTACAGAAGATTTGACTGGACATTTTCCAGTGAAGATACATTTTTTTTTTTTTTTTTTTAATAAGGGGGTAGAATTACTTCCAACAATAAGACCAGTGAGTCTCCTACTGTGTGTGTGATTCCATATTCTCAGCACGCATTCAAGATTAAACAGATCATCAATTCTCATTGAAGTATTTTACAGTATCAAGCAATATTCCAAGACCCTCCACGGTTTGCTTATTCCCGTGGCCGCAATTTGAAACAACTTCTCACTAGATCGCAATTTTGCTCAGAAGTCGACACAGTTATATCATCAATAGGGACCCATTCCCATGTTCTACATGTAAGGTATGCCAGTATAGTGTACCCTTAAGTGATATAGATGTACCAGCTTGGGTGCACAATCAAAAGTCAATGGCATCCACAAATTGCAGCACAAGTGGAGTGGTGTTTGTGATTCAGTGCCCGTGCAAATTATTATATATAGGACACTGTAGAAGTATCCGTGTTCGAAATGGAGAACACAGCAGGATTTCCACACAGGTTCTGGAAGCCCCCTTAACTCAGCATTGGCTGAAAGAAAACCATCAAGTGTCATCGTTACGTTACTCCATTCTAGAAGTCCCCAGATTACCTCGAGGGGGCAACGTGAAAGCGAGGCTCTATGTTAAGGAACAGAGCTGGATCTTCAAGTTGGACACATTACAGCCAAAAGGACTAAACAGTGAAATTGAGTGTCGGGCTTTTTTATAATTTATAATAACACCAGTTTCCAACTTAGAAATCCTTTGACATGATTTACTAGCGTCATGTTCACGTTAGGTGAATAGGTAATTAGGTTCCCCATTAGTTAGGCATCCTCCTGCGTCATTACATAATGGCGTACGGGGCTTTTAAATCCTTCACGGCATTAGTGCAGCTGTTGACACAATAGGAGGAAGTTTGTAAACGCTAGAAGCATTTAAATCTTTGGTGAGTGCTGTCTCTATTAGCCTTTTATTCTTTTTAGTTATTAAGTCAAAGTCTTTTTAAGGTATGTTGTTTCATAAATAAAGTACTAATTTTAAAATTTCTATATTTAAGAGTATCTCACCCACAGTTTAAGAAATTTTTCAAACTCTCCGTTGGTTCCCTGAGGCAGGAACATAACGTGTCACGTCGGAACCTGCAAGCTATAATATAACTTTGCTGTTCTGAGTTGTAATATCAAGTTTATAAGAGTGAAAAGTGTAGCCTTAGAGCACAAATGCAAATATCTCAAACTGTTGCATATTTTACAAGTTTTTGAACATGCGATGATTGGGTGGTGAGGTGGTAGTATTGGGGTTTTCCCCTGTTATCACCTCCATTTCTCTGAGCATAAGATTCATTAACAGTTGTGCATAATTGAAACCATATTACTGTGAATATTTATGAATGATTATTTCATTATATTTTGGATACTTTTTTAATCACTCAAACTTTCGGTAATTTAGAGAGTCTTTTTGCCCTATTTTTGTCCAGTTGACTGAGTCTGCAATTTTTTTCCAAGTCAGCAGGAGGACAGCGTATCAAAGAGTAAGCTGAGGTTAACAACATCAAAGGTCAAGAAGGATGAGATCGAGTAAAGGCCCTCAGATCTGGCCATAAACAGATTACTGCAGACTTTGGTGAGGGCAGTCTCCGTGGAGTATTGGGGGCAAAAGCCAGATTGTAGAGGATCAAAAATCTGTTGAGTTGAAAGGAAGTACAGGCAGCGACGGAGAACAGCACGCTCAAGTAGCTTGGATAGGAACAGAAGAAGGGAGACCGGACGATAGTTGGATGGGGCAGATGGGGTCCAGCAAGGGTTAAGAACATAAGAATAGATTTACTGGGTCAGACCAATGGTCCAGCTAGCCCAATATCCAGTCTTTGCAGAAGCCAATCCAAGTCACAAGTACCTGGCAAAAAACCCAACTGGGTTTCCTGAGCACTGACCCCTAAGGTGGTCCCTAGCATCCGATAACTAGGATTTGGGTTATTCTTCCCAATGTGCATCACTTTGCATTTGTCCACATTGAATTTCATCTGCCATTTGGATGCCCATTCTTCTAATTTCCTAAGGTCTTCCTGCAATTTTTCACAGTCTAAATGTGTTTTAACAACTTTGAACAGTTTAGTGTCATCTACAAATTTAATCACTTTGCTCGTAGTTCCAATTTCTAGATCATTTATAAATAAGTTAAATAGCACCAGTCCCAGCACAGATCCCACACCACTGTTTACCCACCTCCACTGAGAAAAATGGCCATTCAACCCTACCCTCTGTTTTCCGATAACCAGTTCTTAATCACTGCATGTTTGAAGGCAGCAGGGACAGTTGCAGTGGAAATGGATAGATTGAGAATATGGCAGATGAGAGAGATAACAGTATGTGAGATGGGTTCAATTAGAGGTGTGGGAATAGTCTGAGGAGGGGCTAGTAGTAGACTTGGCTGAAGACAAGTTGTATGGTTTCCTCCTCTGTAATTTCAGAGAAGGAAGAAAAGTCAGCGGTAGTCGACGGAGGGTCGAGAGAGTGGGATTAGGCAAAGGGAGCTTCCAGAGTTGTTTGGGTGAAAGATGAAAGGGTGGTGTGAGTTTGAAGTTCAGGAGAGTGGATGGTGGGTAGGCAAGAAGGATATGATTTTGTAGTGAATTTAAGGGCGATTTTATGGACCTTGTCATGGAAGTAATGAGCCTTAGTCTGGGGGAGGGGGGAAGAGAGAAGGAGGGGTCAGAGATGGAGACGCTTTGAAGAGGGAGTTCTGCATGGCAAAGAGACAATGGGGGTTGGAAGAAAGGGAGTTAGTTGGATGTAGTGGTCTTGCTTGACCCATGTAAGCTCAGAATTAAAGGAGGTCAGCAAAAATTTAAAGTAAAGAAAATGAGCATGTGTCCAAGATTTGAGCCAAAGACTCTTGGTGCAGTGGGTACATGAATGTAAGTAGCAGATACTGGGAATGAGCCAAGGTTGAGATTTGGTATGCCTGACAGAGCAGGGAACCGGGGGAGCAAGGGTGTCTAGAGCAGAGGATAGAATTGTACGATGAGACAGCCTCGTGGACAGACTTGGATAACATAGTGGAGGCAATGATCTGACTGTGAAGACATGATTTTGATTAGGAGGGTGTCTAAGCTACAAGTATTATCGTGCAGAGAGCCTTTCCTCAAATTCACAGAAGCAGGAATGTCATTATGCACCATGCCTTCCTTTCTACCAAAGGTGGTTTTGGCATTCCTTGTCAATCAGAAAGTAAGGGTACCTGTGTTTCATCCCATGGGGGAAAAAACAGGACAAGGTTTTGCAATTGCTGAATGTGTAGAGGGTACTTCTCTGCTATTTTGAAGTGTAAAATGAATTTAGACTTTCAGACCATCTGAGCTCCCTTCAGTTATTCCGCAAACAACTGAAAACCTGGCTTTTCAGCAAATTGTAGCTCTATCCTTCCCCCCTTTCTCTCCCCCCTTCTACACATAAGTTCATGTAATCCTTTTTCTTCTTCTCTACCCACTATTTTAAGTTCTTGTAAAACGTGTCGAGCTCCATTCTCATGGAGATGATGCGGTATATAAACTTAAGGTTTAGATTAGATTAGATTAGATTATTCAACTCTAATTGTCATAAAGACCAGCGTCTAAGGCTTCTATATCCCGATGGATTTGCATGGTGATCTCCTCGGCGTACATTGGCTAAGATAAACAACTGCCAGTCACCCTAAAAGCTCACTCTTCCAGAAGTGTGGCTGCTTCTTGGACAGTGCCCTCTGATGAAATTTGTAGGGCAGCCACATGGTCCGCTCTTCATACCTTTACCAAATTTTAGAGTGGATGTGGCTGCACAAGCAGATGTGGCTTTTGGGTCTTTGGTGCTTGTTGAAGGCTCATCTATCCTGCCCTAGACTTAAGGTATGTCCAATCCATAAAGAATCATATGCTGTTTGCACAGGAAGAAAGGATTAGGTTCTTACCTCGATAATCCTCTCTTCTGTAGAATAGCATACAATTCCTTATGCCCCACCCTGTCAGAAATGGATACCACCTGCATTGAAAAATAGTCTGTGCTGAATTTCCAGTGACTTGACTCATGACACCCAAAAGAGAAGAAAAGGAAATTTATTGTAAGGCAGGAGGTGGAATCTCATTGCTTGCTGCACAGTGCTTTCACAGAGCTAAACAAGTATTGTTGCTGGTTGCACACACCTACCTGGTTGCAACACCTACCTGGTTGCACACAGGTAGGTGTTGAGTTGGTTCTACCTCTAATTTTGCAGATTGTTTACTGTTTTCTTTTGGGGGTTTATTTGTTTTGCCTATTCCTTTTAAAAAATATATTTTATTGAAGTTTGAAAAGTATAAAAACCACAATCCAGTAAAAGTATAAAAACCACAATCCAGTAAAATACAAATATCAACAAATACTCTCAAATCGAGAAAAGAAACGAAGCATAAAAAGAGGGAGAAATAAATTTTTGTCAATTAAGAAACTTGAGTGAGGTTTTCATGTACATAATGATCTAAATAAGCCCAGGGTGAACGACAGTGGGGTATTAATGAGAATGTGTCTCCTTTAGGAACGGCAGTTAGTTCATATCTTTTATAAAGACAAATAGAATTCCACCAGAACATATAGTTCAAAAATTGAGCAGATTTCCAAATTCTTTAAAATATGAAGAATACCAATAGCAATCAGGAAGTCTATCAGTTTAGGTGGACAGTCCAATTCTGCAAAGTAAGGATGTTGTGAACGAAGAATAATCACATCATAAGAGATATCTGCAGAACAATTGGTAATATCTCTGATAGTTTTCCAAATTTAGGTCCAAAAGGGTTTTACTTGGGCACAATGAAAAAGCATATGAGCTAATGTACCTTCATCAGAATTGCAGTGTCAACAAGTGGCATTTGGTCTTAATTTCGCTTTCCACATACTGAAAGGGGTCCAGTTAGAAAATATAAAGATTGTAAAATTGTGAATATAACAACGGGCGATTAGTTTTAGATCAGAATCTGTCCCAATCAACATAAGAACATAAGAACTGCCATCTCCGGATCAGACCCATGGTCCATCGAGTCCGGCGATCCGCACACGCGGAGGCCCAGTCAGGTATACACCTGATGTAGTTTTACCACCCATATCCCTCTATGCCTCTCATAAGGAGATGTGCATCTAATTTGCCTTTGAATCCTAGCACAGTGGATTCCTTAATAACCTCCTGTGGAAGAGCATTCCAGGCGTTCACCACTCGCTGCGTAAAGCAGAACCTCCTGACATTTGTCCTGGACTTGTCCCCCCTTAGCTTTAAACCATGTCCTCTTGTCCGTGTCACGTTGGACAGTGTAAATAATTTGTTTTTCTGCTCTATTTTATCGATGTCTTTCAGTATTTTGAACGTCTCTATCATGTCCCCTCGCAGCCTCCTCTTCTCAAGGGAGAACAGTCCTAGTTTCTTGAGTCGTTCCTCATATTCCAAGTTCTCCATACCTCTTATTAGCTTCGTTGCTCGTCTCTGCACCCTCTCCAGCAGTTTTATATCCCTCTTTAGTTTGGGAGACCAATGTTGGACACAGTATTCCAAGTGTGGTCTGACCATTGCTCTATAAAGCGGCATTATGACTTTCTCCGATCTGCTCATGATTCCTTTCTTTATCATTCCTAACATTCTGTTCGCTTTCTTTGCCGCTGCCGCACATTGTGCCGACGGCTTCAGGGTCCTATCTATCAGTACACCCAGGTCCCTTTCTTGTTCGCTCTTACCCAGAGTTGCTCCTGACATTCTATACTCGTGTTCCTTATTCTTACTGCCTAAATGCATTACTTTGCATTTCTCCACGTTGAACTTCATCTGCCATTGCTCTGCCCATTTCTCTAACTGATACAAGTCGCTCTGGAGTTCTTCGCTATCTTTCTGCGTTCTGATTGTCCGGCATAGCTTTGTGTCGTCTGCAAACTTAATGATCTCGCTGGATATTCCGTCTTCAAGGTCATTGATATAAATGTTAAATAGGATCGGCCCAAGTACCGAGCCCTGGGGCACACCACTAGTCACTTTCTCCCAGTCTGAGAACTTCCCATTTATGCCCACTCTCTGCTTCCTGTTTTCCAGCCATTTGCCTATCCACCATATGCCTATCCATCATATGCAGTAGTAGAAAATTTTTTCATCCATTGTTGTGGAAAAATCAGTTACCAGTTTGTAGTGAGTGTTTCTCAAGATGTGATAAATGAAGGCGATAGCCTTCGCTTGAGTTATGGTTAAATCACACCGGTTAGCAATAGTTGAAAAAGAAGCAAGAGGAGAAAATTTCAAATCAATATCAGCAATAGCAGATGTTAAAGTTTGCCACTGAGAACGATGAATGCCTGGATAAAGAACATATAATGTATCAAAGGGTATCAAGGTATCATTGAGATATATTTACATTACATTAGTGATTTCTATTCCGCCTTTACCTTGCAGTTCAAGGCGGATTACATAAGTATTGCTATGATCTTAAGAAGTACATATTGAAGAGATATGAAGAAGTATTTAGGGATAGATTGAACATTATCTAAATTGCTAAGAGATAGTTGGTAATGTAGGCGGGATTTAGAACATTCTTGGTTGTGTTATATTGGTTTTATTTATTTTTTGAAGAATAGGGTTATTGTTTCTTTTTTGAAGGTTTTGTAGTCTGTGGTCGAAGTCAGCAGGTTGGTGAGTTGTCGGTCCAGTTTCGCTGCTCTGGTAGCCAGTAGGTTGTCATACATTTTTCTTCGTTTTACATTTTTGGTTGGTGGGTGTGCGAATATTGTGTGGGTTCTTTTATGTCTTTTTGAGGTGGAATGAGTTGTCGATTGTTCCAATAGATAGGGCTGTTTCTGTTTATAGCTTTGAATAGTAGGCAATGGAATTTGAAGTGTACTCTGGCTTGTATTGGGAGCCAGTGTGAGTCGTGGTATGCCTCTGTGATGTGGTTGTATTTTCTTAACGAATAGATAAGTCTTAGGGCTGTATTTTGTATTGTTCGAAGTTGTTTTATCATTGTTGCTGGGCAGGGGAGATAAAGTATGTTGCAGTAATCTATTAGGCCTAGGATTAGTGATTGAACTACGAGTTTCTAATTTGTCTTAGGTTTCTCATAGTAGCGAAATATGTTTTTATTATTTTGTTGATTTGTGGTTGCATGGTACAACCTCTGTCTATCAGCACTTCGAGGAGTTTTAGTGTGGGTTGAATGGGGTATGAGATCGAGTTTAATTCTAGTTTAGTCAAGGTTGGGGTTTTGTTGTTTTCATGGAGGATGAAGTTTGTTTTGTCCGGGTTAAGTTTTAGTTTTACCCGAACAAACAAACTTCATCCTCCTTGAAAACAGCAAAACCCCAACCTTTGACTAACCTAGAATTTGTTGTACACTTCTCCCTCCTTATTCGCGGGGGATATGGGCAGAGCCGGACCGCGAATGGCGAAAAACCGTGAATATTACATTACATTAGTGATTTCTATTCCGCTTGTGCCTTGCGGTTCTAAGCGGATTACAAGTTAGAAGACTGGACATTTCCAGTAGCATTGCAGTACATATAATCAAGAATGCGTTAAGTTACAATTGTTGTTCTGGACTTTTCCAGGATAAATTGGTAGTAGATAGTAGATAGTGATAGGTTGTTTAGACGAATAGAGATAATATTGTCCGGATTCTGCTGTTTAGACGAATAGAGATAATACTGTCCGGATTCGGGTGTTGCTGGTGGTGGTGTTAGGGTAGTCATGAGAGCATTTTCTAATACTTTTGTGAGGTTATGATGATGGGAAGTGTTTTTTGAAGAGATGAGTTTTGATTTCTTTTCGGAATGCTTTAATGTCTATTGATTTGGTCAGTAGATTGGTGATGGTAGTATCGATCTTTGCTGCCTGTGTCGCTAAAAGGCTGTCATATAGTTTCTTTCGTCGTGTTCCTTTGAGAGGGGGGTGAGTGAATAGGCTCTGAGTTCTCCTTAATCTGTGTGAGAGGTTACGGTGTAGTCTGTTGTTTAGGTAGCTGGGTGCTGTTCCATGTATTACTTTGTATAGTAGACAGTAGAATTTGAACTGGGATCTTGCTTTTATTGGTAGCCAGTGTGAGTCTAGGTATGCTTTGGTGATGTGGTCATATTTGCCTAGTGAGTAGATGATTCTGAGGGCTGTGTTCTGAACTGTCTGTAATTGTTTTATCATGTAATTTGGGCATGATAGGTATAGGCTGTTACAGTAATCTACAATACTCAGTACTAGGGATTGTACTAATATCTTGTATTGATCTTTGTTGAAGAATTTTCTTATTTTTCTTAGGTTACGTATTGTGAAGAATGCTCTTTGGATGATTTTGTGGATTTGAGACTGCATTGTGCAGTTTCTGTCTAGTAGAATTCCCAGGATCTTGAGTGTGCTTTGCATTGGGTACTTGATTGTATTTACTTCTAGTTCTGTGAGAGATGGTTTTTTTTCCCTTTCCAGTAGTAGGAATTTAGTTTTTTCCGAGTTTTTCCGAGTTCCGAGCTCTGACTCACTCCCGCCTCCCTTGAGTGCAATAGGGTGTATAACAACATTTCTTAATGACTGAGCTAATCTTGAAGATACCAGAAAGAAGTCAATTCTTGAGTATGTGGAATGAGGTGGTGAATAATGAGTGAAGTCCTTGCCCTTCGGATTTAAGTCTCCATGGGTCTAATAAAGAAAAATTGTCTATAAGATTATGAATCTCTACATGTGATTTAGATTTTGAAGGCTTACATGAGGATGATCTATCTAAAATAAGATCAAGAATCTGATTGAAATCTCCTAGGAAGATTAGCATATTCGAGTAAGACAGTCTGAAGGTCTCTGAAAAATTCTGGATGATCTTGAACCGGACCATATACATTTAATAATATGAATTCAGTTGAGTGTAACACAGCATGAACCAGACACCACCTGCACTCTGAATCCATTTTGTGAGAAAGAATGGAGATTGGTAGGTTATTCTTGAAGAGAATAGATACACCATTTTTTTTGGTTGCTGGAGAGAAGATGTGATTGGAATAATCTGAAATGGATAGTTTGAGAGCTGTTGCAGCAGAGGGAAGGTGGGTCTCTTGCATAAAGATAATATCGGGGCTTTTGGCTTTAAGATAATTGGCAATCTTAGTGCGCTTGATTGGGTGATTTAAACCATTTACATTAAAAGAAATGATGTGTAAATCAGCCATGGGACAGAAGCTGCAGGAAGATAATAGTGTGAAAACCTCATTGTCACCAAAGTAGGAAGAAGTAAGAAATTATAAACTCTAGTGAAAAATGAACCGAGAAAATAAAGAAGTATCAACCAATAGAGCGAAAAACAAAGATTGTCAGCACTCAGCTTGCTCGCACTAAAAAGGAGCATTCTGAGTACACAAAGCACACAAGTACAATAGAGAAATGCTGCGGAATATCCGCTACCACCTAGAACAAAACAAAGGAATCAGTGCCATGCCTTTGTAGAAAAAATTAGAACACTAGAAAAGACATCAAGTAGACCAATATAAATAATAGAAACAGCAAAAACAGTCATTGCATTTTAACTGAGTCAAGAAAATTTCTGAGTTCCAGTGGATCAATATACATGGAGGTGCGATTGTTATAAATAACTTTCATCCTAGCAGGATACATTAATCTGAATTTTGCTCTGATGTTCTTTAAATCTTGTCTCAGTGAAAGAAATTATTTGCATTTGGCTGCAGTCGTCTTCGCAAGATCCAGGACGATGTATAGTCGTTTCCCTTGATATAACAGGTGAGGGTGTGATTTTTGTGGCCTCCATAATTTGTAGAACATGCTGAAATCTCAAGATCTTCGCCACAACCAGCCTCGGTGATTTCTGGGAGGGAGAAGGATAAGAGAGAACATGATGTGCGCATTCAAATTCAAGGGGTTCCTTGAATTTGTAGGCTCAGGTTGCTAGGTAAGAAATCAGATAGAAAGTCAATGATGCTGGAGCCTTCCGATTGTTCAGACAGACCTATAATTCTTATATTGTTTCGACAACTTCTATTCGAGAGGTCTTCAATATCCCTTTGCAAGGCATGTTTATCAAGCAGGGAAAGTTTCGATTAAGTTGACACGGCTTGCTCTTCTAACGCATCTATGCGATATCTTGCATCGATGAACTGGGCATTTAAAGCTTCAGTTTCTATCCGTTCTAGCTTAGTTTCTTCCACCTGAGCAGACATTATTTCTTTGAAAGATCTCACCTCTGTTATAAATAGATCGAGTTGAGAGTTTGTAGTTGTCAGCACCATCTTTTCAGGCGTGCTGGGATCCGGTTTAGGCCTCTTCCCGCTGGGTTGGGGCATGGAGATTTGTTCGCCTTTATTATTCTTCAGCGGGGTCATCAATGAGAAGTAATGAGACCAGATTAGGTGGATTCGATAAGATTTGGCAGCAAAGGGTATGGGATTTGCTAAGATGGTATTGTAGTTCTGGAGGAGCTTCTACTCCATGCATCTGCTAGGTGTTATTGCCATGCTCTGCTGTTTTGTTTATTCCTATTGCAGAGCAAAGTTAATGTTCTCTTGGAGTCCCCACAAACCCCCTCCTTGTTGTTTTCTCTTCTAGAGGTTATTACTTGCTTTGGTATGGACTGAAGAGAGAGGGCACAGACAAAGAGGCAGAACTGAGAAAAATGATTGATGCCTTCTATAATCCATCTCGCGAGTTGGGGTACACAACCAATCCTTAATGAATCGTATGCTGTTCTACAGGAAAGAGGATTATAAATAGAGGTTAGAACTTAATCCTTCCTTTAGGGTATACAAAATATCTAAGATGAATCTATTATGCATTATTTTTAGTTCTGTCATTAATTGTTTCATAGGTATTGGAAATCTACCAAGGTCATCAAGTCAGCGCAGCACACTTACATACCAAAGAAATAATTATGCGCTCAACACAACAGCTACCTATGCAGAACCCTACAGATCAATGCAGTATCGACTGTCTGAATCTGGGTATAGCAGGTTGCAACATATCACACCAGCTGATGATGATGCTACAAGGTCTCCATCTATAGAAAGCATTCAAAAAGACCCTAGGCAAGTAACCATTATTACTTAGAGAAGTATAATTGTGGTTTTTCTTTGATAAAATATAGAAACCATTGTGATGAATGTGATAGTGTAAGGTTCTTGTATTTTTTAAAAAAAAAAGTATAATAACATGCTTAGCATGTACTTAACATGCTGCTTGTTTTTTAGATACATGTCATCATATATATTTGTAACAGTGTAGATCAGTGGTATTCAACCCAGTCCTTAGGGACGACCTGGCCAGTTGGTTTTTCAGGATATCCACAATGAATATGGATGGCAGAGACTTTTAAACCTGACTGGCCAGGTGGATCACTGAAAACTGGGTTGAATACCACTGGTGTAGATGATGGCAAAAAGACCAGGTAGGCTGCACTGTTCTTACCGCTCATGCTGTCAGACATAAAGCATAACTTAGTAAAACATCCAAGGTAGCTTTTGTTGTTATCTTCCTTTGTATTCTGTCCTCTGGGGTAGGTAACCATTCAAGATTTCCCATTTCATTTGAATGCTCCAACTGTCCTTTTTCTGTAATGGTTTATAATAATCTAATTAACTACTGGTATTAAAATGGCTGTTGCCTGAACATCCAACTGTCTGAGACCTCATGGCTTTTCTGGATGGCATATAACCATTACCAGCCTGCTTCAATTAGTTTGCATGAACTGTACGTAAACCTGCCAGACTGACAGTTATGTGTAAACCTGCATTTCCAATATGATTTCTAGATACTACTATACTTTGGCCTTCCAGAAAGACCCAGATGTTGCTAATTCTATTATTGTGGCCTGCCAGGTAGACCTAGTAGTAGGTTTCCCTGCATTTTACCCATGTATCACATAATTTAACAATTGCCTTAATTTTTTATTTGCCTTTTATAAAACCCTAGGCACACATGCTCAGTGGAGACTCCGTGCGGCCATGATCCGTGGCTCCATGTCGCCGCATGTGCAGTACAGTAGAACTCTGCCTGTGGCGGTTCCCCCATCACTCTCCCTTAGCGACGCTGCAAACGTCATGCTGCTGACCGCATGGGTCCCTGTCCCACCCCCGAAAAGGCCCGCTGAAGCAACTGCGCAAGTGGGAGAGTAGTCAGAGGCGGTCAAAGGCCACAGTGCTATCCTGTCAGCTCCCAGACACAACCCACTCCTCCCGCGGCCCAGAACATCTACCCGACAAGCCCGGACACCGAGCTCCACAGACACACAGTGTGGGCAAACCAGCTCCCTGCTCAAAATGGTGGCCCTCAGGCTTATTGGTACATTCATTAGTACTTTCTTCACTTGATTATTGTAGTTCTTTTTCTCCTGATTTAAAAACTTCAGGCCATTTACAACTTATCCAAAATATCACTGTAAGAATTGTTTGCATTAAGAAGAAATTTGAGAGGTGACCCTTCACTACCGTACTTATTCATTACGTTTATCTCAGCATAATCTTCTTTCAAACCCTTCTCATTTGCAGATTAGGCATAACAGCTTCCCTTTGACATTTAGCTGATGACCTCTTTAAAAAAATTCAAATAGGATTTGAAGGTATTTTAGTTTACTACAGCATTTCCTCAAAACTAGTTTGCATTTTGATTGGGATACTTTATTTTTCTTTTTTTCATCCTTCCCCTGGTCCTGTCCCTGGTCCTTCACCTTACAATGTTCCCTCTGTCCTTTTGGGTATTATTTCTATCTATAAACTTATAAGTAACCTCTTATTAGATAAATTAAACCTAAGCCAGCTATTGTTTTTCCATTATATCTTCCCCATTTCTCACTCTTACGGTGTAAACCAGTTATGGTAAATATTGATGGGCAGTATATCAAAGTAATGTGAACTATGAATTACTATTCATATACCTTCCTCCAATTTGAATGAATAGAGCAAGATACCTCTTTGTGAGAACTGTATAAGGTTTTCATAACACAATGTATGTTGTACTTTTGTTACCCCATACTGAAATTGTATAACTATAGCTTTGTCCAAAAAGTGCTATTTGGATGTCTTTGGTTTAGTAAATTCAGTTAGTCCACAATCTAATTTTTGAAGCCTGTTCTATACAATCAGTGCTAGGAATTGAGGAAAATAAATACTTTCATAAATGATGGATGATACATTAAATGAGTTCTGTAATACAGGGCAGCCAGACAAAAGATCTGTATCATAGTCTATGAATGACTGAGATATAACCTTCCATCTTTTTTATTACTGCATAAAAAAAGATTAATATACCGGGAATTGATTTCTGTGAGCATTTTGCTTATTCTTAATGTGCACACAATATCAAGCTAGTATTTCTTCCTTTTTTATTTTTTTTCTGATAAAGGGAGTTTGCATGGCGTGACCCAGAATTGCCAGAGGTCATTCATATGCTTCAACATCAATTTCCATCTGTTCAAGCAAATGCAGCTGCCTACCTTCAGCACCTGTGCTTTGGAGATAATAAAGTGAAAACAGAGGTACCAAAAACTGTTTCTGTTTTATTTTGAAGAACTTGATTATAAGGTGAGAAAAAGGAGAGGAGCAGCTGGGTGTATTGTGCATTGCCAATTTTATTTTAAGTTGAACAGTAATAGGAAGATATACAGTGATATTCTGTGAATTATTATCAATTGGTTAACTACTAAGTTTCACAGTTGTTAAATTTTTTATTCGTTTGTATTTTTAATCCTTATTATAGATAAATATCTAAAATTATTACGGTGATGTGCTCAGACCTGTAACCCAATAAATAGTGAAGCCACTACCATGAGTTTAACAAGGGGACCATCATTGCAACCACCTGGTTGCAATGATGGTCCCCTTGTTAAACTCATGGTAGTGGCTTCACTATTTATTGGGTTACAGGTCTGAGCACATCACCGTAATAATTTTAGATATTTATCTATAATAAGGATTAAAAATACAAACGAATAAAAAATTTAACAACTGTGAAACTTAGTAGTTAACCAATTTTATTTTAAACCATTTTGATACAAAATGTATTTTTTTATTAAGATCTAGGTCTGTATATTGTGACAGGGATCTGGCCAGTCCTAATAAAGCCCGGGGAAAAGCCCAGGGAAAAGAGCAGGGAAGCATTAATAATGTGCCAGGGACTAAGGAGAAGAAATATCCTGAGTATAGGGAAAATCCTGAGCACAGGGTTAAGAGGGAGCCTGTCCCTTTAAAAACTCACAGAGCTCAGGCTGGAACGGGAAGGACAGGGCTCTTTAAGGAATTAGCTAAAGCTGCTGTGAGGGGGCGTGGTTATGTGCCGAGTCTCCCTTTTTCTGAAGCTCCCTCGTCAGTGAGAGAGGAGGGACAGCTGGGACTGGAAGCTCAGGGGAAGCTGAGAAGGAAACCAGCTACAGCAGCTAACTTTTGGCCAGCCTTCAGAAGTTCTCACCAGGATAGGGAAATGCAAAACCCTGAAACACAATCTGAGGTTTGTGACATGGACTGGTTAGAGAGTAATGCTATGTCTGGGGAAGAACACCCTATGGAATGGGAATAGGTTTAGGAAAACCTGAATGTCCTTTTTCCTTGGTAAAAGGGTTTTTGGTTTTGTTTCTTCCTTTTTGAGTTTTATGTTTTGGGGAAGGATTTTGTATCCTGTTTTCAACCTGGGCTGGAAGCTGCTGAATTTACTGTTGGGTTAGATAAGTGGACCAGTGGCCACACCTGTGGGAGTACAAGTCCCTCTGCTCCTAGGAAAAGGGAACTGTCACTCAAATCTACCCGAAGCCTAATTAGTGCCTAGAACCAGGTGGCCTAACTATTGCCAAGGCAGGTACGGTTCTAGCACTGCTTGTGGAAATACTACCTAACAGGAACTGTATTTTATGTTCTTAATTTGTGAACTTAAATTGGCCAGCACTAAAGGGTGCAGTGATAAGAACTGGCACATAAGAGAAAGAAAGCAGAACAAGAGAAAATTGGAATGTTTTGGGGTTTTTACTTTGAATGCCAAATTTTGACCTTTTTTGTTTGAAACTTTTCTTGTGGATAAATAAAAGTGATATATTTGGACAAAAACCCGGCCAGTGTGGTGTGCAGTTTATGGGAGGCACCAGGCCAGCTGTGGCCCACCACGGTTACGCTCGAGCCAAGACTGGGATTCTGTGGAGTTACTAGGCCTCGCCAGGATCCCGGTCCCACAATATGGAAATGTGTACTAATAAATGCTACATGATTTTCTTTACTACAGGAATATAATTGATTCTATCATGAACATTTTATGAAAAAATCAACAGAAGTATTTTTTTCTTATCCACAACATATGTCCAGAACAGATGGGTTATACCCCTCCTCTACCTGTGGATGGAGACAGACCAAAAGCATGTGAACACCACCCTATATAAAACGCTATGTTGTCACTTCCTTATGAGTATTTCTCGGTCTCTAATGAATGGTAGATGAGTGTACAGTGCTGTGGTTCTATGTCAGTATCTCTGGGCCCAGTTAATGAATAGGTAACCCAGTTGATTCCAAACAGAAGAGGGTGTTGGGTTGTCTGCCTAGGCCCTGCGTAACACATGAAAGTGTCTAGATCATTTCTCTCTGTCTCCCCATCCATCAAGTCTGATGGCAAATCCAGGTCATTAGTACCTGGCTAAAACCCAAGAAGTAGCAATATTCCATGCTACCGATCCAGGTCAAGCAGTGGCTTCCCCCATATCTTTCTCAATAACAATACGCTATATGCCACGCATTCCAGAGCTTAACTATTCTCTGAGTGAAAAAATATTTCCTCCTATTGGTTTTAAAAGTATTTCCCTGTAACTTCATCGAGTCTCCCCCTAGTCTTTGTAATTTTTGACAGAGTGAAAAATCAATCCACTTGTACCCATTATACTCCTCTCAGGATTTTGTAGACTTCAGTCATATCTCCCCTTGGCCATCTCTTTTTCAAGCTGAAGAGCCCTAACCTTTCTAGTCTTTCCTCATACGAGAGGAGTTCCATCCCCTTTATCATCTTGGTCGCTCTTTAAACCTTTTCTAGCGCCACTATATCTTTTTTGAGTTAAGGAGACCAGAATTGAATGCAATATTCCAGTTGAGGTCGCACCATGGAGCGATACAGGAGCATTATAACATTTCTTAGTCTTGCTAACCATCCCTTTTAAAATAAGTCCTAGCATCCTGTTTTACTTTTTTGACCGCCGCCACAGCTTGGGAGGAAGATTTAATCATATTGTCTATGATGATATTTTCTTGGGTGCTAACCCCCTAGGTAGCATTCGGTAACTGTGATTTGAGTTATTTATCCCAATGTGCATCACTTTGCATTTGTCCACATTAAATTTCATCTGCCACTTGGACACCCAGTCTTCCAATTTCCTAAAGTTTGCCTACAATTTTTCACAACTCGCATGCGTTTTAACAACTTGGAACAGTTTAGTGTCATCTGCAAATTCCAATTTCCAGATCATTTTTAAATAAGTTAAATAGCACCGGTCCCAGTACAGACCCCTGCGGCACTCCACTGTTTACTCTCCTCCATTGAGAAAAATTACCATTTAACCCTACCCTACCCCAGTTTTATCATGATGATCCTTGAAAGCCCTGAATGCTTAAAAATTAGCAACTATGTTTTGCACTTTATTCACCAAATGTTTTAACACTTCCCTTCAAAAATTATCTTTCCTAGTGTTGCACATTTTCATCAATAGTACCAAGCCTCTTCATCTGTTCATAAAATCATATAAGATTTAACATGTGAAGCAAGACTTGCAAGAAAATGAAAGATAATTTGCCAGCCATGCATACCTTTGGGCAAAAAAAGATGGTATGCTGGATCATTCCAGCTGCCAAACATTCAGTATAGTTCACAGTATGAGTCATCCAGATTTGGAGAATAGAACAACATGCCCTATTTTTTTAAATTGAAGATTTGTAATATAATTTTTGTCTTATGGAAAAGAAAACCATTTTTTCTACATACTACATATTCATTAAAACCATTCATACATTTCGACCTTATAGTTTCCTAATTCAAATCAGTTTAAATATTCTTCTTATTAAATTTGAGATAATTTGTAATCTGTCTCACTTCCAATGGGATGCTATTCCATAAAACTGATTGATATTGGAAAATGAAAGTAAACATCCTATATAATAAAACCCTAGCCGCGCATGCGCACTCCCACCTGCGTGTTCCATTTTCCCTGTTCCGTGAGATGTAGGTCCGTGGTGGCAGGAATGCGCATGCGTGGGTCTCCAGCCTTACCGCACCTAACTACACTTGCCGGCAGGACTGGCCGCCAGCGCTGGACTCCCTGCTCTGCTAAAAGTAAGTTCTTCGCCTTGCCCCCCCCTCCCTTCCCGCGGTCCCGACTCCAAACCTGCCGACTCCAGCAGCGTCTGCATCACTCTACACCCGCTGCTTCGGAGCCGTAGAAGGTGTACAGTGCTGCAGACGCTGCTGGAGTCAGCAGGTTTGGAGTTGGGACAGCGGAAAGGGAAGGGGGGGCGTCGGCAAGGGACTACGAGAGCCAACCAGACTTCTAGCACCCATTAATGTAACGGGCTAAATACTAGTTTTCTTATATTTCACTCCTTTAACTGAAGGATAATAGACAATTCCTGCAATTAAAAGATGATTTCTTAAAAGACAAGACTAATTGAATCAAATAGGAATGCTCCCAACTATGATATAACTCAAATATTAAAATACTCAATTTAAATCTAATTCTGTTTTTTGTTGGTAGCCAATGTAAAGATCTTAACAACAAAGTAACATGATCATATTTGATAGCAGAAAAAAATAAGTTTTGCTGCAGTATTTTGAATAATTTGCATTTTTCTAATTAGGACTTTGTTAGCCAACATAGACTGTCTTATAGTAATCCAACTTGGATAAAATCAGTGCTTGTACTA
Organism: Geotrypetes seraphini; assembly: GCF_902459505.1. Taxonomy (NCBI): domain Eukaryota; kingdom Metazoa; phylum Chordata; class Amphibia; order Gymnophiona; family Dermophiidae; genus Geotrypetes; species Geotrypetes seraphini. The sequence continues at coordinate 215,634,796 of NC_047088.1, read as the reverse complement.
CCAATGCTAATTTTTCAGGTTCAGTATATACTTTCTTCCAGTGCGATAGGTGTCATTCTGGACAAGTGGGTTATCTCCCCATAGCCGCAAGCCATAGGCAGAAGGAATTTACTCCGGATTTTTTCCTGTGATCCTCCTACTTCACTGGGAGCTCTACTGCCACCTGCAGTTTTTCCCCTTTGCACGCAAGCCAGAAAGAGTGCTTCTGTTCTGCTCTCCCCTATTCTTATTTTATTCAGTGACCTTTGGTTGGTGCTTTCAGTGCTTGGAGCTTTCACCTTGGTTTCAGCTCTGTCTGTGTAGATAAGCAGACTCCAGTCTGCAGCTGACAGGCCAGGCTGATCCCTGGTGGTGCCTGCACAAGTATATTTGGAGCTCAGGGCCATCCCCGCTTTTCTTCCTCATGTACTGCTTAGCAGAGATTTGAGCGCAAGCTGATGGGTATCCTTAGGAGGCTCAGCGGAGTCACGCAGAGTGCCGACTGCAATTTTTGCCTCCCCCATCAGTCCATGGGGGTGGGGGTTGGGTCAGACACCATATCTGACTGGCAGCCCAAAGATCAGTGTTGAAGAGGCATTTCCAGCATGAGGCAGTGATTCTTCTCAGTTCCAGGTACTGTAAAGAGCTGAGGCAGGCTGCAGTACATTGCCAGCATAGGTCACAGTGAGTAAGGCTATTACAGCCTTTGAGGTGAATCGGGGGGAGGTGGGGAGTGTCTGGAAAACAGGTTTTTAAGGTTGTTGAATGTTTCCTTGTGTTTCCCCAACTTAATAATCCTGAATCGCTGTTTTTTTTTTAGTTTAGTAAGTGGTTGGTTTTTTTTAGCGATTTTAGGCATGAAAATCTTGACGGTGGCCATCTTGGATTTTTAGCATTCTTTTTTTCAAAAGTTCCCTGTATTTCCTAAACTTAATTTTTTGCCTCAAAATTGGTTGGGATGGTCCTTGGGCTCTTCTACCCCAAATTCATGTGCAAAATTTGCACCTCAGGAGCATCCTTGCACCATGTGCAGCACAAACCGGAGAGGTGGGATCAGCCAGCTTAACCTCTCCTCTGCGTACTAAGATGACAAAAAGGGCAGCTAGCCTGTTGGGGCACCCATCTCTGTTTTTGGGCCTGGAAATGCGTAAGGATGCAGGTGCCCCACAGCCCAAGAAATGCAAAGTAGAGTCATCACAGGGTGACTCTGCACTTCCTACTCCAGATGCCTTCTCACTTTATGAAATTTTTGTGGAATGCCTTTCACAAGAGCTGTGCTTCTGCACAGTTCTGCTGCGCCTCGGACTTGTCTCCTTGTGACATAGCCTCACAAGACACATATTCTTCACAGTCTGCCACTGTTCATGACTTGGGAGACATCTTTCCAGGATATATGGATGATGATGATCATCATCATCATATTGCCGATCCCTTATATTCTGTGGGTGCTTATCCTGTGACAAGGGATCCGGAAACATACACAGGCTCTTTGGATCATGCTTTGGCTTTAGGACCAGGTGATGATCCCATAGTTCTACATTTATTTAAGTCTTTGGCCTTGCCAGATCTTATTTCAGAGTGTCTGCATGTTTTGGATTTAGTCACTCAGCCAGCTCCTTACATTCCTTCTCCATTATGTGTGGAGTGAGAGCTCAGTCTTCAAAGGTCACCGTAGGCTTGGGGGAGATGTATGCTGGCAAAGCGAAGGACCAACATTCGAACAAGATAAGTTATAAATAACTTCGTTAAATGAATTTCTTACAAAAATCATAGGGTTAAGTTTAATGTTTAAATGAACTTTTTTGCACTTGAGGAAAGAGAAACTGCCAGAAGCACATATATAATCTTCCTGAACTCTAAAGATTTACAAGTAAAAGTTATGGAAGTCTCATTTAAATGAACTTTTTAAACTTTAAGGAGAGGAGGATTTTATGCTTTTGAGGTTTCTCCCTGTGCAGTAACCTTTATAACTCTCAAAATAGATCAGCAGGTTGGAGTCAGAGGCTTTTCCTTCTGGGAAGTTGGTTGTGCCTGCAAATCTTTCCAACTCTGTGATTCAATAAATGATTTTGCATCAAGTAGTCAATTGTTCATGATGTTTTATTTAAATGCTGAGTATCTCTTATTTATGTAAACAGTAATTTTTAGGTACAGATTAAATTAAATTATTCACTTAAAATAATTTTAGAAATTTCAAGATTCTAAACTGCCATCATTGGCAGTTAGGAGGGATTATTGACTGAAAGATATAGTACTTCCCTTTTTTTTTTTTAGTTCAATCATTTTTATTGAAAGTTTTTAGCATATACAAACAAGGAAGGCAACAATGACCAATACAGTAATCAGATAATAACAGAGGTGTACATTACGGACATCATTGCCATTAAGAAAAACCAAGGTAGGAAACATCCTACCATAACTGTTAGGAACAAAACCAAGAAAGTTGGACGGATGTGTAATATACGATATTTACCAGATATAAAATGTTGTTGAGAATCTTAACAACTAGTTGAGCAATAATATCAGACCAAATCTAAATCAAAATTAGATGCACCAATAAAGTTAGTTCAAAATTAAAGGTTAAGATCAGGTTCACAAGGACTGCAGGATAACATGTCACCTTAAATAGTCTCAAGATAAGTAAGTAAAGGAGACCACAGTTGTTTAAATCGGCATAAGGAACCACGTCGCTCAGCTGCCACTCTTTCATATTTAGCATAGAGACATATTGTATTCCACCACTCATTAGAGGATATATTGGTAAAGTCTTTCCAGTTTGCAAAAATGATACGTAGGGCAACCAACATCATAAGTTGAAGCAGAGGAATTTTATCAGGGGGAATGGACACATGAGAGGCCGTCAGACTAACGAGTAGGAGCGGATAAAAGAGAGGAGTGTCTATAGCCAAAGAGGAACAAATTTGGTCCCATATTAGTCTCCAATAATTTTGCAATAGTGGACAGTCGAATAACATGTGTTTCAATGTGCCCGTAGTCAATTTACAGGACCAGCAGAGATCACTACCATTGTCTTTCTTTATTTTAGATAATTTGTTAGATAATGTTCTCGCTGGATACTAAATGATGACTTGAAACTCCCTGTTTCCTCTTGGATTAATTTAGATAAAGAACTATATAACTGGTCTTCGCTGGAATTATTACCCTTCATATCTTCTACTGGTTTTTTACATCACAAAGATCAAGTATTAGAGGCTGCTGTAACTGTTGTTAAAGATATAGACAAATTATGTACCAATAAATGGCATGACTCTCTACACTTTCCTATTTGGTGTAATCCTGAAGTTCAAATACAACACAATTTAGTTAACTGGAAGAATTGGAAATCGAGAGGAATTTGGAAATTGGGACATCTATATAATGGTAGTAATTGGATACCATATGATAAACTCAGTTCAATATTTTGCCTACCACCCTCAGCTTTCTTCCAATGGCTGCAACTCAAACATGCATTTCACGACCTATTACATGACAAAAAAGATACATGGGCTGAACCTGATATTATCAAATACTGTTTGACTTTTACTTTTAAAAGAAAAGAGGCCTCAAATTGGTATAAAGTAATTCAATTCTATAAGCAATCTTTCTCCCTTCCCAATGAATCTCGTTGGTCAGCTGAATTAAATATGACTATTGATGAAAATGATTGGATACGCATGTGGACGTCCTTCTATAGATGTACTAGCTCAGCTGCATTATATCAGTCATTTTATTTTCTGATACATAGGGATACAGTACTTCCCTGATACTTGCAGGGGTTCCGTTCCAAGAACCCCCCTGAATGCTGAAAAACTGCAAATACAGTTTTTAGCGGGGGAGATAGGAGCGGGCAGATGGAGCGCCGGCGAGTGAAGGAAACCCAGAAGGAGTGGAGGGGTACGATCTGGAGAGCTCTAAGACGCCCCTGATATAAATTCATAGTTTTTGCTCTTAAACTTCAATGAATCAGACATAATTAAGTGTTTGTCCATGGGACCAGATGTTATTGGGGTCGACACTCGGGTCTTGTCCTTACGTTTACCCATAGAAAACAAATTATATAAAGGTGTGAAAAAGTAAAAAAGTAACTTATCTGCCTGTTCTATCTGATGGCTCCTAGTGGCTCCAAGGGGCCAGGCCTGCTCCTTAGGGCATGCCCTTTTGGCCACGCGCCACAGGAGTGAGTGTGTTCTTCACTCCCAGGGTGAGGACCCGATGGATAGGGTAGGTTCTCCATAGTGCCTGATGGTTCTGCGGCACTTTGGTGCTAGTAGGAGCCCTCCACACAAAACAGCAAGAAAATGTAAACTTCCAGAGTAACTGCTCCCCGTCTCTGTGCCAGAAAGAAAAGCACTTCCTCTGGAGTTCTTTAATTTTACCCAGGCTTTCACTGAAATGAGTTTATTAGCAGTTTGTCACTTTGTGCCCTGGGTTTGCAATATCACAGTTTACACAGCTGTTACCTTGGGGTTGCTGAAAGTAAGCTCCTTTAAAAGATCCTATAAGATTCCTTCTAGTTTTATGCTGGCAAGTTAAGCTCAAATCTGAGTTTTTAGAGGAGCTTTTGTGTGACTGCAGGCAAATATCTATTCCTTGGATTTGATCTCTGTGACAGTTCAGATCTGATAGTCCTGGGGGTCTCCTGTTCCCCTTTCTGCAGCCAAACTCCAAATCCAACTGATTCTTTCCTGCTGTTTGAAAAGTCCCTAGAGCAGACCTACCAAGCCTCCTGCTTTTATGGATCTTCTCCCGCCAATTGGCCAGAATCTCCCACTGAATTGTCTCCCCATTCCACGGCTGCAGGAAAGGCAACTTTTGCCCCTGGCCACCAATCAACCATGCCAGAGGCAAAGCAATGGGCAGGCTGGGGCCGACCCTGAATTTCTCTGAGTGGGTTGGCCCTCCTGCCCACTTTGCTAGAGTTCAAAAGCAGCCAATGGGGGTGAACAGTGTCAACAGATTGTATCTGGTTTCTATTCATTTGTGGCCAGTTATACAACTTTGTGGTGCCTGTATTGAGGCACACTTGGGGCCTGTTCTGTAATGACACTTAGGAGAGCCTAAGCTGTTATAGAATACTTACATAAAGACTCATTGATATGTCAAAACCAGTGAACCCACTATGGAGGCTGGTGTAAGCTTCATACATATAATCGATAGTATTCAATAAGGTGTGTGGGTTGTGTGGCGACACATCCATGACCCACCCATGCTCTGCCATATTAAGCAAATTTATCATGTACATTATGGAATAGTGCCTAGCACTTTCATGTTTAGATGCCAATTATCTCCGCCAAATACGTTCAATGAAAAAATTTCTCTGTCCAAAATCTTTGAATATTTTGATACATTCTTTAGTAATTTCAAAGTTAGACTATTGTAATGCCCTATTTAACGGAATAGCACAAAAAGAAATCAAGCGCCTGCAGATCGTTCAAAATACCTCAATTAAACTGATTGAAAACGCTAAGAAATATGATCATGTTACACCATTACTCCGGAAAGCTCATTGGTTGCCAGTTGCACATCGAATTATATATAAATTAAACCTGCTCACCTTTAAATCAATAACATCAAAGTCTCCAGATTTTATTTATAAATTTTTAATTCCTTATAAAACGTCAAGAATATTACGATCAACTGATCAACATTTATTAGTTGTCCCATCATTAAAAATTATAGGCACACGACGACAGACCATTTTTTCTGTTACAGCCCCTCTAGCCTGGAACTCTTTGCCGATTTATTTGAGAGAAGAAAGAATTTTAGATAAATTTAAGAGTAATCTTAAAGGATTTCTTTTTAAAGATGCATTTAACGATTAATTAATTTTATATTTTAACTTTTTAATTATTTTAAATTCACCTACCTTCCCCATTGTTTTTATCCTTAAATGTCTCTATTATAAGAACATAACATAAGAACATAAGAAGCGCCATCTCCGGATCAGACCTTCGGTCCATCAAGTCCGGCGATCCGCACACGCGGAGGCCCTGCTAGGTATACACCTGGCTTATTTTATAGCCAACCATATCTTTATATGCCTCTCTCAAGGAGATATGCATCTAGTTTGCTTTTGAAGCCTAGGACTGTCAATTCCGCAATAATCTCCCCTGGGAGAGTATTCCAGATGTCAACCACTCTCTGTGTGAAGCAGAACTTCCTGATATTAGTCCTGAACTTGCCCCCCCTTAGCTTCATTTCATGTCCTCTTGTCCGTGTCAAATTGGACAATGTAAATAATCTTCTCTGCTCTATTTTGTCGATTCCTTTCAGTATTTTGAAGGTCTCGATCATATCCCCACGCAGTCTCCTTTTCTCAAGGGAGAACAATCCCAGTGTTTTAAGTCGATCCTCATATTCCAGTTTCTCCATACCCTTCACTAGTTTAGTTGCTCGTCTCTGCACCCTCTCCAGCAGTTTTATATCCTTCTTTAGGTATGGAGACCAATGTTGGACGCAGTATTCCAAGTGGGGTCTGACCATTGCCCTATAAAGCGGCATTATAACTTTCTCCGATCTACTCGAGATTCCTTTCTTTATCATGCCCAACATTCTATTTGCCTTATTTGCCGCTGCCGCGCATTGTGCCGACGGCTTCAGGGTTCTATCTATCAGTACACCCAGATCCCTTTCTTGTTCACTTTTTCCCAGAGTTGCACCTGACATTCTGTACTCGTATTCCTTATTATATTAAAATGTATTTCTATACCTCATTTTACCCATTGTTTTCAAGTTTGTATCGTTATGTCATGTATACTTCGGATACTTTAATGTATGTTAAATTACTATAAATTTATCTAATTTTGTAAATACTGATGTACATCGCCTAGAACTTTGAATAGGCGATTAATCAAATTTTATAATAAACTTGAAACTTGAAACTTGATGCACATAAGTACTAGTATTCTATAGCTTATGTAATTATTTGACACCTAACTTAGGGTGCCAGTTTATAGAATTGTTCTTTTGACGTCTTATAACATAAATCATTTAAGCACTTTATTGAAATGCTTTCCATAAAGAACAAAATGTCAAGACACTTCTCTGTTGATATTTACCCCCACTTCTATGAAACCGCGCTAGCAGTTTTTAGCGCAGAGCCACACTGCTCCTGACACTAATTGAGTTCCTATGAACATCGGGAGCAGCGCGGGCCATTCAGCGCAGCTCTTTGCGCTAAAAACTGCTAACGCAGTTTCGTAGAAGAGGGGGTTAGTGTCTGGTGGATTCTGCAGATGTGTCTACTTATAATAGCATTTTTTTTGTCTTGATCTTTAGATGCACTTTCTTTTTTGTTAAATTAAACATGTTGGGTAATATTATACAGGAATATTTTTATTAGTAGGAATTTGAATTCATCATTATTAAATGCAATATTGGCTGTTATGTATCATTATAGGTATGTAGGTTAGACGGCATCAAGCATCTTGTTGACCTCATGGATAATAAGGTCTTGGAAGTTCAGAAAAATGCATGTGGTGCACTAAGAAACCTTGTTTATGGGAAGTCTACAGATCAAAATAAATTGATGGTGAAGAATGCTGGTGGAATACCTGCTCTTTTACGGTTGCTAAGAAAAACTGTTGATCCAGAAATAAGGGAGCTTGTAACTGGTAAGTAAATGATAAATGATTGCAGTTTTTTTAAATGAAATTTATTCAAATAAACTTGAACAAAGCTATATACCACCACACCTGGGAATTCTAGGCAGTTCACATCAATCAATTATTATACATACAGTACAAATAGATATTTAAAATTGAAATCATCTAAAATTTTGGCAAAGTTAAAAGCTTACAGTGGGAAGATGCAAACAATTTAAAATGAGATAAAATTATAAGTAAGTAATAAGATAAATTAAGTTGCCAGTCTATTGAATAGTTGAGTTTTTATCTGTTTTCTAAAATCAAGATAAGAGGAAGCTTCTAACACAATTTTGGCAAGCCATGTGTTTAGTGTGGTCGCCTGAAAAGAAAAGGTTCTGTCGAGGAACCTTTTGTAATGACAGGATTTTATTGAGGGATATGCAAACAAGTGTACTCTTCGAGAGCTCTTATTAATGTAACTCAGGGAAAATGAGGGGTAAGATAGCCTGGTAGCATGCCAAATACTGCTTTGTAGCAGATACATGAGAACTTAAATAAGACTCTGGATTCCAATGGCAGCCAATGAAACTTTTGATAGAATGGAATAATATGCTCCCATTTTTTTAAACCAAAAATAAGACGAACAGTTGTACGAGAGCTTTTTTCCGTTGTTGCATACTTCTGGAAATGTTTGGAATCAGTCATCTTTTGCCCTACCTTTAAACTTCAAATTATTTTTAAAAATCGGACTTAGATGACTCTCGGAGCTATAACCAGGGTAGCTCTAACAGAAATGCTATCCATAGTTTTGCTTTCCTAGAATTTTCTGTCTAAACTATCTGTAGAGACTTGAGTCCATTCCACCTTCTTCAGCAGATAGTAAATAAAATAGTCTGGATACCACTGTTTCCCAGGTTTCACGATCTTCACATTGTCTCTCAAATCAGCCACAGGTCTTTCAGGGATAAAATAGTTGTGGGAAACTTAATAATCTGTTTATTTCTGTAAAGATTTTCAAAATTCTCTAGTATCAAGTGAAGCATCTAGTTGTCTTTTATAAAAGACCCACTCAGAGATTGAGAGGTTGGAGAATTGTACTGGTAACTCCTAGTTTGTACTAAGCAACAGTTTGAAATCTGAAGTCACAGAAAAAGAATCACAAAGAGTAGCCGCAGTGCTCAAAATAAAAAAAAATAAAAAAAAAGCCCTCCAGGACAACCTTTCCAGCACCAGCTACCCTTGGAATAGGACTCATCAAACTAGGCACCACTTTTGGAAGGAGAATTAAAGCTGCCAAAGAAACAGAACAAATTTCGGAGCTCCATTGTCCTACCCTCATTGGCTCCAGGGAGGGAGTTTTCCTTCTGTGCAGGCATGCTTCATCAATCAGCAAAGTAACATTCTTCAGTTCATAATCTTCCCTTTAGGTCCAGTTTCAACTATGCATTTACCAATTCAACATCCAGGCTGTTTGAGGGTTGAGGTAGAATTGAGCAGTCACTAGAGCAATTCTTGCTTTGCTAAGAAGTGATCCTCGCCTCCCGATTCAGCCTTATAGGATGTTCTAGGGGCCACATGATGATCCTTCAGCCCCTGAACCTGTAGCATCAGAAAATTGCTGCATTTCATCCCAGATTCTGTAAACAGCGGCATTGTCAGTGGCTGCCTTAAAAGCGGCTGCCAATCGCATGTTGATCACATGACAGTGCTGTTTATAGAATCGTGGTTTCACAAAAGATAGGCGCTAGAAATGTATGCCAGGTTTTTCAAGGCCTAAATTTCCGGTGAATACCTTTTATATGAATCATGCCTATGGAGGCAATTTATGACGCCTAATGGCACTTCAAGCATTAGCCACATTTACAGTGGCATTAGGCATCGTAAAGTGCCTCTGTATGTGTGATTCCAACGTTGGTAGGCGCCTCCATTTTTCTTTTGAAAGGTTGTTTTTTAAATGGTGGTTTCAACTTAAGTTAGGTGCCATTTACAGAATCTGGGCCTTCCTTCCTCTTTCCCATACCCGGATCGAGCTAATACAAATAACTGTGTTCAAATATATTTTATTGAGCTCAACAAGAAAACCAAGCAGATATGCAAGATAAAGTGCACACAAGCTCAAAGGTTATGTTACTAAATTTCTCCCCCACACCACTCCTCCCCCTACGAATAACCCCCTACCCCCCAAACTAGCCCCCCCAGATCTCCTCCCCCCAGGTCCTCCTTCCAAGTACAACACCAACATAAGCAAGGACATAATACAAAATAGTACAGGCATATCAACTATAACAGAGTGATACAGAAAAACATGGAATCAACAATTAAGCAAACGGCTACGAGCCAAGGGAGTCATGGTAGACAAATAACTATAACTGCCGCTCATACATCCATTCAGGGTGCCATCTTGAGTCTTTGGGTCAATGAAACATTCTCATATGTTCAGTGCAAGAATTACCTCTATATCTCAAAACATTTTTATCTGGAAAGCATATTTAATTTCTTTTAACTTCATTGCATAAAATGACAAAACAGGAAAATCATAAAGAATGTGTTTGACTCTTGAGAATAGGGAGATTTGAAATGATAAACAGCATTCTCAGGGCGAGATGTGTGTCTTGGCAAACTAAGAATAATTAACACAAGTTGCTGAAGACAGGTAGATGCTGCAAACATATCCAAACAGGGCTAAAGCAGCACATTGCTTTCTGATTAGTTTGTGGGTACAGCAATTTTTATTTTTTTTTTATTTTTTAGATCTATTATTTTCTAGACATATTTGGTTCTTTAATTTATCTGTTCTCTTGAAAGAAATCCAGTGGGTATCCATGATTAGTGAATCTATTTGTTGTTCATATATTGACAGCCTTCAGATTTTACAGTTTTCCTCATCCAGAACTATAAATCCTGCTCTTGCAGTTGTTAATCTGCAAATTCAGCAATGAGAAGTACAAACAATACTAATGCAAGTCATTTATTGGATTGCATAGTTGAAAAAAAGAATATTGATACTTCTATACCTTGGTACCTTCCATCCAACAGAAGCACAAAGGATTCAGGCATTTTAGATTAGTTATATAAGATAGCATAGGATGATGCATTTTCTATTAGTTATAACTGTTATCAATATAACCAAAATTTGTCAACAAGTAATACAGTATTGGTATGCATATTAGACATTGCTATCATTATCTTTATGCATGTTGATAGTAAATGTCTTTAAGAGCAACAAATGAACATTAGTCCAGAAGTAAATGTTTTGAGCTGGGATCAACGAACCTGATCCATCCAAGCAAGCTTTTGTTTGAGCTCTGTATATTGGTAAAATCTTTAATGGATTTCTTTGTTCCTGGGTTGGTTGGTTGTTTTTTTTTAACTAATGGGACAGTATTCAAAGGAACTTACATATTTACCAGCAGCTAGTGAATGTAGAAGTCTGCTATCCTTGTATTTAAAATACTGTGTGGATACTATAAAATAGAGAATGACACGGGGAAAAAATTTGTCACCATTTACCTCAAAATGCGCCCTAAAGAGAACATTCAAGGGTCTTATGGGACAATGCAAGGCCACCCACACATCACACATAACACCCACAAAAAAAGGAGACACAGAAAAAAGTAGAGAAAAAGCCTCAGTTAAGCTTCATATGGCTAAAAAAAAACTCCACTTATGTGTCTTCACTATATCAAAAACAGTGGTGAAAAAATGAGGCACAGTAGCAGCCCCCAAAAAACACCTCACATCCAGCACAAAAATTTGTCCCCCCATCTTTGCCCCATTCCTGGTAGTTTGATCCCTGCCCCATCCCCGTAAAATGTCTGAACTTATGTGCACAAGCTTCGAACAGTTATGATTTTACATTGAACTTATTTTATTAAAAAGAAACAATATTCTATACAATTGTCATTTTATAAACACAAATAATACAGAGCAAGGATTAACAAAACCCCTTCACAAATATCCCCTCCACTATTGAGAAAACTGAATAAGCCAAATTATTACAGAATGCTACACAGTAAAATCATGTTAACAAAATACCACAGTCGCACATGACAGGAATGGTGTTAGGGGAGTGCAATTAAGGCAACTGCCTCCTGGTCAGAGAGAGCCTTAAGCCAGCTGGAAGCTAAAGAAGCACGGCCTGGGCTTTGCGGTCCCCAGCTATGTCCAACACCAGCTCTAGCAGAATACATATTTAAAATCTGATATATTCTAATCACAAAATAGAAAATAAAAATTATTTTTTTTCTAGTCTCATCATTTTATCCTTAAAATCATGTTGGTCTCAGATGCTGGTCTCTGTTTTCTTTTGTTTTCTCTTAGCTCACTTGCCAGGGTCTCTTGACCATTTGACATTTCTTCTTTCTCCATGCTCACCATCTATCTTCTGTCTCTGTGTATGCATTGTTCCCCATGTTCAGCATCTCCCTTCTCTGTCTCCTATACTTCCCTTTCTAGTATTTCTCCCTTCTGTCTCCTATACTTCTCTTCCTAGTATTTCCCCTGTGCCTATTTCTCTACCTTCATCGTCTCGCCATTCTTTGATCCCCTCCTCCTGTGTAGAGTATCACTCCTGTGTATCCCTATGCCCCCCTGTCTAGCATCTTCTTTCTGCATTCTTATTCTCCCCCATGTCTAGCCATCTTCTCTGTGTCCATATACACTCCCCTGTCTAGCATTACCCCACACCTATGCAGCATTCCCCTTTTTGTCCCTGTTCCTATTCTTCCATCAATGCCCACCATCTTCCTTCTTTTTGTATATCTCCTTGTGTCCAGCTTCTCTCCTCTTACTCCCTTACACCAATGTGTGTCTCTCACTCTTTTTCCTCCTCCTTATCTCTGCTATGTTCAATATTTCTATCACTCTTCCTTCATCCCCTTGGTTCAGCTTCTCTTTCCCTTCTCTCCCTTCCTCCCTGCAGGTCCAGCACCTCTCTACCTTCCCTCTAGCCCCCTTCCCATGGGTCCAACAACTCTATCCCCGCCCTTCAGTGCACAGGTGTGGGTCTGGCATCTCTCTCTTCCCTTCCCTCCAACTCCACTCTACCCACCACATAGGCCTAGCACTTGTTTCCTTTCCTCCCAATCCTCTGATCAGATCTGGCAACTGTCTCCCATCCCTTCAGCTCCAGCCGGTCAGCCCAAGCAACCCCCTCCCCACTTTGTGGGGCATCAGCAGCCCCCCTTCCTCCCTATCATGGGTCCAACAGCCCCCCACACTCATACCCTCCTTGGCTCCCAATCGCAGGTGGCAAAAAAACCCAAAAACAACAAACCTGGGACTCTTCTGGATCAGGCGCTTCACGCCTCCCGGGGTAGGCCTAAGAGCCTCTTAGAAACTTCCTGCAGGCAATGCTGCTCTGGAACCTTCTTACCGCCGAGTCACTCCTTCCTATGTAACTTCCGGAAGGAGGGACTCAGCTGCCAGAAGGTTTTGGAGCAGCGCTGTGTGCTGGAAGCTTCTAAGAGGCTAGTAGGCCTGCCCCGGGAGGTGGGAAGGGGTCGATCATAGAGAGTCGCAGGTTTTTGTTATTTTTGCCACCCGTGATCGGGAGCTAGGGAGAAAGGGTGCAAGAGCTTTTGGACCCGCAATGGGGGGGGGGAAGAGAGGCAACTTGCAACAGATCCTTTAATGCGGGGACAAGGCCATTCACCACTCCACGGGCGGTGAATGGCCTTGTCCTCATACCCGCAGCAACCAGTCGGTTTTTTTTTCCCCCTCCCCATTCCTTCGGGTTACCCGCAGGTAACAGTCACCATGTCATTCTCTAGTATAAAATCTAAAATATTTCCAGTTGATCTAACATTATCCATAGGGAGAAAGGGCAAAGGAAGAATGAAAGTAGCAAAATTAGTCAGATAGTGGTGATTTCCCACCAGGATAGAAAGCTTAAATTAGACACATGACGAAGGCAATAGCAGCAACTGTACAATATCACCCAGATTCTCTAACAGGCACCCATGTTGACGACTGCCTTAAAAGCGGCTGCCGATCATGTGTCAAACACACAACAGCATCGGTTAGGGAATCGTGCCTCAAGCATGATTCACACAAAGATAGGCACCAGATATGTAGGCCCAGAAAACTCTGGCCTATATTTCTGCCGCCTGTCTTTGCTGGGGAATCCCGAAAATAGTCCACGACTTGCCATCAGCTGATCATGGCATGAGACTCCCAGATCAGCTGTGCCAGCAGGACTTCTGGAAACCATGGCTTCAGGGAGTCCTACCAGCTCAGATGATTGGGGATTCCCCTGATGCAATTATCTGAACCAGCAGGGAGATCCCCGATTCCTCCCTCCCTCCTGCCACCGATCCCACTAAGAACCTCTCCAAAGAGAGTCCTCCATCTTGATGAGTCTGACAGCCAACACACCCCTTGTACCTTTAGATGGAAAACCAGCAGGAGAGGTGTCCATGCCCTCCTGCTGGCAAGCACGCCTCTTCAAAATGGCACTGGGAAGGGAAGACCCACCATTTTGAAGAGAGAGGTCTGCTGGCAGGAGGGTGTGGACATCTCTCCTGCTGGTTTTCCATCCAGACCATGGGGAGGGAGAGAGGGAATGGAAAGAGACTAAGATAACAGACCTGGGGAGAGGAGAGAGATATCAAAACCATTTGGGTTGAGGAAGAAGGGATGGAGAGATGGAAGAGGAGACATAGATACCAGTCTATGGGATGGGGTAGGGTGATGAAGGAGAGGAGAGACTTGCCAGAGCATGGGGGGAGGGGAGGAAGAGAAAGGAGAGATAAAAATGAGAGGAGTGAAGCTGCAATGAATCATGTAAAAAAGAGAGGGGGCACAGGCTGGATGAAAAGGGGAGAGGTGAGATTATGGTAGGGACATAGAAAGACTGCAGATGTCGTATGGAAGGGGGAGAGAGGACAGACGCTGAATGGAAGAAAAAGTGAAGAGAAGATGAGAAAAGCAGAAACCAGAGATGACAAAGGTAAAATAATTTAATTTTTTTTTTTTTAGGATAAAGTAGTACTGTAGCTCTGTTGATAAACATTTAGAAATAGAAAATGGAAATAAGATGATCTTTCTATTGGACTAATTTTAATAAATTTTGAGTAACTTTCAGAGAATAAAATCCCCTTCAGGTCAGAACAGGATACGTTAAATGCAGTATGCAGTACTGACCTAAGGAAGGAGGTTTTAGCCTCTGAAAGCTAATTGATAAATGTATTAGTTCAGTTAAATGATATCTTATTTTCCTTTTGTTTTATTTCTATTTGTTAATTTGCCTTGACATCTTAAAAAAGCAGAATATAAATAATAATTAAATTTTTCTCTGCATACACTGTTCTTTGTGTAGTTTAATTATGTGGTTGCCATTATGCATTAATAAGATTATACTGTGTGCAAATGAAGAATAAATGGAAGAAATGGCATTACAACTAGTGCTACTATTATGGGAGTGGGGGTCTGATGTGGAGCTTGGGTGGGTCTTGCGGAACTTTTGGACTCCTCTTGAACAAAAAAGCATTCCATTGCCTATGGACAAGGATTATTGGCAGTTTTTAAAATCTGCCTGCTCTGTATTTCAAGTTTTCAAGTTTATTAGGATTTTATATACCGCCTATCAAGATTATCTAAGCGGTTTTTTACAATCAGGTATTTAAGGACACTTAATCTACTATGGTCTGTCTCTTGCAAGTTCACTAACGGAATGCATTGTCTTCCCTGTTTTGGTGATATCTTGTTCCAAACTTTACTCTTTTGAGCGAGTGACTGCCTTTCCTCAGTTTCTAATTTAAAAGCTCCTCTAGTTCATTTTGAAACGTTTATTCCAACAGCCTTGTTCCACCCTAGTTAGGTGCAATCCATTGTTGCAGAATAGGCTTCCCTTTCCCCAGATTGTTTCCTAGTTCCTAATAAATCTAAAACTCTCCTCCCTGCAGCATTCCCTCATGCGCATATTGAAGTTCCAGAGCACATCTGAAAAATGGCTACCTTGGAGGTCCTGGATTTTAACATCCTACCTAAGAACCTAAATTTACTTCCAGAACCTCCCTACTATATTTTCCTATGTCTTTGGTGGTACCTGCATGTATCATAGTAGCAGGTTCACTGCTGGACTGCTGCCTGCATCTTAATATTGGTGATTCTTTAAGTTGCTAAGGGAATGGGAATTTGTACACTAAGGTTCCCTCAGATTGCTAGCTATATGTTAGGCTATGGTAATCAGTTTTTATTATTTTATTGATAGGTTCCCCTCTAAGGATCTAGTAGATTGTATTTCTAAGAGCTAATTACTTGCTGAGAGAGATACTCTTAAACTACTTTTGTAGCCTTCTAATGGGTTCAAACAAATCTGATTAACTCTTTGACTGGGTGACCAGAGAATTGAATAGAGAATATGTGGCAGCTGTAATCTACTTGGATTTCAACAAAGCCTTTGACAAGATTACTCATAAGAGGCTCTTGAATAGGGGGATGGGGGTTTAATATACTGCCTTTCTGAATGTAGGACCCAAAGTGCTAAACTGGATTAGAAATTGGTTGACAGACATCAGAGGGTGGTGGTTAATGAAATTCACTTGGAGGAAGGAAAAATGAGTAGGTGAATGCATCAAGGATTGGTGCTGGGGCCAATACTATTCAATATATTTGAGCAACATTGCTGAAAGATTAGAATGTAAAGTTTGTCTTTTTGCAGATGATTCCAAGATTTGCAACAGAGTGGACACCCATGAGGGAGTCAACAAAATGAAGAAGGATCTTCAAAAGCTAGAAGAATGGTCTAATATTTGACAGTTAATATTTAATGTGAAGAAGTGCAGAATGATGCATATATGGAGTAGAAATCCAAGGGAGCTGTATGTGCTAGGAGGTGAGAGGCTGATATACACAGAGTGGGAGAGGGACCTTGGGGTAATAATGTCAAAGGATCTAAAGGCAATGAAACAATGTGGCAAGGTGGTGACCATAAGCCAGAAGAATGCTAAGCTGCAGAGAGAGAGAGGCATAACCAGCTGACAGCAGGTGATATGATGCCCCTGTACAAGTCATTGGTAAGGTCCTACTTGAAATATTGTGTTCAGTAGGATTGTCCAGAAAAACCTAAAGTTGGCAAAACTGCATGAATTGGCATGAATTTCCCATGAATTTGATTATGCTTGATCAGAAAATAATTTTAAACAAATTTTTAAAGCCCATCCTGAATCCTGAAAACCACTGATTACATAAAGCTCAGTTTTTCTTAAAATTTGCTATTTTTGCTTAATAAAGCAAATTTCTATAACTTATGTTTTCACACTCAGTAGCAATACATTGATTAAAAGGCAAAATTATGACTTCTGTTTTATTGGAAAAGAGCAATAATCAGTACAGAAATAGCACTACAGAGTCTCCAATTTGATTATTATATCAAGTGGGGTCGGATTCCTTAGAACCCCACTAATACAGTGTTTGAAAGAAAAATGTTTTCCTATTCTTTTATAGTTATACTATAAAAGAATAGGAAAACATTCTTCTGTCATCAAATAATGATTTTTTTTAAATTATGAAAAATATCTAGTAGTATTTTATTAAATGAACCTTCAATATCTGCTCTTTATTATGGAAAATGACACTTATTTAACGTACTTCACTAAACACACACATTTTGATATAGTCTTCTACCAATGGCATTCCAAACACTCAAGCATTCAATGTCTTCTTGAGATAGGATAAAGCCTTTGATGCTGTTCAACTTCTTGCAACAAGGCCTCACACTGCACTTAGTGCACTCACTCTCAGAAGAGAGAGATAACTGGAGATGGGCATCATGTTTGGGAAGATCAAAGGAACCAGGCAAAGAGGGTGGCCTACAATCAAATGGCTGTACACATTGAAAACAACTATGGGAATGGTGCTAGAGGACCTTACTGGACTAGCACATAACTGATTTCTTTTTAGATCTGTAATTCATCAAATCTCTAGGACTTAAACGTGAGTCAATGGCAGCTAACATCAGAGGAAAGGAGGGATAGGGGAGATATGATGCAGACTAGAGAATGACAAGGAGATAAATTTTTCCCCACCCCCACAGGAACTCAGTTT
This sequence comes from Geotrypetes seraphini, assembly GCF_902459505.1. NCBI lineage: Eukaryota > Metazoa > Chordata > Amphibia > Gymnophiona > Dermophiidae > Geotrypetes > Geotrypetes seraphini. The sequence goes on along the minus strand of NC_047088.1, from coordinate 215,617,184 downwards.
CCTTGCCCCGTCCCCGTGAGTTTTGTCGCTGTCCTTGCCCCTGCCCCATTCCTGTAAACTTTGCCTTAACTGCACAAGCCTCAAACAGGGACAGGAAAAGAACTCGCCAGGACGAGAAAATGAGTTCCCGCGGGGACAGGGAAAAATTTGTCCCTGTGTTGGTCTCTAATACAGACATTTAAATACTTTAAATCTATTCCAGAAAAGGGGAAATGGTAAAACTAGAGGATATGAATTGATGTTGTGGGGTCTTAGACTTAAGATAATGTCAGGAAGTTCTTTTTCACAAAAAGGGTGGCTATCTAGAATGCCCTTCTGAAGGAGATGTTGGAGACAAAAGCAGTGATGGAATTCAAAAAGGCGTGGGATGAACACAGACGATCACTTCTTTGAAATGTAGAAAAATGAAAGGCCATTATCTTTATCTGCCATCTAGTCTGCCTAACCATGCCTTCTACTTTCCCTTCCTCTCCCTTAGACTTCACATTTGTGTGATTTGTTGAGTGGTGCTTAGATGGCAGCTCTGGCTGTGAAGAACTGCCAATGCCAGACATAGCTCTATGATCTGTGTCCTATATATGACAAGACAGATCGGGATAGGTTGGAGTGGGCCTTGACAGCAATTCTAGTAGTGGAACCTAAGGACAGAGTTGGGCAGGCTTCTATATGCTATGTCCCAGAAACAGAAAAGACTAGGATTTTGGTATTTTATACGACACTCACTGTTGATTTAGCTATGAATTGATGAGTGTGGACATTGGGCAGACTGGATGGACGATTCAGATCTTTATTTGCCATCCTCTACTACGTTAGGACCAGTACTACCTGGGCGCAAGTATGATGGACTCCCATATAACATAAATATATTTTTAAGGACCCTCAAATGTGTGAACACCAGTACATTAATCTCTGCAGTTATATTTATTCACTCAATTTTCTATACTATTCTCCTAGGGGAGCTCAGAACAGTTTACATGAATGAATTTATTCAGGTACTCAAGCATTTTTCCCTGTCTTTCCCGGCAGGCTCACAATTTGTCTAATGTACTTGGGGGCAATGGGGGGGGGGGATTAAGTGACTTGCCCAGGGTCACAAACAGCAGCATGGGTTTGAACCCACAACTTCAGGGTGCTGAGGCTGTAGCTTTAACCACTGCGCCATAATCTCCTGTATTAATTTTAGCAAAATTGAGCTTGCAGTGGTATTGAGGAAAGAAGGTGATATAATGAATCATACAATAATTGCAAAACAGGTGGTTTAGAATCATTTAGTAAAAATGTATAACTTCGCTATCTGTGTAGTTTTAGAATTTACATTGATAAAATATTGAGAAGAAATCAGAATAGATGGCCCAGTGTTATCTAGATAAGAAGGGGCAAGGTTCGGGGGTGGAGCAAGGGTGTGCCAAAATATCTGAATATTTATGATATTTAGCCGCTATCCAGATAACTTATATATTTAATAGGTAAACTAAGAACTTGCAAGGTGATCTATATAGTCAATGTGACTGCAGATAACTATGCTAAACATATGGAACACCACAGCCAGCATTTAGCTTTTTCCATTCATCTCATTGGCCTAATATCAAGCCCATTGTTTGAACTCAGAACCTATGCCATATCAAAATAGGCTAACTCTCAGGACTCAAACAGTAGTTGAAAGCTTTACTGTATCAAAAGAAGTACTAGTTGGATAATAAAAATGTGGAACCATTTATTGCAAGTAAGTACAATTAGAGTAGTTATTAAGAAAATCTCATCACGTACAGCATTATTTATGTATTGTAATATGTTTCTCTTCGATAGCTTTTGTTTCTCTTTAAAGACAGCATATTGGACATTTTATGGCTTATATTAATGGGTGTGTATATGCTTTTTATAATAGGTATTGGTTGACTGAATACAAATGGAGCATAACATGAACAGAAATTATGATCAAGACTGTGTACTGTTGTATTTATCTAATGGAAAAAAAAAATCTTCCTTGCCAATGCTTTTAGACATCCACTAACTTTTCTGCTTTCTTACTCATCTGTCTTTGCAAGCTATATGAACATTGTTTCACACAATACAATGCAAGATGTCCTTGTTGATTTGATCTAATGGAATATGATCATGCAATATGAAATAAGTATCAAATTAACTGTCTCTTGCAGTTCAGCGGAATAAAGGTAGTGTGCAATATTTATAATTCAAATTGCTATGAAACTTTTGAGGTAATACTAAACAATTTTTCCACAAAATGTTTGATGGCGGCACTTGTCTGGTGTGATTAGCATGTCAAGGGAAAACGGCAAAATATTAATTGAAGATCAGATGTTAACTGAGGTTTTAAACAAAGACATCTTGCTGGTTTATAAAAAAACTTGAGCTATAGACAGGCTTCTATTGATTTTGTTAGTCCTGCTTGATGTTAAACAAATATGATATCTATATTTGTATAGTATGTATGTAAACATTTTGGTAGATATCAAAATATGTTTCATGTGAATTTTTCTTCCATTGGTTCTGGGTTATAGAAGGGAAATGCTTAACATGAAACTTTTTTGGGGTAGTATTAGATTACATCTGCTGTATCTTTGCTTAAGTAACCAGTTGTTCTTTATGTCAAACTACTCTTGAATATATGGTATTAATCATTTGTTTAATGCATCTGAGATGTACAGCATTGTACAGAGACATGGGGTTAATTTTATAAAGCATTGATACTGAAGTAAGATTGTTGACCCTCACCATTATGAAAATATAAATGCAATATAGAGCCTTTAGCAGCCTCCTCCTCAACAGAGCTTACAATCTGTCTGAGATAAGCAGTAAAGATGAAAGATGAGAATTTAATTTATTATGAAAATAGTTAAAACATGGGTATTCAACAGGCAAATAATTTTAATGTTTAAATCTTAATCCCTTATGTCATTGTGCTTGCTTTTTACACAATCTGTATTTTATAGAATGTCCTTTATATATATATATGGTCACATACATATGGATATGTACTGCAAAACTGGAGAATTAGAAGTATAAATTTCTTCTATATACTAGAAAAGTGCAAAAATAGAAGATATGATTAGTCCCAAAACATATTGGGAATCTTTCATTTGACCAGCCCATCCCTACTCCACTCAATGCCACCATCATCCCCACATTGACCCAGACTGAACGACCATCCCCTGACTTTTCCTAACTTCCCTTTTAGTTAGCCTTTCACTTTCCTATCCCTGTTCACGATCCCCCACACTCTCATGTTCTCTATCTTTTCACTTTCTGCTCTCTAACCAGCAGCATCCTGACCCTCCTTTCCCCCTCCCCCCCCCCCCCCGAGGTTCTTAGTGAGACAAGGGACTTCCAAGAATGTGAGTAACAGAACCTTAAATGAGTGTGACACTACTCCTAATAAATGAGACTTGGATGAGGGGATATTTACTTCTCTTGTTCACAACAGAGTTTCAGTACCGAAGATTAAGACAGAAAAGAGATAGATGGGAATAAAAGGAGTTGCAAGAGGAAAGGGGAAATGTAATATACCACAACTTAGGATCTCTGAAATGTACAAGGCCATACTGAAATATGATGGTGCTGCAGGAAAGTCAGTTTATTCCCCTCAGATACCACACGCAATCACACACATTTTTCCTCTGTTTGACAGCCCGCAGTCTGAAGATTGGATGGTTTCTAGGGTTATACCAATTTTTTTTTTTATACCTACTAGTGATCCAGTACATAAGAACATAAGAAGTGCCATCTCTGGAACAGACCCTAGGTCCATCAAGTCCGGCGATCCGCACACGCAGAGGCCCCGCCAGGTGTACCCTAGCATAGTATTAGTCTCCATATCACTCTAAGCTTCTCATAAGAGATGCGCATTGTCACAAGCCCGATTCCAATGCCGGCCCTGTGCCAGTAAAGACCCTTAAAAAACATCCTGTAAAACTGGTCCGGGCTAATCACTTTGTCCCTGTTAGGCAGGAGCAGGACCAGGAAGCACAGGCTGTGTTCAGACCTGTTTTAGAACATAGCCTGGTGAAAACTGGCAGGGCCCCTTTAAATCCTCCATTTTGTAAGAGGCTGGCTAAACAGGGCAGGAAGCAGCCTCAGCTGAAGGAAGCCCGGCCCCTGAGTAGGACTGGGCGGGGCACAGCAGCCTTAGAACACTTGGAGAGCTGGCTGCAGTAGCGTACTAAGGGGGGGGCGGTCCGCCCAGGGTGCAAGCCCTGAGGGGGTGCTCCCGGCCTTGCCGTTCAGTCCCCCCCACCCCCGAAGGACCGCTCGCACCCCTGGCCTCCCTGCACCACCTTTGAAGCAGCCCGCAGCGGGATCGCGATGTCAGCGATCCCTGAGTTGCTTCGGCGCTGCTTCCTGCGCCGCGGTCCCGCCTCTCCTCTGACGTCAGAAGGTAAATTACAGACTAGTAAGCCTGACTTTATTGCCAGGCAAAAACATGGAAACTATTATTGAAAATTTAATGGTTTAATCAGACAGCATGGGTTCAATCAAGGGAGGTCTTCACCAATTTGCTTGATTTCTTTAAAGGTGTAAATATACGTGGAAAAAGGAGAGCTGGTTGGCATAGTATATCTAGACTTTCAGAAAGCTTTTGACAAAGTTCCTCATGAGAGATTCCTGAGAATATTAGAGTCATGGGATAGGAAGCAATGTTCTGTTGTGGATTAGGAATTGGTTATTGGACAGAAAACAGGGTTAAATGGCCATTTTTCCCAGTGGAGGAAGGTAAATAGTGGAGTGTCACAAGGATTTGTACTGGGACTGGTGCGGTTTAAAATATTTATAAATGATCTGGAAATTGGAACAAGTGAGGTGATTAAATTTGCAGATGAAACAAAACTGTTTGAAGTTGTTAAAATGAATGCAGACTGAAAATTTGCAGGAAGACTAAGTATCCAAATGGCAGATGAAATTTAATGTGGACAAATGCAAAGTGATGCACATTGGAATGAATAATCCAAATCATAGTTACCTGATGCTGGGGTTCACCTTAGGGGTCGGAACCCATGAAGATGATCTAGGTGTCATCATAGACATTATACTGAAACTTTTTGCCCAATGTGTGGTGGCAGCCAAAAAAGCAAACAGGATGCTAGGAATTATTAGAAAAGGGATGGTACATACACTTGCCCCATATATGCAACAATTTTTTACTCATCTGATATCACAAAGATAGCTTCTGGTACCTTCACAGAAGTGACCATCATTGTTATCCCTAAACCGGGTAAGGATTGTCAGTTTGTCACTAATTATAGACTGCTTTCCATGATCAACGTGGATGCTAAAATATTCGCCAAGATTCTGGCAACCAGATTACAGCTGGTCATATCATACTTGATTACTACTGATCAAACCGGATTCATTAATGGCAGACACTCATTTAACAACTCTCGCGTTGGGGGGGGGGAAATCTGGGAGGGTTGTATTATGCTGGAACTGTTCTGCCTTGTTGCTTGTTTTGTTTCTGTTTGTTCTAACCTATGTTGTTTGTATTATATCTTTTATTCATAATAAAAACAGATTTGAGCATAACAACTCTCGCACGTTATTGAACATTATTGCTGCATCTCAATTATCTGCCCCCAAACTTGTTCTCATAGGGCTTGATTCAGAAAAGGCATTTGATAGAGTGGAATGGCCCTTCATTTATGCTACTTTACGCAAATTTGATATCCCTTCTCATGATAAAGGTGTTATATTCAAAGAACAAGAATTTCTATTAATAGTCACCTTTCTGAATCCTTCAAACCTACTAGAGGCACTCGTCAAGGATGTCCATTATCTCCTTTACTCTTTAATTTAGCTTTGTAACCGCTATTGGTGGCCATAAGAGCAAATTCAGACATCCATAGCTTCAAACAAGGTGGCTGCGAAATCAAACTCTCTGCATATGTGGATGATGTTATGCTTTATATAACACCAGATTCTATACCCCAAGTCATTCAGGTAATTGAGTCGTATGCACTGGTGTCGAGCTACAAATTAAACATGTCTAAATCTGAATTAATGCCTCTGAAGTGGAATGAAAGAAACAAACTATCAACTCCTTTGGGTTTTTTATGAAATGCCAATAAATTGAAATATCTTGTCTTCTCATTAGTCCAACTTTGGAGGGTACCGAAAAATTGAATGTAGATTACTTGATGTCTATAATTAAGGACTTAACATATAAATGGTCTCTATTAAAAATCACCTGGTGGGGGCATCTGGCAATGATCAAAATGATGATTCAACTTAAAATCAATTATATATTAGGTATGTTACCATATTTATTACACAAGAATGTGTACTGTGATATTGAAAGAAACCTGAGCAAATTCTTGTGGGAAAATTGCCAACCCCGGATTGCAATGCATAAACTCAAAAATAATAAGTCAAACGGGGGAGATAACTTCCTGGATTTTCTTAAATACCACCAAGCATTCATAATGAGCCAAGGTTCTTTATGGATCCTTAACGATAGCATATCTGATTCCTCCCCCCCACCCCCCCCCCCCCATGGCTGTCTCTAGAAAAATTCCTTTATGGTTTCAACAACCTTTCTCTTATCTTATCATTATCTCCTCCTGTGAAACAAAACAATTATATTTTCCGTTATACATATAAGGTACTTATGCAATTTGACGGTGCTATGAAGATCAGCTGGAAGAACTCTAGTCTTATCTCACTATAGAATAATAACACTTTCAAAATTAAAAACATTGCCTTGAATTGGCCTATTTGGAAAAATTGTGATATATGGTCATTAAAAGATCTTGGGACTAATCGCTGGTTGTCCTTTGAAGAAGTATGTGACAAATTTTTCTTACCTGTCAATCAATTTAATAATTGGCTCCAGTTAAAACACTGCATTTATGCTTCTATACCTGATCTCCTTAAATTGAAATCTACACCTGACTTTCTTCAATATATTGTCACAAACCCCACTTAGGGTGTAGCCTCCAAATGGTACACATTGTTGAGACAAACCTCCTCAGTGTTTACATCACAAATGATGAGCGCATGATGTGTTTACATCACAAATGATGAGCGCTGATTATGAGATTTCAGCTGATGATGAGATAAGGCAAAATGTGGACTAGGGTATTTAAATCCACTCGATCGGCAGCAGTCCTACAATCAGTTTACTTTTTACTGCAACGGTCACATTGAACACCACAGAAAATTGCTAAATTTTCTAATAAAGGCTCCAATCTATGCTGGTCCTGTGGAAAATTTGTAGGCATACTACCTCACATGATTTATCTATGGCCACATTTTAAATTGTATTGGGAAAAAGTCTGGAACACTATATCCATCATTTTAAACATTAAAGAACTCCTACACCTTAAAATTATTATTCTGGGTCAATAGGGCCTTGCACATTCTTTGTCTGAATCCAATGTCCGTTTGCTTAATATATTACTGTTTTTGGCTACAAAAAATATCCTGCATTGTTGGAAGGACTTATCTAAAGTAGAATTCATCGTATGGTGGAACCACGGTATGCATAACTACCAAATTTGAAAGCGTTATCGCGGAAAAACATAACTACTAGTTCTTTCCACCAAATTTGGAGCTCCATCCAAACTTGTGCTTTGGATCATTGACATGTACTTCAGTGTTAATATATGAGTTATCAAATGAAGCTATTCTTTGAAGCTTGTTGGGAACGCTTCATGCATACTATCAGCCATAGTTAAATGTACTGGTCTTACTATATATTGGGCATGAGACACTCGTATGGCCTTATAGTCAACATCATTTTATGTATATCATTTGTGTTATAAGCAACTAGTTGATTTCATGTTATAGTTCAAGCTAGGATGTCTCTGCTTCAAGGTATTAAACGGTCTAGCCCCTAAATATATTACAGACCTCTTCCCATTCCCAACCAACAGACATAAAAGAAAAACACACCTGAAATTTGTCTCCCCTCCGGCTAGAGGGTGTAAATATAAGAGATACCATCAACAACTGCTATCGTACCAGGCAGCCACATGGGGTAAAGACTTAGAAAAACTAATTGCTCACACAAACAACTATGGCGAATTCAGGAAACACCTAAAAACCTACCTGTTCTTGAAATACCTAGGTAACGAACCAGAACATCAGCCCCCCTCATAATACCACCACATACCCGACCCTGTAAATTGTAAACCCCAACCCTAATCACTAACCATGAACACACCATTCAATTCATGGAATATTTCTAAATTTTGTGTTAGCAGCATGGCACTTCCTGGTCTTGCAGCACACAAACTGTTGTTAATATTATTAATGTTGGAATTACCAGATGTACAATGCTATACCCTTTAATTTGCTGTATGTACAGTTTCTTTTTATTGTATTTACAGTTTCTCTTTATTGTAAACCACTTCTCTTTATTGTAAACCGCCTAGAAGTCGCAAGATTGTTGGCGGTATATAAGAATAAAATTATTATTATTATTATTACTGTATATTTGTATATTTTTTTATTAATTGTATATTTCTACTGATTTGTATATTTTGATTATCTTAAAATTAATAAAATATTTTTTTTAAAAAGAAAAGGGATGGTAAATAAGACTAAGGCTATTATAATGCCTCTGTATCGCTCCATAGTGTGATCTCATCTCGAGTATTGCGTTCAGTTTTGGTTGCTATATCTCAAAAAAGATATAGCGAATTAGAAAAGCTCAAAGATGATAAAAGGGGATAAAACTCTTCTTGTATGAGGAAAGACTAAAGAGATTAGGGCTCTTCAGCTTGGAAAAGAGATGACTGAGGGGAGATAAGATTGAAATCTACGTAATTCTAAGTGGAGTAGAACAGGTTCAAGTGAATCCATTTTTTATTCTATCAAAAATTATGAAGATTAGGGATACTCAAGTTAACAGGGAAATACTTTTAAAATGAATAGGAGGAAATATTGTTTCATTCAAAGAATAGCTGAGCTCTCGAACTCATCAAAGGATGTGGTGAACAGCAGTTAATGCTGATGAGTTTAAAAAGTATTTGGACAAGCTCCTGGAGGAAAAGTTCATAGTCTGCTATTGAGACAGACACAAGGGAAGCCACTGCTTGCCCTGGGATCGGTAGCATGGAATGTAATTACTACTAGGGTTTCTGTCAGGTACTTGTGACCTAGATTAGCCACTGTGGAAATTGGGCTAGATGGACCAGTATGGTTATTCTTATGCTTTCTGCTTGCCATAGGCACTTCCGCTTCAGACACAGTATCCAACTAAGGAAGAAAGAGCAATTCTTGCTGGACCTGCAACACATCTTCCAAGTCTCTGTGACACACTAATAGGACATAACACCCCAGTTTTTAAAAAAAAGTACTAATCCATATAGGATAGGTTTCATGGTTATCTATACTGAAGATCAAATATTATTACAAATTTGAATTAATAGACAAAGCAAAATAAAAAAAAAATTGCCAGCTTAAGGAATCTCAAAAGGCTATATATGGAAAGCAGGGAAGGTCTATTCCCACCCATCTACTCAGCACTCTCTCCTATTGTCATCCCTTCTATCTGTCATATCCTCAATCTTTCACTTTCCACTGGAATGGTTCCTAATGCCTTCAACATGCCTTGATTACACCACTCCTCAAAAAATCTTTGTTGGATCCTGCCCACCATTGCCCCATCTTCCTTCTATCTTTCTTATCCAAACTACTTGAACGTGCTGTTTACCGCTGTTACCTTAACTTTATTTCATCTCAATCTATTCTTGACTCACTTCATTAAGTCTTTCGCCCTTTACATTTTACAGAAACTACCCTTGTTAAAGTCTCCACTGACTTGTTCCTTTGACTCCTCTCTCTGCACAAATCCAACAGATTGCTAAAGCCTGTCATGTCTTCCTCTATAATATCACCAAAATCCAACCTTTCCTTTCTGAGCGCTCTACCAAAATCCTTATCCACACTCATATTACCTCTCACCTAGACTCCTGCAACTTCCTTTTTGCAGGTCTTCCACTAAACCATCTCTTCCCTTCAATGCATTCAAAATTCTGATGCATGACTTACCGTATTTTTTGCTCCCTAAGACGTACTTTTTTCCCCAAAAAAGTGGGTGGAAAAAAGGGTGTGTCCTATGGAGCGAATACCAAAATCCCCTCCCCCCCCCCCCCCCGTTACCTTGCAGGACCGCCACTGCCACTGCTGGTTGCACACTGCCGAAAGTAGAAGGGAAAGGCCAGGCAGATGCAGCCATTTCACGCTGCTGGCCCAGAAGCCTTACCCCCAACGTCAATTCTGATGGCGGCAAGAAGGTCCGGGCCAGCCATTGGCAGACTGTCTGAGTCGGTACCTGAAGATAGAGTTGATAGGAGGACATAAAAGTGGAAAAGTAATGGTCCAAGCTGAAAGAAGCAATAAAAATGGCTATCGACCTTTATGTAAAGAAAATAAAACCAAGAGAAAAGGGAAATAGATATATGGTTCTCCAAACAAGTGGGAACCCGAGGCGCCTCAGCCAATCAGTGCCTTAGGCCCCACTCCGTGTATCAGATGATGCGCTGGGGCAGACCCTAAGGCCGCTATTGCGCAGCGGCGGCCAGGGGAGCAGGAGGACTTGCCCCCTACTCCCGAAGATTGTCCTTGGAGCAGGAGGGTCAGGGGACCCCTCCTGCTCCCAACTATTTTAAAGATACGGGGAGGGAGGTGGGTGTAGGGGTAAGCCGGTCGGGGTGGGCCAGGGGGTGGGAGGCCTACGGAGTAGGAGGGACTGATCACCCCTCCTGCTTCCAACTTTTTGGTGGTGGGTGGGCTGTTCCGGGAGGAGGGCAAGTGCCGTGCCGGTCGTGGAGAGGGAGGGCAAGGGCCGTGCTGCAGCATCGGCATTATAATTGTGTTTTTTTTGGGGGGGGTTTAAGCCCTTATGGCAGGAGGGAGTTGGCATCCCTCCTGCTTGGGTGGCACGTTTTCTTCGAGGAGGGGCGCATTTGTGGGGGGGGGTACATTTTTTTGACAGGCCTGCCATGGAAAAAAATGAATAAAAAAGACAGGCAGGCCTGTCAAAAAACCTGCAGACCTGTCGGTAACTCAGTTATCGACAGGTCTGCAGCAGTTGGATTTGCCAATAGTAAAACCTGATTCAAAATAGCCAAGCAATTGTTAGTGAATCAATTGCTTGGCTATTTTGCATGGGGTTTTGCTAATTTGCATGGGAGGGTTGGGATCGGATCGCTACAGCTGTTAGTGAATGGGGTTGGAGGGAAATTTGGTCGCAAAGGGCTCGCAAGCCGATCGGTACACGATCGGTTTGCTTTGTGAATCTATCCCTAAAGCCAGTATTGGACAGACTTGCATGGTCTGTGTCCCATATATGGCAATTTGGTTTAGAATGGGCTTGGGAGGGATTTGATGGGAACTCCAGTAATATGGACTGCTCTGGGCAGACTTTTATGGTCTTTAGCCCACAAATGATAATTTGGTTTAGATAGGCTGGAGTGAGCTTCGATGGCAACTGCAGTAGTTTGAACCTGGACAGACTTCTAAAGTCAATGGCCCAGATATATCAAAGAAAAAAAGACAATTTAATCATTAATTTATAATGCAGATTGGATGAACTTGTTAGGTCTTTATTTGCTGTCATGTTTCCTCAGCTCCTGTAATCCACTGGATTCCAGAAACATCACTATTCTCTGTTTTAAAAAGTTTCCATTAATTTATTTACCACAGAAGTCAGGCTTAACGGCCTGTAGTTCCCTACTTCTTACTTCCGCTTTTGTGAAAAGGGACCAACCTTTTCCAGTCCTCCAGTACCACTCCCAATTCTAGAAAAGCATTGAATATATCAAAGTGTATCCGCCAGAGCTTCCCTAAGTTTCTTCAGTACCCTCGGATGTACACAATCTGGCCCCATCGTTTCGCCATCTTTTAGTTTAGCTAGCTCCTCACAAACACAATCCTCTGAAAATTGATCACAGTCTGCCTTATCTCCATCACTATTTGAGTTTGTCTTCTGCCGTCCTGTTCCTGGCACTTTACATAATGGGGGAAAATAGTTAACCTATTAATTTGGTTCCCCCTAAATTAAGTAACTCTTTCTAAAACAGTTTGTATACTGAGGGGACCATGTTCTTAAATATTTTCTCTCATTTTGAATCTATAATTCGAAATATTACAGTAATCTAAATAGTGAATCTTTTATAAAGGAAATACAACTCTCCTTTGTTTGAGAAGAAAATTATTGCATATTTATAAAACATGTTGGCATTAATTATTTCAATTTAATTTTTATTGTAGGTGTGCTTTGGAACTTGTCTTCATGTGATGTAGTAAAGATGACAATCATTAGAGATGCTTTATCAACATTGACCAACACTGTGATAATACCTCATTCTGGGTGGAACGATTTTGCTTTTGACGAGGACCATAAAATGAAATTCCAGTCTTCACTGGTTTTACGGAACACCACTGGATGCATGAGGTAATATTTGCACGTCTGAAATAAATCAAGTTGTTTCATATCATGTTTTGTAGTGAGTTTCTTAGTGTAGAATTATTATTGATCTCTTTAATTGATACCTTGCGATTAGGGATGGATCATAATAAGACATTCTGTCTAGTGTCTTTAGATTTATCTGGAGCTTTTGACTCAGTTGATCTTAATAAATTGTTGGGTAACCTGTATAATCTTGGGATACATGATCTTGTGTTTAACTGTTTTCAAACCTATCTTCTAGGATAATCCTTTCAAGTGAGAAATGGATGTAAGATCTCAAATATATATTCAACTAGGACAGGAGTATCACAAGGTTCTGCTCTTTTTGCCTTATTATTCAATATCTACGTGGCTGCTATAGGGAAATTATTTGAAACTTTAGGCATAGACTATTGAATATATGCAGATGACATATTTTCTTTCCAGTTGATGGATGGAATGATAATTTTGAGAAATCATTGAGTGAATATATGAGTAAAATTGAGAAGTGGATGGGAAAACATGGTTTGAAAAAAGTAGATAAAACTGAAATAATGTTGGTAGGAAAATTGAATCCTCAATGGCCTATGGAAGTGAAAATATTTGATGTTCTCCCGGTGCATGAGTTCAAGACTATTTTAGGTGTAAGATTAGATTCTGGGCTAACAATGAAGTTGCAAGTAACCAAGACTATTCAAGCTTGTTTTGCACAGATGCATTTGTTGCATCGATTTAAACCAATGCTAGCACCATACGATTTACGAACTGTAGTTCAGGTTATGGTCTTGTCAAGACTTGACTACTGTAATGCCCTTTATCTTGGAATAACAAAGGCTAGATGTAAAGCGTTACATGTTACACAGAACGCAGCAGCAAGATTGATAATGAGTTTGTCTAAATATGACCATATTTCACCTCATCTCCAAAAACTCCATTGGCTACCAGTCACCTTCAGAATATAGTACAAATTTTTAATGATTTGTCACCAATTTTTGTATGGAAATATTCCAGAAATGATTAAAAATAGCATATCTAGTTATATTTAAAAATGATCTTTGCATTCTGAGAATTTGGCTCTGCTGTGAATCCAAGATAGTAGATACTGGCAAAAAGACTTTTTTGCTGTGCAGGAGTTAAGATTTGGAACTTTCTGGTTGGACAGATGCAGAATTGTTGTGAGAGGTGTATGTTTAGAAAATTACTTAAAACAGTTATTTGTTAATGCTTTCTTTTAGACATACCTTTTTTGGTAAACCTGATGAACTGTTTATGATCCACACTTATGATATTAATCTGTATCCATGACATGTTGTTAACTTTTATCTGGTTTTAAGCTCTGTTTCTATGCAAAGCTATGTTAGTATTTTTTACCCATGAATTTTAAGACTTCTTTGTATGTTTATTTTACTATGGACTCCTTTTATGAAGCTGTGTTAGGGCATTAACGTGTGGAATAGCGTGTGCTACATTGCCCCATGCGCTAGACGCTTACGCCAGCATTGAGCTGGTGTTAGTTCTAGCCCCATAGCGCGCAGTGTAGCGTACGGTAATTTCCTACTAGTGCGCCTTAGTAAAAGGAGCCCTGTGTTTTAAGATTATATATGTATATCTTGTTAACCGTTTAGTTGTAAACGGTATAGAAATTTTTAAAATAAATTATAATGTTATGGCAAAGTTTGAGAAATAGGAAGGGAGTGGAAGGGAGAGAAACAAAGGAGAGGAGAGGGTATTATAAAGGGGGAGGAGAGAAGAGGGGAAAGGATGGTAGGAAATACTGATTAAAAAAAGTTTGCCAAGTGGTCAGGGGTGTAGCCGGTTCTCTGATATTTTTTTTATTTTTTTTTTTGGGGGGGGGGGAGGAATGGACTAGGAAAAGCAATACATTCTCTTTCATCCCATCCCCCACCACCACCCCTGCATTAAAAATGCCTTTACTGGTGGATGCCAAGGCCCCACCATCCAAATAAATTGTTGTTAGGTTGCTTCACTCCTTGCTGCTGTAGGAAACAGGAAGTCAGCAGCATGCCACCAACACTGGAATGCCACAAAAATGCTCAGTTCTTGGTCAAACTGAACATGTTCAAGGAGTCCCACCGACTTCTGTTTTCCTTATCAGAAAGAAGAGGAGGGGAGCAGACCAATAGCAAATATCTTTGTATAATAGGGCTTTTAGCAATCCTACCAGCCATTTAACAGGTACTGCAGGTTTAGAGGGGCCCTGACCCCAAAGTTGTGGGGTCCAGGTCTCAAGGCTGTCTGTGGCTACACCACTATTTATGGTATGTTTGATTTTTTTTTTTTTTCCTATGTCAATTGAATATGGTTGGTACCTAACATTTGTTAAGAGAGCTATATTATCATATGTAGATAAATATTGGGCACTGAGTTAATGCATGTTTACTGGATGGTGTTAATAAAAATATTTCAGAGTAAATTATAGTGTTGTATTAAAGCCATAGTACTACTTAACAGTCATCAAAATATCTTTAACTGTCTCTTGCTCTTTTCTATTGTGTTGGTCTTCTTTCTAAGTGTCCTCTTTGTTTGAAAAGCTATTTTATGGTTTGATGGCGTTAAATAGGTGTATGTACCTTAAAGTCTGGCTATTTCTCATGATTAAAAAAAAAATAATTTTCTCAAGGTTTTGCTTTACTTTTATGTGACTCATTCGTTTAATTGCTTAAGAACATAACATAAGAATTGCCATACTGGGATAGACCAAAGGGCCATCATGCCCAGTATCCTGTTTCCAACAGTGGCCAACATAGATCCCAAGTACCTAGCTAGTTGCTAAGTAGTAAAATAGATTTTATGCTGCTTATCCTAGGAAAATGGATTTATCAAGCCATCTCAATAATGGCCTATGGACTTTTCCTGTAGGAAATTATCCAAGCCTTTTTTAAACCCCGCCAAGCTAACTGATTTTACCACATTCTCTGGCAACAAATTCCAAAGTTTAATTATGCATTGCATGAAGAAATATTTTCTCCAGTTTGTTTTAAATCTACTACTTAGTAGCTTCATCACATGTCCCCTAGTGCTAGTATTTTCCAAAAGAATGAACAAGCGTTTCACATCTATCCTTTCTACTCCACTTAGTATTTTATAGATCTAACATAACATGGCATTTATATCCTGCGAAACCTCTCGCCTCTCAGATCCATGTGGCTTACAATTGAAGAGAAGCTGGCACAGTAACAGCGAACTACAAATAATTTAACAGCTGATCTTTATAAATTTTCATTTATACAGAATATCATAAGAACTTACTAAATATGACTTTAAAGATTTTCTAAAGTTCATGAAAGAAACTGAGGTAATGTGAAGTTTGCAAAAAATCAGATTCCAAAGAGCTGAGTGGTAGGAGAGTAATAGGTTATGGTGTTTTTTATGATAACCTCTAACTGAGGGAAATTCAAATAAGTTTGAGAGCCGTACTGAGCGTCTTGAACTGTGGAAAAATGAAATGTTCCATTAAGTAGTTTGGGGCCAACCCATGCAAGACCTTAAAGCATAAACAACCCAGCTTAAAAAGTACTCTGGCCTCAAAAGGAAGCCAATGCAAAATTTTATAGTAAGGCGTAATGTGATCTGATTTATTCAGACAAACTGCTGTATTTTAGACTAAGCAGAGACGATCTAGATTTTTATGTAAGTCTCCTAGATGAACAATATTACAATAGTCCAAAGTGCTCAGTATAAGTGATTGAACTAGTAATCTAAAGGTGTTAGTATGAAAATAGAATCTAATTGCTTGAAGTTTCCAAAGAGCAAAAAAGCATTTTCGAACTAGGGTGTCAACTTGTTTTGACATAGATAAATTCGTATCTAAATAAACCCCCAATATTTTGATAAATGGAGCAATAGGATACGACATTCAATTTAAAATCAGAGTTTCCTCATCATTTTTTTAAATGGAGAACAGAGGAAGAATCTGGTTTTATCTGTATTTAACTTCAATCTAAACTCTTTCATCCACTGATCTAACTAAGGAAATATCATCACCCCTGAGCCTTCTCTTCTCCAAGCTGAAGAGCCCTAGCTGCTTTAGCTTTTCCTCATAGGGAAGGCGTCCCATCCCTTACTTTTGTTGCCCTTCTCTGTACAAGTTTCAAGTTTGTTTAAAATTTCTTATACCACCATTACCAAGAGTTCTAGGCAGTTTACACCATAAGAAACTGAACAATCAGTGAAATACATTCATACCATAAAAATAAAATCATTATAAAAAGTTAAAAATGAATTACAATCTTAAAAATACCCAACTAAGTAATAAATTTGTCAAACAAAGAAGACTTAACTAATTTTCGAAAAGCCAAGATTGTAGTTTACCTGCCTGAAATGCTAAGGTCTTATCAAAAAAGGTCTTATATCTGATACCATTTGGCTTATGATAGGCAAATAAGTAGCAACTTCTTGTATTCTTTGATAGTCTATATAACTCAAAATGAGGAGACAAGTAAATTGGAGACTCTCCTGATATCAACTTAAAGCAAATGCAAGAAAATTTAAATAGTACTCTTGCTTCCAACGCTAACCAGTGCAATAAATGATAATATGGGCTAATATGGTCATTCTTCTTCAGACCAAATATCAGTCGAACAGCGGTATTCTGAATTATTCTCAGTCTTCTTAAAATCAGACTTCTAGGCAGTGTGCAAAAATACTATATAATAAACAGAGAAGATACCATAAAAACAGATTAAAAATTAACAGTTCAAGACAATACCAGGGTATGTTAGTACAACAAATGACATGACATACAGACTTACCGTACTTCAAACAAATTGGAAAAGGGCAAAACTACTATCTTTGGAGAAAAGAGCTCAGAGAAGGGAAAAACAATAGGAAGGGAATAAAAATAAAAGAGCATTGTTTTAGTCCTTAGAAGGACAATTATTGTCCAAACACATCCTCTTCTAAATCTACTATATCTTTTTTGAGTTAGGGTGACCAGAATTGCACACAGTATTCAAGTTGCAGCCATACCATCGAGTGATACAAGAGCATTATAACATTTTCATCTTTGTTTCCATTTCTGTCCTGATAATTCCTAACATTCTCTGCTTTCTTAGCCGCTGCCACACATTGGCTTCAGGGTGATGGCAAAAAGTTTTGATGAACCACATAGTAATAGTAGCATGTTAATTTCCATAGGATCATAATAGTAGCATTTCTTTAACATGGAGAGAATTAAACTTGAAATGCATAAAGGCCCTTTTGCCAAACTGCTTTAAAAAGTGGTCATAGCACATCTTTATGCAAGTCATTCTAACATTCTAACGTCATTTTTTCCACATGGAGAAAATAGCCACTCTTTATTTTTTGAATTAATGGCCACACACTGATTTTCCCATTAGAACATGGCCATTAGCACATGAGCCCCTACCTCTACCTATTTTATGGGCAGTAAGGATTCACTCACTAATAATGTGCTAATCAGTCTACTACCTGAAAAAGAAGTCCATAGGCCATTATTGAGATGGGTTAGGGAAATCCACTGCTTATTCCTAGGATAAGAGCATAAAATCTGTGTTACTACTTGAGACCTAGGTTGGTCTGTTGGAAGCAGGATTCTGGACTTGATGGACTTTTGGTCTGTCCCAGTATGGCAATTCTTATGTTATGTATTGTCCGCCCCCAGCACTGCTAAATATCTATTATTTAGCACATGGGAAGTTGCACACTGATTGTAAAATTACCATTTGGTGCCTAAGCGCACCCCGCGGTAAAGCCTTTTCTTGCTGTGGTAAACATGTATTAGTACCTACCGCAGCTTAATAAAAGAGCCCATAGTTTGCCTTAAAAATAAAATTTAAAATGGGGATAAAAATGGACATTTAATGATTTGTGCATGTTCTGTCAAGTAAATTATTTTAACAAGTAAATTATTTTAAAAATAAGCTGCTTCACAGTTTTATCAGCATTTGTTAGGCTAAAGGTACTAGGAAAATGTGACCTCAAGGAAATAATTTATAATATAACATCACTGCTCATACAGTCAGATCAGGCAAAACAGACCAGAATGGGCTGGTGTAGGGCTTTGATGGCTACTCCAGTAGTGGGAAAGTGATGCCAGTGCTGGACAGACTTCTACGGTCGGTGTCTCATATATGGCATAACTGATTAGCCATTGGGTTGGAGTGGGTTTTGACAAAAACTCCAATAGTTGGAATATAGCGCCAGTGCAAGGAAGACTTTTCTACATGTCTGAATCCTGGAAATTTCAAGGATGGATCAGGATCAAGTATATGTATTTTTTATACCGCATTCATATAATAATAATAGCTTTATTTATATCCTGTCATACCTATTCAGTTCAAGACGATATACAGTAAAGTAGAAATACAGTATGGATACCGCTGGTATTGATGGAAATGAAGATTACAGCATTGATTTAGAGGGGGGAGAGAAGAGGGTGAGATTGCGCAGGTAGGAAGGGGTGCGGGTTGGGATTGTAGGTGGAATGGAAGGGTTTCGAAGGATCAGATAAACTTGTTGAATAAGTGGGATTTCAGAGATTTTCTGAAGGATTGGTAAGATGGAGAATTTAAGAGGAGGGCACTTAAGGTGTTGTTCCAGATGCCTGCCTGAAAGAAAAAGAGTCCTATCAAGGAATTTTTTATATCGACATCACTTCAGTTGTTGGAAAAATAATGGAAGTGTTGCTGAAAGAAAGGATAGTGTACTTCCTTGAATCTAATGGGTTACAGGATCTGAGGCAACATGGCTTTACAAAAGGTAAATCGTGCTAAACGAACCTGATTGAATTTTTTGATTGGGTGACCAGAGAGCGGAATGTAGATCAATGTAGTAGATAGTTGATTCATGAGGTCTTGGTTCAAGAGGGTGCAGGTGATGATTTCAAGGTCTTCAGTGGATTTAGAATCAATAATTTGGAAGTTGAAATGATCTTATAAGATGATGGTGATTCCACCACGTCTTTTAGAGCTTGGGGAGAGGGAGATGATTTTGTAGCCGTTGGATTAGATGTCATTGATGATTATGTCATTGTCTGAGATGAGCCATGTCTCGGTTAGGAAAACTAGGTCTAGCTTGGAGATGGTTAGCCAGTCTTTCACAAGTTGGGCTTTGTTTCTAATGGAGCGAATGTTGAGGTAGGCACTGGAGAAAGTGCTGGAGTTTGAGGGTGGAGTGGGATCATTGAGGGTGATGTTCCGAAGTTCTTGTTGTACAATCCTGCTTTATTCCAGGAACAGGGATTGTTTCCGTCTACCTGCCAAGACTCCATAGGAAGCCTCAAACTTCAGAGACTTAAACCCCTCCCCTTCTTACCTCATCACTGTCCCTGTAAGCATCAGTTTTCCTTCCTACAAGCCAGACTTTGGGAGCTTGTCTTTTCTGTTTTCCCCTGCGGGACATGTTACATGCACCCCTGCCCTGAATGACTGTGACATGGAACAGACTTGCATGGTGGTTACGACCCCTCTCGCTATCCAGGGGCCTTCCTCTCTGGATCTCGGATTGGGTGATTCTGTCTATGGATGCGAGTCTCAAAGGTTAGGGAGTAGTGTGTATGTCCATCCCTCTTCAGGACCAGTGGGCTCCCTCAGAATGCAAGTGGTCGATCAGTCGCCTGGAGCTTCGGGAAATTTAGCTGGCTCTTCTCCACTTCGAGGGTCATCTCCATCATTGAGCAATCCATGTATTCTCGGACAGTGCCATGGTGGTAGCTTATATCAATTGACAGGGGAGCACAAGGAGTCCTTCCCTGAGCGTGGAAGCTCAGCTTCTCTTCTGGTGGGCAGAGAGACACCTATTGACGCTGTTAGCGGTGCAAGTGGCAGGAGTGGACAAAGTTCAAGCAGATTTTCTCAGTCATCAGACTCTGGATCCTGGAGAGTGGTTTCTGTTTCAAAGAGCATTCAATTGCATAGTAGATCAGTGGAGGCATCCCACTTTCAATCTCATGGCGACTGTGGTCAACAACACAGCAAATAATTTCTTCAGTCGCCATCACTAGGCCAGCAGCAAGGCCTGAATGCTCTGGTTCAGCCCTGGCTACGGGAAGGTCTCATATATGTCTTCCCTTAGTCTAAGTCAATCTATAGGTTTCACCACTTACGCTTATGCAGACGATATTCAATTGACCCACCCATTTAACCCCAAAAATCCTAATGAAATATTTCTAATCAATCAAAAACTAGAAAAAATAAAAAATTGGCTCACACAAAATAAACTAGCTCTAAACATAACAAAAACTAAGGCCTTATTCTTCCCAATGAAGCAGGGATTAAAATTATCGGCTCCTTTCTTAATAGACAATATACCAATTGGGTTAGTATCATCATTAAAGTTATTAGGAGTTATCATCAATGACAAATTCTCTTATCAAGAGCACATCAGCAATGTAGTCAAATGTTGCTTTTATCGTTTGCGCTTAATTCGCTCTATGTCTAAGTTCCTAGAACCGAAATCCTTAAACATTTTAATACATTCCCTCGTCATATCTAAATTAGATTACTGTAATTCACTTCTGTTACATATCACTCAAAAGGAAAAAAAAGTTTGCAAATAATCCAAAATACCGCAATTAAAATTATTCACAATGGTAAAAAATATGATCATGTAACACCTTTTTTAATAGACTCACACTGGCTTCCCATTAATCAACGAATAATATACAAAATACTACTCTTAACATTTAAAACATTATCCACTAATGAACCACAATTTATAGACCAGTTTCTAGTTCCATATAACTCGACTCGTTCCCTGCGGTCTACAACACAAGGGCTGCTTATGATTCCTTCCTTGAAAATCATTGGAACCAGACGTCATGACATATTTTCAGTTATGGCCCCTCTTACCTGGAATACTCTCCCCTTATACATAAGAGAAGTTAAAGATCTTAATTTATTTAAAACTAATTTAAAAACTCTTCTTTTCAAAGCTTCTTTTAATCTTTAAAATAACTCTTTTTATCCATTTTATCCCAATCCTAATGTTTTTTCCTCTACTCGGCTTTTGCTCTCTTTTCTCTTGAAAAACAGCAATTTTGTAACTTTTTGCCCACCTTTGCCCTTTCCTTATGTATCTAAGTTCGTCTGTACTGTCAGTGTTTTCTTTCCCCCCTTTTAAGGTTGTATACAATATATTTTTAAATGTTACTCACTTAGTATGCAATAAGCGATTTATCAAATTCAATAAAACTTGAAACTTGAACTTGAATAGGGCATCTGTTGATATGGATAGCAGCCCAGGGAGGTCTGGTGATCCTGGTCACACCCAATTGGTCGAGGCAGTCGTGATATGCTGACTTGGTTCAGCTCCAGCAGGATTGGGGGCTCCGGCTAGCTTGTCATTCTCACCTCCTTATGCAGGGTCCAATTTACGCTGCAGAATCCAGACTGCTTTGGTCTTATGGCATGGCTATTGAGCACACAGCCTTAACTAGCCAGGGCTATTCTTCAGCTGTGATTGCCATGTTGTATCACCACAAAAATAAAACCACAGTGGCTATCTATGCAATGACTTGGAGAAGTTATCCTGAAACAGGTGGACCCATCTGTTCCATCAGTTCCTCATGTTCTGGAGTTTCTGCAGGATGACCTGAAGAAGGGCCTAGCGGTAGCTTCTCTTGGGGTGCAGATTGCTGGTCTTTCTTGTATGGGTCCTCCTTTGATTTGATCATTGGCAGCTCATCCGGATGTAGCTCATTTTCTACAGGGCTCTCTGCGACTTAGTCCTCCATTGTGCCTACCCTCTCCGACTTGAAATCTTAACCTAGTTCTCCATTCTCTGGCTCATCTACTATATCCTCTGGAGCAGGTATCCCTTATGGCTCTTATGATCAAGACAGGCTTCCTGGTGTCTATTACTTCAGCTCTTAGGGTTTCGGAGTTTCAGGGTCTCTCCTGCCGGGATTCTTTTCTGCTTATTATGGATTCTGGTTTGATGCTGTGCACTGTTTCTTCTTTTCTTCCGAAAGTGGTTTCCGCTTTCCATGTGAATCAGGAAGTCCGGCATACTGCTTTTGCTTCCTCTGGATCTGGGGAGCAGGACTGGTTTTTGCAGTCCTTGGATATGGGCAAACTCTTGTTGCGGTATCTGAAGTTTTGACTCTCTGACCATCTGTTCGTTCTGGTGGGTCCTGTCCGCAAGGGTAGGCCATCTTCTAAGGCTACCATTTCCAGATGGATCTGTATGGCCATTTCCACAGGGCAGGCTCATTCTACCAGAGGGGTTTGTCCTCTTGGGCAGAGTTATCAGCTATTTCTCTTGATAAGATTTGCAGTGCCGTTACCTAGTCCTTGCATACGTGCACCAAGTTTTACAAGATCAATGAGGCAGCTAAGTAGGATTCTGCTTTTGGTGCCTCTGTTTTGGCCGCAGGCTCATCAGTCCCATCCTGATTTTCTGAGACTGCTCTGTTACGTCCCATTGGTCCTGGAATAAAGTGAGATTGTACAAGAACGAAAGATTAGGTTCTTACCTTTGCTAATCTTCTTTCTTGTAAATCCATATTTTATTCTGATAACCCACCCTATACCTTAATGATTCACCGATTGTCTGACTTTCCAAGTATTGGTAAACTGGATTTCTGTTTTCTGACCAGCCTTTATAAGTGTTGTTATTATTATTAAGAAAACACTTTCACAAGAATAATGCACAATGTCTGATGGATAGAAGCAGCACAGCTCAGGCTTAATTACAAAATGCAATTGAAAAATAGGAGGAAAAAGCCTCAGACTGGGACCCTCCCACTGCCACAAGAAGTGGTTAAAGGTGGTTAGGCGTTAACCTCATTGGCAAAAAAACTCCATTTTCGGTGCAAAGGATAAAAGCCTTGTGCATTGCTGTTTTGTGCTAAAATTTAGAAGAAAAGACTTTCAACTTATCTTCTGGTTGTTCGGTACAGCTTTTATAAGTGTGCCATCAGAATGGGTTTAGCACTTAGTTTTGGAGGGTCTCTAGTTCAGGCGACCCTTCTGACAGTACAGGCTATGTCTCCTTATAGCACTGTTTTGTTGTTCAGGTTTCTAATGTTTAATGGCCTATTCTCTTATTTTTCATCATTGCATTTGTTCATTTGAGCAGAATAGACTTTTTTTGTTGGGGAGTTTCCCTATTCCACTCTCTCTCTCTTGTTCTTATTCTCTACAGATGTTCGTGACTGCTTTAAGACTAACTGATGCTTACAGGGACAGTGAAGAGGTAAGAGGGGGAGGGGTTTAAAGTAGAGAATGACACAGGGACAAATTTTTCCCTGCCCCCGCGGGAACTAATTTTCCCATCCCCGCAAGTCCCTGCCCCATTCCTACAAGTTCCATCCTCATCTGCACAAGCCTCAAAATCATAAGTGTTCGAAGCTTGTGCGGTTAAGGCAGAGCTTACAGAAATGGGACAGGGACAGCAACAAAACTCATAGGGACAGGGAAATTGAGTTCCTGCAGGGACAGGGACAAATCTGTCTGTGTGTCATTCTCTAGTTTAAATCTCTGAAGTTTGAGACTTCCTACAGAATTCTGACGGGTAGATGGAAATAACCAGATTCCAGAATAAAGTGTGGATTTACAAGAAAAGATTAGTAAAGGTGAGAACCTAATCTTTTGTTTAAGTGCAGGTCCTGTATAGCTCAGAGGAGGGGAAGACATCACAAAGTGGAACTTAGCAAGTAAAATTTTGTAATACTATTGGATTGATGGTTAAATAATTTGATGTTGAATGTGATTATTAGGCAGGCTGGATGGACCACCATGCTGGTCTTTGCTCATGGCACCAAAGGGTTCCACAAGATAAATCAAGTAGAAAAGCAACAAATCAGATGTACCAGTTTGTAGTTTAATAAGTGTTCAAATAACATAAAAGCAATCCACAAAGGATATATACAGTCACAAATGACCCACAGAATAAAAACAAGCCAAAGACCTGTTAGGACCCCTAAGAAAGGCATTTTTAGTTTTGCTGAAACATGGCCCATGTCGGATCACTTGAAATTATATACACTATTTGGTCTCTTTTTATTCTGGGAGTCACTTGTGACTGTATGTATCCTTTGTGGATTGCTTTTATATTATTTGGATGCTTATTAAACTACAAACTGGTACATCTGATCTCCTGTTCCACAAATTTTGTTGTTTTTTGGTCTTTATATGCTATCATTTACTATTACAATCTCTCATCAGGAACCCCGTCTGCTCTTCATCAGTGTTAACATACCAGTTTCTCTAAATTTAAATATTCTTCTATAGAGTTTTACAATCTGTTATCCTGATGGTTCTTTAGAAATCTAAGCTCTGCTGGAGAGGAAGCACGAAAACAGATGCGGTCTTGTGAAGGACTGGTTGACTCTCTGCTGTATGTTATCCAAACATGTGTTAACACATCGGATTATGACAGCAAGGTTTGTACACTTTTTAAAAGCTTAAGTACGTCTATTGTATCAAATGTGTATATTGTTTTTTGTGTGTATGGTTTACATACATACACAAGGACACTGTTTTGATTTTTTTTTTCATTTCAACTGAAATTGTATGAACATGAATTCATAAGAAAATGATAAAAGGGATGAAAGCGATAAAAATGATAAACAGAATGGGACGACTTCCCTATTAAGAAAAGCTAAAGTAGCTAGGGTTCTTAAAGAAGAGACGGCTCAGAGGTCTGTAAAATACTGAGTGGAGTGGAAAAGTAGATTTGAATCACTTGTTTATTCTTTTCAGAAATATTAGGACTAGGGAGCATGCAATGAAGCTATTAAGTACTAGATTTAAAACAAACCAGAGAAAATATTTCTTCACTTGATGGATAATTAAACTCTGTAATTCGTTACAGGGAGAATGTAGGGAAAGCAGTTAGCTTTGCAGGGCTTAGAAACTGTTTGGATAATTTCCTAAAAGAAAAGTCCATAATCCTTTATTAAGATGGTTTGCAGAAATCCACTGCTTATTCCTAGGATAAGCAACATAAAATCTGGTTTGTTTTCTCCTTGGGACCTTGCAAGTTACTTGTGACCTGGGTTGGCCACTGTTGGAAACAGGATGCTGGACTTGATGGTCTTTTGGTCTGTCCCAGTATGGCAACTCTTTATTAAGAGTCCTATGTCACATTGAGGTCCTTATTTTAGAAGCACTATTTACAATTTACATGTGTAAATCCTGGTATTAATGTATATACATCGAAAAACTTTTAAAATCCAGTTTAGAAAGCTGGAATTTACACAAGTAAATCTACAATTTGCATACATGGAAAGGGGGTGTGATTTGAGGAAGAATGCAGGTTTATTTCAGAAGGGGAATGCACATCTGTGACTAGGAAGATCAATGTCAGGATTTACAGTTGCACTTAGGTACAAGTAAATTTTGTAAAGGCTTGGTTTGGGGATTAAGGGAAGTTGACGCTTATTTCCCCAGTGTTTGTTCTCCCCCTCCTCCCAGCATTTGATAGTGCTGACTGCAGCTCTGTTCTTAATTGGGAACAATTAGATGGGTAGGTTCCACATTGACAGACACAAACATCTAAGTGTTGGCATTTATATGTTGAGGTTCTTAAAGACCAACTTGCACATATAAGTGCAGACAGACACTTGGATATATATGTTGCCAAGTTGCCTCTATTGATGATTTAAACATTGACAGTTTTTTAAATGGTTGCTCCTACTACACATAGCCAGTATTCCTGAATATTTTTTTAGAAAAGACTTATAAGTCAGCAGATACTTTTCTAGAATAAATACTGGGTAATGTACATCTTGATCTGATAGCCTCAATTCTGATTTCTATGTTCTATGTAAAAGTGGGAATGAGAATGTAGAGATCCAGTTTGAGACATCTAGTTGACATTGGTCAATTCCAGTGGTATTTGTTGGTATGTTCAGTGGGAGTGACCATTTTGAAAATATACATGTTAAAAGTATGAATAGCACAAACCCCAACAGTTTTCACATTAAGCTGCTGATTTTTCAACTTCCACATATAAGTGAGTACCACACATGTAGATGCCCCATTTTACAAATCTATACATGTATAAGCCGCCAATTACATAGTGAGGCTATATAACTTTAATATTGTTTCATTTTGGAGGTGGAAATAATGGGGGATTAAAAAGAATGCCTTCCTTAACCAGCTGAAACAAAGTTTTTTTTACAAACTATGCATGCCTTTGAACTGATATAAAGCTTGACATGGAAATTTTTTCCAAACATGTGTGTTCTCTTTGCATGTGTAAATTTTAGTCCTACACATACCAAAGCCTCTTTCAAATCACTGCATGACTTTAATCTCCATAAAAAAGGGCTTTCTGAAATTGGTGTTTACATGTGTTTGCAATATACACATATAAGTGGTGGTATTGACACTTTGATATGTTTCTGAAATAATGATCTATGTATTGATGTAGGCTTTTTATATTTGTAAAAGTCTTTTTATGCACCATGTGTAAAGGTTTTAAATCAAACTCAAAAGTTTTCAATTATGGCAATACTCATAGATTTTGAATAGACCTGTGCTAGTTTGTTTAGATATACTTTTTATATGTTATTTTGGTAACATTAAGCCACATATTCCTTAAGTATGTTCATTCTGTCTGCTTTGCCTCTTGAAGATTAATGGTAGGATATTTTCTGTTCTACACGTTCCAGACTGTGGAGAACTGTGTTTGCACACTGAGGAATCTATCGTATCGTCTAGAGGTAGAGGTACCTCAGGCTCGGCTGCTAGGCATAAATGAAATAGATGCCTTTATAGGCAAAGAGTCTCCCAGCAAAGATTCAGAGTCAAGTTGTTGGGGGAAAAAGAAAAAGAAGAAGAAAAGGCAGCCACAAGATGATCAGGTGATGACCATATCCAGGTTACAAGAATAGCATTAGCGAAAACAGCTGCATGATTAAGCAAACATACTAACAGGACAATATTGATGAAAATAAATGAGGCATCTGCTCATTTCTTCTCAGACATTTTATTGAAGTTTATGAGATATAACAAAGCAAACCACTTAACAAAGATACATATTTCAAATAAACAAAATTATGCTGCAATGAAAATGGTTATAGATAGTGAATATTACCTTATCTTGGTTTTGTTTTGTTTTTAAAGAGTGTTATAATACATAAATTAATCTATAACAATGTTGTTTTATTTGCAGTGGGATGGAGTTGGCCCAATACCAGGATTTTCTAAGTCTCCCAAAGGTGTGGAAATGCTATGGCATCCTTCTGTAGTGAAGCCGTATCTGACCCTCCTAGCAGAAAGTTCCAACCCCGCTACGTTAGAAGGGTCTGCTGGATCACTCCAGAATCTTTCTGCAGGCAACTGGAAGGTATTGTATTACTACGCTCTTAGCATTCCAGTAAAATCTTTTTAAAACACTTTGAGCTAGATGCACTAAAGATAGCGACTATATCGCTGTTGGCTGATTCTCTGGCCAATTCTCCAGCAGTGATCGATGTGCTATCACGTTTGCATGCAAATGCGACCGATCAATCGCTCAGTGAGCAATTTGGCACATGTGCAGAGCCCTAACAACAGTGACAGGGGAAGCAGTTTCCTATCACTGCTGTTAGGGCGTCTTTTTTTTTAATGGCACAGATCTTGTGTGTGTGTGTGTTACATAATCTGTCCCATAGAGAAAAAAACACCCCCCCTCGTGCCATGGCTACCCCCTGAACCAGGCACCCCTGAATCACATGTCCCCTCCAAACCCAAAAAGCATGGCAGGAGGGATGCCCCCCTGAACCTCCCTCATACCTTTTTAAAAAGTTGGAAACGGGACCCGTTCTGAAGCTCCTGCTTCAGCCCGCCAATCGTAAATAACAAGCCTTCACCTCCCTAGTGCATCATGGTTCAGACACTTAAGGCCCTTCCCTCTGTATCCAGGATACTGAGGTAGGAGCCTAAAGCCCTGATTGGTCAAGCCAGTTAGGCTCCTCCCTTATTATCCTGGATACAGAGGGAGGTGCCTAAGGCCTGATTGGTTCATTCACCTGTGGCTCCTCCCCGTGCATCACATGATTCACTGTGGAGGGGAAGGCCTGTCATTTACGACTGGCGGATCTAAGGAGGAGCCTCAGATTTGGCTTCCTGCTTCCAACTTTTTAAAAAAGGGGGTGTCCAGTGGCAGGAGGGAGTGGGCATCCCTCCTGCCATTTTTGTGGGGTTCAGCAGGGCAGTGGCTCGAGGGTGCCTGATGCAGGGGAGATCATGGCGTTGGGGTGTTCTGCATGGCAGAAGGGATTAGGCATCCCTCATTCTATTTTGGGGGAGGTTCGGGGGGAGTCAGTGGCTCGAGGGTGCCTGATGCAGGGGGTGATCATGGCGTTGGGGTGTTCTGCCTGGCAGAAGGAATTGGGCATCCCTCATGTTTGGGGGGAGACAGTGGCTCTGGGGGGCATAGCGCAGGGATGTTCTGCGTGGCGGCAGGGATTGAGTATCCTTCCTGGCAATTTTCTCTCGTGCCGTGGTTTGTTGGGGTTCATGCTGGAGAGCCGTCATCGATGGTGGGAGACTTTTTTCTTCTTTATCTGTTCCATTGAAAAAAACAGGCAGACCTGTCAGTTTTTATGATCATTAAACCCCTTTTTTGGGAGGGGAATAGCCAAGCAATGTTAGAGAACCAATCACTAGGCTAATTTACATGGCTGCATCGGAAAATGGGCAATCGAGGGGAAAAACACGCGGTGGGCCATTTTGTGCATCAGATCGATAAAAGTGATCATTGCTAAAGCTGTGAAAACAGGTTTACTGACTTTAGTGCATCTAGCTCTTTATATCAAAAAAGGCTTAATGAAATTGGTGATGTATTGATTTCTACAGGAGATAGTAAAACAGTTGTCATATAATACCAATTCTAGTGCAACAGGCATATGAGTCTTGAACAAGTGCATTATTCTCTTTTACTTGAGAATTTGTAGAAGGCATTATCTACCTTTTTCTCTTGGCTCTGCCTCCTGCATCTCTGGACTGTGTCCCACCTCCTCAGTTTTTCCTTCTATAAGCAAGTCAGAAAGTGTCTTTCTGATCTGCTCTGATTTAGATCTTTTTTTTTTTTGGATGGGGGGGGTCTTCATCTGAACTGCGAGGCTTGCAGTGCTTTGGAGATTCTAAGATTGACTAGTACAGCTCTGCCTGAGAGAAGACTCAGATCTTATGATCAGAAGTCTGTAGCCAGGAGGGTAATCCTTTTTACAGGGAATCTGCTTGGCCAGCCTGCCTTAACACTTAGGTTGCTCGGGACTAGTACTGCTTGATTCAGGAAAAAATATTTTGATTCGATTCAGCCTATTGAATCGATTTTTTTTTAATTCGATTCTATTTTCCTGCCCAATTGGGTGGTTTTTTTCAAACATCTTGGTGGGTTTATTTATAGCCTCTTCACCCACTCCACCCCTTTTGCCCTCTCCAACCCACACTGGCGCTGTGGTGTAAACAAAATAAACAAAAAAGACTTTTCCTCTGTTAAATCCTAGCTCACGTTCGTGGTCTAATACCAGCTCTGGCAGGATACAAATTTCAAATCTGACATTGTAATCACAAGCAGAAAATAAAATCATTTTTTCTACCTTTTGTTGTCTGCTCATTATTCAAATCATTTTGGTCCCAGGCTCTGCAACAAACATCTTCTGATAACTTGCTTGACAGGGTCTCTTGACCATTTGTCATCTTCTTTCTTCGGGCTAACCATCCATCTTCCATCTCTGTCCTCCCCTTCCGTTTCCCTTCCCTCCCCCGGGGGTCTGGCATCTTTCCTTTTTTTCGTTTCTATTCCTGTAGCTACAGCGATGGACCCCACCATCCCCAGATCCACCATCTCTCCTTTTCTCAACTACCCTTTCATCCAGCATCTCTCCCTCCTTCCCCACCAGCTCTCCCTTTCTCTTTCTAACTACCCTCCTATCCAGTATCTCTATCCCCCTCTATACCATCCTTTGTGTCCAACATCTCTCCTTTTCTGTTCCTTCCCTCCCTAAATCCCATTGTCCACCATCTCTCGCCCTCTCCTGTTTTTAGATCCATTATTTCTTCTATCCCTCTCCCCTCTCCATGATCTCCCCCAAGTTCATCTCCTCCCCTTCACCATCCATCTTCTCCCCATCTGTCCCTCTCCAGGCCACCAACTCCCCCAAGCCCATCTCTCCCTCTCCCCCTCCCCCAAGTCCATCTCCCCTCTCCATGATCTCCCCCAAGTCCATCTCTCCCCTCCACCATCTATCTGCCCCCTTCCACCAAGTTCATCTCTCCTATCCATCTCTCTATCTCTCCTTCTCCAGTCCACTAACTCCCCCAAGCCCATCTCCTCCCATCTACCTTTATTCTGACGTTGCAACATGTTGCCGGAGGAGGTAGTGATTTAGCGATCCACTCCTGCCGCCCGCCCTCAGTGAAAACTTCCTGTTTTGCTTGGGCGGCCGAATGGAAAGAAGTAGCAGTAAGGTAATGAATCGCATTCGATACCACCGCTTTTGCCTGGCAGGGGAGGAGAGAGCCTTGCTGCTGCCGATCTGCACGCAGAGACCTGTTCAGGCTTTCCCTCTGCCACCGGAGTCCTTGCTTCTGATGTAACTTCTGGTTTCGCATAACTGGAAGTTACATTAGATGGAAGGACTCCGGTGGCAGAAGGAAAGCCTGAACGGGTCTCTAGCAATGTGTTTGACGAATCGGTAAGTTTGATTTTTTATTTTTTTTTTGCCAATCGTGAATCAGGGCAGCACTACTCGAGACCATTCCCCTGGGAGCACCGGCTGTGTAGCCCTGTGTTGGTCCTGAGGGCTTTAGTAGGTGTCGGCTGTGTACCCACCCCACCCCACCCCGTTCCCCTAAATGTGAGGAGCCATGGGAGTCTGGGGGTCTCAAGCTCATTCAGGTTCTGACTTCGCAAACCAGAGAAACAAGAATTTAGAGTGGAATTTCATGCTTGCTTGTGGCAGTTATCTTCTCCGTTGTCCAGCTACAATTTCAGCTGAAGCAGGCACAGCACTAGAACAATGAATACAGGCTAGCTTGTAGTCCAGGGCTGAATCCAGTCTGGTTTTCAGGATTTCCCCAATGAATATACATGAGATCTATGTGCATGCACTGCTTTCAATGCACATTCATTGGGGAAATCCTGAAAATCCGACTGGATTCGGCACTCAAGGAGGGACTTTGGGGACCCCTGTTGTAGTCTATGGGAAACATCGAGATGGTCTAAAAATTGAAGGTTTAGAGGTTTCTGGTATGGTATATTTTCCCCACCTCCAAAAATCCCTTTGTTGAATTTTCTGTGTTTCTGTTTAGCTTTCCTGGGCCCTTTTTTAGCACTAAAATGCTGCTGCAGCAGGCATTTTGGATTTCCCAGTTTGATTTTAAAAGCCTCTATCTGCCTCAAAACACCTCGATTTTGTTTAAAATCATTCTATATGGACTCAGGCTGGGATTTATTTATTTATTGAATTAACTTAAAAATCAAGCATACAATACTTGAAAACAGATTCATATTATAAAGCACAAAATCTTTTACAGTGAAGTCGCCAAACAATAAGAATTTTGATTATTTAGTCCACAATTTTGTAGAAACCAAGGAAAAAAAAAATTGTGAGAAGGAAATTTACATATTGCAGAGAAGACAGACAAACAAAGTCTGCAGCCAGTACTATCAAGCTAGAGGAGAAGCTATTGGTCTTATTACTCCACCCCTTTTCTTAACCACAGTAAAGTCCAGCAATTGCTTCAGATCAAAAAAAAGAAAGTTTTTACTACCTAGTGAAACACAACATTTTGCAGGAAATTTTAATATGAAAGATGCTCCCAAAGCTTGGACTCGAGGCCTAGAGAATGGCACAGTGACTATTACCCACAGCTAGCCACGGGTAACCCGCAGGAATGGAAGAGAAAAAAATGGTTTCCGCGGATATGGGGACAAGGCCATTCACTGCCCCATGGAGCGGTGAATGACTTTATCCCCAGCAGTGAAGTATCTATCGCCACCCACCCTCAAACCCTCCCTCCTGATGGTGGACAGCAAAAAAAAAAACACCCCAAACCTGCAAGTGTGACTCCTAGGTAGGCACATTTGCACCTCCCGGGGGGACACCAGCCTGTTGGAACAGAAGCTTCCAGCAGTTGTGATGCAGGGTTGCTCGGACTGGAACCTTCTTGCCGCCAAGTCCCTCCTTCCGATGTAACATCCGGCCAGAAGTTACATCGTAAGGAAACAAATGGAAACAAGTAGGTTCTGGTCTGAGCAGCCCTTTGTAAAGGAAGCTTCTGTTCCAACAGGCTGGTATTCCCGGCCCAGGAGGCACGAAGGGGTCGACCCAGGAGTCACACTTGTAGGTTTGTTTGTTTTTTTTGCCCTCCGCCTTTGGGAGGGAGGGTGCGAGTGTCAGGGGGCTGTTGGGCCAGCAATAGAGAGGGGGGCTGCTTGACATGCGAGGGGAAGGGCTGCTGCTGCTGCTTCACCTGCGAAGTGGAGAGATAGTTGCTTGGACTGCTAGACATGGAATGGCTGAAGGGAAGGGAGATAGTTGCTGGATCCTAGTCTAAGGATGGGGAGGAAGGGAAACAAGTGATGGGCCTATGTGGTGGGTGGAGTGAAGCTGGAGAGAAGGAAAGTGAGAGGTTCCAGACCCACACCTGGGTGCTTAAGGGAGGGGATAGGGGTGTTGGGCCATTGGGAAAGGGGGCTAGAGGGAAGAGGAGAGGTACAGGATCTGCAGGGAGGAAGAGAGAGAAGGAAAGGGAAAGAGAAAAGCTGAACCAAAGGGATAAAGGAAGAGTGAGTGAAATATTAAACATAGCGGAGGAAAGAGACAGTGTGCGACAAACATTGGTGTAAGGGAGGGGAGAAGCTGGACACAGGGAAATGTACAAAAAGGGAAGATTGTGGGCATGGATGGGAGCATAGGAACAGGGACAAAATGCTGTTTCTGCATGGGGGTGATATATGGACACAGAGGGGTAATGCTAGACATGGGAGGTTATATGGAAACAGAAGATGGCTAGACATGGGGGAGAATAAGAACGCAGAAGGAAGATGCTGGAGAGGTGGGGCATAGGGATTTAGAGGAGTGATACTGTACACAGGAGGAGGGGATCATAAAATGGTGAAATGAGGAAGGCAGGGAGATGGACACAGGGGAAATACTAGAAAGAGAAGTATAGGAGACAGAAGGGAGATGCTTGCTGAATATGGAGGAAAAAACATACAGAGATGGAAGATGAATGGTGAGCATGGAGGAAGAAGAAATGTCAAATGGTCAGGAGACCCTGGCAAGTAAGTTAAGAGTAGAAAGACAGAAATCAAAGCCTGAGACCAATGTAATGTGAAGAATAAAATTACCAGACAACAAAAGGTAGAAATAAAGAATTTTATTTTCTATTTTGTGATAAGAATATATCAGATTGGAATATGTTTCCTCCTAGAGCTGGTGTTAGACATAACTGGGGACCACAAAGCCCATGCCGTGCTTCTTTAGCTTCCAGCTGGCTTAGGGCTCTCTCTGACCAGGGGGCAGTTGTCCTAGTTTCACTCCCCTAACACTATTCCTGTCATGTGTGATTGCGGTATTCTGTTAACATGATTTTTCTTTCTGTGTAGCATTCTGTAATAATTTGGCTTATTCAGTTTTCTTGATAGTGGAAGGGGATATTTGTGAAGGGAAGGGGAAACAGGGTTTCATTGATCCTTGCTCTGTATTTGTGTTTATAAAATGACAATTGTACAGAATATTGTTTCTTTTTATGCTTTAATAAAATAAGTTCAATATAAAATCATAACTATTCGAGGCTTGTGCGGATAGGATCAGATGGTTTACAGAGACGGGATGGGTACAGGGACCAAGCTCACAGGGCTTGGGCTGGGAGAGGGACCAAGCTTGTGGGGGAAGAGACGGGGACAAATTTTTCTCCGGGTCATTCTCTATCTAGGCCTTTAAGCCAAAAAGCCCTTTCTTCTTTCTCTGTGTCACTTGTGATATATCAGGAAATAAATGAATTGATGAGCCAAGCAGTTTCACTTTGAGTGTTCACCAAAGAATTAATAACTCCACAATCATTTCGCAAAATTGTCACTGCTTTCATCAGGTTGGAATCCATGACCTCAATAGCTATCCACAGCGAGTCCATGTTGGCTATGGCAGGCTTTATCATCTCTCCAAATAGATGGTGTCACTCCCAAAAGATGGAGTTTAATCAGCTTCCTTGCAGAGGTGCTGATAATAGGGCTCCAACAGGTCAAACCTCCACCAGCGACTTTCCCCCTGCTGCTCCTCCAGAGGTAGACACCATCCTTTCCTCTTAGGAGGACTAACTTGTCTCCGTTCCTGCTGAGCTCTTCCTTCCGGGTTGGAGGAGAGCCTGCCCCTAATCTGGGTTCAGGAAAACCCAATCAATACGGAGGTCCGCCGTTAGATCCAGTGTTCCTCCCAAAGCTGACGATGCCTCTGTTTCATAGCATACAATTGCTCTAGTGATGGTTGTCTGTATCAGATGTCTCGAGTCCCCGGCCACTGGAAGATCTGGCCGGGAACTTCCTTTCCGCTTCCCCATGGTGAAGAAAAAGTAGAGAAACCCAAGGGCAAACTTCGGTGGCTAATTCTAACTTCCATCAGGGAGGGAACTCAGCTCAACACGTCTGTCTTCAACGACATCTTGATCTCGACTCAGGTTGTTTTAATGTGAATTCATGCTAGATTGACTCTGGATGGCCGGCTGAAGAGCATCTATATTCCACGTACTGTGGGGCACATGAGGGAGGGGTTGGAGCGCTGGACGTACTCACATGTGGCTTGGTTTGGGGATCAAAAATTCCCCTAGTTTGCTCAGCTAGCAACGTGTTGGACTTAGTGAAGCGCAGATGTGCAGAGGCTTCTGGGACCATGAGGAGACAAGCTAAGTTCCTGCATGTGTCCTTGGAGCTCCCTGTTCAGGGCTATACTCCAGATTTTGAGAGTTTAATGTTTGCAGCCTATTTAAATTTGGGGGGACTGCAGGCACCATCTAGGGCAGTGGTTCCCATCCCTGTCCTGGAAGACCACCAGGCCAGTCGGGCTTTTGGGATAGCCCTAATGAATATGCATGAGAGAAATTTGCATATAATGGAGCTGACAGGCATGCAAATCTGCCCCATGCATATTCATTAGGGCTATCCCAAAAACTCGATTGGCCTGGTGGTCCTCCAGGACAGGGTTGGGAACCACTGATTGTGCAGGGGGTTCACCCTCTCAAAGCACAGTTCTCCCTCCCTAGAGGTCCAGTTGGTGAAGGACTTGGAGGAATAGGGTTCAAATCAATGCCCTTAATAGCCCAGTCTGAATCCTCACTCTTGGAGAATGTAGGGTCTCGGACAGGCCACCAGACAAGAATCTGTGGCAGCCCTGGATCAGGGGGAAGACCCGACAATGTGCTGCCTTTTTAAGCTGGCAGCATTGCTAGAGATAATTACAGAATCCTTGTTGGAATTAAAGGTTGATCCCCCGCAGACCTCTGAGGCTGAGCTTTCAGTTTTATGAGCAACTCTTAAGACTCAGACCACTTTTTTTTTTCTTCGCATCCAGATATCCAGGTATTGTTTGGCATGTTAATGAGGGCTAAGAGCCAAATATCCTCTAATAATAACAAGCTTCTTATTATGACAGGGGTTGCCATACAACAGATTACAAATAATTGGAAAAATTGGGTTAGGCTGAATTATAGCTATTGGTGGAACTCTTTGTGTCACATATTTAAAATGGAAAGGGTAATGGCCATGCAGCAAGAAAATTTTAAGAAATTTCAGATTATTTGGGAGCCATTAACAAGATACTATAAAGATTGAAATTACTACATAGAATAAATATTAATTTTTTTTTCCCTTTTGTTCATACACGTCCGGGGTGGGAGGGTGGGAATATTTTATGATTTCTTATGCTTAGGAATAATTGTTGGGTATGAGGGAGGGGGGATATTTGATGCGAGTTAGAATTTGATGATATATTAAGTGATGTTAAAGTATAAAATGATTGTATTTTATGTTACACTTATTGTGAGTTTTAAAAATGAATAAAGATTAAAAAAAAAAAAAAAGAAGATGCTGACAGAGCATTAGGAGACTCCTGAAGACCCCTTGTGGATTACCAGGCCTATGACAAAGCTGAATCCAATGGCTCCAGATTTTCAGCAATTGTTTGTCCTGCCTAAAGCGGATTTGCTGGTAGTACAAGTGACTTCGCTACTTAGTATAGGCAGAGTAACTTTAAAAGATGTGCAAAACTGCAGAGTGGATTTAATCCTCAAAAGGTAATTTGAGACCCTGGCCTTGGGTCTAAAGTCAGCAGCTGCATTTATTTTTTTGTTGCACGCACCTACCATAACAGATTGTGTCAAGCCCCGTTGGCAGAGGATGACGCATACTCCTAGTTTCTACTTTTGAAAGTGGATTATGTGGCAGATTCTCTCTCTCAATATCTCTCGCTTTCTCTCTCTCTCTACACATATATATATATATATATATATATGTATATATTTATTTATTTATTTTACACTTATATATACCGCACAATCCAAAATTTTTGGCGGTTTATAAGCTAACATGCACAGCAGAGCAAACAATAGACACAGGGTTACATATCACAGTATATACAGTGGTGCCTCACACAACGAACTTAATCCGTTCCAGGAGCAAGTTTGTTATGTGAAACGTTCGTTGTGTGAAACGCGTTTTCCCATAAGAATACATGTAAAACAAAATAATTCGTTCTGCAGCCCTGTTGTCCCATAAGAATACCTGTAAAACAAAATAATTCGTTCTGCAGCCCTACATTTCCCTCCCTCCACCTCACCTCACATGCAGAGCCTGCCAGCCTTCTCCCTCACCCAGCCGCACGATCTGCAGGAGGCTAAGAACTTCGGGAACTGGGTCAGTTCCCACTGCAGCTCCATGTGACTCTAGGCAAATCACCTGACCCTCCAGTTGTCCTAGGTCAGTGGTCGGCAAACCGCGGCTCGCGAGCCGCATGTGGCTCTTTAGCCACTTGAGTGCAGCTCTGCACTTGCCTAGGGCCCGAAACTGTCAGAAGGGTCCCAGGGCTGGCGTAAGAGGGGGGAGCATAGATCTAAGGGGCCCTGCGATCCAAACTTCTTTATTAAACACCTAAATTTTCCTTTTCAGAGGGACCCCGACATGGCAGCTGTTCTCATAAACTGCCGGTAGCTGCCCCGAAGCTTTCCCTTTGCGGCGATCTGCCCTATCAGAAACGGGAAGTTGCAGCAGAGGGAAAACTTCGGGGCAGCCGCAGGCAGTTTGTGAGAATGGCTGCCATGTCGGGGTCCCTCTGAAAAGGAAAATTTTGGCTGGAGAGGGCAGTGATCTCTTGCCTTCCCTACTGCTCCTCCCCCGTACTGTCCAGCTTTCCCTCCCCTGCTGGCCAGAACTCCTCATCTTTCCCCCAAGAAATTCAACAGTTTTCCTTCCTCCCTCTTCGGCTGTACCAGCAGGTTAGTTTGTCTGCACAATATTCACTGCTGCTGTGCATCAGCGGGTCTGGCTCCCGGCACGATCTCAAAAAGCTGTGCACGCGCAGCTGCTGGAGTTGCGTCAGAGGAGAAGATTGAACAACAGAGCATGCGCGCATGTGCTGCTCCCTGAAAGCGTGTGGCTGGCCGAAAAAGAAAGCCGGAAAACTCGGCATCCGAGGTAAGGTGAGGGTGCTGCTGTTCCCGGCTCACATTAGGAAGCGGCGAGAGTAGTTCCGCCCCCCCCCCCGGGCCCCTCGGGCGACTTCGTTGTGTGAAACGAAGTTCGTTATAGGGAGCAAGACAAAAAGTTCGTTATGCGCAGCGTTCGCTGTGCGAGGCGTCCGTTATGCGAGGCACCACTGTATTTCCAAACTTATCTAACAATAGTACAATTATCAACTAAAAGAAACATCCCAAGATGGGAGGGGTGTAGATGGGAATACAGCAAGGGGTCTTCACAGTGGATAATGAACAAAAGATAAAAACTCAACATAGATAATGCTCAAAAGTTAAAACCTCCAACACCACATTACCCCAGAGAAAGTTTATAATTCTGCCTTTCTGGCTCTTATCATTGCTTCCCATTCCCAACAGACAAGAAGAAGATGGAGATTGACTCAAGGAGCCAAGGTTGGGAGGGTAAGGGAAGAGGGCAGGATAGCATATAATGAGCAAGAAATGATAGGCAAGTGGTGGATAGAGTTCAAAAGGGATAGAGTGAACATATCCAAAGGGGTCGATAAAAAAAATAAGAACAAGAGAACAACCCAGTCACTCCCCTGCTTCTCTGGCTTCAGGCTGCCTCCACTTCTGACTCTCCGAGCAGGCCAGGATAGACTCAACACTTTTCAATCAAATAGTTCTGAACAGGTTTATGAAATCTATGCAGGATGAGATTCTAGATAAAATTGATATAATACATGCTGATGTTGGAAATTTAGGGTGCCAAGTTGAAGAACTTGAGACTATAGTGGAGCAGCATGGGGAGTAAATACTTGGTCTGTGAACCCATGCAGAGACTTGATAACAAGATAGAGGATCCAGAGTTGTATAATAATGTATCACATGCACACTTTGTGAGGATGGGTAATAGTTTCAATCAGTATGACCTGATCTGAACTACAGTTCCCCCTCCCTATTCGCAGTTTCAGCAATTGTGACTTCAATTATTTGTGATTTTTAGCAAATTACAGTACAGTAGGCATTTTGCAAGCGCAATCTGTCCTCTGGCAGCTTCAGATCATCAACATTTCTGGCCTCCTCCCCCAACCTTTTAAACTTTTTCATGTTATTCGCAGTTTTATCATATTCTCGATGGTTTTTAACAGAAAAGCGCAAATAACATGAGAAAGTTATTCATGGTTTTTCCGTATTCGCTGGTCTGGTCAGCTCCAATCACTGCAAATACGGAGGGGGAACTGTATATGATTAATATGTAGTTGACTTATTCACTGTTAAAAAAAACCTCCTGTAATTAAAAAAAAAAAATGAAGTAGTAATTTAAAAACTACTGTGTTTTGCTCTCTTTGTCTAATATTACATTTTGTTTAAAAATCTGAAACCATTTGGTGTGACATATATTGCAATAATAGGGGAAATCAGAAGGGGGAATTCTACATCACTGTAAATTAGCAATTTGGTAAAATTACTAAAACAATAAAATATTAGTTGGGATGACATGCAAGGGCTTTTTCATTTTTTCTGGGAACTGTGTTAAGTCATCTGATGCTACATTTATCCTGTTCAGACTACCACAAATCATCTAAGTAATCTGTTCTTTTTTTATTATTATTCTTTCCAGCCCAATGGATGTATTAAACAAATTATATATAAGAATTGAGAACACATGCTTATATGTCTGGCAACAAAATAACTCTGAAAATTTAATGTAATTGGAACAAATTTGGCATGTGGAGGGCCCAATTAATATACTGTATTAAAAAAATGGGCAGATTATACTGGGAGTTCCAGAGAGAGAACCACCCCCCCCCCCCTCCACACACAGACACACAAAAAAAAAACCTTGGCCCAGTGCATGGGAAGAAGCAGTTCTAGTTTCTGCAGCATAGAAATTTGGATACACTGAAATGAAGCCCTTAGGAAATTGCTCCTTTTGAATATGTTTTTTGCCCCTGAACTCTCCAAGTCAACATCAGGCTTTTTTAGCCAAGAGCCAGAACCCAGTCCATCAAGTGCATTTTCTTGACCCATAGAAGCTCAGCAATTGTGGTGAAACACAGTTTCTTATCATGGGATCCCTGCTTACCCACTATGACTGGGTCTGTTCATGAGCTTGAGCTGCACAGCGCCAGAAGTTCGGGTTGGTCTCGCAAAACTTGAGACTTTGAGACCAACCAGAATGTCCTTTACCGTATGGCTCAAGCTCCTGGATAAACCAGTTGTGATAGGGAATCAGGGATCCTGCAGTAAGAATTTGTAGCTGAAGCTAGTGGGGAACAGACACCAAGTAAAAGCAGGGGAGAAGAGTACATGAGAGAGCGAGAGAAAGAGATTGGGTGAGGGCTTAGAGCACTGGTTTCAAACTTGCGGCCCGCTAGGTACTATTTTGAGGGCCTCGGTATGTTTATCATAATCACAAAAGTAAAATAAAACAATTTCTTGATCATATGTCTCTTTAGCTATAAATTAAGACTTAGCCAAAAGGAAAGATTTATAAACTATAAAAAGTTTTACCTCATGCAAAATTGTCATTTCTTTAATAAGACATTAAATATTTTTCTGAGGCCCTCCAAGTACCTGCAAATCCAAAATGTGGCCCTGCAAAGGGTTTGATTTTGAGACCACTGGCTTAAAGGTTAACAAGGAAATTTCAACCATGAAGCTGGCACCAAGATCGAGAATTTGTGGTTACCAAAACAAGAAATCTTTTCTCTTTCTATCACTCTTGATAAATCAGGATAAACATATATCTGAGAACCCATAAATAACTTGAGTCTTTGAAGTATAATCATAGAACAAGTTTGCAGTCAGTTTCTGAAGCAAATGACATTTCCATAGTTAATCTAGAAGGCCACACATACTTTCTAGTCATGATAAGTTCATAGTGAACTGTCTTTGCTTATCATGACCTGGGCTTCAAATGACATACGTAATTTCTCATGCCATAGGTGACCAGCTACACATCCAAGTATAGGCCTTTCAAACCCATCCAGTGTATTTGCTCTACAAGGTAAATACAGCAGGTCTGTGGTTCACACAGACTTATCTAGGCTTCAGCAGTGGGACTATGTGGGCATCCATATAGTCTAAGATCTAGACACCATACAATGTACAGCTTAGTTAAGATTTATATTGTAGAGAAGGTATATATCCAGAAAGAGGGCAGACATACACAAATTGTTGTGAAGCCAAGCATATCCTA
This sequence comes from Geotrypetes seraphini, assembly GCF_902459505.1. Lineage (NCBI taxonomy): Eukaryota > Metazoa > Chordata > Amphibia > Gymnophiona > Dermophiidae > Geotrypetes > Geotrypetes seraphini. The sequence continues at coordinate 215,575,966 of NC_047088.1, read as the reverse complement.
GGCCTATATCTGACAGCTGCTGTCATATTGCCATGTCCCTCCCTAGGTCACATGTGCTTCACCCTACACTAAAAAGGAGTGCTACATATCAGAGCAACAAAGCTATAAGATTAAACAATATAATAGCATTGTATACATAGTGCTAGCCCTCAACAATCATTTAAGCACTTGTTTTAACTGGCATTAAGAGAATGCCATAATGAGGGTAGCCATTCAGTAAAGCATCTTTTCATATAAACACCTACAAAGCTAACACCCCTTCTCACCATCAATGAATACAGGTTATAGGTTATCCTGGAAGTTTACCCAGTGGCTTAGTAAAGTGGGGGTGGTACATCCTGGGTGCCATCTTGGTGGGGATGCAAGCACCCATAGTACTCTGCCCCCTGCTATCGCACGTGCCCCTTTCTTCTTACCTCTTTACCATTTGTGGCACGAACCTCAACCTGCTGTTGATTCCAGCATCTACTTTTCCTCTGTCACTTTCTGGACCTGTGCCCAGCAAGTGACATCAGAGGAAGAGCTGACGCTAGAGCAGCAGTTTCAGAATGTTGCTCGTGCCGTGAATATTAAAGAGGTATGCGGAAGAGGCGCATGCAGCTTGGAGGGTCAGGGAAGGAAAGGAATAGGGTGGGGGGTGGAGGAGGGGTGCCACTGCTCCAGGCGCCTCTCACCCTTGCTATGCCACTGAGTCTACCATTACATCAACCTATGTAATACTCCCAGAACACAGCAGCCCCCACTCTACTAAAAGCAATCCAGCCTTTTCTCCTCCCTTAAAAAGCATGCATATCTTGCAAGATAAAAACCACAGTCCTCAATTGCACTGATAAAAGCAGTCCACTAAAGAATGGGCAATAAACCAAATAGGAGCCATAGCCAACACCACAATATATGTAGACACAGAAAACATTCCCAGGGATTTACAAGGGGACCAAGATAGTGCTTGCAGGCAGCAAGGATCCTGTCAATGGGCCTGTGATCTTTCTAAAGAAGAGAGAGAAAACTGTTTCCCAGTGTATTTTATGGATGCCCTGTGACCCCCCCCCCCCCACCCATTATGTGCTGTTGTATATGTGCACTGTCTGCAGTGCAGTTAACTTGAGCTAGTTTTATTTCCCTGTGTTAAATGCACGGGCAATGATGAGAACACCCCCAATAGGTAACGCAGAGACCTTGCAGTTACTGCCTAGTAATTTTGTCAATTATGGTGTGGTGATTGAAAACTTACCTATACTTTAATAAAAGATCCCCTTAATGATATGAATTTAAATATTGGGCCTTATTATTATTGTTATTATTTAACCACGGCAATCCAGCCTGTTTTAAGGTATTTGTAGCCTGTAGAGGCCCTCAAATAAAGAATAAGGGATTTTTAAAAGAAGGTAATAGTGCACCTCTTATCAGCCAATGTTACAGCCTACATGGTTTTGCTGTATGGTATATCTTTTCCTAAAGCTTGATGATTATATACTGTTCAGTAAACTCAAGTTAGACCATAGTCATAATCAACTGCAACCCAAATCTAGTCTGATGTTCTTACCTTAGTCTTTTCTTTTAAAATTATCCTTTGCTCATTTTAGGGTTTTCGGACTGGGAGCAGGAAACTTGCACAGGTTACTGACATCTTAAATACAAGCCACATCCACAAAAAATATTTATGATTTTATTTTCTAATATGAAGTGCTTCCCCAGAGGTTTGGTTTATTAAACTAATCAGGCATTGTCGTGATTCTGAATTTTTGTACATATACAATCAGAATGATGCCTTGTTAATAACTGAACGTTTTGTGTTCATAGTTTGCAGCATATATTCGAGCTGCAGTTAGAAAAGAAAAGGGGCTTCCAATCTTGGTAGAACTGCTGAGAATGGACAACGACAGAGTTGTAGCTTCTGTAGCAACTGCTTTAAGAAATATGGCGTTGGACTTTCGTAACAAGGAACTTATTGGTATGTATAAAGTATCAAGTTTTAAGGGAAGATGTGTAATGCAGTCTAATATAGATGCTTGTTAAACTGACTATTTTTGTTGTTGTTGTTGAAGGTCTTCTGACAAAAACAAGAGCTCTGTATTTGCATTTTTTGTGAATAGATGTGGATTAATCTGTCCATGTACTGTAATAGAGAACAAGTATTAAATTACATCTTAGAACATTCTATTTCTATTTTTAAAATGTCACAAGGAAACATATACTTTTAAGACCACAGAAAAATATAGTATAAAATTATATGCTTGTGGAGTTAAAGCATTTCATGGTTTTGAATGGCGTCGGCTCCAGGAGAAGATTGTCTTGATATATGCAGAACAATTTTCCAATCTAGCTACAGAGTGCCAGTCTCAACAGGAGAATAACATGTGAGTTAAGTCCAGCATAAAAGTGTACAAGGAAATGGTGTCCTAGGCTGTCTCCAGCAAATGATAGTTGGAAACCTTTTAGAACTCTAAATGAAATGATATACCTGCCAACATCAGAAAAATATTACTTAATTTATAGACTCAGCCTATATGTTTGTCAAAATAGATCCAGGGAGCTCAAAAAAGAATTTCCTCTAAAATAATGATCTAACAAGCTGATAAAAGAAATAGGTTTATAAGCTTGTCTATACCAGGGGTGCCCACACTTTTTTGGCTTGCGAGCTACTTTTAAAATGACCAAGTCAAAATGATCTACCAACAATAGAATTTTAAAAAACACAAAGCACACTGTACGCAGAGAAAATGTTAATTATCATTTGTATTCAGGGTTTTTTTCAAAGCAGATGACTTTAAAATATGCAGTCACCTCAGTAACAACTATACAAAAATAGACAAATATACCCCCTTCCATTTTACTAAACCGCAATAGTGGTTTTTAGTGCAGGGAGCTGTGCTGAATGCCCCTCACAGCACCCGACGCTCATAGGCTCCCTGCACTAAAAACCACTATCGTGGTTAAGTAAAAGGGGGCCACAGTGCAAAATATAGACAGCAGATATAAAATCTCAAAACGGACACATTTTGATCACTAAATTGAAAATAAAATCATTTTTCCTACCTTTTTGTCTGGTGATTTCATGAGTCTGTGGTTGCACTTCCTTTTTCCGTAAATCCAATATTTATTTATTTCTGCCTTTGTTTCTTTCTGCCCCTTTTCTTTCTGTCTCTCTTTCTTTCTCTCTTCCCCTGTCTGCTTGTCTTTCTTTCTCTCTTCATCTGACCCCCCTCTTTATTTCTGTCTTACTTTCTCTCTCCCCCTGCCTGTCTTTCTTTCTCACTCCTGCTGCCCCCTCTTTATTTCTGCCTTTCTTTCTCTCTCCCCCTGCCCCCCCCAAGCCATCGTGCCGATTTCTCCACTTCCCCGATTCTTTCTCTAACCTCCCCCTAAGCCACCACGCCAATTTCTCCCTGCTTCCCCGAGCCAGGCCTGGCACATACAAGCCTATAAGCCTTCACCTCCGACGTCAATGCTAACGTCAGAGAGGAAGTTCCAGGCCAGCCAGGCAGCAATTGGTTAGCCCAGAACTTCCTCTCCGACATCAGAATTGACGTCAGCGATGAAGTCTTGTGGATCTGGCGCTTGTACGCCCCTGGCCTGGCTCAGGGAGGCAGGAAGAAAAAGATCACAAAGGCAACGTGATCTACTGGTTGATCACGATTGACCATTTGAGCACCCCTGGTCTATACCTTCTCCATTACTCTTGATGTATAACAATGTTTTTTGACAATTTCATCATTTTGGAATGTGAATGGGTAAATACTTTGAATATAATTTCGAAAGATACATGTTTCTTTCTTGTAATGATTGGACAAAATTTTTATTTTTTTACCTTTTTCTGACTTTACATCAAGATATGCAACATGTTGCTCTTTGGAATCACCTCATTTTCTAACTTCTTTATTGAAAATTAAATATAATCAAGCAATTTTCAAAAAAGTGATATAGAGACCATTCATTTGAAAAATCACACACTTCTCAAACCATACATTTCAGTAAATCAAAGAAATCAACAAAGGAAATTGTGCACCTTGTAATATACAATTAAAGAGGAAATCTAATAGTAAATTTAGGGATGCATATCAAGCAAAGCAATATATGCAAAACACAAGAGCCAACCACATTAACAAACATAGGGTATTATTTACTAATGGTTATCTCTGGTCATTTAATTAATGGCTATCACACATAATCTGCCAGAGGACCATTTCATAAAAAGAGCCCTGTGGTAGATGATGGAAGATAATCTATGATGGCATTTTTGTGTGGTAGTCATTAGTAAATGACTCCTTTAATAGTACCTAAACAAGCACAAAAATACCTAGAATTCACCACTTAGCACACACCATCCAAAAAACCCTGTTTTAAAATGTCACATATGTAAATGGAAACTTATGACAGAAGATAACACATTAATAGGACTTCCTGAGGCTCAGTTTGCTGCTATGGTAGGGATGTACATAGGAAATTAAAAAATGGAGAAAAAAAACCCTCCACACAAACCAAACAGTAAAAAGAAGCAGAGATGACCAAACCAAACACCCCTCAAAGAAGGGGGTTCAATGTAATTCAGCAATGTTTATTGGAATAAAACATGTACACTAAGATTCATGAATAAAGGACCCGATAGAGGCCAAGTTTTGGCATATCTGCCTGCATCAGAAGTCCACCATTATTTACAAAAGATAATAAAAGGGACACAAACATAACAGAAATAATGTATACACATAATTTTAAATGAAATCACATTGGATTTGAGCAATGTTACATACTTAAATATACATGAATGGTAAGAAAACCAATTGCTTAAATATTAAAATTTGACATATCTGTGTGAAAATCGATACATGAGAGAATCTATAATAATAAAACCCTAGCCGCGCATGCAAAGTAGAGGAACCACCGAGCAGGGAAACATTTCAGCGCAGTGGCAGCAGTCCTGACCCACCAACCCCCCCCCCCAATTCCTTACCCAGTGCTGTAAACAGGCTGTTCGCAGCAAGCCCTGGCAGGGCCTTTCCTCTGCCACATCACTTTGTATGCGTTAGAGGATAGGCCCTGTCGAGGCTGGCTGTGAACAGCCTGTTTACAGTACTGCCACTGCTGCTTTGGGTATGGAATGGGGAGTTGGTGGGTCAGGACTGCTGCTGCCGCTGCTACTGCTTTGGGGCACAGAGGGAGGGAGGAGGGGTTGGTAGGTCAGGACCACTGCTACCACCTCGGGTAAGTAATGGGAGTCCAGGAGGCATAGGATTCTGTGAGCTTTGGAGCATTTAGCGCTTTGGGTTATGGTAGAAACCTCTACCACTTCTTAGTAAAAGGGAGAGTTAATGAAGTGTAATGAAAAAATATTTAAAAAATCTGTACAGAACCTTATTAACATTGTATATGGCAATGTAGTAGTCAGCTATACGAGCAAAGCATTGAGAGCAGACCTTCAAAAAACTAAAAGAGAAAAAAGCATTGTCTCCCATTGCAAAATGAACTTAATGGAGACAATGAGACTGATCAAAACCTTCATTCAGGTTCTGTGACTCCTGCCAGAACATTTCTTATGTCAAGCACAATGTATTAACACTAAAGGGGTGCTACAAGAACAGTCATCTCACTATAGAATAAACTCCATAAAAGTTATATTAGGAAGGAGTCAAATGATGCACTGAATCAAGCAAATGTGCCTTAGCTCAGCTTGTGGGTCCCCATGTGTTAACGTTGATAAACCTAAGTTTTTTCACATAATTTCGATAGCAGTTAGACATCAATCAACTGACGTAACTATGGACAAATATCTGGATAGATATACTGAGGAAATGACATCTAAACTCTATGAAAGAGAAAGAAAACTGTGCTACAGAAAATAAAATGGTGACTCGAACAGCTGAGGACACGCTACAATTTACTGACTTGAAATTAAAACAGTTAACGTCAGCACAAGATCCACAGCTTGACAAGCTTTCTTCACAAATATATGGAAACATTGCTTGCTGATACAGCAAACAGAATGGATGAATTGGAAAACTGGGTGTCGGCTCTTTAAGATTCGAAGTCACGATTGCTCCTTCAGTTCAACAGCTGAAATGTCAGATTGCAGACCAAGCCAGCAAAATAGACTTGGAAAATCGCTCACAGAGGTGCAACTTGTGGTTTGTGGGAATCCCGGAACATCAACTTGAACATAATTTAACATCTTTCCTAGAGACCCGGCTCACAAAGGAGTTCTAATTCACATCCAGAGTGGGCTCCCTGTGCCTGGAGCGAGTTCACCGCATGGGCTGATCACGAGACGATCGTACGCATGCTCTAGTGGTGATTGCCAAGGTGCATAATTTTATCCACAAGTCAGATATTTTTCGAGGATTCAAGTCAAAACGGCATTCATTGACTTGCGAAGGGTCACAGATCAAAATATTTAAAAACTTAACCATCTATAGAAGAATGTTACCAAAAGTTTCATTCTCTTTGTACCATGTTAACAGACAAAAAGATAAAAATTTATGCTGCTGTACCCGGCAATTTTAAAAATCTGTTCAGAAGGTAAATGGGTATCTTATGAAATTCCAGAGGTGGCTTAAGAGTACCTGTACTCCTTGAATACAGATTCAGGAGAGGAAACATGACTTTAAGCCCATCAGAGGTATCGTAATGTGCGCATGTCGCCCTCATGCAACAGCTTATCATTTAGGTTGACAGGTAACTTGCATGATGTCTTCAGTTATGTTATGTACGATAACTTTCTGGTTTTACATTGCAATGATAGTAACATATTTATGAAGTGATGTGAGGTATAGGGGACCCATGCATTAATAGTGATCTGTTTCACAGTTCACCTATGAACATACACCAAGCTGAAATAGGCCCAAAAGGTGTCTGATCTTGCGCTCATATGGCTTGAATTGAAATACCGTGTCTGCTGAAAAAGGATAATTGATGGAGATTCCCAGCTTATTTGATAGACATTTTTACAACAAAAATGGGTAAATTTTTCTCAATTCACAGTTCAACAAGCAATACTGGCAAGACACATCTCTTTTTTGGGAAACTGTCAGAGTGGTTATTTGGGGGTGACATAAAACAGTAGAATCTCAGTTAACCGGCTTTCGGATAACCAGCAAAAAAAAATTGACGGTGGAAAAAAAATGTTCCTCAAAGCAGCAGCGGTTCTGAGACGCAAACCCCCTCCCTCCCTCAAGCCCTGAAAAACTAAAACTTAAGCAGTCCTGAGCCGTCCTGACCCAAAGCACCAGCAGGGCTGCATCCTGCATCCCTCTTTCTCCCTCAAGCCCCCTCCCTACCGCCCCAAAGCACCAGCATGGCAGTTGTCCTAAGCCACAAAACCCTCTTCCCTCCCCAAAGTGTTAAAAGCAGGCGGCAGTCCTAAGTCAAAAACCCCCTTGCTCGCTCCCTCCCTGCCTTACCCAAAGCGCAGCCGGTCAGCAGGAGGCAGCCTCAAAACAGGCTGCTCACAGCCAGCCCCAGCAGGGCTTTTCCTCTGCTGGGACCTCTAATGAAGATATACAGTTTGGGGGCATGATCTCAACTAGTGAGGGTCCCCTTGTTTTAGGCCACTTTTTTTTATATTCGCAGATGATACTAAAAAGATGTCAACTAAAAAGATGTCAACTAAAAAGTTGGTCAACCGGGGTGAAAGCCACATTTCTAGGACAACCTTTTAGGCTGAATCCAAACATACTGCTCAGAACAATGACAGATGCTTTGTTCTGAGCAGTATGTTTGGATTCTGCCTAAAAGGTTGTCCTAGAAATGTGGCTTTCACCCCGGTTGACCAACTGTTCTTTATATAACCTGAATCCTAAGTTGACATCTTTTTAGTATCTTCTGCGAATATAAAAAAAAAAAACTTTTAAAGTTTGTTGCATTCCGTGACAAAGTTTTTTATTTTGCTAACTTTGTGGCTGCCGAGTGACCCAACAATGACAGATGCTTTGTTGGGTCACTCGGCAGCCACAAAGTTAGCAAAATAAAAAACTTTGTCACGGAATGCAACAAACTTTAAAAGTCAAGTCAGATTAGTATGTTAAACCTGCCAATACGTCAGTCTGCAAAACTGAAAAAGGGGAGAGAAACCACAATAAAAACACAAGTCATCTAGTTATAAGAGGGCCAATTTCTGTTGACTTTTTTTTTTAAGTGATTAGCTTTCTTATACAGTATTAAAATTTTAATATAAGAAAGCTAATTTCTTAAAAAAATAAAATTTGACATGCCTGTGTGAAAAACAATGCATGAGATATGAAACATGTAACACAATGGACAATACAAATTCCAAATAGTAAATATAAATGTGAACATGCCGATTTAAAAAAATAAAGGAAGTGATGGTTAAATAATAATGTACAAACATTCAAATTAAGTAGTCCTTTTACTAAGATGCGGTAGCCGATTTAGCGCGCATTAAATGCTAACTCGCACCAACGCATCCATAGGATATAATGGACGCGTTTGTTCTAGCGTCCTAGCGTTTGTTCTAAACCTGTCCCCTTTCAATTTCTCCGAGTGCCCCCTTGTACTTGTGGTGCCCCATAATTTGAAAAATCTGTCCCTGTCTACTTTTTCTATGCCCTTCAGGATCTTGAAGGTTTCTATCATGTCTCCTCTAAGTCTCCGCTTTTCCAGGGAGAAAAATCCCAACTGCTTCAATCTGTCGGTATATGGGAGATTTTCCATTCCCTTTATCAGTTTAGTTGCTCTTCTTTGTACTCCCTCAAGTACCGCCATGTCTTTCTTGAGGTACGGCGACCAGTACTGGACACAGTACTCCAGATGTGGCCGCACCATTGCATGATACAGCGGCATGATGACTTCCTTCGTCCTGGTCGTAATACCCTTCTTAATGATACCCAACATTCTGTTTGCTTTCCTTGAGGCTGTGGCGCATTGCGCCGATGCCTTCAGTGTTGCGTCTACCATCACTCCCAGGTCTCTCTCCAGGTTACTGACCCCTAGTGGTGTTCCCCCCATTTTGTACGTGAACATCAGGTTCTTTTTCCCCACGTGCATGACCTTGCATTTCCCTATGTTGAAGCTCATTTGCCATTTTTCGGCCCACTTTTCCAGCTGTGTTAGATCATTTTGGAGATCTTCGCAGTCTTCCCTGGTTTGAGCCCTGCTGTATAGTTTGGTGTCATCTGCAAATTTAATGACTTCACACTTGGTTCCCGCCTCTAGGTCGTTTATGTAGATATTGAACAGGAGCGGTCCCAGCACCGACCCCTGCGGAACTCCGCTCGTGACCCCTTTCCAGTCTGAGTAGTGGCCCTTTACGCCAACCCTCTGTTTCCTGTTTGCCAGCCAGTTTTTGATCTATCGGTGGACCTCCCCTTGTACCCCGTGGTTCCATATCTTTTTAAGCAGTCTCTCGTGTGGTACCTTGTCGAAGGCTTTTTGGAAGTCAAGGTAAATGATGTCTATAGATTCCCCTTTGTCCACTTGGCTGTTCACCCCCTCAAAGAAGTACAATAAGTTTGTGAGGCATGACCTACCCTTGCAGAAGCCATGTTGACTCGGTTTTAGCTGCCCATTTTTTTCGATGTGTTCACAGATGCTGTCTTTAATCAGTGCCTCCATCATCTTTCCCGGGACTGAGGTCAGGCTCACCGGCCTGTAGTTTCCTGGGTCTCCCCTTGCGCCCTTCTTGAAGATGGGCGTGACATTTTCTATTTTCCAATCCTCCGGGATCTCTCCGTTTTTTAAGGATAGGTTGCATATCTGTCAAAGTGGCTCCGCTATTTCGTCTTTTAGTTCCTTGAGTACCCTTGGGTGAATGCCCTCCGGACCTGGCGATTTGTCGCTCTTTAGTCTGTCGATCTGCTTGAGTACATCCTCTTGGCTTACCTCTAAATTGACCAGCTTATCATCTTGGTCTCCTATTATGATCTCCTCGGGTTCCGGAATGTTGGTTGTATTCTCCATCGTGAAGACTGACGTGAAGAACTCATTTAACCTGTCAGCTATCTCTTTCTCTTCTTTTACTACTCCCTTTCTGTCAACATCATCCAATGGTCCCACTTCTTCTCTCGCCGGTTGTTTCCCCTTGACGTATCTGAAGAACGACTTGAAGTTTGTTGCTTCCTCTGCCAGTCTCTCTTCTTATTCTCTTTTTGCTTTTCTAACCACTCGGTGACACTCCTTCTGGTGTTCTTTGTGCACTTTTTGGTTCTCCTCTGTTTGGTCTTTTTTCCATTTTCTGCATGATGCTTTCTTGTCGCTTATCGCCTTCTTCACTGCATTTGTTATCCACACTGGGTTTTTTGTTCTATTTTTTTTGCACCCTTTCCTGAACTTGGGGATGCATAGGTTTTGCGCTTCGTTCACAGTCCCCTTGAGTAAGGTCCAGGCTTTTTCTACGGATTCCATCTTCCCTATGTTGCCTTTGAGTTTCTTTCCCACCATTTCCCTCATGGCATCATAATTTCCTTTTTTGAAGTTGAGTGCCTTCGTTGTGGTTCTTTTCCCCTTTGATGATCCAATTTCAAGCCTGCACTGGATTGTGTTGTGATCGCTGTTACCTAGCGGGGCTAATACCGCCACCTCCTTTGCTGGCCCCCCTAGTCCGTTGAAGATTAGGTCAAGAGTGGCATCGCCCCGTGTTGGTTCCGTGACCAGTTGCTCCATGAAACAGTCCCTCGTGACCTCTATGAATTTGGTCTCCCTTGCGCAGTTTGAGTGCCCAATACTCCAGTCTATCCCAGGATAGTGGAATTATCCCAGGACAAGCAGGCAGGTATTCTCACTAGTGGGTGATGTCATCCGACAGAGCCCCGATACGGACGTCTCACAAGCATGTCTTGCTTGAAGAAACTCAGAAGTTTCGAGATGCCCGCACCGCGCATGCGCCAGTGCCTTCCCGCCCGATGGTCCGGGCGTGTCTCCTCAGTTCTTTTTCTTCCGCGGAGCTGAGAAGTTCACTTCAATTCTGCGCCCATTGAATCTGTTTTTTTGCCTTCTTATTGCCGCGGGTTGGGTTCTTTTGGCTCTCCCGTGCATTTATTTCTTTCTTTGATTTCTTTTTTCAAAAAAAAAAAATTTTTTACTTCCGATACCGGGTCGGCCGCGTGGCTGGGGCCCCGCGCCTTCGACCTTGCGGCGGAACTTTTCCGGCCTATGTCCCGGCCGATCACTGGTTTTAAAAAGTGCAGCAAGTGCCAGCGCGCGATTTCGCTCACGGACCCTCATCGACGCTGCTTACAGTGTCTGGGCCCGGACCACTTTCCGAAATCGTGCCAGCCTTGCTCCACTCTGACGGCGCGAGCGTTTAAGCGTTGCTGTCTGCTGTGGAAGTCCATGTTCAAGATGGAAGCTTCGTTGGATCCTTCAGCTTCGACATCAACTGGTGCCTCGACTCATTCGGCGAAGCCCTCTGCCTCCCCGGCTGCTTCGGGCCTTCTGAAACCAGCCTCGTTCACGCCGGTTTCGGCCTCGACCTCGGCGCCGGTGCCTTCCTCCGTCTCCTCGGAGCAGGTATCGACCCCTATAGTTCCACCGGTGGTGCTTAAAGTGCCGAAGGCTGGCAAGCAAAAGCACGCGGCACCGAAAGAGCACGGAGACCGTGCGGAAGGGCCCCCTTTTGGTGCGGATCCCTCCATATCGGCTTCGTTGAGGTCCATTCTGGAGGCTCAGTTTGTGGAACTCATGACCACCATGGGTCCCCGGCTGATTGCCTCGATCCAGGGTGACCTTCCAGTTCCGTCTCCGAGGGGCGGACCGCCCCCCCCTCCTCCACCGCACCGCTCGACCTCATTGCTTGGCGAGGAGGAGCGGCGGGCAGTGTCCAGTTCGTCGAGGCAGTCCTCGGGTAGTGCCATGCCTCCCTTGGAACCGATTCCTTCGAGAAAGGCCTCCCTCAGTGATATGCCTCCCTTGGAGCCTATTCCCTCGAGGAGAGCTTCCCTTGGCGACTTGCCTCCCTTGGAACCTATTACCACGCCCCATGACACTGTGTGGCGTCCACCTTCGAGGCCTCCCAGTCCTGGGCATAGCAGGAAGCAGGACGAGTTCTTCCGAACCCCCTATCAAGCCTGGGCGGCTTCTGGGGAGGCCCCTACTCTTCCGCCTCTGCGATCGACGGCCTCGAGTCCTATCTGCTCCTTGGAGGCTTCTGGGGACCAGTATGCTCACAGGAGAGCTCGATCCCCTTCCAGGCATCGTGAAGGGCATCGATCCAGACACTCTTCGAGGCATTCCTCTCGACACTCGACCGTCTCGCCTCAGAAGAAATTGCCTCGGATGGGGTCTTCTGCTTCGGCTGGGTCTCCTCCTCCGGGCCCAGAGTTCGAGGATCCCGAGGTGTTTTACTCGCCTTGTTGCTCACAGGCTTCTGTGGAGCCCGAAGCCTCGACTTCTTCTAGTCCTTCTCGAAGACCGGCGCTGGCGGACCAACTATCCTTTTCCTCGTTTCTCAGACAGATGGCGGATGACATGGACATTACTCTCGATGCTGGGTCTCGATACTCCAAGGAGTACCTCGATACCATGCACCTGCTTCGTCCTCCGGCCGAGTCCTTACGCTTGCCTCTACACAAGCTCCTCGACCAGACCTTCATGAGGTGCTTTGAGTCTCCTTACTCTATCCCTGCGGTCCCTGGAAAATTGGATGCTCGGTACCGCACGGTGCATCATAAGGGCTTTGAGGGACCTCAGCTTTCTCATCAATCCCTCTTGGTCGAATCCTCGCTCAAGCGGTCTCATCCTGGCCAGGTCTACGCTTCGGTGCCTCCGGGCCGCGAGGGCAGGACCATGGATAAGTTCGGACGTCGCATCTATCAGAATTCTATGATGGCGTCTCGAGTCCTGAATTATAATTTCCACTTTGCCACCTACTTGGAATTTTTTCTACCTGTGCTTCGGAAATTCACGCCCTACATCGAGTCCCAGGCTCGGTTTGAGTTCGAGGAGGTGGTTGCTTCGCTGTCCCAGCTTCGTCTTCAGTTAATGCAATCTGCCTATGATGCTTTCGAGCTCTCGGCCCGAGCGGCAGCCTGCTCTGTGGCGATGCGCCGTTTGGCCTAATTACGGACCATTGACATGGACCCGAATCTTCAGGACCGACTGGCAAACGTCCCATGTGCTGGGGCGGATCTTTTCGACGAATCCATCGAGACAGTCACGAAGAAGCTGTCTGATCATGAAAAGTCCTTCCAGTCCATTCTTAGGCCGAAGCCTAAGCTTCAGCAGTCTCGACCCTCTCGACCGCCATTGATCTATCAGCGGCGTTATCAGCCGAGGCAAGCACCTCCTGCGAGGCAACCTGCGAAGCGGCAGCCTCCTCAGAAGGCTCAGCAAAAGTCTCAGCCGTCTGCTGTCCCTAAGGCTCCTCAGCCTTTTTGACTGTCTCGTCGAGGGCATAACCAGTCTCGTTCTGCCTCCCCATGTTTTTCCCATCGGAGGGCGCCTCCATCATTTTTATCATCGCTGGGAGGCTGTAACCACCGACCTCTGGGTCCTTACTATCATCAGGGAAGGATACTCTCTTCAATTCCATTGGGTCCCTCCGGACCACCCTCCAAGAGAGTATCCTTCCAACTTGACACAGACCGCCCTTCTTCAGGAAGCCCAGGCTTTGCTCCGGCTCCGGGCCGTCGAACCGGTCCCTGTGGACCAACACAACCAGGGGTTTTACTCCCAGTACTTCCTTGTTCCGAAGAAGACGGGCGACCTGCGACCCATTTTGGACCTCAGGGTCCTCAACAAATTCCTAGTCAAAGAGAGGTTTCGCATGCTGACACTTGCTTCTCTCTACCCCCTCCTCGAGCAGATCGACTGGTTATGCTCTCTGGATCTCAAGGAGGCCTACACTCACATTCCCATTCATCCGGCCTCTCGCAAATTCCTCAGATTTCGGGTGGGACATCTGCATCTGCAGTATCGAGTGCTTCCATTCGGTCTGTCTTCGTCTCCCAGAGTCTTCACGAAGTGTCTGGTAGTGGTGGCCGCTGCACTCTGGAACTAGGGTCTTCAGGTATTTCCCTACCTCGACGACTGGCTCATCAAGGCTCCCTCGGCATCAGGGGTCATCTCGGCGACCCTGTCCACGATTCTGTTCCTGCAGAGTTTGGGATTCGAGATCAACTTTCCCAAATCTCATCTACAGCCTACACAGTCGCTCCCCTTCATCGGGGCGGTCCTGGATACCATACGTCTCAGAGCATTCCTTCCTCCTCAGCGCATGGATGCTCTTCTTCATCTCTGCCAGTCTGTGTCTTCTCGCCAGTCCATCTCAGCGAGACACATGATGGTCCTCCTGGGCCACATGGCCTCTACAGTTCATGTGACGCCGTTAGCCAGACTCCATCTCAGAATTCCTCAGTGGACCCTGGCATCTCAGTGGACTCAGGTGTCGGATCTGTTGACTCGACACATCATCGTCACTCCTGCTCTTCGGCAGTCTCTACTTTGGTGGATGACCTCTTCGAATCTATCCAGAGGTTTGCTGTTTCACTCTCCTCCCCACCAGAAGGTCCTCACAACCGATTCCTCGACCTATGCCTGGGGAGCGCATCTGGATGGGCTTCGCACTCAGGGATTCTGGACCAGTGCGGACCGACTCCATCAAATCAATCTTCTGGAGCTCAGAGCCATCTTCAATGCTCTTCAGGCATTTCAACATCTGCTTCACGACATGGTGGTCCTGATTCGCACAGACAGTCAGGTGGCCATGTATTATGTCAAAAAGCAGGGGGGCACGGGCTCGGCCTCCCTCTGCCAGGAAGCTCTCAGAGTCTGGGATTGGGCGGTTCGCCACAACGCCTTCCTCAAAGCTGTCTACATTCAGGGGAAGGACAATGTCTTGGCGGACAACTTGAGTCGTCTACTCCAGCCTCACGAATGGACGCTCCATTCCACGCCCCTTCATCAGATCTTTGCTCAGTGGGGGACGCCTCAGATAGACCTTTTTGCGACTCCCCACAATTTCAAGCTACCTCAATTTTGCTCCAGGATCTACACTCCTCATCGCCTCGAGACAGATGCTTTTCTGCTGGATTGGGGGAATCGCTTTCTGTATGCGTTTCCTCCATTTCCTCTCATTCAAAAGACTCTGGTCAAGCTGAGGTCTGACCGCGCCACCATGATTCTGATTGCTCCTTGGTGGCCCCGTCAACCTTGGTTCTCCCTTCTACTTCAACTCAGCAGCAGGGAGCCGGTCCTTCTTCCAGTGTTTCCTTCACTACTTACTCAACATCAGGGATCACTGCTTCATCCCAACCTGCAGTCTCTCCACCTGACAGCTTGGTTCCTCTCAACGTAACTCCTCACCAGTTTTCCCAGGTGGTGAGGGATGTCTTGGAGGCTTCCAGGAAGCTTGCTACTCGTCAATGCTACTCCCAAAAATGGACTAGATTTTCTTCATGGTGTATTTCCAATTCTAAGGAGCCTCAGCGAGCCTCCCTATCCTCTGTGTTGGACTATCTTCTACACTTGTCTCAGTCTGGTCTCAAGTCGACCTATATTCGAGTCCACCTGAGCGCTATTGCGGCTTTCCATCAGCCTCTGCAAGGGAAACCTCTCTCTGCTCATCCTGTGGTTTCCAGATTTATGAAAGAACTTTTTCATGTCAATCCTCCTCTCAAACCGCCTCCAGTGGTTTGGGATCTCAATGTTGTCCTTTCTCAGCTTATGAAACCTCCTTTTGAGCCTCTGAGAAAGGCTCCACTGAAGTTTCTCACTTGGAAAGTGGTTTTTCTGGTAGCCCTCACTTCTGCTCGCAGGGTCATTGAGCTTCAGGCCTTGGTAGTGGACCCGCCTTTCACAGTATTCCATCATGACAAGGTGGTCCTCCGCACTCATCCTAAATTCCTGCCTAAAGTGGTCTCTGAATTTCATCTCAACCAATCCATTGTACTTCCAGTGTTTTTCCCAAAGCCTCATTCTCATCCTGGAGAATCAGCTCTTCACACTCTGGACTGTAAACGTGCTTTGGCTTTCTACCTGGATCGCACCAAACCACACAGAACTGCTCCTCAACTATTCGTCTCCTTTGATCCAAACAAGTTGGGACGCCCTGTCTCGAAGCGCACCATCTCCAACTGGATGGCGGCTTGTATCTCTTTCTGCTATGCCCAGGCTGGATTACCCCTTCCCTGTAAGGTCACAGCCCATAAGGTCAGAGCAATGGCGGCCTCTGTAGCCTTCCTCAGATCGACACCGATTGAGGAGATTTGTAAGGCTGCCACTTGGTCCTCGGTTCATACATTCACCTCTCATTACTGTCTGGATACTTTCTCCAGACGGGATGAACAGTTTGGCCAAACAGTGTTACAAAATTTATTCTCCTAAGTTGCCAACTCTCCCACCATCCCATTGAGGTTAGCTTGGAGGTCACCCACTAGTGAGAATACCTGCCTGCTTGTCCTGGGATAAAGCAATGTTACTTACCGTAACAGTTGTTATCCAGGGACAGCAGGCAGCTATTCTCACGTCCCACCCACCTCCCCTGGGTTGGCTTCTCTGCTAGCTACCTGAACTGAGGAGACACACCCGG
Organism: Geotrypetes seraphini; assembly: GCF_902459505.1. Classification (NCBI taxonomy): domain Eukaryota; kingdom Metazoa; phylum Chordata; class Amphibia; order Gymnophiona; family Dermophiidae; genus Geotrypetes; species Geotrypetes seraphini. Next base: position 215,559,495 of record NC_047088.1, on the reverse strand, counting down.
ACCATCGGGCGGGAAGGCACTGGCGCATGCACGGTGCGGGCATCTCGAAACTTCTGAGTTTCTTCAAGCAAGACATGCTTGTGAGACGTCCGTATCGGGGCTCTGTCGGATGACATAACCCACTAGTGAGAATAGCTGCCTGCTGTCCCTGGATAACAACTGTTACGGTAAGTAACATTGCTGTCCCCCATCACCACCACATTTCCGCTTCTGCATACCTGCCTCAGTTCAGCCTCCAGCTCCTGGTCGATTTCTTCCGGTTGTCCAGGTGGGCGGTAGTACAGACCCAATTTAATGTCTGCCCCTGTTCCTCCCTGTAGCTTAACCCATAGTGATTCCAAGCCATCGGTCCGTACTGTTGTTTCCATCCTGGCAGATGGTATGGAGTCTTTTATGTATAGCGCTATTCCTCCACCCTTTTTATGTGTCCTGTCTCTCCTGTATAGTTTGTACCCTGGTATGGCCACATCCCATTGATTGTCCTCAGTCCACCACGTTTCTGTGATTCCAATTATGTCTAGGTCCTTTTTGCTGGCAGTGATTTCTAGTTCTCCCATTTTGGCCCTCAGGCTCCTAGCATTTGTGTATAGGCAGTTTAAGACCCAGTTTTTTGCCCTCTCTTTTTGTTTTCCTCGTGTTTTGGTACTCCTGCAGTTCTCCTCATGGTTTGCCAGCCCCTGAGCTTCATCCTCCTCCTTCTGTGTGTGTGTGACGTCCTCAGCCTGTTTCCCTTGCTCCCTTAATTCCCACTCAGTCCTGGGCTCTTTTTCACAATGTCTTTGCCCGTCTGGCTCCTGTTGTTCTGTGTTGGTGCCGCTTACCAGTTCCATTTGTGCCCTCGATCCCTGCAATGCGTCCTTAAGTCCTTTTTCAAAACATACACACTCAGTCCCGAGTCCTCCTTTACAATGTCCCAGTTCAGTATCCTTGTCAGGTACTGATGTCCAATGTGTCGAGGTCAGGTCGACTATCGGCTTTCCCCTTCTCCTCAGTTTAAAGCCAAGTCTATGACGTTCTGGACGTTGCGTGCCAGCATCCTCGTCCCAGCTGTGCTAAGGTGCAGTCCATCTCTTCTGTAGAGCTTGTTCTTCCCCAAGAAAGTAGTCCAGTTCCTAACAAAGTGGAAACCCTCCTCCTCGCACCATCTCCTCAGCCAAACGTTAATTGCTTGTAGTTCGCTCTGTCTCTTTGTGTCCGCTCTCGGTACTGGCAGGATCTCTGAGAAGGCTATCTTCCTTGCCCTTAGTCTCAGTTTCCTCCCCAGGATCCTGAACTGGTCAGTTAGTGTAGTCCTGTTGAAGTTTCTCCTGCTGATGTCGTTGGTTCCGATGTGGATCACTACTGCTGTCTCCTCCGTCTCGGCTCCCTCCAGGATCCTCTCGATATTGTTGATGATGTCCTTTGTTCTTGCCCCCGGGAGGCATGTTACCAGTCTGTCCTCTCTCCCTCCAGCTATGTGACTGTCTACTCCTCTCAGGATTGAATCTCCAACCACGATAGCCGACCTCCCCTTCTTCAACTGTCTCTCTGGTCTCAGATCTGTGTCATATGTGCAGTCCATTTGTCCGTCCTCTGGGTTCTGCTGTGTCTCCGCCCCTGGTCTCAGATCTGTGTCATCTGCGCAGTCCGCTAGTCCTTTCTCCTGGCTCTGATGGATCTCCTCCTCCTCTGCCTGCCCAGGTCCTCCGCAAGGTCCTAGTCCCATGGTGTCTGGTGGTTCCTTTCGTCCAACTGTCGGTTCTCTCCTGGTGTGTTGGTAGTCCTGTGCCTCCACCATCCTGCAGGCCTCCTCAATGAATTTCTCGAGCTCCCTAACTTGTTCCGCGATGTGGCTCTCTCTGGTGGTGTCTTCTGTTGCCCAGCATTGCTCCTCCATGGTGCAGAGTCCCTCCAGCTCCTGGACTCTAACCTGCAGTCTCCCGACCTCCTGTTTCAGGCTATCCAGTTCCTGGCATCGACCGCTCATGTACGCCTGTCTCCCGGAGAGTAGGTAGTCATACATATGGCACCCGATGAAGTATACTGGGTAGCTCTGCTGGGTTCCCACAGCCTCCATTGCTCCTTTCTCGTTCCTATGTCCCACGGTGTGTATGAGTGGTGCCCGGCGCTCAGCTAGCTGAAGAGAAAGAAGAGAGAGATGAGTACAGAGAGAGTACCTTTAGCTGTTTAGATGTTAGATGTTGCTGCTGAGCTGACTGGGCTCCTTCTCAAGGCTCCTTCGCAAAGGCGCTCTCGTCGCCGCGCACCAAACGGCTGCGCGCCATTGGCTCGCTTCCTTTTAAGGAGGAGCCCGGCGCTGACTGTGCCTGTGACACGGTTGGGGTGGGCGGAGATCTCTCTCGCCGCGACCCCAGCTACCACGATCTGCCTCCCCGTTCTCCTGCGTGCCTTGTGCACACGGTTTTTCGCCGCTAGAAGTCTGCCTCCCCTCTCTGACTCTCCAGCCCGAAAAGCTCTCCTGCTCTCCCTCAGCTGCGCCCGACTTGCTTCCTTTTAAGGAGGAGCCCGGCGCTGACTGTACCTGTGACGCAGTTGGGGTGGGCGGAGCTCCCTCTCGCCGCGACCCCAGCTACCACGATCTGCCTCCCTGCTCTCCTCCTGCGTGCCTCGTGCACGCGGTTTTTCACCGCTAGAAGTCTGCCCCCCCTCTCTGACTCTCCAGCCCGAAAAGCTCTCCTGCTCTCCCTCAGCTGCGCCCGACTCGCTTCCTTTTAAGGAGGAGCCCGGCGTTGACTGTTTAAGGCCATGTTTACTAAAAACGTAGCATGGCAGTACAAAAGTATTTTTTATCAGTAGTTTTTGTCAGTACATTCTAAAAGTATTTTTAAAGTGAACTAATAAACCCAATGCACACTAACAAAGGTATATCGCTAGCCCAGTGTTTCTCAGCTTCAAGCCAAGTACTAGAGAATGACACATAGAAAATATTTGCCCCGTCCCTGTCCCCACCCCATCCCTGCAACCACTGTCCCTATCCCGTCCCTGAGACTACTATCCCCACAGCATCCATGCAAGCCTCAGTACTGCAATATTTAGCCTATTCCTTCCTTATAAATCAAAGTTCTGGATGCTGAACTAGAGAAAAAGATGTTCAGCTGGCAGGGCTTTGTTTATAAATTTTTATCAACACAACTAATATACTACTTTATCCTAAAGTAAAAATAAAGAAAGAAAATAAATAGGAATTTTTTTTTCCTACCTTAGTTGTCTGGTTTCTGCTTTCCTCATCTTCTCATTCAATTCCTTCCATCCACTATCTGTCTTCTCTCTGCATCTTCCATTTGCTCTGTTACTGTGCCTCTCCTTTCACCCCCCAGTTGGTCTGGCACCTATCTTCTTCCCTCCGCTCCCCCCCATAGTCTGGCATCTCTGTCTTCTTCCCTTCCAGCGTCTTCTCCCCACTCTCTGTTCCCCATTTCCCTTCCAGCGTCTTCTCTCCACTCTCTGTTCCCCATTTCCCTTCCAGCGTCTTCTCCCCACTCTCTTGTCCCCATTTCTCTTCAGCGTCTTCTCCCCACTCTCTCGTCCCCATTTCTCTTCAGCGTCTTCTCCCCACTCTGTCGTCCCCATTTCCCTTCAGCGTCTTCTCCCCACTCTCTCGTCCCCATTTCTCTTCAGCGTCTTCTCCCCACTCTGTCGTCCCCATTTCCCTTCAGCGTCTTCTCCCCACTCTGTCTTCCACATTTCCCTTCAGCATCTGTTCCTCTCCACCCTTTTCAGCGTCTGTTCCTTTCCTTTCCAACACCACCCTTCCCACCTCACCGCCCTTAACCCCTCGCGTGGTCTGAGCATCTCCCTCCCTCCCCTTTACCTTTGCAGCACGTTTTAAGTTTACAGAGTAACTTGCTGAAGCCGCCAGAGCCTGCCGGCAGGAAGTTACATCAGACGCATGTGACTGCAGGCAGGTTCTGGCGGCTTGAATAAGTTACCCTGTAAACTTAAAACGAAGGTAAGGGGGAGGGAGGGAGATAGATAGATTTGGTTGGCAGGTAGGTAGGAAGGAGGGAGGGGGCCGCGCACGATCGGTGACCGCGCGCATTCTCTCCCTTAACTGCAGGGACAAGGCCATTCACCACTCTACAGGGCAGTGGATGGCCTTGTCCCCATACCCGCAGTGAGCACTTCCCTCCCCCAACCGTTTCGGCGGGTTACACAATATATACAGTGAATATAAATTCTCAGAACTGACACATTTCATTCACTAAATTGAAAACAAAATAATTTTCCCTACCTTTGTTGTCTGGTGATTTTATTTTTCTAATCTTTTCCGAAGCTTAGGTTGCACTTCCTTCTGTCTGTGCTCTTAACTGTGTTTCCACAGCCTTGCTATCCACTGACTGTTTTTCTCTCCTTCACTTTCTACCCTACATCATCTTTGGCATTAACTTTTAATATTCAACTTTTTCCCATTTTTCTCAAAATTTATTTTTCCATGTCTTCCCTTCCTATCTCTCCCTGTTTCCATGGTCTAGCATCTCTCTCTCTCCTTCCCTCCCTCCCCTTCCCAGTGGTCAGACATCTTTCTCCTTCTTTTCCTCCTTCCCACAGTCTGGCATATCTCTCTCCTTCTAGTGGTCTGGCATCTCTCTCTCTCTCCTTTCTTCATCCTTCTCCAGATCTGACATCAAGTTTCAAATTTAATTTAAAATTTGATTAAATCCCTTATCTGATTTCTATGCGATATACAATAATTAAAATAGATACAGAGAATAATACTTACAGGCATATTAATAAATACAATATACGAATACAAACAAACAGACTGACACGATGAGGAGTAAAAGGGAGAAATACAATGGTGATGGGTTATTAATATTAAAATGAACATGGTGATGAGTTATTAATATTAAAATGAACACTCTGAACGATTCTTTAACCTCATTGTGCCACATCTGTGGCCAGAATTTGCTGCCAGGTCTGAGCTGTCGTAGCCTTACTTTCTGATCAGTTCCTGAGCACTGATTAGCTCAGGCACTGACAGGAAAGTAAGGTTTGATAGCTCAGACCACCCCATGCAAATTAAAATTTAAAAAAACAAACCCCAAATCGAAGATCGGCAGGAGAGATGCACACACTCTCCTGCCACATCACACAATCACTCGACACTGCTACCTCCCCCCCCCCAACCACAACAGCGGGAGAGGTGCTCTCCCTCTTCCACCGTCGGCCAACTCCCCCCTGCCCCTGATGACCACCCCCACCCCTCCCTACCTTATTCAGGAAGTCTGGCCAGAGGGACGCCTACTCTCTGCAAGGTAGCCTCTTACAAAACGGCAGGACTCCCCTTTCCAGTGTATCCTGGTATGTTCTGGAGAGGGGCCTAAGGCTCTGATTGGCCCCGATGCCTAAGTCCACTCCCATAGGAGGGACTTTAAGCAACCTGGGCCAATCAGAGTCTTAGGCCCCTCCCTGGAACATCCCGGACACACCGAGAAGAGGAAGGCCTGCTGTTTTGTAAGAGGTGGGCTTGCCATTCGGAGAATAGGCATCCCTCTGGCCTGAATAAGGTAGGGAAGGGGTGGGGGTGGTCGTCAGGGGGTTGGGCGATGGGAGAGAGTGGGCATTTATCCCGCTGTCGGGATGAGGGAGAGGTAGCAGTGTCGAGTGATTGTGCAATGCAGCAGGAGTGAGTGGGCATCTGTCCTGCTGATCTTCGATTTTGTGTTTGTTTTTTATTTTAATTTGCGTGGGGTGGTCTGAGCAGTCAAATCTTACTTTCCTGTCGGTGCCTGAGCTAATCAGCGCTCAGGAACTGATCAGAAAATAATGACCTCTTTGTACTACATTTGCATGGCAGTCTCAGAGACTTCTAGAAAACTCGGAAAAGACCACGATAAGCTATTTTGATAATCCACTGCTGAAATACATGCACACTAAACCTGGTGGAACCAGTTTAGCGACCACATTAAAGGCAACCTTAAGTTTTGGGAATCTGGCCCTGTGTTTTTAACTTCTCTAGCATTAGTTTAGCCGCGGTTTCATCAGGCAGCCTCAGGGCCTTTGCTAGTCTGGCCTGCCTCCTGTGATGCAACTTCCTCTTTCGCCGAAGGCGGGCCAGCCTAGCAAATGCCCCAATGCTGCCTGATAGAATCACTGGCTAAACTAATGCTAGCGGCAGCTGTGTGAGGAAACATACCGCTATACCGTGAAGTTCGAAGCGGTTTAAAAGCACATAGTGACCTGCCGCTGCTAGTCTGGGGGGTGGGGGGTGCTGGGGAGAGAAGATGAAGGCAGGAGATATGCAATGGCAGAAGGAGGCTTAGGAGACATACCACGCCACATACCCCTGACAATGGTATGCATACTGCGTGTTGAGAATCTCTGCCCTAGCCCATGGAGTGATAAAGGTTGAGCATTGCTACTCTGTGATTTTTTTTAAAAGTACTTTTGTTCTCACTTAAATTTGAGAATTTGGATCTGGCTTACGCCTTTTGGTTCTTATAGGTAAATATGCCATGCGAGACCTTGCGAACCGGCTTCCTGGGGGAAATGGTACAAGCGTATTATCTGATGACACTGTGGCTGCAATCTGCTGTGCTCTGCATGAGGTCACCAGTAAAAACATGGAAAATGCCAAAGCACTGGCTGACACAGGAGGGATAGAAAAGCTGGTGAATATAACAAAAGGGAAGGGTGACAGGCAAGTACATATAGCTAGAATACCAATTTGAACGGATCCTGTAACAATTTTTTCTACAGATGTAAGTTCTGTTGCTTTATTTCTTGTTTGCCCTGGATAATAAGCAAAGCAATTTTCTATAGTTGCCTGCAACATATTGTACAGGTTAGAGAAAGTGTTTGACTATTGATTCTGTTGGGAATGATTTTTTTAAAACTATTCACTACTACTACTAATCATTTCTATAGTGCTGCTGTACAGCGCAGTGCTGTACATCAAAACACAGAAGAGACAGACCCTGATCAAAAGAGCTTACAATCTAGTCAAGACAGACAAACTGGACAAGAAGGTACATCAATACACTGTGCTTAGGTGAGGGAAATACAGGGGGAATGTTAAGACAAATATTTACCCAGCTAAATACTATACTAGTTAAAGGACTGTCTGAAATTTTCTCCTCTTTATGCAGTTAAAAGTATGCTGTTCATTCTTTTACCCACATATTGAGGAGGCATTCCCTGACAGTTATTTAGATGAGGGGAGGAAATGCATGGAGATTTGATACTCAAATTTATGTGACCTCATTACTGAGGATAAAGAATGCAGAAAATCAGGTTCACCTCCTCCCCCAGCGAATTTTTCAAATGGCGTGTATATACATATGAACTTGTGCAAAGCTTACAGCTAAGTGTGAACAGTGTGAAAATTGTCCATTTTCTGCTTTTATTTTTCACAAGATACCTATACACTTCCCCCTCCCTGTTCGCAGTTTCGATTATCTGTGTTTTTTTTCCCCAGGGCCCCCCGAGAAAAAACGGCCTCGGGACTTGGAGGGAGGCGATCAGAGGCGGCGAGGGGACAATCAGAGGCGGAGGGAGGTGACCGGAGGTGGCGTGGGGGCAATCGGAGCATGAACCTTACCTGGTGGTCTAGCGGTGAAGCGGGGCAGGAGCGATCTTCCTACACTTCTGCCCCGTGCAGAGCCATGCTGTGAGTTCCCATGGTCTCACGAGACTACAACAGGGAGTTCCTGTTGCAGTCTCATGAGACCACGGGAACTCAGCAGCATGGCTCTGCTCGGGGCAGGAGTGTAGTAGATCGCTCTTGCCCTGCGTCACCGCTAGACCACCAGGTAAGGGGTAAGGTCCAGGGGCGGATCAGAGCCGGCCAAAAGTTATTCATGATTTTTCTCTATTCGCAGGCCGGCTCTGCCCCTAACCTCCGCGAATAGGGAGGGAGAAGTGTAATTGCACTTCACTGACAAACCCACTGTTGGACAAAACAGTAAAAATGAAGATTTATAACATGGACAATAGTGACCAATTTAACCTCTCTAGTCCTCCACAAAAACAACAACATAATAAACACCACATAAGACACTTGTGTGTGAAATGATAAGTTCTATTAATTACATAACTGTGAAATCTAACCTGTATTCAAACTTTCCTAGATTCTCCTTCCCAAATCTTCCCCAATATGGGAGGAGGAGGAACCAAATATAGGGCACTTTAGAGCACCAGAAATGTCTCGCAAAGATAAGCATGCCCTAGCAACAGTAAACCTTTGCTAAGCCTGTCAGGTCTTTGGTTAATAGTTTGACACTGTTCAGAGCCTCTCTCTTGCAGACTGCTCGGGCCTTCCCCCCCCCCCCATCATCAGAAGGCTTCACCCCCCCCCCCCCAATTGATGTTAGTAAGTTGCCAGCTCAATGATTCAGAAAGATAGCTGTGCCCAAGATGAATTACTAGAATATCTAAAATGGGCCACCCATCCAGAAATTTATACAAGAGTGGAAGGAACTGATTTCAAGATATCCTTTTTCTGTTGATTCTTTACATTAAATATGTCCACATGCCATAACCCTTTTTATTAAAAAAAATTATCCCAATTAACCAACTATTCTAGATGGGTTAGTTAGAACATACACAGCAATATTAGTAAATCAAACATACCAAACCAACTAAAAATATATAACTTATTAACTAAGTAACCACAAAGAAAGAGGAGAAAGCTACCTTCTCAAGGTAGAAAGGCAAGAAAATCAGTGAAGGCAACTGTAGGTGATTAGTTTCTTTATTGTATCTATTTGAACTCAACACATACATGTTTAGGCCCTATGGCCTGCTTCAGGGGTCTTCTCAACCAATGTCCTTGATAATGGAAAACATAAAAGAAAAGAACGTACATTCTTGCAAGTCAAGTTTGACTGCTGCTGAATGCAGTCAAACTTGATTTGCAAGAGCATACATTCTTTTTTTCTAAAGTTTTCCATTAACAAAGTTGAGAAGACTCCTGAAGTAGGCCATAGGGCCAAAACATGTTGCATCCAAATAGATATAATAAAGAAATTGAGCACCATATTAACTAAGTAAAACACAACCTCATCAGGCAGCAAAAGCTTGCATTAAAAAAGTTAGCCTTTAAGCTTTTTTTTGAACTGCACAAGTAATTTGTCTGATTTCTGCAACTTTTGAATTCCATAATGTTGCACCCCTAATATAAAAAATAGAGGATCGATAGGTGCTGTGTCTGATCATGTTAAATGACAGAAAATCCAGTAGTTTATCAGCCAAGCACAAGGTTGCGTTGATCAATAGATTCTCAAACTGTTCGCCAAATGAACAGAAGCTTCTTTATGCAAAGCTTTATGGATCAATATCAAAACTAAATTTCATACGACAAGAAATTGAAAGCCAGTAAAGTTCCTTCAGCTATGGAGAAATATGAAACCATTTTCGTAACCCAAACAACAAGCGAGCAGCAGACTATTTGATGAGTTTGGAGCTTGTAATTTGGGAGCCCCAAATATAAACCAGTAAACTAATCCAGTAAAGGCATGGCAAAAGATTGAATAATAGTGTCAGTATAATAAAATGTAAGGATGGTCGCACCCCCACAATGTTAGGTGGTAGGGGTTAAGTGAAATGCGCACTGACCAACGCCAGGTCCCAGGTTCAGTTCCCTCACCGATGACTCACCAGGAAGTAGAATCAGAGGCACAGCCAGAGGTTTTTGCATAAAGAATATATTATAGAAATAGTCTTACAGAAAAGCAATATTTATAATCATTACAATTAAGTAGAGAGTATTACACTTAAATAGAGAACCCAGCAGTTCCCCTGCCTTACAGAGTCCAGAAGAAATTGAGTGTGAAGTTTCAGGGAAAGGCAGAGAGAGAGAGAGGGGGATGGGGTGATGTTTCGTGTTCCATAGATAAAGAGAAGGATAGACAGAGAGATAGAGAGAGCTCAAGAGAGAACCAGAGTGCCAAGACAAGAGCCAAGAGATAGCTAGATAGAAAGAGAGAGAGAGGGCCAAGACCCCTCTCCTGATAGCTTGATAGGAAAAGAGACACCGATAGCTCCATAGAAAAAGAGATATCTTGATAGAGCAGAGAGCAGGCTTTTATACCTTGGAATCTTATTCTGACTAGAGAAAATATTGTATCTCCCAGTATCTTTCTGTTTAGAACTTGCAAACTGTTTGAGACAATGGTCAATTTAATTGACAAAGGAGAGTGTGACATCTGCAAGCATGGTGATGGGATTAAGTCTCTGGCTCAATCTGTGCACCATTGTCCTAAGCACCCTCTTAATCAGACATTAACACCTTTTAGCTAGTCATGATTCAATCAGGGAAACTTAACACAGTTTCCCTGCACTAAGGGTCTATCTGCCTTCCCATGCCAGGGTCAGATTGATATAATTTCCCATAAGCCTCTAGGCTGACATCTCCCATAATTTTTTTATTTTTATTTTTATTCTTTGAAATGAGGGCAAGCTTGTGGTACCCTTCTTTAAACAGCCTGCAATTAGCAGATGCTTCTTTTACCTCCAACAGTACGTCTCCTGTCTTGCAGAATCTCCAAGCTATGAAGATAGGTTGTATAGTCCGTAAACAGTTCCCATTACGAGTTCAAACCTCTGTCTTAGGTCGTATAGGCCATAATCTGGGCGGGGATCCCAGTATGCTTATATCTTACCCGTCGTTGAGCGAATGAACGGTGCATAAGGGATGCAGGAAGCTTTTTCAGGAGGTTCAGGTATAAAGGTACCAAGATGTCATAAGAGAGAGTATCTAAGTATGGGATATGGGAAAATATTATGTCTGACTCTGGTAATGGTAATGCAATAGGCCATGCCAAATTAAAACCAAATTAGAACCAAATTAGCAAGTGTCAGAGAAGATACTGGAAATACATGTATAACTGCCTTAAAAGCTAGAAGGAACTTGGTATGATAAGCGTTGTAAAGAAATGTACATGTGTTTCACTTTACAGCAAAGGAAAATCATAATAATACATAGCAAAATTTGTACAATAATTACCCAAAGAAAAGTTCCCAAACTGAGACATGAGCGTCTCGTAGCAAATTTTCTACAGTTTGTGCAATCTGTCCATTTAAAAAAGTGATAGTATGATTCACTTCTTTGAAGGTTTTCTTGAGTTGTTCTATATGTAAGTATGGAGTTCAGTAAAGTTCAGCAGCTTTTGAAATGTCTCATTCCCCATTCTAAGAGGTAGTGGATGCACAGCATATGAAATAAAGTCTGGAATGTCCATAGAATAGGTTAAATAGGTGGAATTGTACAGCAAAGCGTTCTTAGGAAGCTGGCTATCTCCGATGAACAGGAAACATTGTGTACAGCATGTGTGTAAAAGTCTTTGCAGTCAGGGTGCAGGAAGATGAATTAGTCCAGCAGGAACCGGCAGTCTCTTTAAACTGGTGAGATGCACACTTGGGTTGAAATGATGTTTGCACAGGAACTGTCAAGTCACTGGAAATTAGTGGTATTCACCCTTGAGATGAAATGATGTCTGTGCATACAGGGAGGGATTTGAAAAGAGTCCCGATATCATTCAGCAGCTGTACTCCAGTGTGATCCAAATAAGAGATAGAAAATGGAAGAGAAAACATGTTGCCTGTACTGAATGTAGAGAGAGAGAAACCAGGTTGCCTGTACTGAATGCATAGAGAGAGAGAGAGACTAGTTGCCTGTACTAAATGTGGCAACATGTAACAATATTAATGCATTTACTTGTTATAGTTGTGGCAAAAGACAGACAATAATCAGGTACTTAAGGTTCTTAATCAGACATTCCAAAAATATATGTTTTTGTGTGCTGCATATAATTATTATGGCAATTCAGAGAGACCATAATTCTGTACTGAATGTATTTAAAAAATTATGTCAGAAATGTGTACTGAAAGGTTCATATCTAGTGAGCACCATAGAATAAACACTGTATAGATATAGAATAAAACCTTTTCTTAAAAATATAACCCCTAACTAAGCTACATTTAGGTAAAAAGAACATTGCGCAATTGGGCTAGTTAAAAAAAATGGGGAAAAGAGCTCTAGAAATGGCCAATGTTATGTATCCTGGGGTACCCCCTAAACTAAAACAAATAGACAAAAGACAGACCACATGGCACAGACAACATAAAACACTAATTTTTCTTCCATCTGTCAAGTGTTCAGGGCTGAATTTAACTCTGCAAATAAACACATTGTTATAGAAAAACACAGCAAAGATGAACACCTGAGTAGTACAAATAATGCATGTTGTCAAGAAATACTTCAGTCTTAAGTTTTCATTTAAAAAAGACCTTTTGAATTGTATCAATCTGTGCTTTCATTAATTACAAAGAATCTACAACCTCTCCTCTACAAACACCAAATATGTAGGACCTCATCAGTCTCTATCCAAGTGTTCCATAGTCCATATCATCCATTGTCATTAGTCTTTGAACTACACAGGAAAACAAGAAGGGGGTTAACATAACATGCCACAGGGAATGTCATCCACCTGCATGATGTAAGATGCTTAGGCTGCCAAGCACTACTTATCAATATACTTTGATACTGCCCAGATTCATATCTTTATTCAGTTCCAGCAGCAATAGGTACAACCAGTAAACAACAATCATACAGGGCCAAAAATGTCCAAAAGATCACATTGCAGACAAGTGAACTATAAGCAGTACAAACATGAGGAACTTGTACATTATACCCACAGGAGAGAAAAATCCTTCCCTCCCTACCCCCATCAGAGACGGCTAGCATCTGACAAAAGAAAATATCTTATCAGGAGCAAAATTAAGTGTTCAAAAAATGGCTCCTTGCCCAGAATATTGGAGGCAGTAGCACTCAGTACTACCCTACTACTAAATGAATGTATACCATACAATTTAATCTGCAGCCCTGCTGCTTCAAGGGATCACTTTGGACTGGAGTGAGTTAGACCACAAAATGGCATATGCTAATGGCACCCTTGGGTATCACAGAAATATAGCTCTTTACATTTGCATCAGACAATGAAATCACTTCACTGCTGTCCATTTGGTCACCACTGAATATACAGGAACACGTTGTAACTGGAACAGATAAGGATAACAGAAGAAAACCTGGTTTTGCTTTTAGCTGCATCTTGTTTGTCTTCAGAACCACAAAGACAGAAAATGCTATCTAAAGAAGTCTACTTCGATTACTTTTGCTGAGACTGCCTCAGTAACATAATAATGCTCATGAATGATGAGCCTCTGTGTATTGCTAGTGAGCCCTGCTTCCTACTCCTACCCTGACATTACTCTCTCTACTAGGAAACCTACAACTAACTTGAGCCAACATTGTACCTTCTCAAAGATGATCAGCTTAGGCAGGTGATTATGCTTCATTTCTGTAGCGATCTCTAAATGCTTTGTGGACAGAGTATAATCAACTTCAGCTGCTCTTGGACCACACCACGCTTCTCCTTTCCAATGAGGAGTTGATTACACCTGGTGGTCCTGGATAAAGGCTTTCCAAGAAGCAGTTTTCAATGGATCTGAGCTGCAAGTCGCATGCCTCAAAGCTCCAAAAACAGTTATTTCAGGATTAGGGCAATGCTCTCATTGCATTTGCTTTTAGAGACAGTTATTAAGACCAGATTATGCAGCAAACATAGAATCCACAATCTTATTCTTAAACCTTGAGAAATGATTGCCATGGCTACAATATTCAATTGTAAGTACCTTAAAACTAATTCCTTCAGGAGCAAAGACAAAAGTACCATATTTTTATGCATATAAAGTGCACAAATTGCATGCCTGTGTGTAACAAAAGGAAAAAAAAATTCATATGATTCTTGCATTATATCTGTAAACTATGGCTTCTGCAATTCTCAGTGAATCCAGTATTTCTCCTTTTTTCCTTCCCACCAGCTCTCCCCATATTTAGTTAATTTGTTATCTCTGCTTTTCCCTTCCTTTCCTCTTTCTCCTTCCTCACAGTCCTTTCTACTTGGCTTCTGAATCTTCTCCAGCCGCGATAGACAAGCAGGCTTAAATAGCATTGTAACATTCAAGACTGCCTATCTGAATTGCTGCTGGAGCTTATGCAGAACCGAAGTAAGGAGGATCACAGGGAAGGAGAGCAGACAGCGAAGAGCCTGACAGCAGCAACCACTACCGGCCTAAGTTACCTTTGACACCCAGGGAACAGTGAGCCACCATCAGCCTGAAATATTCAGAATGGGCTGTGTTGACTTGTGGTGTCTCACAAGGCTCTGCATTATCCGAAGTTTTATTCAAGATCTATTTACTTCCATGGTGTTAAGTGCTGCTGGACCATGGTGTGAGTTATAAACTGTACACTGACTATATTCAATTCTTGGTCCCTGTGAGAAGTATAGTGGATGAGGCCATAAAGCGAGTGGAGGAATGTTTTGGAGTGATTAAAGATTGAATGGATAGTAATCACTTGCAATTAACTGTCAATAAAACCGAGGTATTGTGTATAGGTTGCCAGAGGCAGTTTTAACTTGTTTCCCTCTGTTCTGAACTTAGCCAATACAACAATTTCAGTAACCAACAAATGTAAATATTTAGGGGTTATCTTAGATTCGACCTTGTCCTTTAGGCCACAGATCAGAGCTGTAGTATCCAAAGCCATTTTTAAACTTCAGTTGCTTCGAAAACGAAGGGATTTTCTCTGTTAATTCCTACCATTGATTACTGCAATTCCCTCTACTTAGGCTTGCCAAAATGTGTCATTAGAGCATAGCAGTTGGTTCAAAATGCAGCAGCGAGGCTAATTATGGGGGTCTCAAAATTTGAGCATGTTACATTGATTCTAGTGCAACTTCACTGGCTACCTGGGTCCGCATGAATTGAATTTAAAGTGCTGTGTCTGATTTTCAAGCTGAGGCAGAAAAAGCAACCGGTTGAGTTCAGAAAAGCTCCATCTTGAAGAACCATCTTTGAAAACAGTGAAGCAAGCGTGTTAGCACCACACGATGATAGCAGTGCAGGGGGTTTTGGTTTGGAACGCTCTACAACTTGATATTAGAAAGACTACTACTTTGATTAATTTCAGGAAATTGATCAAAACGATTTTGTTTAGGTGATGACATCAGTGTGTTTAGTAAAGGCAAACCGATGTAATGATGAAAAGAACTGTTATGTTGTTTATATATGATTCTACATTAGAATGTTATTTTTATTGTTTTTGTCTTTGTTTCTATGTATTTAATTGCAAGTTACAAAGCACATTCACATAGAATTGTGAGATATAGCAAGTAATACATTTTAAAATAAATAAACCACCTCTGAAGGGAAACCGATAAGCTACAACAAGTGACATAAGCCATGAGGCCAAGACAGCAACAACAGCAGCCATGGGAGGTGGAGGGAGAAAGAGGGTCATCGATAAGTGGGAAAGGATACTAGGTAGGAAATGAGATCATGATGTCCGCCTGTGGGAGAGTGAAGCGAAGGGAGGCAGAGGCGCTCTGAGCTTTTTAACAGTCAGCTATGGAGAGAAAAAGAAAGATGCAGAATTTAGCCAGCCATGTAAAAATTAATAAATAAAATATCAGTATAGTGTGATCACTTATATAGCGCAAAGAGGGGAGGGGTCTTCCAGTTTGCAAAAATGCATGTTAGATACGTGAAAATGCAGCAAGTATCTGTGCCACCTCCAGATTTTCAAACCAAAATATCATCCAAATAATAAAAAGGCTTCCTAAATGTACATGGCAGCCATCATGGGACCAGGAAATTGATTTCATACTCCACTCAAGCCACATTCCAGGTTAAGGGCCAGACTAGAGATATTCCATATATTAAGAAAGGAGGAAGGAAGACCATATGGCAGTCAGCGTGGTTAACAAGTGAGTTGAAAGAAGCAATTTGAGTTAAAAGAGAATCCTTCAGAAATGGGAAGAAGGATCCAACTGAAAATAACTGTAAATAGTAAACAGCACAAGGAATGTCAAGTCAAATGCAAGGCACTAAGGCAGGTGAAGAGAGACCTTAAAAAGAAGATTACCCTGGAAGCAAACACACACAATAAAATTTTTTTTAGGTATATTAAAAGCAAGAAGCCAGGAAGAGAACCAGTTGGACTGCTAGATGACCGAGGGATAAAAGGGGCTCTCAAGAAAGGCAACGCCATAGAGGAGAGATTAAATTTATTTATTTATACATGCATTTCTATAGCCCGTCCTCCCCAGGAGCCCAGAAAAGGTTACAAGTATAAATACACAGAGTTTTCAGGAACAGAGATATACATATGCTACAGAGTCAATAACATGCTACAGGATCAAAGATACAAAGCTACAGGAGTGTGACTAAGAAACACATGCTTTGCAGAATCTAAGAAAATGTAATCATAGAGTCACGCATGGGTATTAACATATCTGCAGTGAATGGTAGAACTGGTTGGCAGGCTCAGGTGTTGAAGTATGGTCTGTTAAAGTTTGAGACCAGAATTGATCCAGTCCATGAAAAGAAGCATCTTTACTACTTTCCTGAAGCAATGAATCAGAAATGAATTCTTTGCTTTGGTCTTCACTGAGGAAGACATGGAAGAGTTACTGGTGGCAGAAAAAGTATTCAGACGGCAGATAAAGACCTGAATGGTCCATCCAGTCTGCCTAACTGTACACGCTCTATAAATTAATAATTTAATTTAAATGGTCCTTTTTCTTAGATATTTCTGGGCCAGAAACCCAGAGCTCTGCCTGATAGCATGTTTATGTTCTGTCTACTGGAGTCTCCATCAAAGCCCACTCCAGCCCATCTAAACCATCTCAGCCATTGAAGCCCTTTCCAGCCCGTCCTCAACCAAATGGCCATATACAGGACACAGATTTTGCAAGTCTGCCCAGTACTGACCTTAGATCTTTCTTGTTTCAACTCGCTTGCTACTTTCTTTTATACTCGGATAAGTTATTGAACATACCTTATATATTGTAGTTCTCCACTTGATCTCATTCCCTTTTTTTTATTATAAATGTACACTGCGTTGACATTACCTTGAAATGCCTTATATCAAGTGATGATAAAACTTGGTAACCTGTTCTTTCCTTCCTTTCTTCTGCATTGACCTCACAGTTAAATGGACTCAAGGCCCCCTGCCCCCTCCCCCCCCCAGGAAGGAAGGGGCAGAGTCAGCTGGTTTAAGTTGCGGGGAACTGTAGGTAAATAGTCACAAGGGAATCTTGCTGTTAATTATGCTTGATGGTAACCGCACAACACAGTGCTAAAGTGACTGCAGAAATTTGGTTTTCCCTTCTTCCTTCTGCATCGATCTCACAGTTAAATGGACTCAAAGCCCCAGAGCTTATTGTCCAGCCCTATCTTCCTCTGTTATGGCCTCTAACCAGTTCCATCACACTTTAAGTACTTAGACTTGTGTATTATGGAGTTAGTATACTTATTGCCTATTCTCTTTGCACTACTGTGACTGTTTTGCACAGTGATGTCTTACAACATGTGTACATGAGGTAGGCCAGGCTAACTGCTTCAGAATAATGAGGTATTGATCTTGCTGAAAAAAGAGCAGGCCAGCAGAGTAGAATTGGGCAGGGAAGGCCTGAGTTGAATAGACAATCACAGCAACAGGGTAGCAGGCAAAGGCACTGCCCTGCCTCTCCCTAAAATCCCTGCTTGCTGCTTTCCAACCAACATATCCATGCACCTTGCAGCTAGTTAATGGTAACATGGGCCAATCATAGGGCCATTCACAAGAGTCATAGGAAACAGCCACTCAGCAAGCTATGCCATGTTGACCATGAAGTTGCAAAGAGATGTCCCACAACCTGAGCTAGTTGGCAAGTGATGCAGGCCATCGAGGGTAGAGACTTTCTTTTACATGCAAGTCCATGCATCTGGTAGTATCAGAATTTTCAATGGCTTGAAGTGAATGAAAAAGCCTTAAACAGATCAGTTATTTTTCCCCTTTTTAAGACCGAGTAAACTAGTTAATTACTCTCTCTTTCTCCATAGATCATCACTAAAAGTGGTTAAAGCAGCAGCCCAAGTATTGAATATGTTGTGGCAATATCGAGACCTCCGTAGCATTTACAAAAAGGTAATCAAATATTAGCTTTCACACTTCATATTGATTTGAAATGACATTCACTAATGTTAAATCCTCTGTCTTGATAAAAAGAATGTATCCGATACACATTTTTGTTTCCTCCATACAGGATGGCTGGAATCAGAGTCATTTTATTACACCAGTATCAACATTGGAGCGGGATAGATTCAAATCGCATCCTTCCTTGTCTACAGCCAATCAACAAATGTCACCAATCCTTCATTCAGGTCAGTTGATAGCTTGCAAACAGTGTTAAATTGAATTTAAATAGACCAGACATTTAACTGTGCATCAGATCTAGTTATATGCAAAGATTTAAACATCCCTCATCAAACTATATGTGTCCATGAATCCTAATGCAAAATTACTGTCTGATCATTTTAACAGATATAAAATATTTTTAAAAGCGAATATAGCATGAGATAGGCACGTAGGATCTCTCAGAGAGAAAGAGATAATGGTTAATGCAGATGGGCAGACTAGATGGGCCATTTGGCCTTTATCTGCAAAAGTTTGCCCAGGTTTAGAGGCTAGCTAATACAGATACTATAAGTAGAGGAAAGAAGTATTAGAACATAAGAATAGCCATACTAGGTAAGACCAATGATCCATCTTGCCCAGTATCCTGTTCACAAACAGTGGTCAATCCAGGTCACAGTACCTGGCAAAAACCCAAATAGTAGCAACATTCCAAGCTACTGATCCCAGGGCAAGCAGTAGCTTCCCCCAGTCTTTCTCAATAGCACACTATCGACCTTTCTTCCAGGAACTTGTCCAGACCTTTCTTCCAGGAACTTGTCCAAACCTTTCTTAAACCCAGATATCCTAACCACTGTAACCACATCTTCTGGCAACAAGCTCTAGAGCTTAACTATTTGAGTAAAGATTAAAAAATTTCCTAGCTCTGATGAGATTACAGAAGACACTGGAAGGATAAGAGGTCAGGGTATTCTCCAACAGGTCAACAGCAGTAGCCTACATCAATTGCCACAGAGGGATCACGAGCACTCCTCTAGCTCAAAAAGCCCACCTTCTTTTTCTTTGGGCGGACCATCATCTAGCGCTAACGGCAGCACATGTGGCAGAAGTAGAATACATTCAAGCAGACTTCCTCAGCAGACAGACTCTGGATCCAGAGGGTTGTGTTCATGAACAGCTAGCTAAAATAAAGGTAGACAAAGCAATGGGCCAGATGGTGTACCATCCAAGGGTGCTGACGGAACTTAGGGAAGTTCTGGTGGCTCCGCTGACTGACATTTTCAATGAGTCTCTAGAGTCTGGAATGGTACCGGAGGACTGGAGAAGGGCTTATGTGGTCCCTCTACACAAAAGTGGAAGGAAGGAAGAAGTAGGGAATTACAGGCCGGTAAATCTGACCTCTGTGGTAAGCAAATTAATGGAAACACTTTTAAAACAGAATGGTGAAGTTTCTGGAATCCTGTGAATTACAGGACTGGAGGCAACATGGATTCACTAGAAGTAGGTCTTGTCAGACAAATATAATCAATTTCTTTGACTGGGTGCCCAGAGAATTGGATAGAGGGGCATGCACTAGATGTGATGCACAAGATGTCTAATAAATAATCTGAATGCCCTTGAGATGGGTCCCAAAGTGACAGTCAAGAACTGGTTGAGTGGAAGACGACAGAGGGTAGTGATCAATGGAGATCACTTTGAGGAAAGGGATGTTACCAGTGGTGTGCCTCAATGTTCTGTTCTTGGACCTGTTCTTTTTAACATTTTTATAAACGATATTGCTGAAGGTTTCTTGGGTAAGATTTGCCTCTTTGCAGGTGATACCAAAAATCTGCAATATAGTAGACACCCCGGATGGTGTGAATAACATGAAGAAAGACCTGGCGAAGCTTGAAGAATGGTCTGAAATTTGACAGCTAAAATTTAATGTTAAGTAATGCAAGGTCATATATTTGGGCTGCAAAAACCCGAGGGAACGGTACAGTTTAGGGGTTGAAGAACTTATGTGCACAACCGAAGAGCGGGACTTAGGTGTGATTGTATGTGATGATCTTAAGGTGGCCAAACAAGTTGAAAAGGTGACTGCAAAAGCTAGAAGGATGCTAGGGTGCATAGGGAGAGGTATGGCCAGTAGGAAAAAGGAGGTATTGATGCCCTTGTATAAGACAGGTCCTGTTGGGAGATAGCTGTATTGGGGTCTTTTATTGACGGTGCTCTCCCTCTGGTTTAGACATGCTTAGCAGACTAGAAGAGGATGTGGGCACTAAATAGGGCAAAGCAGGGAAGCTTCCAGAGCATTCTGACGAAGACATAGGAAATGAGTGCTCTACCGTCATTTTCCATGGCTGCCTACTTGATCCTCAGTAAAGGGAATGGACCAGTGGTATCCCTCCAGTTACTCAAGGGGAGTGTGGAGCAGTGAAAAGGTTTGGAATGGCCCACTTCATCCCCCATTATACCTCAAATGATTCTATAGGAGACTCTACCAGCCAGCATAGGGATGAGAATCACTGTGCACCTTTCCTCCTCTCTTCCTTAAAGCAATATTTACTCCTGGGTTGTCACAGTCTTTGTAAGTTCAGCTCTCTAAAGAGGGTTACCTTTCAGCAGTTGACCTTGCTCAGGTCAAAGCTCTCGTCATCTGTTGCCTTCCAGCTAGGGAGCAAAAGTGGGGAAAATCTATAGAACCAGCTCTCTCCTCTACACAGATGTGCTGGGTGGTCTGTGTTCATCTGCCTCAGTGTACTTCATACTTGTATACTATTTCCCTCGTGTTGTGTTTGAAGGTTTACTTGAGCATGTAGTGTACATCTGAGAATCTGAACCTGCCCTTTCTAAGCAAAAGTGGTATATTGTCAATACAGTGTCACATCATTAATAATAATGAATTTAGCTTTCAATAAGATACTTAAGTTACTTGTTGATTAATGGCCATTCAGCACATTATGATATAGTGTTAATGATCTTTTTCCTAATCCCTAGTTTTACAGGTTACTCACTTCATATGCTAAAAATATATTTTTATGACTGGAGACTGATTTTGGTTCTTTTTACTTGGTTTTCCTTAGTTGGCAGCACTTCTTCCTCACCAGCACTGTTAGGAATTAAAGAACCTCATTCAGAATATGAAAAGACACAGCCATCTATGCAATATTACAATGGCCAAGGAGATATCCTGACTCACAAAGACGTATATTCTGGTAAGGTGCCTAAAGTGGTGCATTGTGCTATATTGTAGCTCCTTTCGGTGATGAAGAACTAGGCTATGAAGGGGTTTTTCTTCCCTCCTACATAACATGTAGTATATGAAAATATACTTACTCCCAATCAGGGCCTTAGGCCCTTCCCACTGAATCCCAAAATGTATTGGGGGGGGGGGGAAGGCCCATCATTCTCAGCACGTGGCCCTGTAGGCAGGAGGGAGTGGGCTTCCCTCCTGCTGATTTTGCATTGGAAGATTCAGGGGTGATGGGGGGGGGGGGGTGTTGCCTTATGTCAGGTGATGTTGGAGAGGTCCAGGAATGTTGGAAGATGAGGGAGGATGTCATGGGGAGAATTGTAAGGCTCCAGCAGGTAAAATTCCCATCAGCTGAGCCAGCAAGAATCCCCAAAACTGGCTCAGCTGATGGGGATTTCTCTGCTGCAATCAGCCGATGGCAAGCCCTCAGTGTACTGTTCCTCCCCCCACCCCAATCTCTGGGTAAATATGGGGGGTCATGACCACTGAGGAAGTAAGGGGGAGTCATGCCTTAAACCCTCCAGTGGTCATCTTGTCAGTTTGGTCACCTTGGGGCACTTAAACTTGTTTTATTTTGGTCTAAGTCCCGGTGTGTAAGTTCTGCCTAAGATGTCCTGGAAAAGCTTTGATTATTACATAAGGACGTCTAGATGGAAGCCCGCCTGATTCCTGCCCATAGCACAACTCCCAACATACCCCTTTGAGCTCTGGATGCACAGCAGCTTAGAAGTGCTGCTAAACATCCAGAAAATTTGTTTTGACGTCCAAGTGCCGACATAGGCAGGTTTTTGGATGTTTTAATGTTTTGATTATGCCCCTTCTAGTGTATGACATCTAGAATTTAATCTTCTGCCATTGCTGCCAAATGTCGTCTTGTATAAATGCATGCATCCATCCTCCAAGAAGATATCCATATGAGGCAAGCAAACACTTGTGGAGTAATTTTTTTTTTTTTTTAGAACATTTTTATTGAGAGTATGCCAACAAAACATATAAAATAGACACTGGTCACTAGTACATTAACACTCAATTCCCAAGCTGAATGTACAAACATCTTAGCCATATTATTCAAGTGACCCCAATCTCCCTCTCCCACCCCCATCCCTCCCATTCCCCTCAAACACTCCCCCCTTCCGGGTCTTACATCAGCTGTATACTGTTTTCAGGGACCAGCGCAAACTTAAGTCTGTAACTATCTATTGCACTTTCAAAGCTCTCCAGTCCACATACATGTCCCACACTTTATGATATGCTATCAAAGTATTGTCATATTGCAGTTAATTTAAATATGATTTGTAAATAATCAAACTTGACCCCGGTAAAGTAGGCTATTTCCAGCTTGCAGCCAGGACCATACATGCTGCTTTAAAGATATAGGCCACCAGTTTTTGCTCTGTTCTTGTATAGCCTGGAAGTGGGACATTCAATAGGCAGCAGGCTGGGAGCAAGGGGCAGTGTTTATAGATAATACGCACCATTAACTGGTCCACTATGTACCAATACAGTTTAATAACGGAACAGTGCCACCACATATGCATGAAGTCACCACATTGACCACAACTTCGCCAGCCCTCAGTTCATCATTAGTCATCTTCATGTTATTCACACTATCCGACGTGAATACTCTATTGCAGATTTTGGTATCATCCGCAAATCACCCATTATTATACTGTTGCCCAATTCTCCAGCTTTCCTAATCTCTGAAAATATTTCTTCATTTGTCTGCTCATTTTGCCCCGAAGGACAGTAGTATAACCCTATCTTTATATTCCTTCCCTTCACACATGGAATTTCTATCCATATGGATTCCACACTGCTGTCTGTCATGCAGAATACTTATTTTATTTGATTCAATTCCCTCTAGCATATAGTGCAACCCCCCCCCTCCAATTTGATCTACTCTATCCTTGAGATATAATTGGTACTCAGGTAATAGTGTCCCATTGATTGTCCTCCTTCCACCAGGTCTCTGAGATGCCTATTATATCTACCTCGTAGAGAACCAATGCAAATACTGCTATTACCCAGCACTACACTTCTACATATAAGCCCAAACAACTAGAAGGGCTTGGGTCTCAGAAACGGAGCCTACGCGCAGCAGTGACACTCACAAACTGGAAGAAATCAGCGTAGTACAATTGCTCCAACTCCAATCATTGACCCCCATACATATTTTTTTAAAGCATTTTCAGAAAGCACTTAAAACAGCTAACCCACAATCGGGTCGCAAAAAGGAAGTGTAAGCTAGACACTAAGAAAAACAGCAACCAAATTACTTAGCTTTTTAGTGGTTGACTTTGCTGATTTTGCTGATTTAACTTTATAAAGGAGTGCAGTCGCTAGTGTAAATTTGCCGACGCGGCCAGCGTTTCGCGGAATCATTAATCAAAAGTATCCGCTGCGTCAGGGCCACCAGGACATTCAAGAAGTCAAAGCTTCATCTCTTAGTGGGAGCTCTCCTCCTGGAACTCCTCTCCTGGATAATCTGTACTTCCCAAGGCTTGTATCAGCCTCTTGCTAGGGAAGCTCTCTCTCTCTCCCTCCCAGGGACCTCCCAGGGAGAGAGAGAGAGCTTCCCTAGCAAGAGGCTGATACAAGCCTTGGGAAGTACAGATTATCCAGGAGAGGAGTTCCAGGAGGAGAGCTTCCACTAAGAGATGAAGCTTTGACTTCTTGAATGTCCTGGTGGCCCTGACGCAGCGGATACTTTTGATTAATGATTCCGCGAAACGCTGGCCGCGTCGGCAAATTTACACTAGCGACTGCACTCCTTTATAAAGTTAAATCAGCAAAATCAGCAAAGTCAACCACTAAAAAGCTAAGTAATTTGGTTGCTGTTTTTCTTAGTGTCTAGCTTACACTTCCTTTTTGCGACCCGATTGTGGGTTAGCTGTTTTAAGTGCTTTCTGAAAATGCTTTAAAAAAATATGTATGGGGGTCAATGATTGGAGTTGGAGCAATTGTACTACGCTGATTTCTTCCAGTTTGTGAGTGTCACTGCTGCGCGTAGGCTCCGTTTCTGAGACCCAAGCCCTTCTAGTTGTTTGGGCTTATATGTAGAAGTGTAGTGCTGGGTAATAGCAGTATTTGCATTGGTTCTCTACTATATATTTATATATACTGCTGGGGTATTGTGTTGTTGTGTATTATATCTACCTCATCATATATACTCTGACTCTCCTATTTTATTTTTTAGGCTTCTAGCATTTGTATACAGACACTTCAAATTGTGTTTTTTCCTTGTAACCTTTTAACTACAGGCTGCTGAGAAGTTCTTTAAACCATCCTTAATTGTTCATTAAGTATAAGTTGCACTGGAAGGGGGTGCAATACTGCATATGCATCAACATAATAGTTTTAATACATATTACATTTCTAGGGTCCAGCAAAGCTTCGCCAGTATATATCAGTTCCTATTCCTCACCAGCAAGAGATCAAAGTAGACGGCTTCAGGTAAGAATAAAATGAAAACTGGACTGGCTCAGTGGCTTAGGTGGTAAGTACTGCATATCAGCATGCAAAAGGCCCTATGATTAGATCTCTGCTCCTTAGAATAGCTAAGGATGTTGTGGAGGGTAATGTTTGCTGCTTCTGGGGCTGGGGAGCTATGATCATCGCTTAAGGGTGATACCTACTGGATTTAGTGCACATAGTTGCAGGGTTTGGAAAGGAGCTCTGCCTCAGGATTGTCATAGCAATTAGCAGTCTAGGTATAAAGAGGAAAATGGTTAACCTGTAACCTGCTCTGAGCTCTTTAGGGAAAATGCAATAGAAAGCAAAATAAATAAAATATCCTTTGGATAGTTGTAAATGAAGGGTTTTGGCACTAGGTCAATCCTGATTCTGGACAAGCTGTAAGTATGAGGGAACAAGAGAAAATTGCAAGATTTTAAAAATAAGAGAATTGGAAAAAATATTTGTTATAACAGTGGATGATGGAGTGATTTATTTTGTTCAGGCCCTTGAATATACATGATAACATTTGGACATTTTATTGAAAATACTAATTTTGTTCAGTTTTTTTATTATACCGCCAATATTAACAGAAGTTAAATCTAAATGGTTTACTATTTAAAAATGAAGGAGGGAATATTAAAACAATGAAAAACTAAAATTTTATATATAAAACACAATAAACACAAAATCAACAGTTACAAAAGGAACAGAAGTTAAGGAAAGATTACAATATATATCAAGGATAGTAAGGGAAGGATAAACACAAATGGATAGGTATTGGGGGGGAAAAGCTCCAGCCAGAAAAAAGTAATTAATAACTCTTAGGTAGAGAGGGTCTAGGTTCAGAGAACAGTTAAAAAAAAAAAAAAAAGCCAGTTAAGAATAATTTAAACTCATTAAGTTGTAGAATCAAAAACCAACATAAAGAAAAGAAGTAAGGTGTTGAAAAATAAATCAGGCATGCCATCATTTCCTTTGGGGATAATTTTTTAAACAGAGTGTACATAGTAGTTTTTCAGAAAAATTTTATTCCCCTGAATTGTACATTACTATATGTATCCTTCTAGTGCAACAGGCACATCATTCCTGAACCTTTGGAATTCTATTCCCATGAGAATTTGTGTAGAGAGCCTCATTAGAATTTTTTTCTCCACCTCTGGGCTGTGCTCGCTACACGTGAGATGGTAGGAGCCCATCTCTTCAGCTCAAGTTCATTTTTCCTTTATCTTCAGGTTTTTTCTGCTGATCATGAGGCTTTTCAATGCTACAGAGGCTCCCAGTTCTGGGATATCTCTGGCTGTAGGAGAGATCAGACTCTAAGGTCAGAAGTCTGTAGCCAAGGGACAGCCTGCTCGTCAGGGCACTTGGCCAATCTGCATTAACAGCTTGGATGCTCAGGGACCGTTCCTTAGGAGCAAGGCTTACCCCATGTTCTGTCCGTAGAGGACTTAAGCGGGCTGAGAGGCAGTTTTCTCCAGGATCAGAACTGACTGCATTTCCTCCCCCGACTCCATGCGCATAGTCCAGTGAGGGCTGTCGGGTAAGATTTGTCTCTTTGCAGATGATACCAAAATCTGCAATAGAGTAGACATGAAGAAAGACCTGGCGAAGCTTCGTCTGAAATTTGGCAGCTAAAATTTAATGCTAAGAAATGCCATGGTCATGCATTTGGGCTGCAAAACCTGAGGGAACGGTACAGTTTAGAGGGTGAAGAACTTGTGCATGACAGAAGAGCGGGACTTGGGTGTGATTGTATGTGATGATCTTAAGGTGGCCAAACAGGTTGAAAAGGTGACGGTGAAAGCTAGAAGGATGCTAGGGTGCATAGGGAGAGGTATGACCAATAGGAAAAAGGAGGTATTTATGCCCCTGTATAAGACTTTGTTGAGACCTCATTTAGAATATTATGTACAATTCTGAAGGCCACACCTTCAAAAAGATATAAAAAGGATGGAGTCAGTCCGGAAGAAGTTCTACTAAAATGGTGCGTGGTCTTCTTCATTAGGCGTATGGGGACAGACTTAAAGATCTCAATCTGTATACTTTGGACGAAAGGTGGGAGAGGGGAAATAGGATGAAGTTAAGAGATGATAGGCTCAGGAGTAATCTAAGGAAATATTTTTTTACAGAAAGGGTGGTAGATGCATGGAACAGTCTCCTGGTAGAGGTGGTAGAGACAGAGACTGTCTGATTTCAAGAAAGCCTGGGATAGGTACATGGGATCTCTTAGAGAGAGGAAGAGATAATGGTTACTGCGAATGGGCAGACTGGATGGGTCCTTTGACCTTTATCTGCCATCATGTTTTTATGTTTCTATTAGAGCACAACCCAGAGAGATAGGAGGCAGAGCAAAAAATTCTAATGAGACTCTACATGCAAATTTTCATGGGAATAGATTGACTATCCAAAGGGTTCAGGAATGATGTGCCTGTCTACTAGAATGAAGATCAAGGTAGGTACCTAATCTTCCCTTAAACAAGATAAGTACTGGACAGACTTTGCTGTACAGTCTTTCAAAATATGGTCATTTTTTATCAATTTGGAAAAATATCAGTTAAAATCACATAGAACAGTCCAATTTAGTACTGCTGATCTCTTTGGCAGTTCTTTCCAGAACTAGGGACATTGGCAAGGTGTACTGGCTGAAATTCAAGGATGAATTAAGAAGAACTCATAAGACAGGGCACCCTAGCACTGCAATGAGGAGGACCTGGAATTAAGAACATAAGTACATAAGCAATGCCTCCGCTGGGTCAGACCTGAGGTCCATCGTGCCCAGCAGTCCGCTCACGTGGCGCCCAACAGGTCCAGGACCTGTGCAGTAATCCTCTATCTATACCCCTCTATCCCCTTTTCCAACAGAAAATTGTCCAATCCTTTCTTGAACCCCAGTACCATACTCTGCCCTATTACGCCCTCTGGAAGCGCATTCCAGGTGTCCACCACATGTTGGGTGAAGAAAAACTTCCTAGAATTCGTTTTGAATCTGTCCCCTTTCAACTTTTCCAAATACCCTCTTGTTCTTTTATTTTCCGAAAGTTTGAATAATCTGTCCCTCTCCACTCTCCCTATGCCCTTCATGATCTTGTAAGTCTCTATCATATCCCCTCTAAGTCTCCTCTTCTCCAGGGAAAAGAGTCCCAGTTTCTCCAATCTCTCAGCATATGAAAGGTTATCAAACATGTCACTCTCCTCTGAACCCTCTCGAGTATCGCCATATCCTTCTTAAGGTACGGCGACCAGTATTGGACACAGTACTCCAGATGCGGACGCACCATCGCCCGATACAACAGCAGAATAACTTCTTTCGTTCTGGTTGTAATACTCTTCTTGATTATACCTAGCATTCTATTCGCTCTCTTAGCGGCCGCTGTGCACTGTGCCGTCAGCTTTATTGACATGTCCACCACTACCCCCAGGTCCCTTTCGTGGGTACTCTCATTCAATAACAACCCTCCCATCGTATAGCTGTACCTCGGGTTTCTGCTTCCCACATGTAGTACTTTACATTGCTCAACGTTGAACTTCATCTGCCCAGTTTGTTCAAGTCCCTTTGTAATTCTTCGCAGTCCTCTTTAGTCCGAGCTCCACTAAATAGTTTGGTGTCGTCCGCAAATTTTATTATCTTGCACTTCGTCCCTGTTTCTAGATCATTTATAAATATATTAAATAGCGGTCCAAGCATCAAGCCCTGCAGAACTCCACTCGTGACCCTCCTCCAGGAGTAATTGCCCTTCACTCCTAAGCTCTGTTTCTTACCCGCCAACCAATTCCTGATCCATCTATATACATCTCCTTCCACCCCATGGTTCTTCAGTTTCCGAAGTAGGCGTTCATGGGGTACCTTGTCAAAGGCTTTTTGGAAATCTAGATATATGATGTCTATGGGGTCTCCTCTGTCCATCTGTCTGTTAATTCTTTCGAAGAAGTGCAATAAGTTCGTTAGGCACGATCTCCCCTTGCAGAATCCATGTTGGCTGGTTATCAGAAGTTTGTTTCTTTCAAAATGTTCACAAATTCTGCCTAAAGCAGCTGCCTTCTTGTCAGGTTGAGCCTGACATGCTGGTGGTCTCCAGATTTTGGTTGCACAAGGTTGGCATTTGAAGGTTGTGTTACTAAACACAATGAAAACATAATCACAAAGCACGTAACACAGAAAATACAACAGAAGGATTATTTTGAAGACAGGTACACAGCAGAAAGGCTGTCGGGTCACATGAAGGTACATGCTGGCAAAGGAGACAGTGGAAACCACAGAGCAAGTAGGAGTGACCAACCCTACTACTAATATTTGCTGGTGGGAACTCACTCGTCTCAAAATCCTCTTAGAGTTCCATATACTGGCTGAGGAACACCATTCCCCCCTCCCCCAGCTCTGAAAACTAGCATGGAATGTTCCCAGATAGTATTGTAAATTATATAGCTCCCCAAAAAATGTATTTTTGGATTGTGATCTTAATAACCGTGCATTTATGGATTGGAGGTTAATTGGTTTATGATATGAGAGTGCTCTGATGATCCTATAATTGTTTTCATGCAAACAACTAATAATAAATCCTTTGAAAGGATCAGTACTATTCCGTGAGGTGTTACAGTCTAGTAAAACCCACCAACAGAAACTGGGTGGATTATAGAATAGCAGTCTCTATATGTATATATTTCTTGTATTTGGGTAAAAATCCTACACAATACCCACCAAACTTCAGGGAACACAAGAGAGGCAGAAGATCTGCAATACAAACGTAGCAAAAAAATCAGCAGACCAACAATTGCAGAGAGTGATAGCAAGATCTTTAATTCAACCAAATAAATAAATAGTTAAATTAAAGTCTTTGCTATCAATTTCTGCAATTGTCAGTCTGCTGTTCATTATAACCACAGAATCTTACTGATTAATTGACATGTTAAAACAATTTGTATTATGTGACTTTGCATTACATTAACAGGAAATTATTAATGTGGACTTGAGCAATGGTTTTCTGGTCATGTTAGCTTAAGTTATACGAGGGACCACTGAAAGGTTCTCAGCCCAACCAAGAAGAGAATGATGTGGAGCCATGAAACGTACAAGTTATTCCATACTTTTCTTGACACTTTCATTTCAATGATATGAAACAAAAAGTGTAGAATAACTTGTACATTTCAAGGCTCCACATCATTCTCTTCTTGGTTGGGCTGAGAATTTTTCAATGGCCCCTCGTATTACAACAACCCAGTCACAAAAGATCCTGACAAGTTTACAATTACAACTGGCATGAAATCAGCTTTTATCATATCTCCATCCTGACAGCCCTCTTTAAATTTATCCATTTATTGCCACATTCTCCTGGCCCAAACATCACCAACTGAATGGGTTTCCAGATGTTCGCCACACTCATTCCACCCCAATTTAGGTCTATGAATATCCTACCATTTCTTGAAGGTTCTCTTTTTTGCCAAAACGTATCCAATTTATCTGGCACAGAGGATTTCTATTTTTTATCATAATATTTGTTCATTCTGTCTTATGATAATGAAGTATTGTTCTACTTTACATTTGCTTATGTTTGTAATAGTTTGTCCTTCCTCATGTTGTTCACACCATCAGGGATGTCTGCTTTGTTGCAGATTTTGGTATCATCCGCAAAGAGGCAAATCTTACTTGACAGTCCTTCAGTAATATCACTTAAAAAATGTTAAAAAGAACAGGCCCAAGAACTGAACCTTGAGGCACACCACTGGTAACATCCCTTTCCTCAGATTGATCTCCACTGATCACTACCCTCTGTCACCTTCCACTCAGTCAGTTGCTGACCCAGTCTGCCACTTTGGGGCCCATACTGAGGGCACTCAGTTTTGGGTTTTTTTATTAGATGCCTGTGTGGAACACTTTCAAAGGTTTTGCTAAAATCTAAATATACTACATCTAGCGAACTTCCTCAGTCCAATTCTCTGGTCACCCAGTCAAAGAAATTGATCAGATTTGTCTGACAAGACCTGCCTCTAGTGAATTTTTTTATAGTTTTTCGAGTGTTCAGTGAAAAAGTGGAGGCCTGATTTGAGCCCCATTTCTCTAGCTCACTGGCATGCCTTTTCCAATCAATAACTATAACTCTCTCTCCACTCCTGGTTATGTTGCAATTTTTTTTTTGGGGGGGGGGGGTGGATTCATCCTTGTCGATTCTTTTTAAAGCATTAAGTTTGTGCTCTATAGACAAAACAACTTTTTTACTCTTTTGACTGGCCATTTCAGAGGTGATCTTTTACAGATCTGAAGGGAAAGAATAAAAATATAGTTATTTAGTTAGTAGATTACTGTGCCTATTAAATATGTTGCAGAAAAAGGGTCTATCATGGTGCCCTCAGAGCACATACAGATGACTCAGAGACCAAAGAGATAGCATCTGCTAACCAAATTAGTGTTCCCGGGTCATGACTGTGCTGTAAAACAGCACAATCCCGGGCCACAAAAAAATTATCTCCGGTATGAAACTTCCCTCTGTGCTATGCCGAAAAACAGAAAGAGAAGCGTTGTGTTTCTTGACATCAACATGATGATGTCACCAGGGGGGTCTGTCAGATTAGAGAGACTGTACTATGTAACTTCATGGCATATCTTCTAGTCTTTTTTACCTTTTGAACATCAATTTGCATTTACCCATTCTACCCCACTCAGAATTTTTTAGATAACAGGCACATCATTCCTGAACCTTCAGAAGAGGTTGCAGTTGATCCAAAATACAGCAGTCAAATTGATTTATAGGAAAAAGAAGTACTATCATGTATCTCCTTTTTTGAAGGCTATTCATTAGTTGCCAGTTCATTGTAAAATTCAGTGCAAGTGTGAATGGAATTTTTCTGCCTTTGGTTCCTATTTCTCTTAATTCTGTACTAGCTATAAGATCAAGGACCTCTCAACTGTATAAACTTTCTTTCCTTTCAATTAAGGGAATAAAAGCATTAGGTTGTCTCTCGCTCCTTTATATACATCTTTACTTATATTTGGAAGGAACTACCAGTTGAGATTAGATCTATTTTTTCTCTTTATATCTTTAGAAAATATCTGAAGACTTTTCTTTTTCAAAAAATTGTTACATAAGTAATTCTATTTGAATAAACTATTACAACCTCTTATTGTGTAAACCGAGTTAAGCCTCTGTTGTCTGGAGGATGATCTGGTATATAAACTGAAAGATTGAATATCAAAGCAAACCCAGTAAATCTAGGGTTGGACAGGTAAGTCCACTGCAAGTATGAATGATCCAAATGCGGAATCCAATCTAGCCGCAACATCTGCCCTGTAAAACTTTGTGAAAGTTTTGGATGTAGGTCCAGAAGGACTGAAGGAGGGTCGACAAGTATCTTCCTACATGGGGCCATGATGCCAATAGCACTTCTCAACATTCATTCCTACCAGAATACCTGGCCTTGGTCACACAATGCAGAACACAGATAAACCCTATGCAAATATAGGATCACAAACTGAAAGTCCTAATATACACAAATGAAGCCCTAAGATGCCAGACTCTGCATGCAGTACAACACCAGAGAAATAGAGATAAATGCATTTCTTTCTGAACAGTGCAAAATATAAACAGCAGATTTAAATTCTCAAAACTGATATATTTCAATCTCTGAATTGAAAATAAAATCATTTTTTCCTACCTTTATTGTCTGGTGATTTTATTTTTCTAATTATCTTTTCCCATTCTCTGGTTGCACTTCCTTCTGTCTGTGCTCTTAACTCTGTCTGAAGGATCTTCTTATCCATTTGCTGTTTTTCTCTTCTTTATTTTCTGCCCTACATCCACCTTTGGCATTACCTTTTAACATTCAACTTTCTTCCATTTTTCTGCTTCCTTCTCAATCTCAATCATCTTACCCTCTTCTCTATCCATGTGTACCATCTCCTCCCTCTTTCTCCCCTATGCCCATCAATCCTAAAAAGCATTTCTTCCATCTCTCTCCCATCCCCCATTCCTCCCATTCATGTGCACCACCTCCTCCCTCTCTCTCCCCCTCACATGTTCAGACATCTTTGTCTTCCTCCTTCCTAGGTCTGGCATCTCTATCCTCCCCTTCCCTCTTCCCCCCTACTGAGGTTGGCATCTCTCTTCTTACTTTCCTCCCCCTCTCTTTGTCGTGGTCTGATGTAACTCTCCTTCTCTTCTCCTTCATGTGATCTGGTATCACTCTCTTCTCCTTCCTGCAGTCTGGCATATCTCCCTTTTTCCCTTCCCTCCTACCATGGTCTGGCATCTCTACTTCCATCCCCTTCTTCCTTCCCCTTCCAGTGGTCAGACATCTCTCTTCTTCCCTTCCTCTTTTCCCATGGTCTGGTATCTATCTTCCCTTCTCGCAGTCTGGCATTTCTCCCCTCTTTCCCTTCCCTCCTCCTCCCCCCCCACCCCTACTGTGGTATGGCATCTCTCTCCCTTCCCTTTCCTGGCATCTCTCTCGTGTCTTCCCTCCTCTTTCCCCTTGTCCATCTCCCTCCATCCCCTATTCCCATCTGGCATATCTCTCTCCCCCTCCTTCCCTTTCCCCTTCCTGTGATCTGGCATTGCTGTCCTCCCCTTGCCTTTCTTTTTTTTCTTCCCACAGAGGTCTGGTATCTTCTTACTCTTTTCTCCCCATCTCCACAGTTCAGCATCTCTATAGTACTCTCTCCCTCCTTCTGGCGGAATATGGCACTTTTCATCCTTTTTTTTTTTTCTAGCACTGCACTCTTTGGGCCACAAGCAGCGTGTGTGAAGTAAACACACTTCCTTCAGCAGCCTCAGAAGCATTCTCTTTGCTACAGCTTCCTACTGCAGGACAGGAAGCTGTAGCAAAGGGAAAACTTCTGAGGGCCACCAAAAGCAACATGTTTGCTTCACTCATGCTGCCTATGACCTGAAGAGTACAGCACTAGAAAAAAAGGGTATAATAATGCTGGATCCCACCGGGGGAGGGGTGAAATTCTGAACAGGCTCCGTGGGCCAGCCCAGAGGACTTGGAAGGCCACCATCATCTTGCGGACCTTGCAGTGAAGACCACTGGCCTAAGTGGTTTACATTTAGGCTCAAGTATTTCTCCCAATCTGACTAAAGTACCTAGGGGCAATGGAGTGTTAGAGACTTGCCCAGGGTCCCAAGGAGCAGCGCTGGCTTGAACCTGCAACCTTAGGGTGCTGAGTCTAGAACCCTAACCACTAGGCCACTCCTCCACTTCTCTTTATTTTCTACTCCATTCTGGTTAGCTAATACTTACACATACTGATAAGAAGAAAAGTTATAAAAAAAAAAAAAAAAGGAGCACTAATCATATAGCACATAAAGCTATCTCAGGACAATTTAGGCCAGGGTTCTCCAAAGTCCCTCCTTCGGGGCCGAATCCAGTCAGGTTTTGGGGATTTCCCCAATGAATATACATGAGATCTATGTGCATGTACTGCTTTCAATGCATATTCATTGGGGAAATCCTTAAAACCTGACTGGATTCTGCCCTCGAGGAGGGACTTTGCAGACCCCTGATTTAGGCAATGTCTGTGAGCCAGGATCTGTCAACCTGGGCCAGAGATATT
This sequence comes from Geotrypetes seraphini, assembly GCF_902459505.1. Classification (NCBI taxonomy): domain Eukaryota; kingdom Metazoa; phylum Chordata; class Amphibia; order Gymnophiona; family Dermophiidae; genus Geotrypetes; species Geotrypetes seraphini. The sequence goes on along the minus strand of NC_047088.1, from coordinate 215,525,298 downwards.
TTCCTCCCAGGTTGCCTAGTCGGCACTTATACGTCTTGACTTAGACCAAGTCAAAACAGGTATAAGTGCCGAAAAAGGGGCCGCTGAGCTGATGGCGGCTGCCGTAATCAGCTCAGCGGCCCAGCAACCTACCCACCCTCTACCGCTACCATTGTGGCAGGAGAGATGGCTCATCTCCCCTGCCACGATGGTGAGCACCCCTCTACCCGAACTGGCGTGACCCGCAGCAGGAGAGATGCCCAATCTCTCCTGCCGCGGTTTGTGGCAGTTTGGGTAGAGGGGTGATCGCGCGATCCATCACCCCCCTCCCCCGACAAGATCGGACAGGAGGGAGCTCAACCCCTTCTGCCCCCCCCCCCCCATTCCTCCCTGTCCGACACTGATCCAGGCTGGAGGGAGCCCAAGCCCTCCTGCCCCAGAGACCCTCTTACCTCCCACCCCCATTAAGATACAGGCAGAAGGGATCCCAGGCCATCCTGCCCCGAAGCAGCCTCCCCATGACTGAACCCCTGATCGGCCCACCAAACACTCTCTCCCACCCACTGACCCGCAAGACCCACCTGCTGACCCCGCCACACCATCCCCGACACCCCCTTACCTAAAAAAACAGTTGGATGGATGGGTCCCAAGCCCGTCTGTCCAGCAGGCCCGCCATCCTCAGAATGGCGGGCCTTAGGGCCTAATTGGCCCAGGCATCTCAAGGCCTGCCCACAGGAGGGGCCTTAGGCACCTGCAAAAAAAAAGAAAACAATTGAAGACATATCTTTCCTAAATAATGATTTTCTTAATGATTATATGGTCTCTTAACTTTGTTAATTGCATAGAACTTATAAGGTTATGCAGTACAGAAGTTGTTTATTATGTTATTCTGGAAATAGGAATGGAAGAAAACAAGGGAGATGGTGACAGGTGGGAAAGAGAAATGATGAGTATGGAGTGGTGACGAGAGGGAGGGAAGAGAGGGTACCCAAGGAAGGGGAGAGAGATGATGGTGCCCATAAATGGTAGGGAAAATAAGAGATGGAAATGACAGATTTGCAAAAGAGGAAGAAAAGTTGATTGTGAAAGAATAATATAGGGCAGGAAGTAAAAAATAAAGCGTCAATAGACAGAGCATAGGGAAGCAGAACCAGAGATTCAGAACAAGATGATTAGAAAGATAAAATCAGACAACTAAATGATTTTAATTTTAGTTTAATAAGGGAGTAATGGGATTTGATATACCATCTTTCTGTAGGACAATTGAATTGAAATTGTCAGTTTTGAGAATTTATATCTGCTATGTATATATTGCACTATACTGGAGGAAATGGAAGGGGGTGCAACTGTGCGATTAAAAATTTTAATCGATGTACAGCCCTAAAAAATACTACTTTCTTTTGCTCTACTAAACATTGGCAGAATTGTATAAATACATATAAGGGATCATCCCGTTATCAGTACAGCTTATAATCTCTTCCTGTCATTCTTAAAATTGATTGCCTGCTATCATAGTGGAACAAATTATTATATAACTGAGGCATCACAGTTCAGCTTCCTGCTTTTCTTACATTCAGACAGAGTGGAGCCCTTAACATGCCATAATTTCCTGCTTTTACAAGATCTGTGGCTTGTAGTTTTATTATCACTTTCATAACTGAAGGAATTTTATAGTCACATGAGGGGAGTGAGTTGTTAAAAATGTATTTAGAGAAATTGCTTTAGACTTCTTCCTCAAATACAGGATCTAATCTGTGCTTTGTGCACGTTCAGAAATTCATTCTCATGCTAGCTTTAACAAAACCTCTGCAGTGTTCAGAAAACTGGAAAATTATTGTAGTATACAGGCAAATTCTAATCTAAAAGGGACTAAAACTGACTTTGATTTTATTTTTTTTGCTATCACAATCAGCACTACAGTCAAGAAGATTCAAATAGAAAAAACTACAATGCATACAGATTGTGTCTACAGTCACCACACAGCTACGAAGACCCCTATTTTGATGAGAGAGCTCATTTTTCAGCACCTTCAAATTACTCCACACAATATGGACTGAAATCAACCACAAACTATGTAGACTTTTATTCAGCAAGGCGGCCTTGTAGAGCAGATCAGTACCCGGGGTCACCTGACTCTTGGGTATAGGAAGGAGAACTCAAAGAAACAAGAACTTGGTCTTTTATGATCATGCTCGAAAAGATTGAATGGACTTTTTTTTCTCTTCTAGTTTGAAAGTGAAATGTGAATGTGAAATTAAAAGAAGGAACATGGAAAAGTTTTTCATTTCTTTGGAAGGAATCATAAGGAAAGGGAGATAAATATTTAAAGTGAGAGGGACTTTGTTTTGGGTGGAGGTTTCTTTTTTGCCCCCATTAGAGGTTAGATCTTATTACCTGTAGTTCCTGTAGTCTGGTGAAGGTGTAGGGTAAGTGATAGAAGGTCTGAGAATGAGGAGGATGAATTTGGGGAAACTGGGTAATTGAAATCAGTTGAAATATGATTTTTTAAGTGAATCAAAGTCTTGTTCTGATAGCTTGTACAGATAACACTAAAATGAATGCTTTTTGTTATTACTAAACATCAGGATTGTATGCCATCATGTCTTGTAAATTTCTTGCACTGTTGTAAATATCAGAATGCCATATTGATTTGAAAGTGCCATCTTTGTAATGCGTGTCAATTGCAAAACCATTTGAAAAGTTGCCATCATAAGAGATGCTCTAATAAAAAAAATCTCCTTTTTATTTTTAAATGAGTAGAGTAACTTTGAAGCACAAAATCTAGTATTGTCTACACATTCTTCATTCCCTGCCTCTTTCATAGGATGTCTCACTGCCATTTTCTATGCACATAGAAGAAAAATAAATGTGGATGTTTAGCCACAGAAAGTTGTTTTGAGCTTTTTTTTTTTTTTTTCTCTCTCTTTTTTGCTTCCTGATGTATATTTGAAAAACATACAGTCTATTTAAAAATTCTATTACCATGTTTGAAGAACTTCAACAGCTGTGGCCAGTCCTGGGAGGGCAAGGGGCTGGAGAGCATTACATTTCATTTCTCATCTGTCACACTGGAATGACAAATTTGTATATTCCTGCATGTCCCCTTGTTTTTGTTTTCTTATTACATTTCAGTGTTTCATGCTAATATATTTGATTTTGCTATATATTGTTCAAGATAGCATATATTTGTATGTTCCTTGTTATATGATGTCTGTTTTTAAGAAAGGTATCCCTGACACTGGCAGGAACACAGTTAATTGTGCTATGTATGAGGGCTCATAAACCACTGGAAACAACAGCAGGAAGAGTTTTCTAAAATGCTGCCCAGTAATATGGATAAAACCAGCTTCTCTTTTCCTGTGAGATGCAGGAATGTTTTTTCCTCAGGAAAAGACTACACTAGTACAGGAGAAAAGCTGGAACACATTTTTGGCCATCATTTCATTACTAGATAAATATCAATGAATACTATTTTGACAAATTTTAAAGCATTTACAGTATATACCATCTTTACAGTATATACTATTAAAGGATAGAAAAAAAAAAAAAAATAAGGATGTTTTAAACCATTTAAATCTCTTAATTTTCTTTGATATCACACCGATTCTGTTAATGTAGTTCTTTGTGTCAAGCTAAACCATAGAATGTGTGATAGATGCCAACCAGCCCTATCACAAAGGTAGACAAACGGGTCCCTGAGCACCATTTAGTCCAGTGATTGTACCAACACCAGCATACATCACAGTGTGACTTGTTTGTTTCTGAGACAGGAAGTAGTAAAGGTTAACTAAAGATTAACACGCAAAGAATATTAGCTAAAGTGAATCAATTTGGGGGTTAATTTGTGTGCAGTGTATTAATAACTTGTATGAAGCTAAAGTTTTAATCGAAATGGAAATAGCTTGAATGTGTATCAGTAATTGTCACACTGCATTCTATATCTGAAGTTTTTCTTATGTTTTCTCCCCTGCGATGCTATGTTCTTAAGTTATATATAAAATTGAAAATTATTTTGTTTTAAGCTTTCTTGCAGTTTTAGGACTATTCCTTGATAATTCAATAGACAGTGAGCTAAACGAGTTCAGTGTTCCAAGGAAAGAGTTAACCTTGATCCATCCATGCACTTGGGGACATTAGATGGCAAGTTTCTCCACTGTTTGGCCTCAACAGTTTCATCTCGTCCCAGTTGATAGCAAGAGTACTGAAGATCTTCTTTGATTGTGCCATGCCAGATCATCCCACCTTGTTCCTTGTATTGTAATTTTGGATATTGATAATTATGCAGTCTGAGTATATCTAACCAGCAGAACTCTGCTCAGCTACAATATCGTCGAGCATCGATGACTCATTACTACTGAGGATCTCCTCGCTGATCATATAGTCATGATAGGTAACACCGTAAAAAATATATATTTTTTTTTTTTTGCACCACATTTAGTTTTTGTGCCTTTGTAGTAATTTTCCATGTTTGAGGTATAGATCACAATTAACAGGATGCTGGCTTTATAGAGCTTAATTTTAATCATTGTTGATTGTGTTCCACCTTCACTTATATCCTATGTTGGCTATTATGATGATATGTGTATTGTATTGACATCATACGTGGCACTCTTTTTCTGCTGAAATTGTCTTGCCTATGTCCAGATTACGGATTCATGACAGAAATAAAGAAGATGGACTCATTTGAGCTTTGGTGTTGGAGAAGGATTTTATGTATACTGTGGACTGCCAGAACGACTAACAAATCGATTATGGAAGAGATCAAATCGGCTATGTCACTCGAAGCCCAAATGATGAAGTTACAACTGTCTTATTTTGGTCATACTGTTAGAAGAGAAAGATCATTGTACACTGGTAGATTGCTCTTTCAAAATTTATGTTTTTGATTTGTGTGCTGTGAATGATATGACTTTAAAAAGACCAGGGGTTAACATAAGTGATGAGTTATCTGTGTTAAACCAGATCCGTCAAACAAAAAAATAAAAGTGAAAAAATAAATAAAATCAAAATGGGGAATTTTGAATAAAACACATTGGATGTCTCTTGGAATCTTTGATAGGCTGGTATCTTAATGCATTCTGCTTCATTTTTTTAAAATCAAGTTCCTTATATTCAACTTGATGTATTTTATCTATTCTATGTATTACTTCTTTCCCTGCCATGCTGGTATTTTCTGCATTATATTGTAAATGCTTTCTGTCTTTATCTGTTTTTAAGTCCATTACTCTAATTTTTATTTTAATCTGTAACCCATATATTAGCTCACCTTGTGAAACGCCTAGAACTTTTCGGTATGGCGGTATATAAGAATAAAATTATTATTATTAAATATAAGGTATTAATCTACTTCAACTTATGTAGATGGAGATATGAACATATAATGAAGTAAATACTACCATCATCTCAGGGTCATATTGAGCAGATTTAAGATTAAAAATTATATTTGAAAAGTGTGAAAAAAAATCTAGTGTAATTAAGCCTGCATAATATGTGAAATAAGGAATACATCTAGAGAAAGGAGAAAAAATCAAATGGCATGTGTGATGTTTAGCTATGATTGCTTCTTCCACAAAAAAGAGATGATTGATGTTCCACAAAAAAGAGGTATGCCAATTGGTTTCAAATGTCTGTGCTATGACTTAAATATATGCTGAAAGTGTAAAGGATAAAAAATCATAAACATTTCTGAAAGGATGTAACATAGGGATAAATTATATATATATATATATTTGCGGCAGAATGAGGGGAGTGGCCAAAATGGCGGTGCTAAGCTAGGCGCATTGAGAACATTCTCATCTGGGGAAATTTTCTTTCCATTATTATGCCGTATACTAAAAGAAAAGGCAGCGTAAGGGTGCCTACCTCCTCAACACTAGCAGCTGCCGTAACCAGCGCATGATTGAGCAGTGCCTAACGACACTTGCTCGGAGAACAGGTGAGCTAAGCCCCGCTGTGGGAGAAATGCAGGGGTGATCGATCCTGCTGGTGCCCAAGATCTCGTTCTCGCCCGCATTAGATGTCTCACCTCCCTGTCCAGCTGATGCTGCTGCCCTGGAAGCGGTGAACATGGTGGCTGGAGATGCACCCGAGGTTCCCGTGGAGGAAGGATCCATGGCAGATGAGCTTCTGCCGATGTTTACTAGTTCTGGGGAGCTATTCCCCGACAGAATACTTTTGCAGCCATCTTGAAGACGCTCCAGAGAGTGGATGTTGCAACCAGGAAGCCTTCAGAGGAGGTAAAAGCTTTGGGGACGAAGCTAGATAACTTTATAAAAATATCTGAACAAATTAACACTGAAACTAAGAATACTTTAATTAAAATACAAAATGAAGTACATTCCTTGCTAAGATATAAGACTGCTGCAATAAAATATAGTGCTTTGCTGCACTAGAAAATAGAAAACAGAAAATTTCAACCGATGGTTAAACCTAAGGATTTTGAACTTTCCTAAAACTCCGGGTATTTCTTTGTATGAAATGTTTAAAAAATATGCGGTGGAAATTTTGTCCTACTCTTCAGAACATATTCCCCCATTGAATACAATTTACTATGTTCCACCACCTAAAAAGTCTGCCCAGGAGGTTATGGAAGGAGAGAAGATATAAGTTTCACAGACAGCTTTAAATAACATATCAGCAATTCTAGAAGAATCTATTTCTGATGTGGTAGAGAGAGAACTACACTACTGATCTCCTTTGTTTTTCAACATGACTTGGACTCATTTATGAAGTTATATTTTAGGTTCTCAAAATCCTTGTTCTATGGGAAAAGAATATGGGCATATATGGATGTCACGAAGACAACTCAGGAGAGAAGGAAACAGTTTTTGTCTTTAAGGTAGGAAGCAGTAGCTTTGGGGGCCTCCTTACTAGCATACCCCTGTAAGTGCATTATAAAATATGTATTCTTTCTTCCTGATCAGCTAAAATCCTTCCTGGACCTGAAAAAGATGGCTTGAAGTTGACCCAGTGTGAAAAGAGATAGTAAGTAAAGTTGCGTTGTAGCCTTTTTTTGAAATGTTTTTCCTTTTTATAAGCCTATTGTTTTTCTGCTTAACTTCCCTTATAGTTGTGGTCTAAGGAGAGATAATCAATTATACCACTGTTTATTTTTGGTTGTATAAGTTACAAAATTCATGCTGTATTTCTTTGATAAGAAGTTTATTTTCTTGTAAAATTGTTGGAAATTATAAATAAAGAATTATATATATATTCGCACACAAATCTGAAAAGAACATAAGAAATAACTGAAAAATTTTAAAAATATAAGCATAACATTGATACACATGTATTTTGTTAGTGTTCATATAAAATGACTTGGATTCACATGTGTCTTACAAAGAGGGTCTTAAATCCATTTTTGCAATTAATCCATGAGGTATGATGGTATTAAAATTAAATATTGTCCTATGTTCTTCCTTTGAGAGTTTTAGATCTACATCACCTCCTTTCCATTTAGTCTTTACAACTTTAATTAAAAAAATTAATAACATTGATGGTAAGATTTATACCAATGGTTGACAATGATGTTGATTGTATAGTTCTACTCACACAGCTTCTGTGCTCAGTAATTCTCATTTTACCCATCCTCTTAGTTTTCCCTATGTACCAAAGATGACAAGGACAGATGATGGCATAGAAGACGGAATGTATATTCCAATTGATCCTCTCTCTTCATTTGATTCTCTTATAACAAGATGTATGAATTCTGACATAGAGATACAGTTTTTACACACTGTACATGGCCCACGTCATGAATGGACTAAGTTGTGTATTTCATCTTAAATAACCTCTGGTAAAGCTGAGGGAACAAGATATTCTCTGAGGTTCCTGATATGAATGGGCAATGATAGGGGTGATACCCCAAAAGCACTGGTGTGTTTCCAAAATGTGCCAATTCTTAATAATATGTTGGATGGCTCTTGGGAGATGGGGAAAATATAAAGTGCAAACTAATGCAGGTCTATCTTTTTCTTGATTGGGTTGAAGAAGGAGGTCTCTATTCTGCATCCTAGCTTTTCTCGGGCATTCTTGAACACACTCCACAGGATAACCTCTCTATGTAAAGTTATGTGCCATTGCTGGAACCTGTCAATCAAATTCAGTCATGTTTGTGCATAGTCTGTGCAATCTCAAGAATTACAAATAAGGTAAGTTAAGTTTCTGACTATGACTGGAAACTGGTATAGTATAGATACATATTCCTATCAGTCTCTTTTCTATAGATGGATGTCATAAGATGATATTGTGTCTTCTTGATTTTGACATCCAATAAAGGTACTACTGTGTTGTAGTGGATCTTAAATTGGGTTATCACAAGAATTTAACCACTGATGGAACAATGAGTCTCTCTATACTTCCTCTTCACAAAATGAAGATATCAATATATCTCTTGTGGAGAAGCTCCTCATGTGTATACGGATAATCTTCCAAATATCCAGGGTGACTAGCAAAGTATCTTATAGATCTCCATCAAATGACTCCAACAGATTAATCATGAATGATGAATCTCTAATGTATAACTTGATTTGTGGAATAAATGGTCTCGGGAAAAAATCTAAAAATTTTGAAGAGGCTCGAGAACTGAACCATTGCCTGAAATGATTGGTCATACTGGTAGGTCTGTAACTGATTTGTTAATCTTTGGTAATATGTAAATCATTGGAATAACCAGATTTTTCATGGTGAGAAATTCACTCTCTTTAATTGTGATGAATCTTGCATTTAAGACATACATGACAAGAGAGCTAATCTCCTTCCTCAGATTTTCTGTAGAGCCTTCATTTAATCATGTATAGTAAGAAATGTAAAAAATATGTTGCTCAATCTGTTTTATTTATATACTCTTCTGTCAAGAACTACTTTTGTGCCTCCTTTGTCAGCTGGTTTGATCACAATGTCTGTATTACAAGATAGCATTTAAATTGCTATATGTTCTTCTTTACTCAAATTATGGAAAACTTATGGTCTTGTGGAAAACTTTCTTAATGGTTCTTTTCCAAAGGCTAGACAAATGATGGGTTGTATTCGTAGAACTTTCGTCAGCCGGAAGCCTGAAGTCATAATGCCGTTGTACAGATCCATGATGAGACCTCATCTGGAATATTGTGTACAATTCTGGAGGCCACATTACCAAAAGGATGTGCTGAGAGCTGAATCGGTTCAGCGAATGGCCACCAGGATGGTCTCAGGACTCAAGGAACTGTATGAGGAAAGACTGAGTAAATTGCAGCTATACTCACTCGAGGAACATAGAGAGACATGATTGAGACGTTCAAATATATCACGGACTGTATCGAGGTGGAAGATGATATCTTTTTTCTTAAAGGACCCACGGCCACAAGAGGGCATCCGCTGAAAATCAGGGGCGGGAAATTTCATGGCGACACCAGGAAGTATTCCTTCACTGAAAGGGTGGTTGATCATTGGAATGATCTTCCACTGCAGATAACTGAGGCCAGCAGCGTGCTAGATTTTAAGAGAAAATGGGATAGGCATGTGGGATCTCTTAGGGAAGAAGTTAGGGAAGTGGGTCATTAGAATGGGCAGACTTGATGGACTGTGGCCCTTTTCTGCTGTCATTTTCTATGTTTCTATTGATTGAAGACCTCAGTTAGGGGATCTGGTGGTATCCACATTGATTCTCACTTCATCACCGATAGGTCTATATTTTCAGTAGTCTATGATGAAAAGAAATGTTTTATTTGAAGTTTTCTGTTAAACCGAAATATATCCTCTCTGATTTGTAGTGGGTCATATCTGGCAGTTGGTATGAAGTATAGACCTCTATGTAAAACTTATGGTATGTAAGCTCAGTATTTGTAAGATTGAAAATGGGAACTTTCTTTACCAATCATGGTAAAAAGATCAATTTCTCATTCTGCCTCTGCCCCTGAGCCTTGCTACATATTGTAAAAAAAATAAGCTGGGAGGGTGTGAACAGCTAAAAATAGAAAGGACAAGGAGAAACAAACTGCACATGCTTGTTGGGGTGTCAGGTGATCAACACCACTTCGTGGCATGTGACCCATCAAAGAAGGCAAGTACTGTGAAACAAAAAATGATGTAAGGAGTACCTATATGAGCTGCCATCTTGAAAAGGGGTTGTGGCCTGAGCAGAGTTATGTCACCAAATGGGATGGGGTTATGCAAAGAGAGGGTAGGGTTTGGGGGTAGATTTAAGCAAATAAGGTAGAGTTAGGAGTGAGGTTATGCATCAAAGGTGGTGGGGAGTAGCTGAGAGTAGACAGGGCTTGGGCTTCTGATTGGCTGACAGGACCAGAAATGAGTGTGGTCATCTGTCAAAAATATGCAAATTATGTATGACAAAAGTCATGTAGCCTTACTACTGAGGAGCAAAGAGGCGGGAGATATGCTAGACCTGGTCAAGGGATGGGACAGAGTTGCCAGGAGATTAGTGTGCTTGGGTGGAAGAGGAGACATAATTAGGTAGAAGATAGGGAACAGCAAGTGTGTGTGCCAGGAAAAGTGAGATGGATCAGTTGAGAGAGAATGTGCTAGGAGAAAGGAGAAAAAGTGTGTGGGTAGGAGGGAAGAGAAAGAAATATAAGAGGAAGGTTTAAAAAGAGGAGAGAAGGTGTAGGAGAGAGAAGATGTGGAATGGGGAAAAGATGATGGAAGAACTGACAGAAAGGTGAAGGGGGATAGGTGAGTGAGAAGAGCCAGAAGTGGAGAGAGAAGGAAGGAAGATGAATGTGTGGAGGAAAAAAGTAAAAAGAGAATGAGTAGAGGAGGAGAAGGCCAGGAGCAAGGGGGTATATATGAGAGCAGGAGGGAGGAGAGAGAGGAGAATGGAAGAGTATAGGTAGGATACAGAAAAACATGAGAACAAAAGAAAGATGATGACAAAATGGAACGAGGAGGAAATTCTGAGAGAATAAAATGTGACAAATGTGGAAAAAGAAAATAAGAAAGGAAAATAAGAATATATTAGGAAATATTTATTGTATTACACTGTGGTAATTACAATTGAACAGCTGGGAAGTTGAAAGCTGGTGGTAGCAGTGATGGGGTGTGAATAATAAAATGTGGATAAAAGGGGATGAGGAAGAAAGGGTTTTTTTCTTCCACCATCACTCAAGTAGGTGTCAATCTGAAGGGAGGGCAAAGTACCCCACCACCACCATAAATCTGACTTCCTACATCTTGCCACCTCTCCCAAACAAGTTTCTTTTAGTAATCTAAGATGTACACTGATATAATAAATAAATGCTTCTATTTCATTTTATTTTATTTTTCAGGAATACAGAATAATTGCACTATTCCTGCTTAAAATTCACAGCTATGGTATTTATCTATATACCCTCTAATTCTGTAATGCTGTGTACATGTTTTTGCACTTAGCATGGAAAAGTGTGCACACTGGTTTGGAAATAGTGCCAGTTATGCATGTAAATTAACTTGGCAAATAGCCACTGATTTGCACTAACAACCAATAATTGCCAGTTTGATATAACTGATGCTAAGTGGAACTAATTTAATGTAATCGTTATTCTGGAAACTTAACCCCCCCCCCCTTTTTTTTTACAAAACCATAGCACATTTTTTAGTGGCATGATAGCTCCGACGCTTATAGGAATTCTATGAGTGTCAGAGCTGTTACCACCACAGCCAGCACTAGAAACTGCTATGGTTTTGTAAAAAAAAAAAAAAAAGGGAGGGGGGAGTTAGTGCAAAAAAAATCTATAGTATATAACTTCAAGGGGGGCAGGGGCATCCCAGCACTTACACACTAAGGGGCTTATTTTCAAAGCACTTAGACACACAAAGTACTATAGAAACTTAAATCAGTTTGGCCATTGTTTCTGCCAGTAGTGGTTGGCATTAGAGAATGACACGGTGACGGTTTACCCGCGGCCACCGCATTTAAGCCGCGGGTCACCGCCGAAAACGGGGAAGAAAACTAGCAGTCGCTGCGGTGACGGGGACAAGGCCATTCACCGACCGCGGAAACGGTGAACAGGTTTGTCCCCGCGGGCCAATGTACCCCCTTCTAGGAACCGCTATTTACCTGTGTTTCACCGCTCCTCGCTCGTCTGGCCAGCAGGCCTGCCTCCGTCCAAATGAGGCGGGCCCGCCCCTCCCCTCCCCTGCCTCCTAATGGCCTCCCCTAAGATCGCCGGCAGGAGGGTACCCAACCCCTCCTGCTGGACCCCCCCCCCCCCAACGAACCCTCCCACCCCGGAACCCCCTTACTCTTACTTTCCAAGTTGGACCGGACAGCTCCTTGCTCGTCTGGCCAGCAGGCCTGCCTCCGTCCAAATGAGGCGGGCCCGCCCCTCCCCTCCCCTGCCTCCCAATGGCCTCCCCTAAGATCGCCGGCAGGAGGGCACCCAACCCCTCCTGCTGGACCCCCCCCCCCCAACGAACCCTCCCACCCCGGAACCCCCTTACTCTTACTTTCCAAGTTGGACCGGACAGCTCCTCGCTCGTCTGGCCAGCAGGCCTGCCTCCGTCCAAATGAGGCGGGCCCGCCCCTCCCCTCCCCTGCCTCCCAATGGCCTCCCCTAAGATCGCCGGCAGGAGGGTACCCAACCCCTCCTGCTGGACCCCCCCCCCAACGAACCCTCCCACCCCGGAACCCCCTTAGTCTTACTTTCCAAGTTGGACCGGACAGCTCCTCGCTCGTCTGGCCAGCAGGCCTGCCTCCGTCCAAATGAGGCGGGCCCGCCCCTCCCCTCCCCTGCCTAACCCACAGGATCCTAGGGCCTGATTGGCCCAAGCACCTAAGGCCCCTCCTATAGCGGGAGTGGCTTTAGGTGCCTAGACCAATCAGGCCCTAGGATCCTGTGGGTTGGGCAGGGTAGGTGCGGGCACGCCTCATTTGGACGGAGGCAAGCCTGCTGGCCATACGTGTGAGGAGCCGTCCGGTCCAACTTGGAAAGTAAGACTAAGGGGGTTCCGGGGGGGGAGGGTTCGTTGGGGGGGGGGGTCCAGCAGGAGGGGTTGGGTACCCTCCTGCCGGCGATCTTAGGGGAGGCCATTGGGAGGACCGGCAGGAGGGGTTGGGTACCCTTCTGCTGCGATTGTCGGGAGGGCCGTTGGGGGGGTCTACAGGAGGGGTTGGGTGCCCTCCTGCCGTGATCGCTGGGGGGAGGGGAGACTTGCAGCCGTAGCCGCGGTCACTATGCTAATCACGGCAGGGAGATCTTTGCCGCGATTAGGTACAGCGCCGCGTCTACTTACCATATAGGCTAACATTGTAAGCATTTAAAGTACATGTCGTGTTTGTTTTTGCATTGCTAGCCCCAGGGGTGGTGGAAGATTAGTGATTGAAAAACTGTATGAAAAATAACTATTTTAAATTTAGTGATCAAAATGTGTCAGTTTTGAGAATTTATATTAATTAATTTTTTCTCTGCGTGTTTTGTTTTTGTATAGTTATTAACTAATATTTAACTAAGTTTTAAAGTTTTAAAGAATGTTTCCTTTATACGTAAATAAAGAAAAGTGAATGGGATTGCAGTGGCGGTGACGGGGCGGTGAATGGGGTGGCAGTGGCGGTGACGGGGCGGTGAAGAGGATGGTGAGACGGGGACGGGGCGGTGACGGGGATGGTGAGACGGGGACGGGGCGGTGACGGGGATGGTGAGACGGGGACGGGGCGGTGACGGGGACCAATTTTTTCACCGTGTCATTCTCTAGTTGGCATCATCACAACTGTTACAAAGACACAAGAAGCATATGTATTTGGTGTACCCCAGTTGCAGACCCAGAAAGAGTGACACAACTTTGAGATCACCACAGAGGTTCCACTGGTGATCTGCATAGTGTCTGAGTTTTAAAAGTGCCTCCATCGACTTGTATGTTTCCTTCAACCCAACTGTATGAGCAACAAGAACAGATGGCTTCTGGTTTCTATTGTGTAAAAGTACCGTTTTAAGGCTTGCTTTGCTTGAATCAATGAATAGTCTCCATTCATCAGGAACATGTTCATATCCCAGTTCACGCATGAGACTATTACTTTGTACTTTGTCTAAGCACTTTGAAAATGAGCCTCTAAGGTTCTAGAACACTGTCAATTACACACACAATTTTTGTGATTTACACCAGCCATTGACATGAAGTAAATGGCTGTACCTAAATGTTGGCATGTAAATGAGGACTTAAGGTGGTATTCTATAATGGCAATTACATAAGAACATAAGAGTTCTCATACTGGGACAGACCAAAAATTCATCAAGTCCAGAATCCTGTTTCCAACAAGTACCTTGCAAGATCTCAAAGAGTAAAACAGATTTTATGCTGCTTATCCTAGGAATAAGCAGTGGATTTCCCCACAGCCATCTTAATAATGGTTTATGGACTTTTGTTTTAGGAAATTATCCAAACCTTTTTAAAAACCCTGCTTAGCTAACTGCTTTCACCATAATTCTCTAGTAACAAATTCCAGAGTTTAATTATACAAGTGAAAGAAATATTTTCTCTTATTTGTTTTAAATCAACTACTTAGTAGCTTCATCACATGCCCCCTAGTTCTAGTATTTTTGGAAAGAGTAAACAAGCGATTCACACCTACCTGCTCCACTTCACTCAATATTTTATAGACCTGTATCATATCTCCCCTGAGCCAAATCTTCTCCAGGCTGAAGAGCCCTAACTGCTTCATCCTTTCCTCATAGGGAAGCTGCCACATTCCTTTTATCACTTTTGTCACCTTTCTCTGTACCTTTTCTAATTCCACTGTATCTTTTTTTAAATGCAGTGACCAGAACTGCACACAGTATTCCAGGTGCAGCTGAGCATTATAATATTCTCATCTTTGTTTTCCATTCCTTTCTGATAATTCCTAATATTCTACTTGCTTTCTTAGCTGTCACTGCACACTGAGCTAAGGCTTTCAATGTATACTCAACAATGACCCCCTAGATCAGGGACCTCAAAGTCCCTCCTCGAGGGCCGCAATCCAGTTGGGTTTTCAGGATTTCCCCAATGAATATGCATTGAAAGCAGTGCATGCACATAGATCTCATGCATATTCATTGGGGAAATCTTGAAAACCCGACTGGATTGCGGCCCTCAAGGAGGAACTTTGAGACCCCTGCCCTAGATCCTATTCCTAATTGCTGCTGTAGAATTCACACTTAGCACACAGCTATCCTAACACCTAAATTTCTGCAACCTTTTCAAAACTACCCCCATAACAGCTTCCCTATGATAAATGCTTCTGAATATCAGGCTCTTGTTTGGTTTTGTTTTGGTTATCTATTCTTTATTTGCATATATGTTTCTTTGTTCATCACTTATAGGTGGTTTATAAATGAAGAAATTAAAAAAAATTAATTCCTAAATGCATTATCTGAGCTCTATTCTGGTATTCAGTTAACAAAAGGAATGTCAGAAAACCACTGATGATGCTTTTTTATACCTAAGAAAGTCTCTAAGGAACAAAATCTTATGGCATGGTATAAATTGACATTTATGATACAATGGTGACATCCTGTGGCCAACTTTAAGAATCCAGGAACATTTCACATAAAATTTGCAGGTCAAATAAAGGGCCTTCTAGATCAGTGCTTCTCAACCCCATCCACAAGGCACACCAAGCCAGTTGGGTTTTCAGGATATACACAGTGAATATGTATGAGAGAAACTTGCATGTTGCGGGAGATAGTACATGCAAATCTCTCTAATGATTGACTGGGTATGTCCTGAGGACTGAATTGCAAAGCTCTGGTCAAGTCATAAGCATATAGGTACTTTAATATCTTCGTACTTTGTATCAAGTTATCAGTGAAAAACTAGGGAAATTTTCATTAGAAAAGTAGTGACAAAAGGAATTCTTAACTTTATGAAAATAATTTTATAACAGGGCACCTAGTTAATAGAGCAGGAAGGTGGCTATCATGCATATTATATAAAGACACAAAGGTACCTATGGGGCCCTTATACTGTTAGGCACTTAGCATGTAGATGGGTACACAATAACTATTACTGCACACACAGGGTAACTGCTTTTACATTATTTTTGGATGCTAATTCACATATAAATTTGTGGATGATACCAAAACCTGCAATAGGTCCAGAATTTGGCAGCTAAAATTTAATGCTTAGAAATGCAGAGTAATGCATTTGGACTAGAGAGCTGCACGGGAACGTGGATGACGGGGATCCCATGGATTCCCCCTTTGGGTCGTGGGGATCCCGTGGGGGACGCCTGTCGTCTTGGGGATCCCGTGGGGTTCGATGCAACTCGAGCCGTGAGGCTCATCTTCTTTTCCTACCTGCCCTGCAGCAGCACACATAGCCGACCGGAAGTCTTCCCCGATGTCAGCGCTGATATCGGGGAAGACTTCCAGTTGGCTATGTGTGCTGCTGCAGGGCAGGCAGGAAATAGAAGACGAGCTTCAGGGCTCCACCTACCTCCCAGAGTTCCATTTGGATGAGAAAGTTGCTGGCAGATGAGGGCTGGACACGAACGTGGGAGGCAAATGCAGGACACAGAAGGAGTCGAACGTGGGAGGCAAATGAGGGATAGAAGGAGGTCGAACATGGGAGGCAAATGCAGAACACAAAAGGGGGAAGGGAGTGCAATTTTGGACACAAGGCATGAACTTGGCAGAGAGGATGGAGGAAGTGAGGGAAAGAGATGCTGAGGTGGGGGAGGGAGTGCGTTTTTGGACACAAGGCATGAACTTGGGAGAGAGGATGGAGAAAGGGAGGGAAAGAGATGCTGAGTTGGGGGAGGGAATGTGTTTTTGTACACAGAAAGCATGAACTTGGGAGAGAGGAAGGGAGGGAAAGATGCTGAGGTGGGGAAGGAAATAGAAAGGGAAAATTAGGCGTGGGTTTATCAGTGAGAAGGAAAGAGATGGTTGTGTACACGGGGAATGGAAGAAAGTTGAAGTTTTGGTCATAAGGAGGGACTGAGGTACAGATGAGAGGGAGAAATATTGTGGTGGAAAGGGAACAGTGGGACAGATTGAAATGGATGCAAGAGGGATGAATATTGGACATAGTGGTGAAGGGAATGGAGGAAGAGATGTGGCATGGTGCTGGAGAGGGGTGATAGAAGGAGAAATGTTGGGCAGGGGGCTGGTGGGCAGGGGCAAAAGATGAGAAAGGGATAAATGCTGGACCATGGTAGGAGGAACCAATGGACAGCAACAGAAGAATTTACAGAAGATGGGAAAGCGGAAAAAAGAAACTGGGACCAACTTTATGGAAAAATAAGTTTCCAGACAACAAAGGTAAAAAACAGAATTTATTGACTAAAATATGTTAGCTTTGGGAAATGTATATAGCAGATGTCTTTGTATTGTGTTCAAAAGAAAAGGAAATGCATTTCTGGTTTTATTTCTACAGTGCTACCGGAGAATGTGATAAGCAGAAGCACGCTACAGGGCTTCAAAGAAGGTCTGGACAGGTACCTGGAGGACAAAGGGATTGAGGGGTACAGATAGGAGTAGAGGTAGGTACAGACATGAGTAATAGAGGTAGGTAATAGGGATAAGATTAGAGGATTAGAGGCAGTTACAAAATTAGTCAGGGACACTGTTCAGGCAATTAGGCCTGATGGGCCGCCGCGGGAGCAGACCGCTGGGCAGGATGGACCCCCCTGGTCTGCCTCAGCGGAGGCAACTTCTTATGTTCTTATGTGTTGAAGTACTTGCTGACCCTTGCTGTGACTGGTGGTGATCCCCCAAGCACCGCGAGCAGAGGACCTCCTCTAGAGATGGCCAGAGCTCCCCTCCACCAAGGACAGCAGTCGCTGGCAACATCCATTAGCCACTGAGGTGCCAGCATCTGTGACTCAGGGATGCTACTGCTGCCTGCCAAGCTTGGCAAAAAGGATCCCCAGCCAACTGCAAAGGAAGTCCTCAGCTGACAGCTTGGGGGTTCTCATCAGCTGAGTATTTATATTTTATATTTACATTAGAGGTAGGAATTTGTTTACAAAGTATATATTCTTCCCAATTAATATTTCCAAATTAATAAAGTGTCTTTGCTTATTTGTAAATGGGTCTCTACCAGATCCTTTAATTCAGTAGCATAATTAAATGAAATAACTATTTCTGAAGTTTCTAGGGATGGGCGGGGATGGAGGGGATTCCTCGTGGGGATGGAGGGATTCCTCATGGGGACAGATGGGATTTTGGCGGGGATGGGTGGGATTTCTGTCCCTGCGCAACTCTCTAATTTGGACTGCAAAACCCAAGGGAACTGTACAGTTTATAGGGTGAAGAACTTTTGTGCACAAAAGAGGAGCAGGACTTGGGTGTGATCATAAGTGATCATCTTAAGGTGGCCAAACAGGTGGAAAAGGCCACAGCAAAAGCTAGAAGGATGTTTGAGGACATAGGGAGATGAATGGCCAGTAAGAAAAAGGAAGTAAAGATACCCCTATATAAGACTCATTTAGACTATTGTGTACAGTTCTGGAGACCGTATCTTCAAAACAATATATTTTATTTATTTATTTATTCATTTATTTAGCCCAGAACGGGTTACAAGATTACATTCACAGTAGAAGTAAGACAAACTTTTGTGGGAAAAATAAACATGGTGTACATAGAGGTATAAATTTCCGCTTTTACAGTATAATCATGACATACAGATTTGGAGATATGGACAGTGAACATAGGGTGTTTTAAAAATTGCAGTATGTTCCGAGAAAACATAGTCTATGGTGGTTTAAATTACATCATTTTCCATATGGACATAGCCTAACATAGGAAAAATAGCTTTGTAGGTTTGTGCGTCATTGAAATGTGGTGGGTTTTTGGTCCGGTGGTCTGACATAAAGGTCAGTCAGGGATGAAGCTGTAAGCTAAGGAGCTGGGTTTGTAAAGAGGAAGGTTTTCATGGCCTTCCTGAAGTTCCATAGACTGTTTATAGATCTGACAGATGGGGGGATAGTGTGCCATAATCTAGGTATGAAATGGGAATAAGAGCATTTCCGAGCTGTTTCAGATGTGAGTGAGCGACCGGATGGAATGGCTAGCCGCTTTTCTGCTTGGGATCTCAGTGATCGTTTGGGGACATAAATTTGTAGTTTTGATGCTATGTAGTTTGGTGTCATCTTGTGGAATGTCTTGAAAGCTAGAACCAGGGCTTTAAAGACGCATTGTTGGGGTCACGTGATGTGTTGAGCCGAGCAAGACGTGCTCTGCTCGAGCTCCGGGGTCCCGGGTCCTCCTTTGTCCCAACGGGTGCAGATTTTCTTACAATTTCCTGCATATTAGTGGGACTTGTTCATGGACCGTTTTGCCCAGCCTGTTAGCCCTGTAATGAGCGGCAAAGTGACTCGGGGAGCGAAGGATCGGGAGGCGCGACTGCACCGCGCTGAACTCAAGATGGCGACCGGGACGCCAGACGCGGGTCCTGAACTCCCGCTGTCAGAGGCGCATATCGCTGCTCTTTCCGCTTCGGTGGTGCGGGCTCTAGATGCCAGGTTTGAGCAGCTGTCGGGTCAACTTTCCTCTTTGGAGTCCCTGGTCACGGAAACAATGCGCCGGACCGGAGAACTGGAAACCAGGGTGGCGCACGTGGAGGAGGCCCACTCTGCATCGTCGGCAGATCTGACCTCACTTAAAACACTAATTGCTCGACAGGCAGATAAAATCGAAGACCTCAAGAATCGCTCGAGACGGGATAATCTTCGTCTAATTGGTCTACCTGAGACGGTGTCTGACTCCCGGCTGCATACTACCTTGGAATCCTGGCTTCGCACAGCGTTACCTCTTCCTGAAGGTATGGGCATCTTGCGGCTAGATCGGGCCCACCGCCTGGGGAGGCGCAATGAAGACCACACTAGAGCCCGGGTCACTATTTTCAAGGTCCATAACTCCGCGCATAAAGTGGAATTGATGAAACAGTATCGTCAAAAGCGCAACCATCTTACCTTTGAAGGAACACAGATTCGTCTTTTCCAGGATTACTCTCCAGCACTGCAGGAGCGAAGGAAGCGATTTTCTAGAGTCTGCTCCGCTCTCTTTGATCGTCAGCAAAGGTTCCAGTTGCTCTATCCGGCACAATTGCGGATCTGGACTGCTGCAGGATGGAAAAGTTACACATCAGCGGACGATGCTCAGGCGTATTTGGATTCTTTGCCTGGGGAGGCTGGACCTTCCTCGGTCCCCTGAGACTTTCCTTTCTGTGCTGGTATTTCTGCTTCTGAGGTGTTGACCTGGTGCTGCTTGAGCAAGGACCTTGAATTCTTCCTGGCTGACCAGAGGGCGGGATGCTGAGCGGCTTTCTCTTTTGGACATGGATTCACAGTTGTTCCTTGTTGGCTTGTTGCTTGTTCTATCCTGTGGATCCTTGTTTGGAGGCCAGCTTGATGGATCTGCGTGACCTTGAAGTTCTGTTTATTGGGTCCGGAATTTTGCCCCTCTGGCCTCTGCTGCTGTTGAATAACTGGGGTATTTCCTGATGGCCCTTATTGCTGCATAATCTGAACGCTTGGCGATTAGTCGATGGCCAGGACTGGTGTTGCTTCAGATTGGGTTGATGCTGACTTCACCTGGCGTGGATCCACCTGTGGAGCTGGGTCCGGTGGTTATATTCGAGACTTTGGTTATTTGTTTTTTGAATCATAGGACTCTCTGGATGAACAGTCCTTCATTATGTTTTGTGTGGTTGCGGTGTGGTCCTGTGTGTTGGGGGTATGGATGGACGACTGGTGTTGGGCTGGGGTTATGGTACCAATGTCTATATTGGATTTGACCTTTTGGGAGTGGATGGTGTATACAGTGCCATTGAATGAGTATGTGTGTCTCAGTGGGTGTCTGCAGGGGACTCTCAGGGACTTCTTTTTTTGTACTTTGAGAGACGCATTTCTATTACCGGATGTCTGGTGGCGCTACTTGGGTTGGGTTATGCTTCTGCTTGTTACTTGAGATGTTCTATCCATCATATGCTCATGGTTGGTTCTATATGTGTACAGTGGGATGGTCAGGTGTGAACTATTCGGGGGATTCTTTATGTGGATTGTGATTTGGGCGGGTGGAGTTTGGGGATAGAAGGTTTGGGACTGGGGGGACTCGGGGCCCTGTTCACATTTGTGCGTGACTCCTTCTCTCTCCCGCTTTGTAGGTTGGCGGATATAGTCTGCGGGGGGAGGGGGTTGGGAGTTGCTGCACAGGGCCCTTAGACCACTAGTGGGTCGTATGAGGGACGGGGTGGGGATGGTGGGGGGGAGGGATGGTGGGGGGGAGGGTGTGCTGGGTTTTCCTCTTGTTCTTGCCTCTTCTTCTTTTCTCTTTCTTTTTTTCCTCCTTCTTTCTTCTTCTTTCGTGTTCCTGGAGCCTGGCATTTGGCCTTTTGTCCATTGGTGGCAACTCGGGTCTGGATTGAGGAGCTGGGAGCAGGTCGCTGGCTGGGACGACCTTGCTCTCGGTGTTATTTCTGGTTTTGTACCGGCTCATTATCCTTCTACATTTTCTCATGAAGCCTCTTAGATGTATTTCCTGGAATATAAATGGTGTCACTTCGCCTATTAAACGACAAAAAATTTTACGAGCCTTGAACCGTCAGAAGGCTGATTTAGCCTTCTTGCAAGAGACACATCTGTCAGCGGCAGAGCATGCTAAACTTCAAACTTGGTGGGTTGGTCAGCATTTGGGAGCACCGGCGATCGATCGTAAGGCGGGGGTTCTGATTCTGATTCGGAAGGGGTTACCCTTTGTCATCCAAGAGCAGTGGGCAGACCCGGGGGGTAGGTATATCATTGCTACGGTGCTTCTTCATCGTCAACCCCTGATTCTTTGTAATGTTTATGCGCCTAACAATTATGAATCTCGATTTTTCTCCTCACTTGTTCGTCTTCTTGGCCAACATTCTGATATTCCATTACTTGTGGGAGGGGATTTCAATTGTGTTCATGATCCTTTGCTGGATAAGTCGCTTCCTGCTCCTCAGGATCGGATGCAGCCTACTAGGGGTATTTCTTTACTTTGTTCTTCTTTAGATGTTCTTGACGTTTGGCGGACGCTTCATCCAGGTGAGCGTGACTATACTCACATATCTAGGGCTCATGCCTCTTTATCACGGATTGATTACTGGCTGACTTCTAGCTCTTTGTTTTCTCAAATTGAATCGGTCACAATTGGCTCCTTTGATGTCTCTGATCATACCATGCTTTTGTTAACCCTACATTTGGATATCTCTTCCCCGGGCTCCTTCCGTTGGCGATTTCCGCTTCGATTGTATAGGGACCCGAAGTTTCAGGAGTTCTTACTTCAGAAATGGTCTGACTATCAACTCCATAATATTGAACATCGGAATGATTCTACTCTCTTTTGGGAGGCAGCGAAGGCAGTGCTCCGCGGTGAGATCTTGGCTTATTCTAGTCATCAACGTCGGGCTCGAGATAGGGAAATTTTGCAATTGGAACGTAGGGTCGGTGACCTCCGTCGGCTTTACAGTCAGTCTCACACTTCTTCATTGCGTTCTCGGCTTTTAGCCACCCAGAGTCAACTTCAGGAGCTGTTGCATGCTAGGACAGTCAAGTCGCTTGCTTATTATAAGTATCAATTTTTCCGACATGGGAATCAACGTGGGGCACTCTTGGCCAGGGTGGTCCGTCGATCTACGGGTCGTACTCATATCTTACAGCTCCGCTCGGCAAGGGGGGATATGGTCAGGACGGATGCCGAGATTAATGCAGTGTTTTATGATTATTATAGAAAGCTCTATTCTCAACCATCTGATTTAATGGAGGGCTCTGTGTATTTGGACGGTATTACCCTTCCGTGTATATCCGCTCAGGCGGTGGCTAACCTTAATACCCCTATTACGGCTGAGGAGGTGTCCGGTGTCATACAGAAGGGTTCTTTACTGAAGGCCCCTGGACCGGATGGTTTCAGGATGGAATTTTATAAACTCCTACACCCTTCGATAGCATCAGTCTTGGCTGATACTTTTACAGCCGCCATTCATCGGGGTGCTCTTCCGGATTCTCTCACTTCTGCTCAAATAGTAGTGCTCTTGAAGCCCCAGAAGGATGCTACTCTTTCTTCCTCTTATCGCCCTATTTCGCTGCTGAATGTGGAGGCTAAATTGTTCGCCAAGGTTTTGGCTAACAGGCTGGCTCGTGTTCTCCCTGATTTGATTGCTTCCCCGCAGGTGGGGTTTGTGCAGGGGCGTACTAGTGTGAAAAACATTAGATCCATATTGGCCTCTTTGGAATTTGTGGAGAGAACCAATATATCTTCCCTTTTGGTCAGCTTTGATGCTGAGAAGGCCTTCGATCGGGTATCCTGGAACTTTTTATTTGAGGTTTTGACTAGGTATGGCATAACGGGTTTTTTTCAGGATGCGGTTCGGGTACTTTATCATTCCCCTACAGCCTTTGTTTGGGCTAATGGACATTGTTCTTCTTCATTCCCCATATGTCGGGGCACGCGTCAGGGCTGTCCTCTTTCCCCATTGCTCTTTGCTCTGTCGTTGGACCCTTTGATTCGGGACATTCAGATTAATAAAACTATTTCCGGTATTCGCATTGGTTCTTCTGAATTTAAAATCTCGGCTTTTGCGGATGACCTCCTGGTTCATATCTCGAATCCCGTTGTCTCTCTGTCCAATCTGATGGCCACTTTTCAGGAATATGGAGATTATTCAGGGTTTAAGCTTAATCTTGACAAATCTTTAGCGTTGGCCACGTCTTCATCTTTACGGGACTCTTGGCCTGGGTCCTTTCCTCTTCAATGGGCTTCCTCTTCGTTTCGTTACTTAGGGATATTACTGACGCCGTGTACCTCTGGGTTATATCGTGTTAACATTGACTCCTTGTTGGGTTTTTCGGCTGAGTGTTTTGCTCGGTGGGCTCCATATCCTTTGTCCCTGTCGGGCAGGATTCATTTGTTTAATATGGTTCTTTTTCCTAAATGGCTTTATACTTTGCAGTTACTCCCGTTATGGCTTTTGAAACGGGATATTACTAAATTGCATTCTATGCTTTCTCGATTCTGTTGGGGGGACGGCGTCCGCGGGTGGCGTTGCGTTACCTGTTTGGTGACTGGAAGGGTGGGGGCTTGGGGTTACCGCATTTTCGGTTATACAATGCTGCTTGTTTGATGCGTTATCTGGGAGAGTGGCTTTCGGACCGCCAGGATTTTACTCCGAAATCCTATGAGAAGGAATTTTTTGCCCCTTGGCACATCTTGTCCTTGGTGCAGACCCCTCGTTCTAAATTACCGGTGTCACTTCGGGGAAGTTTGTTGTTGCACTCTCTACGCATCGTCTGGTCTTTTGTGCTGGACTCCTGGAAAGGGACTCCCTCGATTACTAGATACTTACCTATTCAGGGAAATCTGCAATTTAGCCCCGGCATGGAGAATGCTAGTTTTCGTGAGATGGCGTCCCGGGATTTTACGTTACTTACCCATGTTCTCCAAGTTGATGGTTCTTTAATGTCTTGGGATGCTCTGGTTCGGTCTGGGGTTTTTGCTGTGGGTGACTTCTTTGCGTTTCGACAACTCCATCATTATATTCATTCTCTCCCCCGAGCTGCGCTGGCGTTTCCTATTGAGGACAAATTTACAACACTTTTAGATCCTTATTTGGAAAATGGATTTACGGTTTCTGGCCTTTATAGAGATTTCAGGCGTTGGTTGGGAACGACTGATCGTACCGTATTACAGGCTCATTGGTGTCAAGATCTAGGGATAGCTCAGGACGCTTTGGATCTTCCTTCCTTGATCACAAGAATACCAGGAGTGTCTGTCAATGCTGATCTTCGGGAGTGTCAGTTTAGGGTTATACATCGAGGCTATTTCACGAAGAGTCAGTTGTATTATTCAGGTTTTACGGATTCTCCTTTGTGCCCCAAATGTCTCCAGCAACCTCACTCGTTTATTCATGCCTTTTGGTCTTGTGTGAAAATCAAGCGTTTTTGGAGGCAGGTTCTATCTTATGTGGAGCGCGTTTTGGGATTGACGCTTCCCTTTTCGGCAGCCGGTCTCCTGCTGGATAAATATGAGGCCTTCTGTTTACCTGATTCGGGGCAGCGGCAGTTTATGAGACGGGTGGGTGTACTGGGGAAGAAGGTAATTCTATCTGTTTGGATTGGAGATACTTTGCCCTCTTTTTGGGCTTGGAGGAATCGTTTGCATGCTCTGCTGCTGCTGGAGCGGAAGGATGCGTCTTTCAGCTTACACAGAAAGCGTCTCTTCCTTCGGATCTGGAATTCTTACCTTTTTTCATTATCTTCGAGGGCTCGAAGTGACATTTTGAATTCTTTGTAATTCTTTCTGAGGCCCGGGCATGTTTCATCTTTGAGGAGGCACCAGGTGTTCTTTCTTTTCTCTTTCTTCTCTTCTCTTTTCTTATCTCTTTTCTTTCTTCTATCCATGGGGGCATTTACTTCTGTTTTGGCAGAGAGTCTTTGTGTCTGTTTTAGACCAGGGGGTTTTGGGGTGGGGGTGGTTTGGGTGGGACTGTTGGATTTGATGTTCTGTACCTGATTATTTTCTCCTGTTATTATGGTTTATTTGTTTGTGGGTTTGTCATCGGTTATTTGATAATAAGATATAAAATTTGAAGGAATGATGTTGTATGTAGAGCTTGAAGAAGTGGAGCCTTCAGAGTTATGGCCCTGCGTATTGTAAACTCTTATTTGTGAATGGTATATCTTGCTCTGTAGGTACCTGTTGTACACGTCCTTTCCTTCAATAAAAATTGTTTGAACATAAAAGACGCATTGTTTTCAGATAGGCAGCCAGTGCATGGATCTTAGAGCAGGGGTGACATGGTTGTGGAAGCCCAGGTTTTTCAGGAGTCGGATTGCAGCATTTTGCTTGCCTTGGAGACGGGAAATGGTTTTTGCGGGTAAGCCTACTAGTAGCGTGTTGCAATAGTCTAAGCAGGATAACACAAACGCATATAGTAGCTGGGCAAAATCATTCTCAATGAGCATCGGGAGCAGCACGGGCCATTTAGCACGGCTCTCTGAACTAAAAAATGCTAGCGCGGTTTCATAGAAGAGGGGGTATATGTAGGATTGGATTCTGTATATGGCTCCGAAAAAAATGTTTATGCACTATTTTATAAAAGGTGCTTAATTTATAGAACAGCAGTTATGCCCAAAAGTTGCACCTAACTAGGTGCATCCATTTGCACCAAAAAAAAAAATGGTGCAAATCCTCATTCATAAAGTTAGGCATGCTTGCCCCTTATTCTATAATTGCGTGTCTAAATTTGAGGTGTACTCCCAATCCACCCATGATCCTCCCATTTCTTGTCCCCTTTTTGGCACTGCATTTTAAATTTGGGTATGGATCCCACACTGTTGATTGCTTGTTAAGAAGTCAGTTAGTGGTAATTGGTTTCTTATTCAATTAAGTTGCGTGTGCACCCAAATTTGCACATGTAACTCAAAACGTCATATATAGAATTTGGGAGTTTAATGTGTAAACTGTTACAATTCAATTGTTGAATAAAGAAAGACGATGTATAAATATTGACCAATAAATCAGCTCTGGGAAATTGTCTATCCCGCCCCGCCCCGCCCCGGGTACCAGCCCTAAGGGGGTGTTCCCGGCCTTGCCGTTCAGTCCCCCGCCACCCCCGAAGGACCGCTCGCCCCACTGACCTTCCTGCACCACCTGTGAAGCAGCCCGCAGCAGGATCGCGAAGTCAGCGTCAGCATCCCTGCGCTGCTTCCTGCGCCGCGATCCCGCCCCTCCTCTGACGTCAGAGGAGGGGCGGGACCGTGGCGCAGGAAGCAGCGCAGGGATCGCTGACGCTGACTTCGCGATCCTGCTGCGGCTGTTCATAGGTGGTGCGGGGAGGCCAGGGGGGCGAGCGGTCCTTCGGGGTGGGTCGGGGCATCAGGCCTTCAGGGTGGGGCGGGCGGGCAGGCAAGCAGGCTTTCAAGGGGGAGGGGGTGACAGGCAGGCAGGCAGGCCTTCAAGGGGGGACAGGCCTTCGGGGGGGGATGCAGACCTTCAAGGGGTGCAGGCCTTCAAGGGGGGGCAGGCAGGCCTTCAGGGGGGGTGCAGGCCTTCGGGGGGGGGGTGTAGGCCTTTGGGGGGGTGCAGACCTTCAAGGGGGTGCAGGCCTTCAAGGGGGGAAAGGCAGGCAGGCCTTCAAGGGGGGGGACAGGCCTACAAGGGGGGGGGACAGGCCTACAAGGGGGGGGACAGGCCTACAAGGGGGGGGGCAGGCCTTCAAGGGGGGGTGCAGGCCTTCAAGGGGGGTGCAGGCCTTCAAGGGGGAGACAGGCCTTCAAGGGGGGGAAAGGCAGGCAGGCAGGCCTTAAAGGGGGGACAGGCCTACAAGGGGGGTCAGGCCTACAAGGGGGGTCAGGCCTACAAGGGGGTGGGACAGGCCTTCAAGGGGGGGGACAGGCCTTCGGGGGGGTGCAGACCTTCAAGGGAGTGCAGGCCTTCGGGGGGGGGGGTGCAGTCCTTCAAGGGGGTGCAGGCCTTCAAGGGGGGGAAAGGCAGGCAGGCAGGCCTTCAAGGGGGGACAGGCCTTCGGGGGGGGGGGTGCAGACCTTCAAGGGGGGCAGGCAGGCCTTCAGGGGGGTGCAGGCCTTCGGGGGGGGGTGTAGGCCTTTGGGGGGGTGCAGACCTTCAAGGGGGTGCAGGCCTTCAATGGGGGAAAGGCAGGCAGGCCTTCAAGGGGGGGACAGGCCTACAAGGGGGGGGGACAGGCCTACAAGGGGGGGGGCCAGGCCTACAAGGGGGGGGACAGGCCTTCAAGGGGGGGTGCAGGCCTTCAAGGGGGGTGCAGGCCTTCAAGGGGGAGACAGGCCTTCAAGGGGGGGAAAGGCAGGCAGGCAGGCCTTAAAGGGGGGACAGGCCTACAAGGGGGGGACAGGCCTACAAGGGGGTGGGACAGGCCTTCAAGGGGGGGGACAGGCCTTCGGGGGGGTGCAGACCTTCAAGGGAGTGCAGGCCTTCGGGGGGGGGGTGCAGTCCTTCAAGGGGGTGCAGGCCTTCAAGGGGGGGAAAGGCAGGCAGGCAGGCCTTCAAGGGGGGGACAGGCCTACAAGGGGGGGAGAAGCTACAAGGGGGTGGTACAAGCCTTCAAGTGGGGGACAGGCCTTCGGGGGGGTGCAGACCTTCAAGGGAGTGCAGGCCTTCGGGGGGGGGGTGCAGTCCTTCAAGGGGGGGCAGGCCTTCAAGGGGGGGAAAGGCAGGCAGGCAGGCCTTCAAGGGGGGGACAGGCCTACAAGGGGGGGGGAAGCTACAAGGGGGTGGTACAAGCCTTCAAGTGGGGGACAGGCCTTCGGGGGGGGGTGCAGACCTTCAAGGGAGTGCAGGCCTTCGAGGGGGGTGGTGCAGGCCTTCAAGGGGGTGCAGGCCTTCAAGGGGGGACAGGCCTTCAAGGGGGGAAAGGCAGGCAGGCAGGCCTTCAAGGGGGGACAGGCCTACAAGGGGGGGGAGAAGCTACAAGGGGGTGGGACAGGCCTTCAAGTGGGGGACAGGCCTTCGGGGGGGTGCAGGCCTTCGGGGGGTGCAGACCTTCAAGGGGGGGACAGGCAGGCAGGCCTTCAAGGGGGGGACAGGCCTACAAGGGGAAGGGACAGGCCTTCAAGGGGGGTGCAGGCCTTCAAGGTGGGACAGGCAGACCTTTAAGGGGGGACAGGCCTTTGGGGGGGGACCATGATTTAGAAGTACACGGAGGGAAGGGGGTGTTCAAAGAGACATGCATATGCCAAACTTTGGGGGGGGAAGAAATAATGGGTCTGAAAATAGAGGAGAGGGAGAGAGATGATGGACCATGGGATTTAGGGAGGGAAGGACAAGAAAGGGAAAGAAATTGGACACAAGGGATGGTGTGGAGGAGGGATAGAGATACTGGATAGGAGGGTAATTAGGAAAAGAAACGGAGAGATGGTGGACTCTGGGATGGTGGGGAAGGAGGGAGAGATGCCGGATGAAAGGGTATTTAAGAAAAGGTGGATCTGTGGAGGGAGATGAAAAAAAGGAAAGATACCAGACTTCCTGGGAAGGGAAGGGAAATGGAAAGGGAGGACAGAGTTGGCAGATGGATGGTTAGCATGCAGAAAGAAGGAGACCCTGGCAAGCAAGTTATCAGAAGAAAACCAGAGCCTTGGACCAACAAGATTTGAAATATAACCAGACAACAAAAGGTAGAAAAATTAATTTTATTTTCTGTTTTGTGATTATAACATGTCAGATTTGAAATGTGTATCCTGCCAGAGCTGGTGTTGGACTGCAAACGTGAGCTAGGATTTAACAGAAAGAGGAAAAGTCCTTTTTGTTTCTTTATTTTATTTACACCACAGCGCCAGTGTGGTTAGGAGAAGCCAAAGGGGGTGAAAAAGCTATAAAACCCACCAGGAGTTTTGAAAAAAATCACCCAACTGGGCAGGAAAATCGAATTGAAAAACCAATTCAATAGGGCTGAATCGAATCAAAATTTTTTTTTCCTGTATCTGGCAGCATTAGTTTGCGCTACTGTCTTAGACTTTAGGACCTGGGATTGGGGAGAGATGGCATCCTCAGTACTTTATAATGCAAGTGAAACGAGGATTTGGTCAGACTTTTGAAGGGTCTGCAGAAAAAAAATATTGTATAGGCCGGGGACATGAGACAGCAGGAAATGGGAACTTTTCTTCCTTCTATTTTTGTGAATGGAAAGGCTGAGGATGTCAGAGAGGTCAGTTAAAATATGTGCTTTATAAGAAAATATAATAATGTGTTTTATAAAGTTTATAGCATAGCTGGCCTACCCAGTGAGGTGTTCTAGTGGTGATGGTGGCAGCGTGTCAATGTGTTGAGAGGAAGAGGTGGTCTGGGAAATTCTGCTGAGCAAACTCCGGGCCCATTTCCACCCCCCAGTTAGTCCACTCCACTCAACTGATTCACACACTGAGTGGGTCTTTGGGTGTTGTTTTGGGATCTCTTCCAGTGGTTTATCTCCTTCTGGTCCAAGGAAGGAAACTTTGTTATCCTTAGCATTGACCTACAGAATATGTTTGTAACAGCGCTGCTTGTGTGGCATTAGGCTATGTAGTGATCGAAAGAAAAAAACAGACCTTTGCACATTTTTGCACTATATGGTGGGTGTATGAGGAGATTCACATTTCCTGCACAGCTAAGTCCATGTGAAGTTACCTTGTGCTGTATTTGACATCTAGCAAGGTCTCTGTTTGAAAGGAAAGATCTAAACTTAAAAATGAAGTGGCCAGAAGTTATGGTAAAAGCAGATAGTGTAGCTGGTTTTAAGAAAGATTTGGACAAATTCCTGGAGGAAAAGTCCATAATCTGTTATTAAGACATGGGGGAAGTGTCTGCTTGCCCTGGATCGGTAGCATGGAATGTTGCTACTCTTTGGGTTTTGACCAGGTATTAGTGTCCTGGATTGGCTACCATGAGAATGGGCTACTGGGCATGATGGACCATTGGTCTGACCCAGTTAGGCTATTCTTATGTTATGTTCTCATCTGTAGGGGCCTTTGTTTTCACTTCTTATTTTAATGTATTTTTTTTCTGGGAACTTATCAGTGTTTTTTATAATGGGAACAAAAATGGAAGAGAATTAATGTGTGTGGAATGGGGGGTAACTAATTTCTTCAGCTAAATAATTCAATCCACTTCAAACAGACATAGGAGAACTTGTGCACCATTCACACACCCTCCAACCAAAAACGTCAAAAGAAAAAAACTGTTCGACAACCTCCTAGCCATTCGAGCTGCAACACTCGACCCCCAACTCTACAACCAATTGATATCAACCACAGACTGCAAAACCTTCAAAAAGAAATAAAAACCCTTCTATTCAAAAAACACATAAAACCGAACTAACACAATCAGAACTGTCCCAAGCATCACCTGCAACTACTCCATATGTACTTCTAATGTCATGACAATTTAGACATAATTTATGTTATGTTATGTTTGGAATAATGGTTACATATATGAGGTTCAATAAAAGAAAATTTTCACTGCCTGTTTCTATTCTGACCATTTATTCCATTTCATGGTTATTGCAAAAAAAAAAAAAAAAATTTTTTACATGGAGGGGGGGGGGGGGTGTCAAAAAATGATGGGCCCCGGGTGCCACATACCCTAGGTACGCCACTGAGTTGAGCATTTAGGTCCGGATTCTGTAAATGGTGCCGTTATCGGCAGCTGCCTTATAAGCAGCTACTGACTGTGTCAGTCACGCAATAGCGACGGTTACAGAATTGCAGCTACATGAAAGGTAGGCGCTGGACATGTAGACCAGGGTTTTAAAGGCATATATTTCCGTCGCCTAACTTTCACAAGAATTATACCCAAGGAGGTGCCTTATGATGGCTAATGCCACTTCTGGTGTTAACTATGCCTACAGTGGTATTAGGTATGGTAAGGCGCCTCCGTAGGTGGGATAATGGCAGTCTTTTTGGAAGCACCCTTAGGCACCTCCATTTTTTTATTTTTTATAGAGTTTTAATTGGTTTTTAATTGGTACAGCCAATTAGTTCACCAATTTAACCTAATTTAGTTAGGTAGTGGTAGGGAGCCTATTGCTACCTAACTTTGGGCACCATTTTTAGAACTGGGCCCTTAGTGGAGAAATTCCCAGGCTGAGATGAAGGCAAAGACTACTACAATGTACAAAGATTTAGATTTTCAACACTATATGCTCTGTAGATACATTTTCCCCAAGCAATTCTAAAAGGGAAATTGCACCTAATGTTTGAGAGCTGAGACAAAGACCACAAACTGAAGCACTCATAGATTTGCAAATATTGAAAATTGCCTAAAAAATGAGTTAACATCATTTATCAGTCAATTGATTCAACAATGACAAGATTTAGCCTATTTACTCAAGAATGAGAAGATACCAGCTGTCTAATTACACATGTTAAACTAAAAATCACTTCAAAACCTTGTGGAACACACTAAAATCCTCAAAAATTAGGCTGTAGCATGGGTCCAAATATAAGTTATATATCAACCAGACAATTGGATTAAGAAATTATTAGGATCTCAAGCGCTCACAGTTATATGCCAGTTAAACAAATCTTAGCATATAACTATCATGTGAGCTATCATCGGTCCTTTATTAACTGCTGGCTTATAAAGGCAGCGGATTGTAATGGTTGAATCAATAGTGTATTGTAGTTGAATATGAGGTATAGTTGAACTTGAGGTACAATCTTCAATCATATTTAGGCACTAGCTGTATTAATTTGTCGTATTAAGGAGGCAAAAATGTAAAATGAGGTATATACTAAAATAAGATAAGATAAATATATATATATATTTGAATAAAAATATATATATATATAATTCAAAAAATAAAAAATTCATAAAGAAAAAGTTTTTTAAATAACGTGTTTATTCATAGTAGTAAAATTAAGTGGCATAGGAGT
Source organism: Geotrypetes seraphini (assembly GCF_902459505.1). Classification (NCBI taxonomy): domain Eukaryota; kingdom Metazoa; phylum Chordata; class Amphibia; order Gymnophiona; family Dermophiidae; genus Geotrypetes; species Geotrypetes seraphini. The sequence continues at coordinate 215,493,020 of NC_047088.1, read as the reverse complement.
AAAGTGTAATAGAGTTTTACAACCTCAGGTTTAATTTAATTTAATTTTATTTTATTTCTTATATACCGCTATACCGTGAGGTTCAAAGCGGTTTACAATAAAGATGCATTAAAGATACAATAAAATAAAAATAAATAAAGATAGGTACTTGGAAGTTCTCTAACTGTCCCTAAGGCTCACAATCTAACTAAAGTACCTGAGAAAACAATTATTTAAAAAAAAAAAAAAATGGTAATGATAGAAAAGATAAAAAACAGAGATAGAGACAAGATATGAACATCCCAACAAGTATTCAGTGAATAAATTAAATTAGGATTAAAAAAAACAAATAAAATGTATAAAATTAAAGTAAATTCCAGTCAGACAATAGGATCTGATAGAAGTTCATAAAGGTTCCATGGAGCCTTCTTTAACTGCAAGAGTTAAATATAAGATTTCTTTAAATAGTAGATGATTATATAATCGTTTGTTATGCTTTATTGATAGTGCCGACAGTGTTCCCTCTAAGCGGGCGGGTGTTGTGAGCAAACTTTTTTCACTGTGAGCTAAAAATATCGGGCGCCAGCAAGTTATGAGCCAAATAAATATGTTGCTTTCTACCACAGAACTTCCTTACGTTTGTATGGAATCTATCCCCTTTCAACTTTAGAGAGTGCCCTCTCGTTCTCCCTGCCTTAGCTACTAAGTCTATTCCCTTCAGTACCTTGAATGTTTCTATCATGTCCCCTCTCAATCTCCTCTGCTCAAGGGAGAAGAGGCCCAGTTTCTCTAATCTTTCGCTGTACGGCAACTCCTCCAGCCCCTTAACCATACGTGACAAAAAATCAATTCATGTAGCAAATGCTACATTTATCTTTTGGCATGGCCCATCATGTAGCAAATGCTATAACTGATGGGCCATGCCAAAAGATAAATATATATATACTAAAAAATAAAAAATAAAAATAAATATATACTAGGAGTAAAGGGGCATGCAATAAAGCTTTTAAGTAGTAGATTTAAAACAAACCTGGGAAAATATTTTTCATTCAACATGTAATTAAAAAAAGATTTGGATAATTTCCTTAAAAAATCTGCATGACATTATTAAGATGGACTTAGGAAAGCCCACTGCTTATTCCTAGAATAAACAGCATAAAATCTGTTTTACTCTTTTGCACTGTTGTGCTTTCAGCAAAATGTTTTAAACACAAAAACAGAAAATCACATGCACAGGCATTAGGTCACCCAGGCATCTAGAATTAGCAATCTTGCACAGCCAGCCTATGATTGACAGGAGCTGCCAAATCACATTGAAAAGGATGATAAGGAAGGCAGATAAGAGATGGTGGAAGGAAGACAAAACGAAAAGGCAAGAACAAAACTGAAGTAGAAACGAGCCAAACATACAGTATAGCATACAAAAAATGTATGTTTTCCTTTGGCTTCCAAAAACTGATTGGCATCCAAGTTCCCTAAAGTTTCACACAGTCATCTTCTAATAATGTCACCATATACAGTTGGCTTGCCAGAAATATGTTTAGGATGCCACTGCAACTCTACCAACAGCATATTAACTTAACAGTGTAGCTTCAAAATAACTGCATCTCTATCCTTCCCTCCCCCCTGTGGTTTTTAGCATATCTCTCTTCTCATTTCCTCCACTCAGATCTGATCATTCTCTGCTCTCTCTTCCCTTTTCTTCTCTGGTCTTCCTTCTCTATTTTCTGCCTCCATCTAAATTAAATTCTTTCTTACTATTTAGTCCCGTTTCCCTCTTTTCACTGTGTCTACACACAGCTTGTCACCCCTTTCCCTCACCCCTCCATTATCTTACTATTTTCTTCCCCCTTTATTTATCTCCTCCTTCCATCCAGTATGTGTTCTTTCCCCACTTCCATTCAGCATCTGCTCTCCCTTCTCAACTGACATCCATCTGCCTTCTGCTCTCTCTCCCTTCTTCTCACTTCCATCATCTGTCCCCTTCTCTCTCTCTCTCCCCCCCCCCCCCAACTTCCATCATCTGCCCCCCTTCCCCTCACCTTTGTGGGTCACTTTCTTTCCCCTGAGGGTGGCTCATGTCACAGGGGAAGCTTTGGCCGAGCAGAACCGCTTGATTGACAGTGGAACTTACTTGATTGATGTCGATGCTGGGGCCCGTTGCCGTTTGAAGGAAAAAAAAAAAGGTGGAAAAAAGGAACCTGTAAAGGCGAGAGGAAGGGAAACCTCCAGGACAGCTGCTTTTTGCCCTCCTTCAGCGGCCCAAGAGTTCAGACCAGCAGCGGCAGCTCTGTATGCTTTTAACTTCGGCACAGAGCTGCCCCTAATCAATAGTTTAGCGCGGTTTCATGAGGCAGCCTCGGGGCCTTTGATAGCCGGCCCGCTTCGATGATGCGATGTGGGCCGGCCTAGCAAAGGCCCCAAGGCTGCCTTATGAAACCGCGCTAAACTATTGATTAGGGGCAGCTCTGTGCCGAAGTTAAAAGCATACACAGCTGCCGCTGCTGGTCTGGAGGTGCGGAGACAAGGCAGGAGGCAAACGCGGTGGAAGGCAGGAGTCCCGGCGAAGGCAGGAGTCCCGGCACAGCGACTACAACAGGAAGTTGCAAGTCAGCTGACGCCGGCCTTTCGTTGCGGCGGGGACCGAATCCTTCGCGGACCGGCAAGATTTTGTTTGCGGACCGGCGGTTGAAGAACTGTGCTCTACACTGTGTGCGCTGTGACGAGAAACTTGTGCGCTGCGAGGTAATATTTTGTGCGCCAGCGCACCCCAGCGCAGCTTAGCGGGAACACAAGCTCTATCATTTTGTTCTGTCTCCTGTTGGCCGGGTTAAGAATCTACACCCGAGCTAAGTATTTGAATAACTTCATATATACAGTAGCATAACAAATTGCATAATAAGATTGGAATAACCGAAATAGAATAATATAACAAGAACCTAAAGGACCAATGATAGCTCACATGATAGTTATATGCTAAGATTTGTTTAACTGGCATATAACTGTGAGCGCTTGAGATCCTAATAATTTCTTAATCCAATTGTCTGGTTGGTAATTACACATGTTGCCAGCATAATTATTTCTACTAAGACACACTATTTTATAGAATAAATTTGTGATATAAATGATGAGCACTAGATCTGACATATGGAATGTTCATAAACTGAATAAACATTACTGTAGTACCTGATTGGCTGGATTGTATCACAAGATCTTAGTTGTTGCTGTTACCTGGTAGACATTACTAGTAGCATGCCAAACAATGATGATTGAAAAGACGCATCTGTCTTAAACTTAAAAGAGAATTCATTATAGATTGATGCTTCACTCTATTTAATTTTAATAAAACTCATTTATTGAAATTAATGCAGTCAATGAAAATTAAATCCTCTTATATATATCTCAACTATGTCCCCAATACTTAGAATGTTTTACACTAATACCAGTGTAATTTATATGTTCCAACACACACTCGTGATGTACTTAATAGAGAATGACACGGGGAGCGATCCCCGCAGCGAACCGCTGCGGTTTGGCTGCGGGTTATGGTGACCTCATTAGCAAATCGCCGCAGACGCGGGGACAAATCCTTTCACCGACCGCAAAAACGGTGAATAGATTTGTCCCCGCAGGCCAATGTCCCCCCCTCTAGGAACCGCAATTTACCTGTGTTTTCACCGTGCTCCTCATTTGTCAGATCAACCCTTCCTGCCAATAGAACCCGCCCCCCCCCCCCGACGATCGCCCTCACTGGTAGGAGGGTGCCCAACCCCTCCTGCCGGCACCCCCAACGGCCCCCTATATCGCCAATAGGAGGGTGCCCAACCCCTCCTGCCGGTCCCTCCCCCAACAAACCCCGCCATCCCGAAACACCACCCTTAGTCTTACTTTCCAAGTTGGACCGGACAGCTCCTCGCTCGTCTGGCCAGCAGGCCTGCCTCCGTCCAAATGAGGCGGGCCCGCCCCTCCCCTCCCCTGCCTAACCCACAGGATCCTAGGGCCTGATTGGCCCAAGCACCTAAGGCCCCTCCTTTAGCGGGAGTGGCTTTAGGTGCCTAGACCAATCAGGCCCTAGGATCCTGTGGGTTGGGCAGGGTAGGGGCGGGCCCGCCTCATTTGGACGGAGGCAAGCCTGCTGGCCATACGTGTGAGGAGCCGTCCGGTCCAACTTGGAAAGTAAGACTAAGGGGGTTCCGGGGTGGGAGGGTTCGTTGGGGGGGGGTCCAGCAGGAGGGGTTGGGTACCCTCCTGCCGGCGATCTTAGGGGAGGCCATTGGGAGGACCGGTAGGAGGGGTTGGGTACCCTTCTGCTGCGATTGTCGGGAGGGCCGTTGGGGGGGTCTACAGGAGGGGTTGGGTGCCCTCCTGCCGTGATCGCTGGGGGGAGGGGAGACTTGCAGCCGTAGCCGCGGTCACTATGCTAATCACGGCAGGGAGATCTTTGCCGCGATTAGGTACAGCGGCCGCGTCTACCATATAGGCTAACATTATAAGCATTTAAAGTACATGTCGTGTTTGTTTTTGCATTGCTAGCCCCAGGGGTGGTGGAAGATTAGTGATTGAAAAACTGTATGAAAAATAACTATTTTAAATTTAGTGATCAAAATGTGTCAGTTTTGAGAATTTATATTAATTAATTTTTTCTCTGCGTGTTTTGTTTTTGTATAGTTATTAACTAATATTTAACTAAGTTTTAAAGTTTTAAAGAATGTTTCCTTTATACGTAAATAAAGAAAAGTGAATGGGATTGCAGTGGCGGTGACGGGGCGGTGAATGGGGTGGCAGTGGCGGTGACGGGGCGGTGAAGAGGATGGTGAGACGGGGACGGGGCGGTGACGGGGATGGTGAGACGGGGACGGGGCGGTGACGGGGATGGTGAGACGGGGACAGGGCGGTGACGGGGACCAATTTTTTCACCGTGTCATTCTCTAGTACTTAATCTTTTCCTATCGTAATAAATTTTACGTTACGCTGGTTCCAATCATAATTATTTTAGCAAAGTTTTGTATTATTCACCGTTATCATTTACGGCTATTGTAAACATAATGTAAATAAGTCATAAGTCTGTAAATTCAAATATTTTGTGTTCCTGGCTCTTTATTAGTCTATACAGACTGTTTATCCACTGTCTATGTCATTTTTGGAATGTCCCATCATCCGGGACACATGATAGGAAAAGGTTAATATATATTATAAAAACAAATGTGGCCTCAGGTACACCTCCTCCACCCTCAATAATAGTTTATATTCGGTGGGAATATTGGTGTATCATTATCCTCATTGGCCTACATTCTTTTATCATATCTTGTGTTTATTTTAATTTTTTTATTTTTTTTTTTTTACATTGTGTTTTTTTTAGAAGTTTTTTGTGTAAAATATTAGTTAAATCATATGATGAATTTCATACTTAACTTAAATTCATCATGTTCTCACACTACTGGGACTAGATGATCCGACATGTTTCGCAAAAGATTTGCTTTATCAAGGATCCCCCAGAGTCGTTGTGTCCTTCATCTTACTCAAACTTATTGCCAAATGAGTTTTTAATGAGTGATGAAGTTTACAGCATTAGTCTATTTGGTTCTTTTTAATGGGCTCTTGGTGCTATTTACTTATGTTAGATCTTAAGGGGGTTATGAGTCTTTCTTTCCTTTTTAATTGGTATTGTTTTTATAATGTATTTGACAAAAATTTTAGTATATCATAATTGCTTATGAATTTCATTATTGATATTGAAGTATTGTTTAAATCAAGCAATGTATTTATGATATACACATGTTTTTAAAGTCTTCTATCTTATAAGTATGGATAATTTTTTCTTAATGTTTCATGATTTAATGTATTTATTTAATATAATGTTGTTTATATTTTCTCTATATGTTAATATATGTACTTATAGACTCCTGAGGCAGGCCTGTTGGCCGAAACATGTACATGTGGAGTCATTGTATGCATCATTGTGATATTGGAGAAATAAAGATTTTCATATCATCAGATGAATTGGAGGACACTTTCTTAGTGCACATCATTCTGATCTGGACAATTCCATTCTGTTTCTTGTAGGCTTCACCATGCACTGCATCAATGGCATAAAAATGCTCCACATATTTGAATAATTACTCTAAACTTAAAATACTACAATAAAGGGATATTTTTCCAATGATGACTAGTGTTTCATGGTCAAACACCACTTCTTCAGGGCAACTAGAATGGTCAGTTCTATGGCTACTTCATCACAGTAGACTTGTATTAAAAGCTTGGGAGAAGAGCCAGGCTTTCATTTGCTTCCTGAGGTAGGGGTAGTCTTGAGTTAGGCACAGGCCCTCTATGAGTGACTTCCAGAGTGTCGGAGCTACTGCTGAGAAAGCTTGCTGGTGGATATCATATCATGCAATTTCTTTTGACGAAGGTCTAGTTACTAATACTCCCTGAAAAGACCTTAGAGGCCTCTAAGGCATGTAGAGGGTTAACATATACTACTACTACTATTAATTACAGTATTTCTATAGTGCTACCAGACGCACACATTGCTGTACAGAGTCACAAAGAGTAAGAAAACAGTCCCTGCTCGAAGGAGCTTACAATCTAAACAGGCAAGACAGACAAACAAGATGTCATGGATACAGTTAAGGGGAACAGCTGGCTGGGTTGAAGGGCAGAGGAGTAGGGTTAAGGATTGAAAGCTATATCAAAAAGGTGAGTTTTCAGTCTGCTTTTAGGGAAGGGAAGGGGCTTAACAGACAAACTCGGGTAATTTATTCCAGGCATAGGGTGCAGCTAGATGAAAGGAACGAAGTATGGGATTGGCAGCAGAGAAGGGTAACGTTAACATTAACATATGCATTAGATACTCTCTCTCTTCTTGCTAAGGGCCTTGGAAATCAAACAGAGTTTTAAATTTGGCCTTGTAGGGTACTAGTAGTCAGTACAGAACTTTCAGGAAGGGTGTGGTCACATTACTTGCAACCCTCTATCAATCATGCTACAGCATTCTTAATTAACTGAAGCTAATGCAAAGGGTTTTTTTCAAATTGAAAGTGGAGCAGCCCTGTCAATCTTTGAAAGCCAGGCTATAAAGGATGTGAATCTAGAGAAGATGTTCAAGCTGGGGGATTTTGGGGGAGAGAATCAGGAACAACTAGAGAGAATCAGGTGCAGCTATATTTACCTGAGTATTGTGTTTATTGGTGGAATGAATAATTGGACTGATTTTCAACAGTTAACGTGGATTTTGTCTGCATTAAAACCAGCTGCTCTGATCCATAACCATCAGTGAGGTGTGTTAAGTAAATGACTGGGTAACATTCTGAATTCCTCTTTGAAGGAAAGATTGTTTGCTGACTTGCTAAAAAGGACATTGATCAAGTCACTGGACCCCATTTAAATTAAGACCAATATCTAATATCCCATTCTTGGGAAAGCAGATTAAGAAATTTGGGGTTTTACAACTGAATGAGTTCTTGGAGGATAGGGCTGCACTTAATAAATTTCAGTCAGATTTATCAGCAATACTCAACACCATAATCATTATCTTATGAAGAATAAGTTAAAGACAATAGACAGATGGTGGAGTCAGTCCTTCAATGGTTCAGTTCATTTTTGGGTTAGAATTAGCAGAGTGGTACCTGGGGATCGGTACTCACAGAATGAGAAATACAGGGGTCCTTTTATCAAGCTGCGGTAGGGGTTTAACGCACGTAATACCGCACATTAAACCGCACTAGCTGCTAAAGCCTGCATTGAGCAGGCTTTAGTTTTTTAGCCGGCTGCGGGGGTTAGCGCGTGATGAAATGTCCGACGCGCTAACCCCACTAGCGCGACTTGATAATAGGACCCCACAGTGTAGGGTCCCACAAGGATTTGTGCTTTCTCCTGCCCTCTTTAATATTTCTCTGTTTCCCCCCTGGAATGATTGGGTTTTGGCTACCATCTGTTGGAAGATGAAATTTAAATATTTGCTCCTGTGGGTAAACAGTGAAGGAATATTATAGGAAGGATTGTCAGTTTTGGAAGTGGTAGTTGACTGAAGGAAAGAAGATTAATGCTAAACACTGACAAATCAGATGTTCTTTGGCTGAGGAAGAAAAGATGAAAGTGGACTTTAAGATTCTTATAGTAAGTAATCAGATTGAACCAAATCCAGTTGTATGTAACTTGGATATAATAGATAGGAATCTGGCATTTGACACACATGTCTCCAGATTATGGTTTATTAATCTTGTTATGCCTATTGTTCATTTTACTGGTCCAAGCGGTTTACAAAATACAATCAACTGCATTTGGGTTGATAACTACAACCTAGTTTGAGTGGGGCTAAATTACAGGTATTGGCTCGTGCATTAATCCTATCAAAACTAGATTATGGGAATATGTTAGTGGAGTTGCCAAAGAAATCTCTTTCTTGATTGCAGCTCTTGTAGAACACTGCTGCTGCACAGTTTTTAAGAGGTTTAGAAATGAGAGATTATTGGCTATTAATGGCATATCAAAAGTTCTGATATTGGTATTTAAAGCAAGGTATGCTTTGACTCCCCTTTGAGAAGCTTACTCTGTATTACCTGGTGTGTAATATGCCTTCCTCATTTAAATACCTTTTGCAGGCTACCTCAAGGATGGAGCTGGCAGTGGATGGTGAAGAGGGCATTTTTGATCCTGGTGCTTTGCTGGTACAAACTGCTAGATTATATTTTACAGGAAATGAACTGCCTGTGCTTTCATAATCGGATGAAGGTGTGATTGTGGTGAGTGATCTTTGTGATGATCTGAGTATTTTAGTGAATTCTAGGATTTACTATTAGAGGGTTATGTACAGTTAGACTGAAGTCAGATTTATATGATTTTATTTCAGAGTGGAGGATGGTAATAATGGTTTTAATCATATTTAAATATGTATTGTATGATTATTGTAAATTACCTCAAGTTGTTTGTAAGCAAATTTTACAATAAAAAAACTTTTAGTCCTGCTTCCAAAATGCTTTGCAGCCCTCCCTCTTTTATCCAGTTAACCTTTGGATGGAGATCAAGATCTTCAGACAGTGGGTGCTCAGGCTTTTAAAACTCTGGTTAACTATGGGGTCCTTTTATTAAGGCATGCTAAAGATCAGCACGCACTAAGGGCTCCTTTTATGAAGGCGTGGTAGCAGTTTAACGCATGTAATACTGTGCGCCAAACCACCGGCTGCGCTAGCTGCTACCGCTCCTCTTGAGAAGGTTTTTCAGCTAGCGCAGGGGTTAGTGCATGATGAAAAGTCACGCGCGCTGAAGCCGCTAACGTGGCTTTGTAAAAGGAGCCCTAAATGCTAAGGCATCCATTATATTCTATGGGCGCCTTAGCATTTAGTGCGTGCTAATTTTTAGCACACACTAAATCAGTTAGCACACCTTAATAAAAGGACCCCTATATGAATTATTTTAGGTTCAAACAATTTTTTACTGATGCAAACAACAGAGTAAACAAAACAATGAAACACAAAGGGTTCACAGCACAAACAATGATGCATCATATTCAACACTATATCAAGCAGTAACAGGGAAAAAAACCAGCAACAACCCCCCCCTTTCAAATCTACTCATGGCAAGTGAGGCCAGAGTCGACGGAATGGCACTCCAAGGCTCTAGACTCTGATGAGCCCTGAAGAAGCCACCCCACCTCCCTCTCCCCACTCAATCCTCAAAGAGTATACCTATGACTAAGTGCCAGAACTGTTCGAAACAGCCCCCCATCCCCCCATATATGAATTATTTTAAATATTGACTTCTAGATGTTCAGTTATATAGAACTAGTATTTAAGCCCGTTACATTAATGAGTGCTAGAATATATGTCTGTCTGTCTGTCTTTCTTTATTTCTGTCTCTCTTCCTCCCGCTGGCTTTCTTTCTGTCTGTATCGCTCCCTGGCCCCCTTTGTCTGTCTGTCTTTCTGTGTCTCTCCCTGCCCCTGTGTCTTTCTTCTTTTCTTTCTGTCTCCCTCCCTCCTGCTGTATGTCTTTCTTTCTATCTGTCTCTCTCCCTGCCCCCTATGCAGCAGCATTTCTCTCCCCCCTCCATTTCCCTGTGCAGCATTTCCCCCCACCCCACTTCTCTGTGCAGCAGCAGCATTTCGATCCCCCCACACTTCCCTATTGCAGCAGCCGCAGCAGCAGCATTCCCTCTCCCTCCATTTTTTCTGTGCAGCAGCAACAGCATTTCCTTCCTCCCCCCCACTTCCCTGTACAGCAGCTGCAGCAGCATTCTCTCCCTCTCCATTTCCCTCCCTCACCCCACTTCCCTGTACAGCAGCAACAGCATTTTCCTCCCCCCATTTCCCTGTACTGCAGCCGCAGCATCATTCCCTCCCCCTCTATTTCCCTCCGCCCACACCACTTCCCTGTGCAGCATCAGCGTTTTCCCCTACCCCCCCTTTCCCTTCCCACGGTCTGGCCGGCTCCCTTAGTCCCTTGCCACCCCCCCTTCCCTTCCCGCAGTCCCAACAAACCTGCCGACTCCAGCAGCGTCCACAGCACTCTACACATGCTGCTTCAGGGCCTTCTACTGCCCTGATGTACTCTGGCATATCCCTGATGACATCATCATAGATGCGGCAGAGCAAATCAGGGCAGTAGAAGGCCCTGAAGCAGCGTGTGTAGAGCGTTGTGGACGCTGCTGGAGTCGGCAGGTTTGGAGTCAGCATGTTTGTCAGGATCACGGGAAGGGGGGGTGGCAAGGGACTAAGTGAGCCGGTCAGATGGCGGGAAGTGATGGGAGGGTCACACCGCAATGGGAGGATCAACGGGGGTTCGGGTGCATCAAGGAGGGGTTTGACGCTTTCAGAACGGCTCCCTTAGTTGTTTTTCGAAGTTTATTTTTTAGTTCAAAGTCGTCGTCATGGCTCCTCTCTCGATCCCCACATGCATCAGAAGCCTTCTCCGATGCAGGTACGGCTCGAGAGAGGAGCCGCGACGGCGGCTTTGAACTTAAAAATAAACTTTGTCCATCAAGTGTAAGGCATCCGGAGCCGGCAAGCCTGCACATCACCTTGAGGTCTGCGAGAGAGAGATCCGTTGTAAGTGCGCATGCACACTCCTGCTGACCACAGACCTACAGATCAGGGATCAGGGAACACGGTGGTAAGAGTGCGCATGCGCGCTTAGCATTTTATTATTATAGATAAATGGATAAAAGGGTCATTTGTGGACTTTTCTGAACATATCATGCAATTTGTTGACATATTTTGAAATCTGCAATCTTCTTTATTGAGTGTAGTTAGCTAAATTAAGACCATTGACTTAATTCTGCTTTTCACCTTTTCGATAGCATGTACATAGCTGTTCATTCTTGCAACATTTAAAGTCAAATTTTCAAACTTTAAAGAAACGCACACACTGAACCCACGATCCCACCAGTGGTCCTTCTATCCTGACTCCTGCTTCTCCTATATGCTCTTTTGATTAAATATTTTCAGAATTGACAAGGCCCAGTTCCACAAACCCTTATTCAGAAGCCTTAGTTCATCAGCAATAGGATTTTAAGAGAAGATCCTGTAAAAAAAAAAAAAAAAGGGTTATTCTCATAGGGTGAGTCTAATGTAATCATTTCTGCAGTCTACATTCAATACAAAAGGCAAGAACCTGCAATTCCAGTTCAATCACTTCAGATCTGTGTAAGCTTTTGCTTCAAACAGGACTGTGAAAGGGTATAATATTTGTCTGCTAACACTGAAACCCTGCATTGTTCTCTATTGGGAATGTTGCCAAGTACACCATAGGCATTTCAGTGTTTTAAATTATTATTGCCAGCAGAATGTGCTGCAACACAGACACCTACCACAATGAACATGGCCACATTTGTGGAAATGGACAGAATGGAAAAGCCAGTGGCGTAGTAATGGTAGGAGGCTCCCAGGGCGGTGGTGCGCCTCTCCCTCCCCCACACACTTTCCAGATTCTCCTCTCCACCCCTACCCCACTCCTTCCCGCCTCCATTCCACACTTGTGCTCTCCCTTCCCCCCTCCCCCGTACCTCTTAATCTTCACCAGCACAAGTGGCTTCTGCAAGCATGCTCCTTGCACCAATGTTGGATTTCCCTCTGATGTCACTTCCTAGCCTGTGACCCGGAAGTGATTCAGAGGGGAACCAGGCTAGCGCAAGCAAGCAACAGGCAGAAGTTGCTCATGCTAGTGAAAATAATACTGAAGTACGGGGTGAGGAGTGGGATAGCACGAGGGTGGCATGGTATGGTAGGATGGGATGGAGAGATGCCAGCCCCCCACTAACCTTGTGCCCAGGGTGGTCCGCACCTGCCACTGGGAAAAGCTATTTCTGCTCAACTCTTTTCTGATGTTTGACATCAATCACATGGGTAGAAGTGATCCTGTCAAATTGATTGAACCTAACATGTCTTAAATACATGGTCTGTTCAAAATGTTCCAGGACTGATTTTTATAAAAATGTATTAAAACAATCCATTGGGTCCCCTTCAAAGTACTCCCCTTTCCTACATGGAGGCAAGAATTTTGTTTAAATTTTCCTGTATCTGTTTTAAATTAATATTTGGTATGGCTCCTGTGTATCTGGTCTCTCATTTTTTTCTAGACCATTTTAACAGGCCTACATGCAGAATCCATATGTTTGCTTACCCAACAGTAAATGCTTGTCGCTTTAAAAGGTAAATTGAATGACTGGTTGGGTAATATTATTATGCGTGCTCCATCTTATTTTACTTTTAGAAATTAGTAAAAACACAGTTGTTTGATCAATTTGTAACCTGATTCACTGTTTTTAATCTTTTATCTTGTATTTATTTATGATGATTTGTATTGCATTTTTTCACTGATTGTCCAGTACTTCTCATTGTAAACCATATCAAACTATTATGGCTTTGGCTGTATACAAGAATAAATTATTATTATATACACTTTTCTCAACGCCATTTCAACTTCTGGAAACAGTCCTTAAATGCATCTTCAGGAATCGCCAAAAATTGCTGCGTTGAATTTGGTTTATATCTTCAATGGTGTTGAATCACTTTCCTTTCAGTGTGGATTTAAGTTTAGGAAACAAGAAGATGTCAGCAGGGCCAAGTCAAGAGAGTAAGAAGGCTGAGGAAGAACAGTCATTATGTTTTTTTTGCGCAAAATTTTGGAATTTTGACGCATTCATAACACATTCCACAACTCATGACATGTTCCCATAAGCCACTTTCAACATTTCTGAAGTTTCTGTAGCAGTCTTACCCAATTTAAAACAGGATTTCATAAAGGTCACACGATGAAAAATAGCCAATTATGAAAACACACTTTCACAAAAACTGCTGTAGCTCGGAGATGAAAACAGATATCAACAAACAGAAAATAGGAGGTTACTCAGGCGGTTTCAAGCTACTCAACGTCCCCTAGCATGACTCAAAAGAACTTCCCATTGGCGCACAATTCAAACGGTCCTGAAACTTTTTGAACAGACCTCGTATACCTGGTACTGGGGGAAAGAGAACAGCTTAACTTACAAAATGATTTCCAAAAGATTATATAAGGGCTCTTTTACTAGTGTAGTATGGTTTTGCACTTTCCATGTGTTCAATACAAAAATTAGTGCAAGGTAAGTGCAAAGCCTGTGTAGTAAAAAAAAGGCGGTGTCAGTCATCTGCCTTTCATTTACCACACAAGGTAACCCACATTATCTGCCACTGAAGATAATGCATCATGGTCCTACTCACTAATAAACAAAAAAGTCACACCTTTGTTGTGCTGGTGCACACCCTCACTACACATCCACCTTCCTACTTGCCCCAATATAGACATCCCATCCCTCCTCATCTGAGCACTCCAATAAACCCCTCACCTCCATCTAAGCTCCACCCATAAGTTCAAAATCCAACCCTCCCCCCAGACCACCCCGTCTGGCTTTGAATCCAAAATGGTATCCGCTGATCCCTAGCGGCAGTCTCGTGGTATTACTGCTAGGGTTCAGCCTTCCATATAAGAGCAATTTGCATTCTGTGTCCAGTGATCAAGTCCCTTCTACTAGAATATTCTCTTGCTGTGGATCAGAGCTCTTTTGGTAAAATAAACCCCTTAATGGATTGTCAGGCAAATTATATCTTTGTAAGAGAGTGAAGTCATGGCTCGGGCAGGCATCTTTTGAAGCAAGGGACAGTATTCTGTAGCTTTGTTTGGGCTGCAGGTTGTTTTGTGTGTAGATTACATTTTTAACTGACTTCTCTGGGGATACAGCCATTTCAAGGGTATTAGGCTCCCAAGGCAAACCTCCTTCCATCTGAGTACAGCTTTTCAATGGTGTCACCGAGGCTCGCTTCTGTTCTGCTTCTGAAGCAATACCTCTCAGTGTAGGTTGGTCTGAGAGTGGTAAGGGATCTATGCTTTTGTCTAGCTTCTGTTTCTTTTCACGCGCTATAATAACAGAAATTGGAAGGAAGGGCAAGTTGTGACGGAGCCTCTGTTATGACAAGAAATGGCTTGGCTTTGCCTCAACACATATTCCTGATAAAATGTTGGCTTCATGTTTCCACTTTATTGCACAGTAAGAAGCTAGTGTCCTGATATACCCTGTGAGCCCTGTCAAACTATGTCTTAAACTTCATAAAACACTGACCACAAATTCCTTTCTTCTGATTCATTCACCAGTCATAAAAACAGCACATAGTACAGAAAAAAAAATACAGACAGGTGGGATAAGATTTTTTTTTTTAAATGTAATCATTAATGAGTGTGTAATCATTAATGAGTGTTCTTGACCTGTATTACATAAACACATACATAAAGCACATGGCCCAAATCTATCTTTACCATCTCATTCTCACAGTTCACTGCAGAAAACAGGTGCGTGACATAAAATAATAAAAACTGACTGAAAATCCAAAGCTTTTCTTGTCATGGTATAAGGATCAAGCTCTAGTCAAGTCGGTAGTTCCCAAACCTGTCTTGGAGGCTCCCCAACCAGTCAGGTTTTTAGAATATCCATATGAATATTCATGAAATAGATTTGCATGCAAATTTCTCTCATGCTTATTCCTTGTGGAAATCCTGGCTGGTTAGGGAGCCCCAGGACAGGTTTGGAAACCACTGACAAAGGAAGCAAACTAGGAAGGACTCCCTTACCTATTCAGTTGCCTGGAGGAGCTGTTGCTGCATCTCATTTTGCTATCTCTGGGCTTCCACTCCTAGGTACAGGAGCTGGAGCTTCTGCTTCCTGTGTTCATCCAGTTACAGGTTATGGCCAGGAGCTTCTGGCAACTGAAACAGCAGAGGAGACAAAGAGACACAACAGTCTACAGAATTGAAATGGAATAAGTTTATTAAGTGAAAGGCGACGCAACATGATTTGTGTTTCAGCCGAGAGGCCTCCATCAGGAGTTTTTACAATGTTTCATGTTCAATAATTCTTTTTTTACATATATATATATATATCATTTTTATTAAATTTTCAAAAAGATACAAACTGGCATGAAAAGGTAGAAAATAAAAATCAAGAGATGAAACAAATCCCAGAAGCAAAGCAAGAAAAGAAATCAATGGTACAATAAGTAAACTAGCCCAACCCAAATCACCCCTCCCCCCACCCAGCTCAGGACTGCAATACAAAAAAGCAATACAAAAAATGAAAGTTAGGGACGACTATGTAGCACTCGGCTACGGGCATGAGAAGTCAAAGTGTCCAAAAAGGGTTGCCAAATAGTAGGCAACACCCGTCCCTGTTTAGTGTCCCAGTCTAACAATCTCCATAGTCAAAAGATGGATAATACATGAGCGCCAGTGGCCATATGTTGGACCCAGAGGCCCTATCCAGAGGGAAAGGATAGCTTTCAAACCTACCAAAATCATTCATCTAAGAAAGCCTTTAAGACCTCGGGGCACTGGATGGTGAAGGTCAAAAAGCCAAAACAGACTATAACTATTGCAGTACCATGTAGTGTGCCACATTCTACTGACCCTCAAAAATACAGCAGACCAAAACTTATGCACCAAAGGACAGGCCCAAAACATATGGGACAAGGTAGCTTTAGAGTTCCTATGAGCATCGGGAGCAGTGCGGGTCATTCAGCGCAGTTTAATAGAAGAGGGCCTTAGTTAGAGAAAGAGTAGTGAAATAAAAGTTGTATAAGAGAGACAGGGGATTAATTTGTCGAGGGCCCCTAGCCACACAAGTACACTGGGCCCCCTGCCCCGCCCCGCGCCCAGGCGGAAACAGGAAGCTGTGTCAGAGGGAAGCTTTGGGCAAGTAGCTCCGCTTGCACAATTACAGTTCCTGTTGCCTTTCTTACCCACGTTGCTTGCTTGTCTTATTTTCCGTCGATAGGGGGGCCACATTGCCAATCGATGCTGGAGGAGCCCATCGCCGTTTGGAAAAAACAATGTTGATGCCCTCCTTCATCGGGCTCCCCTGACCATTTCGGCCCTAGGCACGTGCCTACTTGGCCTATTGGTTAATCCTGCCCTGAAGAGAGAATGAGGTTTAGGTTCTTTAGACAGAGAAATATTTATTTTATTTTATGTAGATAGGCATACAGTATTAGGTTCCTATGTTCAGGCAGGCATATTCCATAGCTGCACATACTGATAGGGACATAGTTTCTCTCCTTTTTATTTATTTTAGCATACGTTTAGGAAGAAGAACAAGTGAAAACATACAAGAAAGAAGGAGGAACGGAAATTAAAGCTGGAAGAAAAGCTAAGTGCACGAAGATTAAAGAGAGACTTTTTTTTTTTACAAAGAAAGTACCTGTAAAACCCCGTTACTAATTATTTGTGAATAGACTTTTAATTCTGGATCCAGTTAGTTGGGTAAATAGGAGACAAATATACACAGATTTAAGTTGTTTTAAATTCTGCTGCTTTCCCCTTTACTTTTTCACATAACTATCACCCCCATTTCCATTTTCAACTACTCAAACCGTAAAATTAGCTTTCTTAATTAGCATAATTCTATTAATAATAATTTTTCTTGACCAAGGAGCAGAAACAATTACATTTAGTTGGCACTGAATTAATACATCCACCTTTGACATTAATATTAGTTTTAAATTTGACCATTACTCAATCCTGTTTATTCCAATAGCATTATTTGTTACTTGATCAATTATGGAATTTGCTTCTTGATACATACATATCTACTGATCCTTGAATTAATAAATTTTTTAAATATCTTTTACTTTTTCTTACACTTGTTTCAGCAAATAATTTATTCCAATTTTTTATTGGCTAATTGGGTGATGACACGCACAAAATGATGCAAACTCCTCTGCCTTACAAGCAGTTGTATATAATCGAATCGGCGATATTGGACTTATTTTTTCTTTAGTTTGATTCACTGGGCCCCCTGCCCTGCCCCACCCCACCATGCGCCCAGGCGGAAACAGGAAGCTGCGTCAGAGGGAAGCTTTGGGCAAGCAGCACTGCTTGCACAATTACAGTTCGCGTTGCCTTTCTTACCCGTGTTATTTGCTTGTCTTACTTTCCGTCGATGAGGGGGGGGGGGGGCCCGCGTTGCCGATTGGGGTGGGGCCCGCATTGCCAATTGATGCTGGAGGGGCCCATCGCCGTTTGGAAAAAACAATGTTAATGCTCTCCTTCATCGGGCCCCCCTGACCATTTCGAGCCCTAGGCATGTGCCTACTTGGCCTATTGGTTAATCCTGCCCTGCCCATGATGTGTCCCTCTGTGGCTGAAGGTCAGAAGGAGCAGCCCTGAAGGAGGCAACTGGGATCTCCCGCTGATGCAGAAGGCTTTCCTCTGACATTGGAGAGAAGCCTTTTTGGGAGGGAGGGGAATGGAGGAAGGAGGGTATGGGATCCTTGGTGGCCACAGCACTTCAGCGGAGGGGGCGGGCAGGAAGGAGGGCATGGGATCCCTAGTGGTGATGATTAAGGAGGAAGGGGGTGGGAGAACCGTGCAATGCCATATCCCCAACATGTGGCTCTTGAGAAACTCTGTTGTATTGTATTGTAACTATGTAAATGTAACTAATTACCGTACTTAAATAAAAGTTTTGCTACTTATACTTGTAAAGAAGTACAGGATAACAGTTGTTTCATCTTAAATTTTGCTGTTCAGGGAAAAGTCAGCCTGAGAGCTCATCTTGACGGGCACAGATAACACAGGGCTGGAAGGCCTGCATGTTGGCCCGTCGAGATTGGCTCCTGGAGGGTTTAGGGGTGGGAGTTTCAGGGAAGGTGCAGCGTGATTGGCAAGTTTGTCTCCTGCTTCATGGGACAGTGGGGATAGGTTCCAGCGGGTAAAGAAGGGGCAGGACTTTAGGCTGCAATGGCTGCTTCAGGACCAAGATTTTTCGAGTCCTTGTGGCTGCTTCCTTTTTGGTTTTTTCCCGGTGTTTTTCTCCTGCTCATTGGTGGTTTTTAGTGGCTGTGGCTTCATTGGATCTTTGGTGCAGCAGGACTCCCAGTGTTGTGATGGCTGATGGTGGTGGCGCTGGACCTTGGTGAGGTGTCCATGTGCGCAGGCGACTCCTTTGATGAGGACCCAGCATCAGACCCGGTGAGTACAGGAGAGCCTGGCACTAGGTCTTTGCAGCGAGGTGTTCGAGCAGCTAAGGTAGCTGCTCTTTCTCACTTAGCCATCGCGTCGGAATCGGAGCACAGGGCCAGGCAGGCAGGCAGGGTGTGGCAAGACTACTCGATCTGGGGTGGGAGCTGCGTCGGTCGCTTTGGCTGTGGAGGGTCCTGTGGTTGCAGGTTCTGTGGGAGGCAGCATTAGAAGGGAGCTGTTGCTGCTGGATAGTCTGGGAGGGTTCATAGTCTACAGCGCGCGAGGACAAAGATGTGCTGACAACTGAGCGCAGGACTTCATCGCGCTGAAGAAAAAACATATTATCCCAGGACAAGCAGGCAGCATATTCTTAACGCATGGGTGACGTCACCGACGGAGCCCTGGTAAGGACATTTTTCACTAGAAAGTTCTAGTTGGCCGCACCGCGCATGCGCGAGTGCCTTCCCGCCCGACGGAGGAGTGCGTGGTCCCCAGTTTCTTCGTTTCCGTGGAGCGAAGAAGACGCATGTGGTTTCAACGGCCGTTGAAAACTTCCTTTTTGCCTTCCCGCTCGCGTTATTTTCTTGTTTTTCTCTTTTTCCCTTCGGGTTTCTTGTTCCGTTCTAAATAGTAAAAAAAAAAACAACTTTGTTTTTTCTTTATTTTTCAGGCCGGCCCCGGCGGGGCCTGTTGCCATCATACAAGCCTCCGGCTTTGATTTTGCGGAGGCCGTGTTTCCCTTCATGCCCCCTCAACCGGGCTTTAAGAAGTGCCAGCGGTGTGCACGCCCGATCTCTCTCACTGACCCACACAATTGGTGCCTACAGTGTTTGGGTCCAGAGCATCGGGCTGACACCTGCACCCGCTGTGCCACTCTTAAGAAACGCACCTTAAAAAATCGGCAGATCCAACAAAATATCCTTTTCGGTACCGGATCTGCTATGGAAACTGCCGCGACGTCGACGGTACCGCAAAAGACGGCACCGACCACTTCGACGCTGCCCGATCCTTCCTCGGGGTCGCTGGCACCAGGTAAGCCGGCTAAGAAGCCTTCCACCTCCCTTGAGCGCCCACCTGCCACAGTGGCGACGCCGGTCCTCCCGGCCTCACGCCGACCCCGCAAACGCTCCGCCCCAATCTCGGTGAGTGCCTCGTCATCGGCCTCCTCATCGCCGGGGCGTGGAGCAGCACCTATGGAACCGAAAAAGAAAAAAGCGGTACCGGTGCCACCCCTGGATGACCACATCGCGGCCATACTCCAAGACAAATTGCAGGAACAGTTGCAGCAACAACTCCAGCACCTGCTACTGACCCTATTGGCACCACTTCTTTCGGTACCAGACCGGCCCGAGCCTCGCACCATCCCACCGGTGTCCACCCCCTCGGTGCCACTCAACACTTCCATGCCAACCCTCTCGGCTGAACCTCTCCGTTCTCGTCCTGTGGTACAGACCCGCTCTGAGGTCGATCCTCCTCGGGACCAGGAAGGGCACCGGTCTCCCCGGGACCCAGAATGGCACCGCTCTTCCCGGGACCGGGGTCAACACCGGTCTTCCTCTCCCGGTACCGTCTCCATGTGCTCTGGCAAGTCTCTTTCTAAGACCCGCCACACCGAGCCTTCCACCCCGACATCTCGGCGTGCGCACACTGATATCAGGGACCCGGACTTATGGGAAGAATCCCCACCCGGTACCGAGGAGGACGCATCATCCACAGACGAGGAACCCTCAGTGCCCGATACCACTTCCAAGCCTGAGCAATCCTCTTTCACCAAATTCCTCAGGGAGATGTCGGCGGCTCTTTCTATTCCTTTAGAGTCCGACTCCAAAAAGTCCCAGGCCTTTCTGGATGCCTTAGACTTTGAACAACCTCCCAAAGAGTTCCTCAAGTTACCTGTCCATGACATACTGCGGGAAACTTTTTATAAAAATTGGGAAAATCCACTCACTGTCCCCGGAGATCCTCGTAAGCTTGACAGCCTATACAGGGTCATCCCAATTCCGGGTTTTGACAAACCTCAATTGCCCCATGAGTCTCTCCTAGTTGAGTCTACATTAAAGAAAACTCAGGGCTCCAGTGTTTATGCCTCCACCCCTCCTGGCAGAGAAGGCAAAACGATGGATAAGTTTGGCAAACGCCTTTATCAAAATGCCATGCTAGCCAACAGGGCGAATAATTACACATTTCACTTCTCATTTTATATGAAGTATCTCGTACAACAACTATCCGCCCTACAAAAATACATCCCTGAACGCAAAGTTCCACTCTTTCAACAACAAATTTCCAGCCTCCTTCAACTGCGGAAATTCATGGTGCGCTCTATTTATGATTCATTTGAGCTGACCTCCCGAGCGTCTGCCATAGCTGTTGCCATGCGACGTCTGGTCTGGTTGAGGGTATCTGATCTTGACATCAACCACCAAGACCGCCTAGCTAACGCACCCTGTCTTGGGGACGAACTTTTTGGGGAGTCCCTGGATTCGACCACCCAGAAGCTCTCAGCACATGAGACCAGATGGGACACTCTGGTAAAACCTAAAAAGAAGGCTCCACCTGCTCGTCCTTATAGACCACAGTCCTCTTACCAGCGCAGGTTCTCGGCCAGGCCTCTCAACCCGCCCCAACAGCAGCCTCGCAGACCTCGTCAACAACAGCACACTCAGGCTCGCTCTCAATCTCACCAACCTGCCAAGCCTCTTCCTCCGTCAAAACCATCTCAGCCCTTTTGACTCCTTTCTCCAGGGCATAGCCAGTCTTCCACCATCATTACCTCTTCCTCAGCCAATCGGAGGACGTCTCCAACTCTTCCTCAACCGTTGGGAGTTCATCACATCAGACCTGTGGGTCCTCAACATCATCCGCCACGGCTACTCTCTCAACTTCCAGACTCTTCCACCAGACAACCCTCCTATAGAGTCTGCGTCCCACTCCTCCCAGTCCCTTCTCCTCCTAAGGGAGGTCCAATCCCTCCTTCTCCTCAATGCCATCGAAGAGGTTCCCTCAGACCAAAGGGGTCAGGGATTCTACTCCCGCTACTTCCTGGTTCCCAAGAAGACAGGAGACCTTCGTCCCATCCTCGATCTCCGGGACCTCAACAAGTGTCTGGTCAAGGAAAAGTTCAGAATGCTCTCCCTGGCCACGCTTTATCCTCTTCTCTCTCAACACGACTGGCTATGTTCCCTGGACCTCAAAGAAGCCTACACTCACATTCCAATCCATCTGAATTCACGTCGCTACCTCCGATTTCAGATACAGCACCGCCACTATCAGTACAAGGTGCTACCCTTTGGCCTCACATCATCGCCCAGGGTGTTCACCAAGTGCCTTATTGTGGTGGCGGCCTTTCTCAGGTCTCACAACCTCCAGGTGTTCCCCTACTTGGACAATTGGTTGGTAAAAGCACCTACGTCTCCACTTGTGCTACAAGCCACTCAGTACACCATCTCCTTCCTCCATCTCCTGGGGTTCGAGATCAACTACCCCAAGTCGCATCTGCTTCCCACACAGCGACTTCAGTTCATTGGAGCCGTTCTCGACACCACTCTCATGAGGGCGTTTCTCCCCTCTGACCGCCAACGGACCCTGCTCCACCTCTGCCGCCAGGTGCTCCTTCATCACTCCATTCCAGCTCGGCAGATGATGGTCCTCCTGGGCCACATGGCCTCGACGGTCCATGTGCTTCCTCTGGCGCGACTCCACATCAGGACACCTCAATGGACTCTAGCCAACCAATGGTCACAGACCACTGATCCTCTTTCTCATCCCATCTCTGTGACATCGTCTCTTCAGCAATCTCTTCAATGGTGGTTGAACTCATCCAATCTTTCCAGGGGTCTACTCTTTCATCTACCCCCTCACTCCATGATCATAACCACAGATGCCTCCCCCTATGCATGGGGAGCTCACCTGGGAGAACTTCGCACTGCCACCTGGACTCTGGACCCCTCAGGAGCGTCAACATCACATCAATTTCCTGGAACTCAGGGCCATGTTCTATGCCCTCAAGGCCTTCCAGCACCTTCTCTACCCTCAGGTTCTTCTCCTGTGCACAGACAACCAAGTCGCCATGTACTACATAAACAAGCAAGGCGGCACCGGATCTCCCCTCCTCTGTCAGGAGGCCATCCGCATCTGGACCTGGGCCACGGCCCGCAGTCTCTTCCTCAAGGCTGTCTATATCCAGGGCGAACAGAACTCCCTGGCCAACAATCTCAGCCGCATCCTTCAACCTCACGAGTGGACTCTGGATCCCCCCACACTCCGCTCCATCTTCGCTCAGTGGGGCACCCCTCAGGTGGACCTCTTTGCAGCTCCTCACAACCATCAGCTGCCCCAGTTCTGTTCCAGACTCTTCTCTCCTCATCGTCTGGCCCCGGATGCATTCCTGCTCGACTGGACGGATCGGTTCCTCTATGCCTTTCCTCCACTGCCTCTGATGTTGCGGACGTTATTCAAACTCCGCAGGGACAAAGCCACCATGATTCTCATCGCCCCTCGGTGGCCTCGCCAACACTGGTTCTCCCTCCTACTCCAGCTCAGCTCCAGGGAGCCCATTCCTCTTCCTGTGTTTCCTACTCTACTTACACAGCAGCATCAGTCTCTACTGCATCCCAATCTGTCCTTGCTCCACCTGACAGCTTGGTTTCTCTCGGGCTGACCTCTCCAGAGAATCTATCTCAGCCTGTCCGTCGTATTCTGGATGCCTCAAGGAAACCGGCCACCCTCCAATGTTACCATCAGAAGTGGACCCGGTTCTCCTCTTGGTGTCTGCTTCATCATCACGATCCCACCTCATTGGCGGTGGAAACCGTACTGGACTATTTGCTCTCTCTCTCCGACGCTGGCCTCAAGTCGACCTCAATCAGAGTCCACCTCAGTGCCATCACTGCGTTCCATGAGCCTATCCTCGGAAAACCTCTTACGGCTCATCCCCTGGTTTCCCGGTTCATGAGAGGCCTCTTCAATGTCAAACCACCTCTGAAGCCTCCTCCAGTCGTCTGGGACCTGAATGTGGTTTTATCAGCACTCATGAAACCTCCGTTTGAGCCTCTTGCCACAACTTCACTCAAATTTCTTACATGGAAGGTGCTTTTCCTCATTGCCATCACCTCTGCCAGGAGGGTTAGTGAGCTGCATGCACTGGTTGCCGACCCACCTTTCACTGTTTTTCACCATGACAAGGTGGTTCTGCGTACCCATCCTAAATTCCTTCCCAAGGTGGTCTCGGACTTTCATCTCAACCAGTCCATTGTGTTGCCTGTCTTTTTCCCTAAGCCCCATTCTCATCCTGGGGAACAGGCGTTGCACACGCTGGACTGTAAGCGTGTCCTTGCTTACTACCTTGACCGTACCAGGGCTCACCGCTCATCTCCTCAGCTCCTTTTGTCCTTCGACCCTAACCGTCTAGGTCATCCTGTCTCCAAACGGACGCTTTCCAACTGGCTTGCTGCCTGCATTGCGTTCTGTTATGCTCGGGCCGGTCTCTCACTGGAAGGTGCTGTCACGGCCCGCAGGGTCAGAGCTATGGCTGCTTCTGTGGCTTTCCTCCGTTCCACGCCCATCGAGGAAATCTGCAAGGCTGCCACTTGGTCCTCAGTTCACACATTCACTACTCACTACTGTCTGGATACCTTCTCCAGACGGGATGGGCACTTCGGCCAATCTGTATTACACAATTTATTTTCCTAATGGCCAACCATCCCTCCTCTCTCTCTGTTAGCTTGGAGGTCATCACCCATGCGTTAAGAATATGCTGCCTGCTTGTCCTGGGATAAAGCACAGTTACTTACCGTAACAGGTGTTATCCAGGGACAGCAGGCAGATATTCTTACGACCCACCCTCCTCCCTGGGTTGGCTTCTTAGCTGGCTTATCTTAACTGGGGACCACGCACTCCTCCGTCGGGCGGGAAGGCACTCGCGCATGCGCGGTGCAGCCAACTAGAACTTTCTAGTGAAAAATGTCCGTACCGGGGCTCCGTCGGTGACGTCACCCATGCGTTAAGAATATCTGCCTGCTGTCCCTGGATAACACCTGTTATGGTAAGTAACTGTGCTTTTTAAAGGGCTCTGACGGGGGTGTTGGTGGGGAAACCCCCCCCCCCCACTTTACTTAATAGAGATAGTGCTGGCGTTGTGGGGAGTTTGGGGGGTTGTAACCCCCCTCATTATACTGGAAACTTAACTTTTTCCCTGTTTTTTAGGGGAAAAGTTAAGTTTTCATATAATGTGGGGGGTTACACCCCCCCAACATGGCAGCGTGATCCCTATTAAGTAGAGTGGGGGGTTTCCCCCCCACACCCCCGTCAGAGCCCTTTAAAATACGGGTTTTCTTTGGCGCGATTAAGCCCTCCGCTCAGTTGTCTGCGCGCTTTTGACCCGTCACCATCTGGGAGAGTGTGGGGTGGGGTGGTTGAAGCCCCCTCCACTCCTGACCTGGGTGGTATGGTGCCTGAGAGTGGGCTTGAAGCTGTGGGTCCGGCCCTCGCGGCTGGTGACGAAGGGGTCCCTGCTGGGAGTGGGAGCTGCAGTTGTTTGCGAGGACAGGTGGGGTGACTATGGCCGCAGTTTTACTTTTTACTCAAAAAGTATTGTTTTAGGCCCTTACTTTGTACTTGAGTAAATTTTTAATGTTTCATTATACAGTAGTTTTTACTTAAATGTACCGTTAAACAACACTTGACCCTGAGGCTTCAGACAGCCGCTTTGGGTACTGAATCTTAAAGAAGGCTCTGTAGGCCCTGAGCCTTACTAAAGTTGCCGAAAGGACCGCAGAGGCAAAGGGAGAGGGAGACAGCAAAGACATATTCTACCGGCAGTTTCCCAATGCCAGTCATTTATAATGAAGAGAGAATAGGCTGTGCATGTGCTTCTCTCCAGCAGCCCGGGACAAAGGCCTCTTGGAACGCATCCCCTCCCCCTCCTCCTCCCCTATATAAATGAGATGGTAGCACTCTGGGCTGGGAACACGGACGCGCAGGATAGCTGGGGAAGCGGGAAGGCGCCTGCCTGCCGGTAAATACCCAGCCTCCGTCATTTGGGTAAAGAAGCTGGTTGTTTTATAGCCTACTTTTATATGGGGAGGGGGGTGCGAGCCGCCGTGCGGGGGCTTTTGGAGGCGGTGAAATGTTATTAGAAGAGGACGCTGCTGCAGTACAGCCCCGGGGACCAGCCTAGGTTTAAAAAAAAAAAAACCCGGATCCTGCGGATATTGTCTCTTTCGGGAAAGGAGAGAACGTGCCCTATATACCGTTTCTCTTATCTTCAAGAAGCAGCTTATTATTATTGTCAGTGGTGAGGCCTGCGAAGAGTATTGCGAGTTTTTAAAACCAAAAAAAGCATACATGTGGGGTTGACTTAAAACTTCCCCAGCCTATTTATGTGCAGTGTGAAACTCCATACATAAAGTGCATAGACATACACATACTGTCAAGTTGGGCAGGAGTAGGGAAACACCTTCTTTTAAAAAATGACAATAAAATTGTGGCGGCGCAACTAATCTTTACTCCCTGCCCCTCTTCCTCCAACCCCAACTTTTGAAACCATGCGAATGCAAAAGTTGGCTGGGCTAACAAGACCTCATTTTGCTGCCTGGAAAAAAAAAGCTTTATTTAAGAGCTAGACGGAGTGTGAGCTACAACCGTACACTTGCTATGAAGCCTGTACCTACAGCAGGATTACACGTTCACCCAGAGTGATGTCAGGAAGTCGCCCCGCCCTTCCGTAGTGGGAGGGCCACTGGTTTTACCGCTGCAAGAAATGGATCTTAAGGTAAAATGACTCCCAATCTGATTTGAGCTGAAAACATTTAGGTAGTGTCTCCTGAATGTGTTTAACTCGGATTGCATTCTCAAAATTGCTCCCAAACAGATCTATTTTTTAGGACCCCTGCAACCAACCAATCGTCTAACCTTTGCATATAGCTTGGTTTGCCAGTAAACTTAATTTGCATAAGTTTGCTTTCTGGAACGTAGACCTACAGTAATTGTGGTCCTCAAGGGCCTTTAACCAGGCTTCTGATGGTCTTAGATGTACGCCTAGTACTAGGTTCCCTCTTTAGGGTACAGGGACTAGTTGCACCATACCAAGCATTATCCCAGGACAAGCAGGCAGCATATTCTCACATGTGGGTGACGTCATCCACGGAGCCCCGATGCGGACAGCTTTTCAAGCAAACTTGATTGAAGATTTCAAGTTTGCTAGTGCTGCACCAAGCATGTGTGTGCCTTCCTGATCCACTAGAGGGCGCATCCCCTCCTCATGGTCTTCAGTTCTTAGTTTTCCGCGGAGCCAGAAAGCCCTGTCTCTCTTCTCTGCGTTCTTATAAGTGCCTTTCTAGCACCGCGGCTTCTTTATTTTGTTAGGGAGTCGCTGTGCGTTTGTTGATTGATCGTGTATTTCTTTGTTTCAAAAAAAACAAATAAAAAAGGACTTTTTATTGTGTTTCTGCTGGTTCCACCGGCAGGCCCTTCTTGGGCCTCAGCCATGCGGCTAGGCCTCATTTGGCTGCAGCTGTATTTTCTTCTTCCCTGGCCTCTCTCTGGGCTCACCTCGTGTGAGCAGGATGGCCAGGACCATTTTTCCTTCGTTGGAATCGGACTGAGTAGCTTCGATCCCCGGTAAGTCTTCTTTTTTTCTTTCTGTTCTTCTAGCTGCGTTACCTCGGTAATGCCACCGGCTGAGTCTCAGGCATTCCAGGCATCGAGTGCAGTCGTGCCCGCCTCTACGAGACCTTCAAAGCGTGCCTCCTTTCATGGGAATACTCATCTCGAGGTTGCCCTTTATGGAGCGCACTGCTGCACCTTTATTACCAGTTTCATTGGTACGGTGCCGACTTCTGAACCTCGATGTGCCTCGACGTCGACTGAGGCTTCGTGCCTCGACGTCGACTGAGGCTTCGTGCCTCGCCGTCGACTGGGGCTTCGTGCCTCGCCGTCGACTGGGGCTTCGTACCTTGATTGAGGCTTTGTGCCTCGACCTCGACTGGGGTTTTGTGCCTCGACGTCATTTGAGGCTTTGTGCCTCGACGTCGACTGGGGCTTCGTGCCTCGCCCTCGACTGGGGCTTCGTGCCTCGCCCTCGACTGGGGCTTCGTGCCTCGCCCTCGACTGGGGCTTCGTGCCTCGCCCTCGACTGGGGCTTCGTGCCTCGCCCTCGACTGGGGCTTCGTGCCTCGCCCTCGACTGGGGCTTCGTGCCTCGCCCTCGACTGGGGCTTCGTGCCTCGCCCTCGACTGGGGCTTCGGGCCTCGGCGTCGACTGGGGCTTGGTGCCTCGACGTCGACTGGGGCTTGGTGCCTCGACGTCGACTACGGCTTGGTGCCTCACCGCCGCCTGAGGCCCTGTGCCTCGACGTAGGAGGCGGCTTGGTGACTTGACGTCGTCTAAGGCTTTGTGTGTCGACTTTCTGCCTCGATGTCGACTGGGGCTTGGTGTCTCGATGTCGACTGAGGCTGGGTGTCTCGACGTCGACGGATGCTTTGTACCTTCGACGTCGGCTGCGGCCATGTGCTCTGCGTCACTTGACGCTTGTGCTTCGACGGCGCCTGAGGCTTGTGCCTCGACTGAGGCTGGGGGCCTCATTGTCGGCTGGAGATCTGTGCTTCGTCGTTGCCGAGGCTTCGTGTCTCGCCGTCGACTGGAGCTTTGTGACTTGACGTCGCTTGGGGCTTTGCCCTTTGGTTGGCGGTGGCCTTGTGTCTCGATGTCGACTGTGGCTTGGTGCCGCAACGTCGCTGGGGGCTTTATATCTCGGCAGCGGCTGAGGCTTTGGGCCTCGGCGTCGACTGCGGGTTTGCGCCCCATTATCGACGGGGGCTTAGTGTCTCGACGTCGTCTGGGGCTCTGTGCCTCGGCGTCTCCGGCTCCTGTTCGAAAGGGTTCCCCGCTTTCTCTTCGGTTCATTCCGGGCAGCCGTGACGGAATCTTGTAGTATGGAGTTTGGTTGCCTGGAGGAGACTCTCTCCCTGCTTCGGCTCTATTGCTCCTGCCATGCGTTATCTCGCTTGGCGCAGAGTGTGGCTGAGGATCCGAACCTCCAGGATCGTCTCGCCACTTTTACTTGCGTGAGTTCTGCGCTTCTTGAGGCCTCTCTTGCGGTGGCCACTAACCGCCTCTCAGAACGCGACCGGTCCTTCGCCTATCGGGACGCCTTCAGCTGAATCCCGTCTGCCTTGGTGGTTTGGACTCCTTCTCCGGAGGGGCCCTCCGGAAACCTTTCTTGTGTTCTCGGCCTCCTTCGCAGCAGCCGCAATAGCTGCAGCGCCGGGTTATGGTCCAGTCGCCGGCTTCGGCGACTCCTGGCCGTCTTTTTGACTATTCTCGCATAGCCTCCGGGCTGCTCTCCTTCTGGGATTCCTCCCCTCCCTTTGGGAGGGGTGTCTCCATGTCTACGCACCGGGGGTATAGCCTCGCTTCTGTCGGTTGGGCATTCCCATCCTCCCATCTGCGTCTGGTCCAGGCCCTTCGTGACCTGCACTAGTTCTAGTCCGGGAGTGGTTCAGACTCTGCCCGCCCCAGTCTCGGGAGTCCGTCGGGGCGGACCTGGACCCAGTTTGTCTGCGCTCCTTCTTGTCTCGGCCTCAGGGGGTGGCCCTTGTTTGTTTATGCCGGAAGGTGGCCCCTCTGTCCTCGGTCCGCCTCCGGTCTTTTCTGCCTCGGCAGGCCGCCTGTCTGCGCTTGAGTCAGCTGGTGTCTCCGCAGTCTTCGGCCTCGGCCGAGCTGATGCTGATCCTTTTGGGATCATGGGTCTCCACGGTTCATGTCCCGATGTTCGCCTGGTTTCATCTTCGTGTTCCCCGCTGGACCCGAGCATCTCAGTGGTGGCAGGATCGGGATCACGCTTCCAAGCACATTGTGGTGCCTCCCTCCTTGACACCTTGTTTCGTTGGTGGGCCACCTCTTCATATCCCCGCATCAGAAGGTTCTGCCGATGGACTCCTCGGCATAGGCTTAGGGGTGCACCTCGACGGCCTTCGGACTCAGGGTCTTTGGTCGGGTGCGGGCCGTCGCAGCTGCATCAATCTGCTGGAGCTCCGGGCCATTTATAATGCCGGGGTGGATTTTCGTTATTGGTTGCAAGATTGCGGGGTCCTGGTGCGTCCCGACATCCCGGTGGCGATGTATTCTGTGACCAAGCCAGGGTGTACAGGTTCCCTGTTACTTTGCAGGGGAGCCCTTCGTCATTGGCAGGGGGCGTTACACCACTACTTATTTCTTCGGGCGGTGTATTTCCGGGGCGAGCAGCATTGTCTGGTGGACACGTTGAGTCGCCCTTTCGGCCGCATGAATGGTCGCTCCATTCTCAGACTCTGCGGCATGTGGTTGTTTGGTGGGGAACCCCACAGGTAGTTCTGTTCGTTTCGCCCCTCACTCACTGGTTGCCTCGATATTGCTCGAGGATGTTCTCCCGGGTTCGCATCGAGGTGGATGCTTTCCTTCTCGATTGGATGGGCAGGTTCCTCTATGCGTTCCCTCCCTTTACTCTGATTCTCAGATCTTTGATGCACCTCCTGTCGGGCTGCGCCACCATGATCTTGCTGGCTCCTCTGTGGCCCTGACAGCTGTGGTTCTCCCTGCTCCTTCAGCGTGTCAGGGAGCCTCTGCTTCTACCTATGTTCCCTTCTCTGCTGTCTCAGTGTTGAGGTTTCTGTTGCCTCCCAATCTGCAGTCTCTACACTTATCAGCTTGGTTCCTCGCAACGTGCCTCCCTCCTTCTGTTTCTCTCAGTCGGTGGGGATATTCTCGAGGCTTCTCGTATGGGCTCCACTGGGTAATGCTTTTCCCAGAAATGTTCCTGATTTGCTGCGTGGTGTGCTGAGTACTGCATGGATCCACTCTCTGCCTCCTTCCCTTCAGTGCTGGATTTTCTGTTCCACTTGTCTCGGTCTGGTCTCAAATCGACATCTATCCGAGTCCACCTCTGTGCGATTGCTGCCTTTCCTTGGCCGCTGGATGGGAATCCGTCCATCCGACGGATTCCCGCTTTCTGAAGGGTCTCTTCAATGTTCATCCTCCGCTCAAGCCCCCTCCGGTGGTTTGGGATCTTAGGGTGGTCCTGGCTCAATTGGTGAAACCTCCGTTTGAACCCATTGATAACG
Organism: Geotrypetes seraphini; assembly: GCF_902459505.1. Lineage (NCBI taxonomy): Eukaryota > Metazoa > Chordata > Amphibia > Gymnophiona > Dermophiidae > Geotrypetes > Geotrypetes seraphini. The sequence goes on along the minus strand of NC_047088.1, from coordinate 215,462,470 downwards.
CTCTTTTGATCTGTTTCACCTGGCGGGTGGTATTCCTGGTTGGTCTCACTTCTGTTTGTAGAGTCCGTGAGCTGCAACCTCTGGTTGCGGACCCGTCTTCTGCTGTATTTTATCAGGACGCAGTGGTCCTGTGTACTCATTACAAGTTCTTGCCCAAGAAGGTTTCGGACTTTCATCTCAATCGTTCCATTGTTCTTCCGGTCTTTTTTCCGAAGCCCCACTCTCATCCTGGCGTGGTGGCGCTTCATACGATTGACTGTAAGAGGGCGTTGGCTTTTTATCTTCAACGCACTCAGTCTCATAGGACGATTCCTCAATTGTTTTTGTCCTTCGACCCTACTCGGGTGGGACGCCCTGTTTCCCAGCGCACCTCGTCCAACTGATTGGCTGCTGGTTTGCTACGCTCAGGCTGGTCTCGCGCTGCATGGTCGAGTCCCGGGACATAGAGTCTGAGCGATGGCGGCTTCTGTAGCTTTCCTCAGGTCAACGCCTATCGAGGAGATTTGCAAGACTGCCACTTGGTCTTCGGTTCATTCTTTCACCTCCCATTACTGTCTGGATACTCTGTACAGGAGCGACGGCCGGTTTGGCCATTCGGTTTTGCGTAATCTGTTTTCTTGAATTGCCAACTTCCCTCCGTCCCTTTTTGGTTAGCTTGGAGGTCACCCACATGTGAGAATATGCTGCCTGCTTGTCCTGGGATAAAGCACAGTTACTTACCGTAACAGGTGTTATCCAGGGACAGCAGGCAGATATTCTCACAACCCGCCCGCCTCCCCAAGGTTGGCTTCTTTGCTAGCTATCTAAACTGAAGACCATGAGGAGGGGATGCGCCCTCTAGTGGATCAGGAAGGCACACACATGCGTGGTGCAGCACTAGCAAACTTGAAATCTTCAATCAAGTTTGCTTGAAAAGCTGTCCGCATCGGGGCTCCGTGGATGACGTCACCCACATGTGAGAATATCTGCCTGCTGTCCCTGGATAACACCTGTTACGGTAAGTAACTGTGCTTTGTGTAAGCTGCATAGATTCACAGGGTAAGTTTGTAAAGATTGCTTCCAGCCCACTGTTGGGGGGAGGTTGACATGCCAGTAGCTGAGTCACATAGGTACAGTTATAGGTCTGATCCAGGGTAACAGTGATGGGCAGGAAAGAGTTTTACCTCATGCAAAATTGTGATTTAGATTTTAATCTAAACTATCAACTGCAAAAGAAGATTTTGGTGTAGTCCTGGAAAACTTTTGCCTTAAGTGTCCAGTGGTCACGTCCGCATGCAACCGCCTTCAGCTCTCACCTCCTCCAGCACCAGACACAACCGCCATCTTACATCGAGCAGTCACCGCTACAGAAGCCCCTGTAACTCTGTATAGAGTCCATGTATTGTAACACCTCGCAGAAGCTCTTTGTAACTCTGTATTGTAACACCTTTTACAGAAACTCATGCAAACCGCTCTGAATCGACATCCCAGTCATTAGTAGCGGTATAGAAGTAAACAATAAACAGAGTGAACATAGTGCATATACATCTTGTGTTTGCAAGTAGAGAATGACATGGTGGCTATTGCCCGCGGCTAACCCGCTGAAACGGTGAGGGTTGAAAAGTGCTCACTGCGGGTACAGGCACAAGGCCATCCACCGCCCCATGGAGCGGTGAATGACCTTGTCCCCGCAGTTAAGGGAGGGAACGTGCATGGTCACCTCCCTTCTTCCTACCTACCCGATTCTATCTTTCTCCCTCCCTCCCCCTTACCTTCATGGCGCGTTTTGAGTAACTTCTTCACAAAGCCGTCAGTGCATGCAAGCAGTAGCAACTTCCGGTTGCATCAGAAGAGAAGCTTCTGCCCACACATGCATGCTACTGTTTGCAGGCTCCGACGGCTTTGAAGAAGTTATACAAAATGCGCCGCAAAGGTTTAGGGGAGGGAGGGAGATAGATAGATAGATTTGGGTAGGTAGGAAGGAGGGGGGTATTGAAGGGCAGTGAGGTGACGAGAGGGAAGGGGGGGTGGAAGAAAGGAACAGAAGCTGAAGGGGGTGGACAGGAACATGCTGGAACGACTTGGGGAAGATGCTGAAAGGACATGGGGAAGACAGAGTGGGGGGAAGATGCTGAAAGGACATGGGGAAGACAGAGTGGGGGGAAGATGCTGAAAGGACATGGGGAAGACAGAGTGGGGGGAAGATGCTGAAAGGACATGGGGAAAAGAGAGTGGGGACAAGACGCTGAAGGGAATGGGGAAGAGAGAGTGGGGAGAAGATACTGGAAGGGAAGAAGACAGAGATGCCAGACTATGGGGGAGGGAAGAAGATGGATGCCAGACCAATTTGGGGGGGGGTCGTGAAGGGAGAGACACAGTAATAGAGCAAATGGAAGACGCAGAGAGAAGGCAGACAGTGGATGGAGGAATTGAATGAGAAGATGAGGGAAGCAGAAACCAGACAACAAAAGTAGAAAAAAAAATTATATTTATTTATTTTGCTTTAGGATAAAGTAGTATATTGTGTTTATAAAAATTTACAAACAAAGCCCTGCCAGCTGAACATCTCTTTCTCTAGTTCAGCAGTCAGAACTTTGATTTATAAGGAAGGAATAAGCTAAATATTGCAGTACTGAGGCTTGTATGGATGCTGCAGGGATGGGGCGGTGACAGGGACGGTGGTCGCGGGGATGGGGACAAATTTTTTTCCCCGTCTCATTCCCTATTTGCAAGGAAATAGTTACCATGTATTAACTGTAAGGCACAGTCTGTTTGACTCATCTGTTTCCACCTCTTTCTGCTTTAATATGGGAATTAGCTTTCACTAACTCGGAGGCTGAAGCAGAATGCTAGTGCAGATGTTTGCACACAAATTTCTGGGCATCTGATGTAGAAAAGGATCACCCAACCCCTTCTGCTCCCATATGCCTCCACAGCATCCTGTTCCTTTTTCTATATTTCTTTTTTTCCAAGCTATTCTTGCTAAGTCTCAACTCCCAACCCATCTAACACCCCCTCCCCCCTACACACACACACTCATACTTACTAGTGTTGCCCAATTCAAGGGAAAAAATGTGATTCAATTCGGCCTATTGAACTGATTTTTCGATTTGCTTTTCCTGCCCAATAGGATGTGTTGTTTTTGGGGGGTTTTCAAACATCCTGGCGAGTGTATTTTGTAGCTTTCCCACTCATCCCCCCCCTTTTCTCTCTCCAATCCCACACCAATGCTATGGTGTAAACAAAAAGATTTTTCCTCTCTCTGTTAGACATCGAGTGTGAGCTAGGACTTAACACTAGCTCTGGCAGGATACACATTTCAGATCTGACATATTGTAATCACAAAATAGAAAATAAAATGATTTTCTACCTTCCACTGCCATATCCAACATTTATTTCTTTCCCACTGTCTATTTGTCCTCTTGCCCTGGGTCAAATTTGTCTTTTCCCCTCCACTGACTGACTATTATTATGTTCTCCATGCAGCATCTTTCCCTTCCTTCCCTCCATTATCATGTGCAACACTTCTTTCTCTCTCTCCGCGCACCATCTCTCCCTGCCCTCCACCCTATGTCCAACATTTCTCCCTCTCTCTTCTCCATGCATGTCTCCCTCCGCTCCACCATATTTAGGATTTCTCCCTCACCCCTTTCTACCTCTTCTTTCCCTTGCTCTTCTCCACCCCAACAATTCTTCCTCTCTTTTCCCCCCCATGTGCAGCATCTTTCCTCCCCTCCCACCCATTCCCCTTTGTAGAAGCTTCCCATCCCCCTATGCGGTAATTTTCCATCCCTCCTTCACATCCCCCTGTGCAACAGCAACCCCCATCCCCCCTCCTTGAGACCTGACATACCTCTGAGGCCTCCTAAAGCAGTGGTGGATAGTCAGCAGCGGCATCTATCTGGGCTACTTGTGGCCTGCCTTCTAAGGCTTCCCTCTGCCATGTCATCTGTGATGCTTCAGAGGGAAGACTCTGGCAGGGCAGGCCACGAGCAGCCCATTCAGAATGATGCCACTACTGACTGTCTTCCATTGCCATTGCTGCTTTAGAAGGCCTCGGAGGTATGTTGGGTCTGCTTTTCTCGGACAACAAATCGATTCAAATCAGGCAGCACTAATACCTACCAGTTGGCAGGTCTTCACTATCCCTTTCAAATTCAGTCCTTCTCACCCAGTATCTATGTGGTAGCAACAGGTCACATGCTTCTCCTTTATAGGGACTGGGTGTCCCAATTCAGACCTGCTCTGATTGAAACAGATATTTGAATCACATGGGGCGCAATAGGTTTGAATTGCGACACCCAGCCCCTGTAAGCAGGGGTGTAGCAAGGGGGGGAGGCACCTGGGCAAGTGGCACCCCCCTCGCCCTCTTCTCCACCTCCCCTTCTGTGTGCGCTCCCCTTCCCCTTCCTCTTCCTGTACCCGTTAGCTTCCCCAGCATGAGCAACATCTCTAACTTGCTGCCCATGTCGGCATCGGCTCTCCTGATGTCACTTCCTAGTCTTGGGACCTGGAAGTGATGTCAGTAGGTAGCGCTGAGGCCGGCACGAGGAGCAAGTGGGAGCTGCAGTTTGCACCAGCAAAGAGCTAGAGGTACGGTGGAGATGGAATTGAAGGAGGAGGAGATGTGCCGGCATCCGGGTTGGTCCAACCCCCTTACTACCCACTAGACCAATGGTTCCCAACCCTGTCCTGAAGGACCACCAGACCAGTCGGGTTTTTGGGATAGCCCTGATGAATATGCATGAGAGAGATTTGCATATAATGGAGGTGACAGGCATGCAAATCTGCTACATGCATATTCATTAGAGTTATCCCAAAAACCCGATTGGCCTAGTGGTCCTCCAGGACAGGGTTGGGAACCATTGCCTGTAAGGGGGATCATGTGACTTGTTGCCAGCACAGAGCAGAGGAGGGATGGAACTCGGACTGGGTAGGACAAAGACGTTTTGAACACAAAGAGCTGGGACTTTGTGGTGAGGCGGCAGAGCAGAAAATTATCTAGGAGATCGTGAAGACCTGGGCAAGTGGTAGGTATGAGTAGGTGGTAGCTAACTGTCTGACTCTGGAGTGGCAAAGATGTAGCAAGCTGACTTTTGGGGGGTTGCACTTTTAATCCTGTGACGATTCCTATGGATGTATATAAAATAACTTCCACCTCTTTCATGCGGTCAGTTACTGGTGCTCATTGCAGCCTGCTAGGAGACAGTGCCAGCAATAGGGTAGAGTGAGAGAATGCCAGTAAGCATTCTATTCCCATGGCTCACGTCCCCCCCCCCTCAGGAGTACTTGTACTATAGGTGAGAAATGCTAATATAAAATAGCTTTGCTTGCAAAAGGAAAAGTTAAATTTGTCTGACATTGTTCAACCATTAAATTGTCATTGGCAAGTCATCCATGGATTGAGGGTTGTGTGTTTTTTTTGTTAGTAATTCATTTTGTGAATGCCAGAGTATTTTACGAAATATAATTTATGAAAACCCCTAAAGCATTTATATAAAATTACTACATTCTTGGTTATAAATGTTGAGTCAAATGAAAAAGTGCCCATGAGGCATGAGCACTTGAGCACAAATGCATTAAATGCCTCTTAATTCTGTTCCTTTATTTGATTCTCCCTGTGTGGTAAACATTACTATGATTATAATGAACGTCATGAGCAATTCTGCTTTCTGGGGATTTCATCAGTAAAGGTGGTTCTTCATGGACAGCAAGGGACTACACTAAACAATAGGGTAAAATGCATTCCATAATCACGGATAGTTGTTGTTATATCATGTGGGGTCCCTCAGGGTTCCCTACCATCTCAGACACTCTTTAATACATTTATACATTTATACATTATTAGGTCTTGCATTGAAAAAAGCAAGTTTTTGTACATTCATATATGCAAATGATGTCAGTTATGTTACCTATTCCTATAATTGTAGAAGAGGCATAGGGTGACTTGGTGAAATGTATGACCAAATGTATGACTCTTGGATGACCAAATTTCAATTGAAATTAAATAAAGAAAATATAAAACTTCTTATAATTGATAACGCTGATATCTCATTATAGATCGTTGACTTTATCAGTAATTATGATTTTAGGTGTCCATCTTGATGGAAATTTATCTTTATAACTTCATATATGCTTTTTCCTATTTTGGAAATTAAGGAGAAAAAAGAAATTCTTTGGAGAATATAATTTGATTGTTGGTTCAAGCATTATTTTGTCATCTGATCAATTACTGTAATATTATGCGAGTATATCTGAATTGCTCAAAGTCTTTAACATAGATTGCAAACATTACAAAATATGGCAATTTGATTTTTGGATTGAGAAAGGGTAAGAGAATTTCACCATATCTGTTGTTACACTAGCTTCCTGTAGAAGCTAGGATATGGATTTTGTTTTTTTATTTAAAATTTATTATGGAGAGGCACCAAGTTTTACATGAGCTCGTTAATTTGTCAAAGATAAAATGTTAGTGTTTAGGTGCTTGCTTGCTTGCTTCATTGTCTTCATCTGATACGGTTTGTGGTTTTTTGGGGCTTTTTTTTAACACTGTAGTTAGAGCTGGAGACATGAGAGTTATAAAGAAGCAAGCAAAGGAAGAGAATGGAGTTATGGAAAATACAAAGAAACCTGCAACAGAAATGCCAAGGTATGTAATGTTAATATTTTTATGGTTCAGGTTAATTCATTTTTGGGTGTACTGCAAATAGCAGAGGGAAAGTTAGAAGTTTTCTTCCAGAAACCTATGCAAGCTGGGGGTGTCAGGTCAAAAGTGCGCCGGGACAAAGGCGCGCAGACAATTGAGCGCAGTGCGGAGGCGCGCGCCGCAGAAAATAACTGTTTTTACGGCTCCGATGGGGGGGGCTTGGGGGGGGAACCCCCTACATTTTACTGAAAACTTCACTTTTTCCCTGTTTTTAGGGAAAAAGTTAAGTTTACAGAAAAATGTGGAGGGTTACAACCCCCCAAACCCCCCACAACGCCGGCGCGATCTCTATTAAGTAAACTGGGGGGCTCCCCAACAAACCCCCCCCCCGTCGGAGCCCCTAAAAACTGTAATTTTCTTCGTCACGCGCCTCCGTCTTGCGCTCAGTTGTCGGCGCGCGCCTTTGTCTTTCGCCGAGTTGTCTATGAACCCAAGCTGGGTGGGGATAGAGGAGTACTATGCAGTATTATAAAATTTTCTGTTAAACTAGGTAGTTTGTCAGAATAGTCAGCCAGGTGACATATTCGAAAAGTTTGAGGGAGAACACTGGATAGAATGTCAGCTGTTTAAATAACACTGGATAGAATAATGGGCATTTAGGGCTGTATTCTGTAACTGGAGCACAAATCGGCATCCGCCTTTCGCCTGTCAATCATTCTAGGGCGCCAGTTACAGAATTGCACCTATTCAGTCAAGATAGGCGGCTGAAATGTAGTCCTTGATAAACCCTGGCCTACATTTCAGCTGCCTATCTTTGCCTCAAGATTGCAGCAGCCGATCATGGCAGGGGAATTCCTTCTCCACCCCATCGGCTGAGCGACGGGGGACTCCCCAAAGCCACGATTCTGTAACCAGCACTCAAGTCGGATTGCCTTCAAGGATGCCGGTTACCGAATTGTGGCTGTGGAGGAGCATGATTTTGGGACAAAGACTGGGAGGGGAGCATGAACTCAGGACACAGAAGGAAGGGAGGGGGCATGAACATTGGACACAGAAGGCAGGGAGGAAGGGAGCACTAACTTGGGACATAGGAGGGAGGGAATAGAAAGAGAGAATTGTTGGGCATGAGATATCTTAACCCAACCCTTCCCCCTCCTCCTAGATAAATTCTCCCCAAAACCTCCACTTAAATAATCTCTTCCTCCCTAAAACACCAACCAAGTATTCAGATCCCTGAAATATAACGTAATCTTATTTGTACTCTAACTTTAATCTATTTGTTATATCACACAGTAACGTACAGTCAATTTAATATCCAATTTGCAAGTTCTTCCGGAATTAATCCAGGTACCTCTCCTCCCTTGTAACCAAAAAAAAACCAAACAAACAAACCCAAAACTGTTGTAACTTCACTGGAAATGTCCAGTTAGCTCTTTTGTAATCCGCCTTGAACTGCAAGGTATAGGCGGAATAGAAGTCCCTAATGTAATATAAGATGGTGGCATATGGGGAAAGGAAGAAAGAGGAAAATTGGGCAGAAAAAGGAGTGAGGTAGAGATGCATGGAGAAGAGAGGGAAAAATGTTGGCTATGTTGGTGGAGAGGGAACAGAGGGATAGATTGAAGGGGATACAAGGGGGAGGAATGTTGGACATAGTGATGGAGGGAGAGATGTGGCATTGTGCTGGAGAGGGGTGATAGAAGGAGAAATGGGCATGGGGCTGGTGGGCAGTGGTGAAAATGCTGCACATGATCCGGGGGCTGAGAGAGGGAGAAATGTTGGATGTGGCAGTAGAGGGAGGTGGGAGAGATGCTTGGGTATCTCAAGACAGATGGACAGTGAGAGAGAGGGAGACACATTGCCAATAGGGGTAGAAGAGAGAGGAAGAAAAGTTGGAATCGTGGAGGACAGAGAGATGTTGGTTGGGGAAGGGAATGAGGTCCTGAGGAGAGGAAGCATACAGGAGCCAGAAAGAGAAATATTGGATGCACAGTCAGAAGGAAGTGCAACCAGAGACTCATAAAATCACCAGACAACAAAGGTAGGGAAAATGATTTTATTTTCAGTTTAGTGATCAAAATGTGTCAGTTTTGAGAATTTATATCTGCTGTCTATATTTTGCACTATATTTGTCTATTTTTCTATATTTTTAAAGTTATCTGCATTGACCTCTTCGGAAAACCCCCCCAAATATAAATTATGATTAACATTTTTTGGGCATAGTGTGGTTTGTGGGGGGGTTTTATTTTGTGGTTACCATTATGTATCAATAAGATTATATTGTGTGTATTTGAAACATGGATGAAAAAAATTGCATTACAATTAGTACTTTTATTATGGGGGTGGGATCTGAGGCGGAGCTTGGGCAGGGGTACTCGGTTGATATTTGTTAGACTTTTATCAAGCTGCGGTAGGGGTTTAACGCACATTATATTGCACGTTAAACTGCCTGCCGCACTAGCTGCTAACGCTGCATTGAGCAGGCATTAGTTTTTTAGCCAGCTGCAGGGGTTAGCGCGGCTTGATAAAAGGAGCCCTTAGTGGGTACTTGGCTTGAAGAAGATGAGAAACACTGGTATATCAGATAATGCATCTTCATGGAAAGGAAGGGAAAGGTGACCAGGTGAAATAGAATGTGTTTTGTTTTGTTTTTTCTTAACTTTTTTCTTTACAGCTCTGCTTTGAATATTACCAAAATGAGGGCTATGAAGATTTTAGCTGGTGCCATACAAAACGTAAGTAAATGTAATACACAGTTTTATTTAAAACATGGTAAATATGGAGTTTTTAAAAATGTTCTTTGCATCTTTCTGTATTTTGCATTTCAATGAGGAAGCACTATTTTCCTGAACAGAGGGAAAGGTAGGATGAAGGTTTGTTACCATTATATTGCCATATGATAGAATAGTGGGGAAACATCACAGAATGAACTATAGTCGGTCCCAAGTGGCTACTCTGTAAAGCACATAGAGAAAAAAAGATTCTCAAATACCAAGAAAATATGGCAGGAGGATACATAAATATTTCCAGTTATTTTAGGCATCATGGACTTGATTAAAAATTTCAAAGCGCACCGCACCTGGCTAAATTGCCTATCTTGTAACATCTTATGAACTCCAGAAGGAGGCAGCTATCTTTCTCAGTAAATCTGAGAGACTGAGATTATATTCCACGTACCTTGGCTTAAGAGTGAGGTTCACTATTGTTGTAGTACTTTCATAACTAAGCCATCTGGAGATATTGCCCCCCTGAATGGCATTAGAGATACCACATACCAGGTTCAAAGGGGGGGGGGGGCCACAAGCCAGGCTGCTACAAAATTCTAGTCGGTCTACATGCTTATAAAAATACCTCATCAAATACAGAATAAGGGACCACAAATAGAAACTGAACTGAAAACTCAAAGCCAGATTCTTTATGCAATACCAAAGAAGTATGCAGAAAGGCTTTTATTTGCCTATATTGTGCAAATAAAGATCAAATGCTACACTTCCAAATTCCCAAAGCTGACATACTGGAAATGACTGAATCCAAAATGAAAATGTGTTTTGAGAGCTCACCTCTATAACCTGTTTCGCAAGCATTAGGGCAGGCTATTATTATATGCTGGCTGCTGTGTGCATCCACAATTCTCCTGCAGCCATGTGAAGTCCCACAGTGTTGTTCTGTGAGGGCTGGCTTGACATACTGCACTCTGTTGCCCTTAAAGAGCTGTCTCAGACTTTTTATTTACAGGCAAATGAAGCAGACATATTTCTTTGGGTTCTGACTGAAGTCTGAGTACAAATAATACAAGAGGAGTCGGCAGACCCCGTGAATCACCAGAGTCTCTGGATTCTTGAGTTTCTATGCCATGCAGTCTAATTATAAAGTTCAATAACTAGTGTTACCAGTTGCTTGATGCTTCCTCTGGAGTGTAACGCTAACACAAAATGAAGATGAGCTTTTTTGGTGGAACAGGCTCATTTTTTGTCCTTGTGTTGCTTCAGGGCTTCATGCACAAAAGTTAATCTTTTAATGCCCATAGTAATTTTGTGCCCCTAAATGCTTAACTAACTTCAGGTGCCATATGGCAACAAGGGATATGACGAGGCTAATTGTAATTGGGCTGGATTCTTGTATCAGACTTTAAATTTGCATGTAGGTTTGTTCTGAGAAGCTAGAATTAAATAACATAGGGACCTCTTTATCTTGTGTTAATGGAATTAAGGTGTTAACCAGTGTCTAAATTTGTGCTTGGGGCCTCAATATTCAATTTCCTGTCACCTTTCACAGTGAGAGAGCTTTTTGAATTGTTTGTCATCTCAAAAATGGTTGATTAATACAAAAGTTGTCAATTGGAGGAGTGGCCTAATGGTTAGTCCGACAGCCTGAGTACCTGGGGACCTAGGATACTCCTTTGGATTATTGTAATACGCCGCTTTTTTTTTTTTTTTTTTAACTTCTAAAAAAAGCATTGAAGGCGATACAAGTTGCGCAGAATACGGCAGCAAGAGTAATTAATTGGAGGTATTTCTCCTAATGAACATGTTAACTCCATTGTTGGCCAACTTACATTGGCTTCAAGTTTCTTGGAGAATCCAGTTCAAGATCCGGCTGCTAGTGTTCAAGGCTATTCTGTTGCATTGCCAAAAGCAATGGCTAATCTAATAGTACTATATCTTGTATTTTAAGGATGAAGATATTCATAGAGCTGTACATGAGACCTTTTTTACAAAAAAAGTGTATAAAATGCAGAATATAATAAGCAATCTGTTCTTTACAAGGATGATGAATTTATGGTGTTATGTAGCAAAAGTGTACAGGAAACAGGCTTGTATAGAAACCTAACCCCCTTTTTCCCTACAGGATTAAGGGTTCTGCATTCAAGTGGTTTTCTAGGAAACCTAACCCCAGCAAATAGCGAGAATGTGTACTGTAGGTGTTGCAAAGAAAGCTATATAATTCAGTCATATAGTCAGATTTATTACAAAGATGTGGAAAAGACGTTGGGAAAAGTGTATATGTAGAGAAGGGGAGTTCCTTGAAGGGGACCGAATGGAATAAGTTGTAAGATTAATAAATTTTTATAAAATCAGTCCTGGAACTTTTTGAACAGTGGTGTCATCCTTCCCATATTCCTTTGTGTCTTGGGGCCGATTTCTCCAAGTGGACTATTTTTTTTTGCATATACCATAAGAATGAACTTTATTCCTAAGCCAGGATATATGGAATATGATCTCATTCTCTCAAATTTACTGCTAACACTTGCTTTGCAGAACTAACTATGCTGTATTTGGTAAGGGTTTTTAAAAACTTTTTTTTTATTGCTGCACAGAAAGTTAATGTATCCTCCAGAAAGGAAACAAAACAGCAACAGCATTAGATGTCGGAACAATTTACAAAGGTTTTCCAGAATTGTGTGTGGGTTTAAAAAAAACAAAAGTGGTGCAACTTAAGTAATATCTTTAAGCCACACAAACTCTAAATCCAACATCCACAAAGTACTTATAAGTGGATCAGAAAATGCCTCACTTCCAAGAAGGTAAAAACCCTGTTGCCTTCTTCATCTGGCTTACTCTTGAACTGCCTTTTCACCAATTTCCCCACACCAGGTTTGGTCCTGTTTCATTATATTTTTAAGACATAACAGCCCCTTATGTATACATTTCTTTCCAATATCTATTGCATTGGGGGGGAAAAAACCCAAAAACATGCTCTGCATGTATAGTGATTTAGCTAGAAAGTTCCATTTTTCATCATATGTTTGAAAAAAAAAAAATTGGCTAGGTATCTGTAATGGTTTCAAAGATACTATTTTTAGATGATGAGCAGAGGACTATGGCGTATTTGTTTTAGCTGTGATTCCTTCTCAGGAATGTAGATCTGCACCATGCCTGAGCCAGAATTAGGGCTTCTATTTTTGTGATAAAACTCTGATAAACAGCCTGTGCCAGCTCCCAGTTCCAAAATGTCACTGGAGGTTTCTGCAGCTAGTCTTATGAAACAGATTTACAAATCATGATGGCCATTTTGAATTGAGAAGGATGAGTAGGAGTGGAAAAGGATTGCTCCTGCCCCAAGTTTCCACTGGACCACTAGCATGATCCAGAAGGCCCGGGGTAGTGTCTTTGGGTGGGTCTGGGAGAGGAGCTTACTCTGGGTTGGGGAGGAAGGGGAAGACATGAGAGCCCTTAGTATTGAGAGGAGGGGAGGCTCACAGTAGAGGAGGGAAACCACAAGGGAGGAATGCCATGACCTCAGATATAAATGGATCTAAACTTTGGTCCTTTTTTGGTAAAAAAAATGTGTTTATATTAGAGCATTATCCTCTATAATAAAATCCTAAGTGCGCATGTGCACTTAGGACGGCGTATTCCCTGACAGCATGCTGTGTCTCTCCGTGCCAAATTCATTTTCAAACACGTAGGCAGGGAACATGCCAGCGACTCCCCCCTCCTACCCTCACTCACCAACCGCTGCTCCTCTTCAAAGCAGCCTGCTGAGGTTCGTGGCTGGCTGTAGCAAACCTTGCCGGCTACTCTGCACCTCAGTAGCACGTTCCCTCTGATGCACAGGATCGCGTCAGAGGGAACGTGCTACCGACATGCAGAGTGGTCTGCAAGGTTTGCTACAGCCGGCCGCGATCCTCAACAGGCTGCTTTGAACAGGAGGGCAGACGTGAATGGCCCAGGACGCCAGATGCTGGACAGGGGGAGCAGGTAAGGGGTGCTGCTGGACAGGGGGGAGGTAACAGGAAAGGAGACCTACTGCTGGACAGGGGAAGCAAGGAAGAGGTGCTGCTGGACAGTGGGGGAGTTAGCAGGAAGGGAGGCCTACTGCTGGACAGGGGGAGCAGGGAAGAGGTGCTGCTAGACAGGGGGGGGAGGTAACGGGAAGGGAGAAGGCCTACTGCTTGACAGGGGGAGCATGGAAGAGGTGCTGCTAGACAGGGGGGGAGGTAACGGGAAGGGAGAAGGCCTACTGCTGGACAGGGGGAGCAGGGAAGAGGTGCTGCTGGACAGGGGGAGGTAAAAGGGAGAAGGGCTAATGCTGGACAGGGGGAGCAGGCAAGGGGTGGTGGTGGACAGCCGAGGAAAGAGAAAGAAAGAAAGACAGACACACACATCTGTTCTAGCACCCGTTAAAGTAACGGGCTTAAAGACTAGTATACAGTATAATGAGAAACCCCTAAAATTTTCAAAACCAATAGAACATTTACAATCTGAAGTCTTGGCCACAGGTTTTTGTGGGAGACTCATTGAAGGTTGGTTTTCCAATTTTGATTTGGACTTTTAAGGCTCAGATTCTAAAATCATACATCAGATACTTGATTCTATATATACCATATTTTTCACACCTAACCATAGATTTTTCACACCTAACCATAGAAAAAAAACATTCTGAACCAAATTCTCCCTGCCAGGCTCTGCACCCAACCTCACACTCATTGCCAGGATCTGTATGCTGTCCCACTGCCATGCCCTGTGACCTGCCCTCCAGTACCTTTTTTTTAATCCCTCCATCCCATCCCTTTTTTATGGTACAACAATTTTTTTGGGTTTTCAAAATAAATTACAAACAGGGCATAGCCCAAAACAGAAACAAGTCCCATACAAAACTGGAACAATAATCTAAGAATACCACAGCATGAACCCACACCCCCTCCTAGAGCAGGGAGCAACCTCCAGTATGCAGAACACTGGAAAAAAAAAATTAAAAAAACCTTTATTTAACCCCCGTCCCTTTTTAAACCTCCCCCCCCCGTCCCTCTTCAAATGTCCCCCATTGCCTGGTGGTCCAGCGATGCATCAGTTGGCAGGTGCGAGCCCTCCGCCCACCTGGGACTGCACCACCTCGGCCCGTACCCCCACCCCCTTAAATGTCTCCCATTGCCTGTTGGTCCAGCGGTGTGTTGGCTGGCAGGCGCGAGCTTTCTGCCTAGGCCAGCGCTGCCCTCTAATTGGTGTCTTCAGTTCTCATGAGCGACTTGTGAGAGCTGAAAGCACCATTCGGAGGGCGGCGCTGGCCCAGGCAGGCAGAAAGCTTGTGCCTGCCGACTAACACCTTCTGACCCACCAGGCAATGAGAGACATTTAAGGGGATGTGCGATGGGATGAGGGAACGCAGGCCGAGGCAGGCGGATGGAGGGCTTGTGCCTGCCATCTGATGCGCCGCTGTACCACCAGGCAATGGGGACATTTGAAGAGGGATGGGGTGTATTAAAAGTACTGGGGGGTGTATTAAAAGTACTGGGGGATGGGGGTGTTAAAATTTTGTATCTTCGCTGCAAAAGACTTTTGGGTGGGAAAAAAGTGCGTCTTATGGAGCGAAAATTACGGTAAATTACTTCAACTGGACAGCAGTATGTCAAATTCTTCTCTGTAAATGGCTATTAGAAGTATCAAGTTTAGTGATTGTTAAACCTTTTTTTCTTTTTACAGCTCAGATTTAAGTTCCCTGTAAGATCTGCACAAATGGCTCATGAAAAGTCACGACCTACAGTGGAGAAGATGGTTATACTCAAAAGGATTTACATTATCCAGCAGCCTCGTAAATGTTGATCTTGCTTAACACATACTTTAGATATCTGTCAAAGGGAATTTTTGGTTTTTTCTTTTAATAAGATTATGCTAAATGACCAAAACGCTAAAGAAATCCCAACTTTACTTCCATCATTCAAGTAAAGAATTGAAAGCATTTTGACTTCTGGTGTTGTTTTGAAATGTTACCACCATATCAGTACAAAAAAGGAAATGAGGAGAAATGTTACTTTAAGTAGATTATCCCAGAACAAGTAGGCAGCATATTCTCGCATGCGGGTGACATCCTCCACAGAACCCAGCACGGACCGTCCAAAATGAACTGTTACTTTAAGAGATTAAGTCTATCCATACCATGCATTCGCAGGTGCCTGCTGCTGGCTCACGGGACCATCAGTTCTTTGTCTTCCGCAGAGCCGTATTTTGATTTTCTCTTCACATGCCTTTTGGTGTGTATCATATGCATTTTTAACATACATATTTTATGTACCTTTATTTTCTGTATGTATTATCTGCATATGTTTTGTGCTTTCCTGTATTAAATAGTCTTTCAATTTATTTTATTTTCTAGTATTACTAAAAGGAGTGCATTTTAGAACTTGGCCCTCTAGCCTCCGTGCTGAGGAACTTTGTCGGAGGTGTTTCTGTCGGGGTCATTGGCCTGATAATTTTTAGATTTTCAGGTTTGATTTGAAGTGGTGCCAAGAGTGGCAGCTAACACAGGAAAATGACGACCCCCCCCCCCCATACAATACATAATTAAGCTGTGTTATCTGACTCTGGAGGATGTGTTTATTGCTTGTTTATTGTGAGCTTCTATACCGCTACTAATGACTGGGAAGTCAATTCAGAACGGTGATCAAGGAGACTAACATGACCAAATGTCTTTTGAGCCCTGTTAAAGTTCCATGAGGAAAAGTCCACAAAGAATTATTAGCAGTTAGCTTTTGGAGAACCATTGTTTATACCTGATAAATTTTTTTCATTATTGATTTTTAACTTTTTGTTATCTGCTAGGTACTTCTGACCCAAACTGATCACTGAGACAGGATGCTGGGCTCAATGAACCTTGATTTTGATGCAGCATGGCTTTTCTAAGTTCAAATTCCCATCTATTATATGAAAAAATTTATGAAATTGATTTTCTTTCGAGAAATGCAAATCTATTAGTAGAAAATATACTTTACATATTTTATTTGACTTTTATATACTCTTTTCTGATTTTTATTTTGAGATATGTAAATGCCCATTAATAAAACTGTTAACTTTAGTACTATAACGAGATATATAAATGCCCATTAATAAAGCTGTTAACTTTAGTACTATAACGAGATATGTGCTTACAATTTATTTTTTATTTGTTAGCCTTTACTTCTATGTACTCTGAAGTATCCAGGCTCATTTGCGCCGAAGGGCCACATCAATTTGTGTGGATTAACATGGCAACCACAGATTTGAAAATAAATTTTCATGTCTTTTTTTTTTTTTTTTAACTTTTCATAGGTAAATCTGTTTATTAATAATAATTAAAAAAAATACAACATATAAGAAAAACAAAACGGTCAACTATACAATGTACAACAATGCAAACAACAGAAGTGACCAAAAGGTAGAATAACAGCATCAATTGTAAACAAAATACTGGGTGGATATGGCTGCTATCCCCAAACCCAGCTGCAAAGTAAAAGTGCAACACTGTTGGTTTGGGGCCAGAATCTTCTAATAGCCCTGAAGAACAACATGGAACAAGTAATTAAAAAGAAGCATACGAGTAGGAGACAGTGTGCACAATTAAATTCCAAAATAAAGGATAAAAGTGCTCCCAACAGATATAACACGCACCCAAACTCCCCGGACACTAAAAAACCCAAACCTACACCCCCTCCAACAGCCAAAAGCCCATTACCAAATAAACTGTGCACAGAGTACATTTTTTGCCACAAGATGGTAGTATGTACTTACAGTTAAAGTATACTCGTAGTATCTGTATAATGAACAGCATTAACCAGCTAATGCAGATGTACACTATTTAGAATTCATGTCAATTTACTTTTGGTTCACTCCATGCAGATGTATTTTTTTCAGTGATACATAATAAGGAGCAAATATGAGGGGCTGTAGAAAAATGGCATCCGTGATAGGGCACTTACGGCCTCTCTTACAAAGCCGTGTGGCAACAGCCCCGAAGCCCTTTAATTCTCTATGGGCTTCGGGGCCATTAGCGCAGCTTTGTAAAAGAGGCCGTTAGTGACGCCTAACCAAGGCACCATTTTATAGAATAAGGCTTTATGTGTTTTTCTGTTAAGTTTTTGCAGATCTTGTATATTAATGGCAATATTAGTGCGCAACCTGCAAAAATCAAAAAAGTAAAATGCCCTAAAATCAGGAAACAATGAATTTGCACTTAACCGGAATTGAACCAGGTTGCAGAGCTAACATTTAAAAAGGGGAGCAGCTTTTAAACTAAGATGGGGGGAAGCTGACATTTGCCCAGTGTGGAGTATCCTTGAAGGATACTATTGAAACAGGATATTTAGGGAATCCCAATAGAGAGGTTTCAATAAGGGTGAAAGAAAGATAGTAGTTTTTAAGAGGAAGGCAGAGTAAAGGATGCAAATTAACCCTGTCAGCTTCTCAGGAGCTTGCAAACACAATTTAAAGTGTATGTGTATAAATGCCAGAAGCCTAAAAAATAAGAGAGGAGAGAGTATATAGACCTGGCGGAAGGAAGATAATCAATGAGACATTGTGTTACTGGGGTACAAATTCTCAGTGATACAGTAGATCAAATTGGAGGGGGGGGGGGTTGTGCTATATGTTAAAGAGGGAATGGAATTATAAAAAATTAACATTCTGCATGATATAGATTGCAGTGCAGAACTATTTGAATAAAAATTCTATGTGTGAAGGGAAGGAATATACAGATAAGGCTATACTACCATCCCTCTGCACACAAATAGCAGACAGATGAAGAAATGTTTAGAGATTAAGAAAGCTGGTAAAACGGGCAACAGAATAATAATAATGGGCGATATCAATTACAACAACATTGACTAGATAAATGTTACATCAGACAGTGATAGAGAGGAAAAATTCCTAGACATAATACATGACTGCTTCTTGGAGCAACTGGTCCAGGAACCAACAAGAGGGGGTGCTATTTTAGATTTGGTCCTTAGTTGAATGCAGGGCATAGTGCGGGAGGTAATTGTGTTGGGTCTATTGGGGAAACAATCATCATAACGTGTTCAAATTTGAGCTGATATCTTGGTGACATCACTAGAGAAATCTAACATAGGGCTAGATCAGGGGTAGGGAACTCCAGTCCTTAAGAGCCGTATTCCAGTTGGGTTTCCAGGATATCCCCAATGAATATTCATTGAAAGCAGTGCATGCAAATAGATCTCATGCATATTCATTGGGGAAAACCTGACTGGAATACGGCTTTCGAGGACCAGAGTTCCCTACCCCTGGGCTAGATGTACAAAACTCTCTGATTGTGTACCGATGGTCGCTAAACCAATTTGACTACTTTAGCAACCAACCAGAAGTTACAGGGAAAACTTTTAAAACCAATAGAAGGAAATATTTTTTCACTCAGAGAATAGTTATGCTTTGTAACGGATTGCCAGAGTACGTGGTAACCTAGAAACATGACAGCAGATACAGGCCAAATGGCCCATCTGTAGCATCCACTATCTCCTCCTTTCCTTAAGAGTTCTCGCAAGCCTGTTCCATGCTTTCTTGAATTCAGAGAAGCTAACAAAGCTGGTTTTAAAAAAGGTTTGGACCCATTCCTGGAGGAAAAGTCTATAGTATGCTATTGAGACAGACATGGAAGAATCCACTGCTTGCCCTGGGTTTGGTAGAATGGAATGTTGCTACTATTTGAATTTTTGCCAGGTACTTTTGACCTGAATTGGCCACTGTGGAAGCAAGATACTGGCTAGATGGCTATTCTTATGTTGGCATGCAGGAAGTTCCCTCATAAACCCCTCCTTTTACTAAGCCCCGGTAGAGG